>NC_044322.1:278943841-279562643 GCF_007399415.2 Gopherus evgoodei
TCAGAGGGAATGAACAGATCAAGTGATCCATCTACTGTTGCCAATTCCTAGCTTCTGGCAAACAGGGACACTTCAAAGTATGACTTTGCATCCCTGCCGATCCTAGCTAAAATTGTACAGGCTAAAATTCAGCCCAAACAAATGGCTGAATTTTAAGGGCCCAGAGCCAGGGCTGATGACCCTAGCAAGGGAAGAAAGACTGTTTGTTTATTGGACTCTGGAAAGGTGTTCATTCAGACTTTGTGACTTGCTCGAGGGCCCAGCCACTAAAGACCCACAAAGCCAGTTGGTAGCCTGCAGGGGGTATCAGAGAGGGAAAAGGACTATGAGCATTTAAGAGCTGAGTGCCCTGTTACAAGGTCATTCTAACTGAATGCCAGTAAAATCTTTATACTACGCTATTGTGCCATTTGTTTATTACTTATTTACAGAAACTATTTTAGAATTTGAAGGGGGGATTAATATAATTTTTATACCTCTCCATTTGAAAAGCCAGATTGTCTTTGTCATGCATCCAACTGCTGTGTAAAAAAGGCACTATCTTACTCAACAAACCTTCCTGTGTATTCAGAGTTCTATCTGCTTACTTCCATGGAAACAAGTAAGATCTTACTACTGACAGGTGTGCAGAACCAAAAGACCTCTGGGAGAGTGAACTGCATTCTTTCCTGGCCTATGCATCATTAATAACTAAGGCTAGACACATTTACACTGGAATAACAGTGAGGCTAATTAACTATTGGAACATTTTACCAATGGTTGTGGTGGATTCTCCATCACTGACCATATTTAAATCAGGATTGGATGCTTTTCTAAAAGTTGTGCTTCAGGAATTTTTGGGAGAAAGTTCGATGGCCTGTGTTACACTAGATAATCACAATAGTCCCTTCTCGTATTGGAATCTCTGTACAGAATTGCTGTCCAGAATTCATATGCAAGACCTCCCTTTTGTCTTCAAATTCTGATCTATTATACCTGGGTAATTCCACTGAAGACAATAGGGTTGCACAGGTGTAATTAAGGCATTATTTGAGGCTAGACATGGGACTGCCAAAAATCAGCATTTCAAACCTGATTAGACAGAAAAGCAACCTCATAGGAAAGGCTGTTCTCATAAGATTTCCAGCCCAGGTGCAGGTTTAAAATGAATATCCAAGCCTTATGAGATTCATCCATCACTAATAATGCATATTCAGTGTGTTCACAGAAATGCTACAGGAAGTCACGAGTAAGTAATGTGTTTGCTTTATTGACATGTTAGCTGCTTTGCTTGAAACAAGTACTTCCTTCCAACACTGATTCACATGCAAAAAGTGTTTATTGAAGGAAAATGCAGCATAAAATGAAAAATATTTGATAACTACTTTAATTGCAGGGAACTGTAAGTAACTAATTTTACAAGTCTTACAATGCCTTAAATGTAATTTTAAAAGACTAATTATCAAACAGGAAATTGCTATCTTGATAGTTTGATGCAGATTAGGCCTGAAGAAAAAAGTGCACTGTTTGAAAGTTTATTATAAGATGAGTTTTATGTTTTTAAACTTTGGATGGTTTATTTAGCAGTGTTTTATCTTAACTGTTAAATTAGCTGAAGAAATATTTTTAAAACAAGAGTAGAATTTAACTTACAAACGTTTTAAAGCATGCTGGACCTTAGCTGGTGTAGATCACCATAGTTCTATTAAAGTCAATCAAGAGGAAATACGTTCAAAGGAATGAGGTCACATTAATGTAGAACTGGAATAAGAAGGATCTGAATCTGGCCCACTACAAGCAGTCTCTACAGATCTTTCCTACTTCAATTCAAAGCTGAAAGAAATTGCTAAGGGCTATAGAACAGACATAAGAAACCTACAGCATCAAAGCCTTTGGTGTTTTCATTGAAGGTAGAGAAAATAACAATACCAATAGTTAAGACTGATTGCATATGTCTCTTTCAGTGTAGGTGTGTGCATGCCTTGTGCACAGTTGTCGGAGAATTTTTTCCAAGCAGTATCCATTGGGGCAACGTGAGCACCCGATATTGCCACAAATCTCTGCAGAAGCAGCACCAGAGTTTCTGACGCCCTAGGCGGACGGCCATTTCGCCGCCCCCTGCGGGTCCGGTGGACCTACCACAGTGATGCCGGCAGACGGTCCACTGCTGGAAAGGCTCCTGTGGAGCTGCCGCAGTGATGCCAGCAGGCGGTCCACTGGTCTAAAGGCTCCGGTGGACCTGCCGCAGGCATGACTGCGGTAGGTCCGCCGGAGCCTTTAGACCAGCGCACTGTCCGCCGAAATGACTGTGGCAGCTCCACCGGAGCCTTTCCAACAGCTGACTGTCTGCCGGCATCACTGAGGTAGGTCCACTGGACCCACGTGCTGCCCCCCTGGCAAAATAGTGCCCCCCCAAAATTCTGGCGCCCTAGGCCATTGCCTAGATCGCCTAAATGGTAGCGCCGGCCCTGCACCTCTGCATGCTTGTACACCTCTACCTGTCCTCAGGAGCCAAATATCATGCTGTCCTCGGGAGCCAAAAAATCTTACTACATTATAGGTGAAACTGCATTATATTTGTCAAAGTTCCTTCCCCACTCTGAACTTTAGGGCACAGATGTGGGGACCTGCATGGACACTTCTAAGCTTAATTACCAGCTTAGATCTGGTATTGCTGCCACCACCCCCAAGGACTACCTTTTTCCCTTAGCCCACGTCCAGACTACCCCACCGTATCGGCGGGTTAAAATTGATTGCTCGGGGATCGATATATCGCGTCTAATCTAGACGCAATATATCGATCCCCGAGCGCGCTTACATCGATTCCGGAACTCCATCAACCCGAACGGAGTTCCGGAATCGACACGGAGAGCCGCGGACATCGATTCCGCGCTGTCTGGACGGGTGAGTAATTCGATCTTAGATATTCGACTTCAGCTACGTTATTCACGTAGCTGAAGTTGCGTATCTAAGATCGATTTTCCTCCCCTAGTCTGGACGAGGCCTTAGTAATCTTGAGGGACTTCACCAACACCCTGGTGAACACAGATCCAAACCCCTTGGATCTTAAAACCAGGAGAAATTAACCATCCCCTCTCCTTTCTCCCACCAACTGTTGGTGGATCAAGATCCATCCCCTTGAATCTAAAAACAAGGAAAAAATCAATCAGGTATTAAGAAAAAGGCTTTTAATTAAAGAAAAGAAAGGTAAAAGAAAACCCTCTGGGAGAGATTAGCATACCAGCTACTCTCACAGACAACAGATTCCAAACACAGAGGAATGTTCCCCTGGGCAAAAACTTAGTTACACAAAAAAATACCCAAATACCCAATTTTGATAATTCCCTTAATGGTACCAAGACAAGTTACAAAGAAAATAAACATAAACCTATTTATCCCTTTCTAAAACTTACTACTCTGATAAGAGGCTGGTTCCTTGATCTTTTTCACTCCAGCTGAAACTGAAAACAAAGGAAAACTTCCCTCCTTCCTTTTGAAACATCTTGTTCCCCCATTGGTTCCTCTGGTCAGGTGTCAGCTAGGCTAGGTGAACTTCTTAACCCTTTACAGGTAAAAGAAGCATTAACCCTTAGCTATCTGTTTATGACAATATCAAACTTGCTTTGATCCACCGAAGTGCACAGCCCCACCCCCCTGGAGCACTGCTTTACTGCATTATATCCAAATTCATGTTATATCGGGTCACGTTATATTGGGGTAAAAGGTGTATAAGGACAGAGCCGCCCTGACACCCCTTAGTTCCTTCTTACAGCTAATGATGGTTGTTGGAGCACTTCTAGTCCTCTGTCGCAAGTTTATTTCCCTCACACTTGTATATAGTCTTTTTGTCATTTAGTAGTTACTTAGATATAGAGTATAGTCAGTGTTAGTGATGGGTTTCAATTTTTAGGTCCTTTTTGGACCAAATTTTATTCTTGGTTCCACCTTTTGCTCTTTATAAGAAATTGCTTGACCTCCCTCAGAGGGAGCTCATTCTGTGATCAGGGTTTGCTTTGCCCCAGTCTCTCCAACCCAAGGGCAAGCCATTTTACTAACAAGGCATTTTACTAACAAGGCATTTGACTAACACATTACTAAATAATTCTATCTAACTGCATCCACTGTGTTGATCTTATTGTATGTGACATTTTTTCTAACTTGAGGAAGAAAGGATGTGGGGGAGGGGGAAAGAAACAAATGAGGCACTGTACAGTAGTTACATTTAATGATTACATCCCATTCCTCAATCAAATGACAGAGGGTGGAGGAAAAAGATGGGATCCACTTATGGGATTTGTTTTTAGTGGGAACTGCAGTTTCTCCATTGGCAGCACTGTCAGCACACTAGTAATTGTCCAGGAGTTCAAGGTCCTTTTGTAGACCTGGAAATCAATGCAATCATCAGCAATTTATTATTCTTGTCATACTGTATGTTAAATAAAGTTATTCTCTTTTAAACACAGTTTAAAGTTTTGTTTCAGGATCGTTTCAGATTTGAATATCTCCTTTTTCAGGGAAGCAATGTAATGGAGGATCAGGATCTGTTGGAAATAGGAATACTTAACTCTGGACACCGGCAAAGAATTCTACAGGCAATCCAGCTCCTTCCAAAGGTACAGTTTCTTTTATTATCTGGATTCCCGTAGTATCACCAAGAGCTTTTAGTTCTTAAACACTTTATACCATTCTTAAATAGAAATGTGAACATCGTGAGCCTAATTCTCCACTGCCTTATGCTTTTCCTAGTCAATTACACCATGCAAAGTGGGTGTAAAATGCTACCATTCTGGTTTGGTAGTGATTTACGCCCACTTTGTACAGACGTAAATGACTACACAAGTGCAAAGCAGAGGACAATCGGATCCCATATTCATGATGCTAATTATTTTAGAAATGATTATAGAAATGTTTGTTTTTTCAATATGTTAGCGCATAAAGCCAAAAACAAATTAAGTGGGGCTAGGGATGTATTTTAGGACAGCTTTTGCCTATAGATTCTTGCGTCACCTCCGTAAATAAATTTCTCTCCTAATCCCAGACCAATTTTTCTTAATATAGAGGTAAGATTGGAAATACAATTAAGTAACCCTAGAAACTCAAGATATTCCATTATGGATACAATACACATCTTTCGTATGTGGATTGGAGACTATCAGTAGTTGCTATATTTTATTTGTTTGTCCTGCTGAGTATGTGAATTCTGCTCTTCAGGTGTGCGATCCTGTAACTTGTACCCATTTTTCCAATGGACTTACAGTGTAGGATGGTGTTCATTGCAGATTGAGATTGTGTCGGGCATGTTAAGGGACTATGCTTGTATCTTTGGGATTTAAACTACATGCTAGATAGAACACCAAAATTGCCAGTGGGTAGTTCACAGCTGATGGCTAATACCTGCTTTTTGCTAGCTTTGCCTTGTGCAGCTTCGCCTTGTATGAGAAGATGCACTGGGCATATTGTGACCCTGCAGGTTGTCATATGATTTGGGAAGCCACCTAAAGGAATGATGTCAGGCAGAAGCTGGAGTTGTATTCTGCCTGAGACCAAGAAGGTTGCCAAGCAGGGTCCACGTGCATATTGGCTCTATAGAAGATAGAGCAGGAACAAAACCAAGTGTAAAGTGTATGAGTGCACTGGAGTTTGTGGCCAGCATGTATAGAATGATCAAGGTAAAGATGGAGCTCTGTATCCAGTCTCTGACCCCTACGGGGAATGTGTGCAGAGCAAATAAAAGATGTTTGCCGTCTGTACAATAAAGATGAATTAGGTGAAATAGGCTTTCTGGTGCATGGACGGATAAGGAAGGGTATGGTCTTGGGGCAACTTGTGAAGATAAGATGATCTGGCCTATATTGAGAAGATGAACTGGAAGAGTGAGCTGCGGGTGCATCCTTGTATATAGATAGTCACAGTCTGTATGTAGTGCAGGAAGCATGGTTAAAGATAACGATATATATTCCATGGACTGTATTGAGAATATAGACGGAGGTAAGGAAGACTAGGAAATAGATTATTTTGGTTTATAGGCAGAGGGTACGTGAGGTGCTGAATTAAGTTTGGTGTTTAAATTTTAACTGTTAATTTCTTGAGTTTCTGACTTTTTTTAGCTATAACATTATTTTAACTTCATTTTTTACTTTTATTGTTAGCTCTCTACATTTAAATATTTTGTCTGTATGTTTCCTTTTTTTTTAGGGGGGGACATGCTTTTTCTTCATCTAACTCAAAAAACCTAACAGGATTTTGTAATATTATATGTTAGTGAAATCTGCACTTAACAAATGGTACTCATGAACATTGCAAGCTCTGAAAGCTAGACCTGAAACAGTATACAAGAAATGTCAAAATTAATTCCCACTATCCTGGTTATTTTTATTATTCAGCCCTAGATGTGTGTGAAGTTCCTATGCTAAATCCCATCATCCGTTCCATATTTGCAAAACAAATTTGACAAAAAATCCACAACTTGCACAAATACAAAAAATGATAAATGTCCGTTTCTAATTGTGCTTGCTGTATGTGGAGCTAGAGATTCAAAGATTCTGCCACACATACTCCCATTGAGTAGTTACCTTACTTTAGAAGTAGGGACTCCCTAAAGCATGAGGTACTACTCAATATGAGTAAGGATGGCAGAGTCAAGCTCTAAAGGAACCCTCGAAACCAGCTGTTTCTGAGAACAAATTTCCTGCAATTTCCTGGTAGAATCCACATTCTGTAAATCTGAGATAGTTAAATGCCTTTGAATGACTGGAATCAGTGCTGTATAACAGTCAGAGGGTGTTTAGAGGTTGCCAGCTGAGGCAAAAAATAGTCCAAAAAGATCATGTTCTTAATGCATCTTTAATGCAGAAATATTATACCAAAACGAAGGAGGAAGGAAGCAAAAGCTGTGCATCACAACTCTTTATTGAAATGACTTGGCAACACAAGAGAACTATACAGAAACAGTATGTCATTTTCTATTCAAAACCCAGGTTTTTTTAAGACAGAGCTGCCAAGGAAGCTACATGACCCATAAATCTGTATTATAACAACTCTTATCTAATAGAGCTCATCCTGGTTATATTCTCAATAGCACACTGCAAATTTTGAAAATCTTTTCACGTCCTGCAGGGAAACGTACAGTGCTAGTATATTTGTTAATCTGTTGATTTTCATATTTTCAAGATAAGTATATACATTTTTAAGTGTTTTAAGATACTCAACCATGAAAGAACAGTAGGACAATGGAACAGACTGCCTAGAAGGCTGTGGAAGCTCCTTCACTGGAGGTTTTCAAAAGGAGGCTGGATAGCCAGCTCTCTTGGGTAGTTTAGACCCAACAAATCCTGCATCTTGGCAGGGGTTTAGCCTAGATGACCCTTGCAGTTTCTTCTAACCCTATGGTTCTATGAGTGATGATAGATAAAAATCTTTTAATTTAATTGGCTTTTAAAACTTCCCTACTTCATTCACAATTCTTTTAAAACTTCAAGGGGTTCTTGTGGGTCTTTTTTGTATTTCTCCTCCTGTGATTGTCTATAACTAGAACACTGAAGGAAGGGGAAGTGTTTTTTGAGAAACTCTTATGTCTTGACACTATTTCAAATCCAACTTTTTGCATCAGAAACTGCTGGATAAGCTTAGAGAGTAAAATAACAAGTGACAAATCTAATGTTAGACTTTGAAAATGTTGATTTTTTTAAAAGCTTTCCTTTACCTGATCCAACCTTAATTTTTGTGGAAATAGGATTGTAAATGCAGCAGAGAGCCAGTAGTGCAAAATGAAAACTGTCCTTTGCTGCTTAGATGCTGGTTGCCTGCTGAGTAATGAAACTTTTGCATTTCTGACACCAGTGGAAGATTTAGGAACTTACCTGTTAAAGTTTATAATATTTTAGTACTGGAAAAAAAATATTTTTTTTAAATAGACAAATTTCATTCTGTATTTCCCTATAGTGTATTTATACCAGTATAACAAAGAGGATTTACACTAGAATCTTAAAAATATGTTACTATTTCTTCCCTTAGTAATGATTTATCTGAGGAGAAATCGGTTGGAAGACCAGAGTATAGTATGAATATAATAGATAAACATAGTTGGAATCATCCAATCAGATTACTGCTTTCATAGTGCCATTTTTTATTATAGTGTTGGGTTGGAGATACTGGACCAAATTCTGGTCACTCACTGATGTATATATGGAGTAACTACACTGAAGTTAATAGAAAGAACAGGAGTACTTGTGGCACCTTAGAGACTAACAAATTTATTTCAGCATAAGCTTTCGTGGGCTACAGCTCACTTCTTTGAATGCATAGAATGGAACACATAGAAAAAAGATATTTGTACATACAGAGAACATGAAAAGATGGAAGTAGCCATGCCAACTGTAAGAGGCCAATCAATTGAGATGAGGTGGTATCAGCAGGAGGAAAAAAAAACCTTTGAGGTGATAATCGAGATGACCCATAGAAGGTGTGAGAAAAACTTAATATGTGGAAATAGATTCAGTTAGTGTAATGACCCAACCATTCCCAGTGTCGGTTTAAACCTAAGTTAATTGTATCTAATTTGCATATTAATTTGAGTTCAGCAGTCTCTCTTTGGAGTCTGTTTTTGAAGTATTTTTGTTGCAAAATTGCCACCTTCAAGTCTGTCACTGAGTGGTTAGAGAAGTTGAAGTGTTCTCCCACTGGTTTTTGAATGTTATGATTCCTGATGTCAGATTTGTGTCCATTTATTCTGGGAATGGTTGGGTCATTACACTAATTATCCTACGGAAAATACAGACACTTGCAACATGACTGCACTGAGATAGACTGCAGCTTCGGTCATGTTTCTGTGGGAGAAACCCGTGCCCAATGCCCACAGACCACCAAGATTGCGGTGCCAGTAGTTGTCGGAGACTGCCCAACCTTGATCCTGATTGATTCAGGCTGAGGCCAGACACTAATCCACCAAATCTTAGGACTCCCGGCTGATCCACACCTGGGGATGATCCAACTGCAATGCATCCATGGTGATGTATGGCCCTACCCCAGTGCCCAAGTCTGGCTAACCATGCATGGAGTCACGCGTCTGGTGATGGTCGGCCTGGCTTCTCGACTAGCCTACCTCGTGATTCTGGGATGTGATTGGCCCGAGTTCCCAGAGGTCCTTACCTCAAATGCCAAGAAAGGCCGTGAGGTCACCCCAGCACTGGAGGGGGGCTGCCCCGAGACCCGCTCCAAGGAGGGGGAGGATCCAGACCCCAACGACAGGGAGGAGAGTCTGAGGACCCCCACTGGGGCCCACTGTCAAACCCATGCTTAGCACCAACTTTTTCCAGGACCAAAGGGAGGACCTCACCTTCAGTCAAGTGTATGAGCGGCTAACAGCCATTAATGGGACTCTGCTCAATCTGTACCGGGCAAAGCTGTGACCCCATTTCAAGTTGGACCACAACCGTGTCTATCAGATGGAATAAGACCCCTGCACCAGAGAGCTCCAGACCCAACTGCACATACCTCAATGTCACTGGCGAGCTGTAATGAAACTCGTTCACGACATCCTGGCTGCAGGGTACTTGGGCCATGAAAAGACCCTCGCCCATATTCTTATACGGTTCTTCTGGCCCAGTGTGCACCAGGAGGTAAGGAACTATTGCAGTTCCTGTCCAGAATGTCAGCTAGCTGCTCCCCCACGGACACCCATGGCCCAGTTGATCCACCTGCCCATTATAGAAACGCCATTCGAGCGAGTGGTCGTGGACTTGGTGGGCCCCCTTCCGAAAAGCATTGCCGGATTTCAGTACATTCTGGTCGTTGTGGACTATGCCACTCATTTCCCCGAAGCATCTACGGAGCATCACCGGCCGAACCATCGCTAAAGAACTCATGAAGGTCTTCGCCTGCATGGACCTGCACTGGGAAATCCTCACTGACCAGGGCAGCAACTTCACCTCCCAGCAGCTGCAGCAGGTGTGCGAGCTCCTGGGGATTAAGCAGCTAGTCACATCCATTTACTACCCACAAACCGACGGCTTGGTTAAACAGTTTAACTGCACCCTGAAGGACATGCTGCACAAGTTTCCCCCAGAAGACCTATGCCAGTGGGATCAGCTACTCCCGCCCTTGCTTCTGGCAGTCTGTGAGGTACCCCAATCCTCCATGAAATTTTCTCCCTTTGAGCTATTGAATGGACGTCGCCCACGGGGGCTGCTGGACCTCATGTGCGAGACCTGGGAGCAAGTCCCGTCACCAACTCAGGGCCTCTTGAACTACGCCCTTCAGCTCCAGGAATGCCTCACTCAGGCAGGAGCCCTAGCTCAGAGAACTTGAAGGCCACGCAGGAAACTCAGGCCCAAGCCTGTAACCGGGACACACAGATCCACGGCTTCAAACCCAGTGATTGGGTCCTGCTCCTCCTGCCCTCAAGCAAGCCAAAGCTTCTGGCCCATTGGCAAGGACCCTATGAGGCGGTCCGAAAGGTCGGGCACGTCACCTTTGAGATCAACCAGCTCGACTGGCTAAAGAAAACTCAATGATACCATATCAACCTTCTGAAGCCCTGGCGGGAGTAGGAGAGCCTATTAATTAACCCTTACCCACCAGAGCCAGAGCTGGACCCCTGTGTATCCCTGACAGAGAACCCTGCAGGACCCCACGTCAGCGAGGCACTTACCGAGGGGCAATGTAAGCAGACCCAGTGCCTCCTGCAGCCGTTCCCATGAACCTTCACAGTCCAGCTGGGCGCAGCCCAGTAGTGCTGGTACCCAAGCCTGATAGAACACAGCACTTCTGTATCAACTTCTGATGCATAAACACCATTTCAAAATTCAATACATATCCGATGCCCTGTGTAGATGAACTTCTGGGCTGTCTAGAGGAGGCCCGCTTCCTCACCACACTTGATCTGAGTAAAGGGTACTGCCAGATCTCCCTCAACCCTGCCTCCAGATAAAAGACTGCATTTGCCACCCCAGTGGGCCTGTATCAATTTACTCAGATGGCCTTTGGCCTTCATGGGGCACTGGCAACATTTCAACAGCTGATGGACTGCATCCTTCAACCCCACCAAGACTATGCTGCAGCATACCTGAATGATGTGGTTGTTTACAGCTGCCATTGGGAAGACCGTCTAGGGTGGGTAGCTGCGGTCCTAAGGTCCCTGCAGGCAGATGGGTTAATGGCCAATCCAAATAAATGCTGTATAGGATGGCAAGAGACCACATATCTCGGGCACGCCATAGAAGGAGAAATGAAGCCCCTCATGGGAAGGTTCAGGCCCTGACAGCTTGCCTGGCACTCGCCACAAAGCGCCAAGTGTGCCAGTTCCTGGGACTTGCCGGCTACTATCAGCACTTTATTCTCCAATTTGTGTCCATCGCAGCCCCCTTGACTAGGCTTTTGACCAAGGACAGCTGCAGGCATGTGGTTGGACCCCGGAGTGTGAAGATGCCTTTCAGACACTCAAAGAGAGTCTCTGCCATAAACTTGTCCTTTATAGCCCAGACTTCGACCAGGAGTTCATTCTCCAGACAGACACCTCAAAGGTAGGACTTGAGGCCGTCCTGTCCCAGGGGATCGACGGAGAACACACCCGGTCTTGCATATTAGCCGGAAATTGTTTCCATGGGAGAAGAACTATGCGGTTGTAGAAAAGTGAAATGGGCTTGTGACGCCCTGCATTATTACCTCCTTGGGGGCCCGTTCACGCTGGTCACTGACCACGCCTCACTCCAGTGGCTGGCCAAAATGAAAAATAATAATGCTTTTACTGTTCGCCATAAGATGGGTAAGAACTATGCAAATGCGGATTTTCTGTCCCACCTGGGATATATGGAAGAGTTTGTCCCCAACGAGCAGGAGCCAGACTTGGAGGGCAGTGGGGCTGTAACAAGGCAGTGTGGTCTCCCGCCACCCCAGAGAGGAACAAGCCCCTCCGAACACCAGAGTATGCGGGGCCAGAGAGCTCTGAGTCCGCCTTCCAGAGGGTCAGTTGCAGGACAGGAAGTAGAAAAGCATGGGACCAGAGCTCACTTGGGGCACAGCTGCTGGAGAGGCCAGATGCCTCTGGCCTAGCTCCTGGCTAGGAGACCCCGGCAACAGTGGCAGACTCAAAGACTGGCCTGCCCAACCAACACCTGACACTGACCAGAGCCGGGAGGAGCAGTTAAGCCTGCCCCTCACCAGTTACCTGGAGGAGCTGACAAGCCTGCCCCTCGCCAGTTACCCAGAGGAGCTGCCAAGCCGACCTCAGGGTGCTTGACCCCCTGAGGATACCATCCTGACCTAGGTACCTCTAGAGGGGGAGTTAGGAAGTAGCCCGGGGCAGCCAACCCTAGTCTGGCTGCAGCATTGCCAGTGCCAATGTCAGTGTTTTGCGGCCAGGATCCCCACTGACTTAGCAGCAGGCCTTCTGCCACTGCTAGGTCCCCGGGCTGGGACGCAGTGGAGTGGATGGGCCTGCGTCCCCCCTGCCACCCAACTTGTGGATGGCAGTCTCCCCCTCTCCTCAGCCCTTCAGAGCCAAGAGTCTGGGCTTGTTGTTAACCTGGCTGAGCTCAGCCCCTGCCCGAGGGCTTGAGCCACTGACTCCTTGCTGCCCCACCCTGACTCCGGGCCTGCGCCTGTTACTTATAAACTGCTGCTCAGCCCCTGCCTAAGGGCCAGAGTCATAGACTAATTGCCACCCTGCCCTGACCCAGGGACTGGGCTTGGTAATTGCAGAACTGTTGCTCAGCCCTGCCTGAATGCCTAAGCCACTGCCCGCTGGCACTCACCACCCATGATTGGACATGAATAACTGTTTTGTGGCATCTCCCTGGTCACCCCTGTGAGAGACTCCCACAATCAGACAGATTCCACACCAGCAACCATCAGGACATAACGAGGTGATGTGGTCCCCCACCGACCCGGAGAGGGACAAGCGTGGCTGAGTCCCTCTACAGTCCCCAACAAAGGCATGGACTTCTTATTCCCCCACCCAAAACCAAATTCATGGGTGGTGGATGCCGTAAATCAGACGGGTAAACAGCCCTAATTTAAGAACACACCTCAAGACAAAGACACCAAGAGATTAGATCTTTTTGGCTGAAAAGCATACTCGTCAGCGACATTCCAATTCTGCATGGCGAATTATACCACCCTATTGGCGAAGTATGTCCATGACAACTACCAAAAACTGAACGAGTTCCTATCAAATATTCCAGAGGAAAAGAAGGAGCAGTTCCAAGCCATCGTGATGGAGAGACAACTAGTAGCCCAAACTGCACTACAAGCTTCCCTTGATACAGCAGACACAGCAGCCCATACAATAGCTACTGCCATAGTCATGAGGAGAGCCTCCTGGCTGCAAGCCTCAGGAGTCCCACAGGAACTGCAAACCAAAGTAGTGAATCTCCTGTTTGATGGGGAGAAATTATTTTAATCAAAAACAGATGATGTCCTACAGTCAATGAAGGACTCCTGTGCCACACTCCATACTTGGGTTATATATACATCCCCAAATAGACGCAGATGATTCCAACAGTATAACAGGAACCATGACAACCCGAACCAATAATTGGTCGAGGGTCGACCTCCCACAACTTCCAGAGCAAATTACATCGAATACCCAAACTTTGGGCCACCAACTTCAACCATTTTACCTAGCGTGGGCATCCATCACCACAGACAATTGGCTGCTGGAAATAATATCAGAATATACCATCCCTTTTAACCTCCATCCTTCTTCAGGGATCCTTCTCATGAGCATCTTCTGAGACAAGAAGTAAACAATCTTGTACAGCTAGGTGCCATAGAACAGGTTCCAGCAGAGCACAGAGGAAAAGGATTCCACTCCCACTACTTTCTAACACAAACATAAAACAGAGGATGGAGACCTATCTTAGAGCTCAGGAAACTCAACAAATTTGTTCATACCCACAAATTCAAAATTGTCACACTGACCTCAATAATCCCAGCACTGGAAGAAGGGGACTGGTTTTCAGCCCTCGAACTACAAGACGCATACTTTCACATCACTATGCACCCCACACACAGATGATTCCTCTGATTTACAGTAAGCAGAGACCACTTCCAATATAGAGTGCTACCATTCGGACTATCCACAGCTCCGAGAGTCTTCACCAAGATCCTGGCAGTAGTAGCAGCATCCTTACGGAGATAGAGAATCATGATATTCCTATACTTGGACGATTGCCTGTTAAAGGGTTGCACTCAAACAGAAGCAACAAACTTTACACAGAGAACTATAATGTTCTTCCGTACTTTCTGCCTACAGATAAACGAGAAGAAATCGACACTAGTTCCGGTGCAACAACTAGAATTCATCGGAGCTTACGTAGACTTAGTAGAAGCAAAAGCTTCCCTACCAAGATCCAGATTTTCACAATGACCTCTCTTGTATCTATGATCACAAGCAGTCCGACAGTCTCTGCATGCACATGCCTGCAACTATTAGGACACATGGCTGCCTCTACTTTCATAGTGAAACACGCACGACTGCACATGCGGTGTCTCCAGGGATGGCTAAGCACGGTATGCATACCAAGCAGACACAACCTAAACAAAATCCTATCGCTACCACCGAAAGTCACACAGTCCCTACAATAGTGGACAATGCCGAGCAATGTGTGCACTGGGGTTCAATTCCAACAAGTCCCTGCATCCATCCTAATCACCACAGATGCCCCACTGATAGGATGGGGTGCACACTTGAACCATCACAAAATCCAAGGGAAATGGTCTCCTGAGGAGTCATTATTACACATCAATCTACTCGAAGTACGAGCAATTTGAAATGCATGCAAACACTTCCTTCTGATGATAAGAAACATATAGGTAAAAATAATGACAGACAACATAGCCTGTATGTTCTACATAAACAGGCAGGGAGCAGTGCATTCTCATTCCCTATGCACAGAAGCTGTGAAACTATGGAACTGGTGCATTACCCACATTATTACTATTGCTGCATCTTACCTCCCAGGACAAGAGAACATGACGGCAGACATGTTGAGCAGACAGTTTTCCAAAGAATACGAATGAGAGCTGAACAACAAAGTAGCACAACACATATTCTGCATGTGGGGACTACCACACATCAAACTCTTCACAACAGCACAAAACTGCAAATGCCAAAGCGTTTGCTTGCAAGCAGGACTAGGACCACACTCCCTAGGAGATGCCTTCCTCATCATATGGAATGCTCCCCCTCCTGTACGCATTCCCAGCATTTCCCATTCGACGGGATCTCCTGTCTCAGGATGAGGGTCGAATCATTCATCCAAATCTACCAAAACTCCACCTGAAGGCCTGGCTGCTTGATGGCTCCAATGAGACGAACTAACCTGTTCAGAAGAGGTTAAAAATGTATTACTAAATAGCAGGAAAATCACCACATGCACTACTTACCTGCATAAATGGAAAAGGTTCACTTTGTGGTGTCACAACACACACATCTGCACATACAACACCAATCCATGAGATCCTGGAGTACTTGCTACACTTGAAACACTCAGGGCTGTCCATTAGTTCACTCAAGGTAAACCTCACTGCCATATCCGCCTTCCATCATAAGACTGATGGTTTCATAGCCTTCACACATCCAATTACAAAATGCTTTTTTGCAGGATTTCAGAACATGTACCTTGAAGTCTGCAACCCTACAGCAGCATGGGACCTAATCTTAGTCCTCAGAGGATTTACCAGAGCACCCTTCAAACCCTGTTCACTACTGTACCTATCAATGAAGGTAGAATTCCTAGTTGTGATCACCTCAGCACGTAGAGTGGGTGAGATCGGGGTACTCATGGCCCATCTATCTTTATACTATATTCTCTAAGGACAAAGTGACTATGTGACCACACCCTAAATTCATACCTAAGATACCCTCATCATTCCATATCAATCAACCTATACATCTCCCTGCATTCTACCCAAAGCCACATGGGTCTACCCAGGAATCTATTCTCCACACAGTCGATGTTAGAAGAGCACTAGCATTCTATCTAGAGAGAACAAAACCTTTCTTTTAGTCACCAAGACTCTTCATCTCCACCATTATTCAGCCATTTCAAAACAGACTATCAAAATGGATTTCGACTTGCATCCACCTATGTTATTAGCAACAAAAGATAGAACCCCTGACAGGGATCAGAGCCCATTCAACGAGAGCCGTTTCTACCTCAACTGCTTTTCTACATTATGTCCCAATCAAAGAAATATGTCAGGCTCCCACCTGGGGTTCAATAAAACATGTTCACAAGCCACTGTGCAATAATGAAAAGCTCTGAGAACAGTGCAGTACTCAGCCTTACTGTATTATCATCAACTGTTCAACCTGCTCTGGAACCCAACCTTCCATAACAGGGTACTGCTCTACAGTCACCTAAAGTGGAGCACCCACAGGGACAGCATTCAAAGAAGAAAAGGTTACTCACCTTGTGCAGTAACTGAGGTTCTTGGAGATGTGTATCCCTGTGGGTGCTCCACTACCTGCCCTCCTCCCCTCTACTCTGGAGTTCCCTATATGAGCTTTACAGTAGAGAAGGAACTGAGGGGGTTGGGACACGCAAGCGCCAACAATACCACAAGGTGGCTACTGAGCATGCACATCCGGATCAGGCACTGCTACCAAACTGGCAAAAGTAGACATGCTGCACAGATGGTCTTCCGCTGTATTCTCTAGCTCTTTGTTGCAGGTGCTGGATATGAAAGTTTATGGTGGTGTGAAATTGTTGTTTTAGATCATAAAATGGGGATTGGAGATAAGTATGGAATAAGTAATAAGCTACCTAGTCTATTATCTCTACTTCTGTGACTGAAGGGCTGTATCTCTCATGTCAGTGAGTGAGATTTAATGTAGAGCAGGCTTATAGTAAAAACTGAGTTATGGATGGCTGTAGTAGAGCTGGGCAGAGAACAGTAATTCTGTTTCACAGATGATTTCAAAGTCTGGTTTCATTCCAGTTCAGAACAACCTCCCAAAATGTTGAAGTTCTCCATGAATTGGAATTGTCATTCTCCTTCAATCTGTGCTAGGAGACCTGGCTCCAGGGAAAGCTTCCTCAGAAACTGGGGTGTAGAGAGGGTTCGTCAGGGTTCGTCCCTCTCAAGGACAGTGGGGAACCACACCGCCTCCCTTAGTCCTGACACAAACCATCCAGCAGGGGGCTGAGCAAACACAGGTAGCAGTTAGCAGTTAACAAGCCCAGGCCCTGGGTCAGGGTGAGGCAGCAATGAGTTCAAGGCTCAGGCCCTCAGACAGGGGCCGAGCAAATAGAGGTAGATAGTACACCCACGCTTCAGGCTCCGAACGGCCTGGAAGAGGGGGAGACTGCCACCCACGCGTTGGGTGGCAGGGGGGACACAGGCCCTCCCACTCCACTGCGTCCCAGCCCCAGGGCCCTAGCAGCGGCCAAAGACCCACTGCTGTGTCAGAGGGGATCCCGACCGCAACACACTGACATGAGTTCCGGCTGTTTCAGCCAGACTTGGGTCGGCTGTCCCCGGGCTACTTCTCCTCTGGAGGTACCTGGGTCAAAGTGGTGTCCTCGGGGGTGTCGATCACCATTGGATCCTCGGGGTAGCTGGTGAGGGGTAAGCTCAGCAACTGTTCTGGAGGGGTAGGCTTGGCAACTCTCCCACACGCTGATCCGCGTCGAGTGTCAGCCGGTCAGGCCAGTCTCCATGTGTCCCAGTGGAAGCTGTACCGCAGGCATCTGGCCTCTCCAACGGCTGCCTCTCGAGTGAGCTTCAGGATTGGGCTGTTATACTTCAAGTCTGGCCTCTGACCCTCTGGGGGGTGGGCTTGAAGTGCTTTGGCTCTGCCCACTCTGGTGTCCGGTGGAGCTCGTCCCTCTCCAGGGCACCAGGGAACCACACCACTTCCCTACATGGGGACACTGGGTGCCCTACTCAGGCACAGCGCTCCAGGTGGACTGCCTCAGAATCAGAGCTCTCAGGGCTTCTGCGGTCCCCTGCTCTGTGGAAACCTGCCAGTCCCTGTTTTATGATCTAAGACAACAATCTCACATTAATCGTATAAAGTTTTATATCCAGCACGTGCAACAAAGAGCCAGAGAACAGAGTGACAGACACCCCCCACCCACCCCCGCAGCGTGCCTAGTTTTGCCTGTTCCTCCGGGAAACTGCAACAAAATAAGATCAAGATCATGATGTGCTAGGTGTCTGCCAAGTATTTGAAGTGACAGCATTGTATATTTCGGTGAACAGTACTCCAGCTTTCAAAAGCAAACTAAATTTTTTCTACTGCCTTGCGTTCAAATTATATTTCAAATAAACTATAAAGAAATACAATTGGTTCAGGCAAGATTTTAAGTTCAGCAATCTCTACTTTTTAAATTACGTTGTCATTCACTTAAAACTTAAGCTCAAAAGCATTATGCTTCTGTCACTCTTGTTTTGTTCCCTTAAAGTAAAAATATGTATAGCAGAGAAAAGTAGGAGGCTGCCAGCACTGACTGTATTAAAGTTTCAAACATACCATAAATTCTATGCAAAATATAAAGCCTTCTAAACCTCCTAAATCTTCTTAAAAATTTACTACTGTAATATATGACTAAGTTAGCAGTAGTTACACTTTTGTTTAATGATGTGATACTTATAATATTATTGCACATTGATGCTCTTGTGTAATTCATTCTTCTCGCATATGCAGTTTGATCCAGTACTTACAGCTGTTGATTAATCACAGAAAACTCACACGATTAACTCAAAAAAATTAATCGTGATTAAAAAAATTCATTGGGATTAATCGCAGTTTTAATCACACTGTTAAACAATAGAAAACCAATTGAAATTTATTAAGTATTTTGGATGTTTTTCCTACATTTTCATATATATAATATTCTGTCTTGTAATTGAAATCAAAATGTATATTATTTTTGATTATACATAGTCGCACTGTAAAAATGATAAACAAAAGAAATAGTGTTTTTCAATTCACCTCAGACAAGTACTGTACTGTAATATCTTTGTCATGAAAGGGCAACTTACAAATGTAGAATTTTTTTTGTTACATGACTGCACTCAAAAACAAAACAATGTAAAACTCCAGAGCCTACAAGTCCACTCAGTCTTACTTCTTCTTCAGCCAATAGCTAAGACAAACAAGTTTATTTACATTTACAGGAGATAATGTTGCCCTCTTCTTATTTACATTGTCACCAGAAAGTGAGAACAGGCATTTGCATGGCACTTTTGTAGCTGGCATTGCAAGGTATTTACGTGCCAGCTATGCTAAGCATTCGTATGCCCCTTCATGCTTTGGCCACCATTCCAGAGGACATGCTTCCATACTGATGAAACTCATTAAAAAACAATGCATTAATTAAATTTGTGATTGAACTCCTTGAGGGAGAATTGTATGTCCTCTGCTCTGTTTAACCAGCAGTCTGCCATATATTTCATGTTAGAGCAGTTTCGGATGATGACTCAGCACATGCTGTTCATTTTAAGAACACTTTCACTGCAGATTTGACAAAACACAAAGAAGGTACCAATGTGAGATTTCTAAAGATAGCTGCAGCACTCGACCCAAGGTTTAAGAATCTGAATTGCCCTCCAAAATCTGAGGCATGCTCTCAGAAGTCTTAAAAGAGCAACACTCTGATGCAGAAACTACAGAACCCAAACCACCAAAAAAGAAAGCTGCTTTGCATTGTTATTGAGCAGAACCTGTCATCAGCGTGGATGTGTGTCCCCTGGAATGGTGGTTGAAGAATGAAGGGACATATGAATCTTTAGTGCATCTGGCACGTAAATATCTTGTGACGCCAGCTACAATAGTGCCATGAGAATGCATGTTCTCACTTTCAGATGACACTATAAACAAGAAGCATGTAGCATTATCTTCTGCAAATGTAAACAAACTTGTTTGTCTGAGTGATTGGCTGAACAAGAAGTAGGACTGAGTGGACTTGCAGGCACTAAAATTTTATATTGTTTTATTTTTGAATGCAGTTTTTTTTTGTACATAAATCTACCTTTGTAAGTTCAACTTTCATGATAAAGAGATTGCACTACAGTACTTGTATTAGGTGAATTGAAAAATACTATTTCTTTTGTTTTTTCCGTGCAAATATTTGTAATAAAAAATAAAGTGAGCACTGTACACTTTGTATTCTGTGTTGTAATTGAAATCAATATATTTGAAAATGTAGAAAACATCCACAAATATTTAAATAAATGGTATTCTATTATTGTTTAACAGTGCGATTCTTTTATATACTTGAAAACTGTTATCATGTCACCCCTCAGTCTTCTCTTCTCCAGACTCAACATCTTTACTGAAATATGGCACCCAGAACTGGACACAATACTCAAGTTGAGGCCTAATCAGTGCAAGTAGAGTGGAAGAATTACTTCTGGTGTCTTCTTTACAACACTCCTGCTAATACATCCCAGGATGATGTTTGCTTTTTTTGCAACAGTGTTACACTGTTGACTCATATTTAGCTTGTGATCCACTATGTCCCCCAGATCCCTTTCTGGAGTACTCCTTCCTAGGCAGTCATTTCCCATTTTGTATGTGTGCAACTGATTCTTCCTTCCTAAGTGGAGTAGTTTGCATTTGTCCTTACTGAATTTCATCCTATTTACTTCAGACCATTTCTCCAGTTTGTCCAGATCATTTTGAATTTTAATCCTGTTTCTCCCAAAGCACTTGCAATCCCTCCCAACTTGCTATTGTCTTCAAAATTTTTGTGTACTCTCTATGCCATTATCAAAGTCATTGATGAAGATATTGAACAGTACTGGACCCAGAACAGATCCCTGCAGGACCCCAGTCAATATGCCCTTACAGCTTTACTGTGAACCACACTCACTTATCACCTTATTATCTTTTAGGTGTTTGCAAACTGATTAGTTAATTATTTGCTCCATTATCTTTCTGAGTACTGAAGTTAGGATGACTGGTCTGTAATCCCCTGGTTGTCCTTATTTCCCTTTTTATAGATTGGCACTATATTTGCCCTTTTCCAGTTCTCTGGAATCTCTCCCATCTTCCTTTACTTTTCGTAGATAATCACTAATGGATCAGACCAGTCAGCTCCTTGAGTATTCTAGAATGTATTTCATCAGGCCCTGGTGACTTGAAGACATCTAACTTGTCTAAGTAATTTTTAACTTATTCTTTCCCCATTTGAGCCTCTGATTCTACCTATCTATTAGTCAAAATAAGATAACTCTGACCCAAAAACTTAACATATTTTATTGCTGTCATAAAGGGTGCTTAATAATATTTCTAGTAATCCTTAGTCATTTGTATATTTCAGATGAAGCAGATTGGTAATGATGGCTACAACCCCACCTCTGTGGCAGAGTGGCTGGAGTCCATTGAACTGGGTGACTATACCAAATCCTTTCTGATTAATGGCTATACATCGATGGAACTTGTGAAAAAAATCTGGGAGAGTGAATTAGTTAATGTAAGTTGATCTATTTGTAGCATGAAAAGCAATTCTGCAATGAACACACTTTTAAATACCCTTTGATGTGTCCCATTATAAATCAAAGAGATAATATGAAAAGAAATAGCAACATAAACTGTTCCTGTCTCTTATTTATTGTTAAAGATTACAGGGTTCTCAAACTGAGGGGTCATGACCCATCAGGGGGTCATGAGCCATCAGCCTCCACCCCCAAACCACGCTTTGCCTCCAGCATTTATAATAGTGTTAAATATAAAAAAAGGTGTTTTTTAATTTATGAAGGCGGTCGCACTCAGATGTTTGCTGTGTGAAAGGAGTCACCAATGCAAAAGTTTGAGAATCACTGGATTACATCTTTTATACCTGAGATTAATATACCTTTCATTTCCATTTATTTGGTCCTTCTCTTAATCATGCAACTAAATTAGTATGGTATGAGCTTTGGCTTCAGGAAGACTAAGAACTCTTTTAAAGTATGTTTTTCCAAAAGGTACATGAAAACAAAAGTGATAACTATAAAACATATTGTCTCCAGTTTGATTGAGAAGAGTATAGCAACAGTACTTACAAGAAGGTTGCTTATAATTTATTTTCTCCATATACTCAGGCTACATGAAGCATAGATAAAACAAACCTTGAATGTACTCAAGAAACTATATTTAAGGAACAAAGTATTTTAACTCTTCCCTTCTGATTGTAACCTTGTATTCTTATCTCTCAATTGCGATAGATTTGGTGATGCACAAATACATGGACATAACTGTAAAGGTATTATGTATTGTCTGTAGAGCAAGTCCAATTTTGTACTGTTATAATGGCTAACTTGACAGGAAAACATTATCATATATAACTTCCACAGAGGCTAAGGTATCTGCAATTGAATTGTTTCTATTTGTAAAAGATGGTTGCTACAATTGCTCCAGGCATCCAGACAGAGAGCTGAACTGGCCTGTAGGCGGTTCCCTGGATGGCAAAGACCACTTATGTCACACGCTTTCTACCCTCCCCACAGAAACAGAAGAAGTATTCCTCTCCCTGGTGAAGAGGCCATTGCCATAGTGCTTCTATGCCCCATCAACCCCTGACTGCCAGAACAGTCCCTTGCAGGCCATAGGCAGGCAGGCATAAGTTAGAGTAGCTGCTCTAACTTATGCTGGGGAACAATTCAGTGAACCTCAGGGTTAGGGAAAGGGAGGGCATAAAGATGGTATAAGGTCATTTTCCACTATCCCCTGAGTTGCACAGAGTACAGCTCAGATGCAGCCCAGAACAGGGACTTGAAAAAAGAGAATTCATAAATTGAAAGATAAAATTATTATGTGATACAATTTCTTCCCCTCACAGTGGTCGCATGAAAATCCCATTGCATGCATTTATTAACATGAAAATGGATTGATGTAAGGACCAATTTCTCCCCAGATGTTCTACACATGCATAATGCCCGTTGAATTCAATGGGTATTGTATGAACATACCTGAATACAGTTTAGAGGCTCATGTCCAGATCCTAGCTCTAAATGTGACTTTTTTTTTAAGTATAACTGTGAAGCCTGAGGCAGAGTCAGAGAAATCAAATCTTGAAAAACTTTATTTCAGAAGTTCACACAGACAAATCACCAGCACTGAGCTGAACAAGGTAATGGGTGGAGAACTTTGTCTCACAGGGTTCCCTGTCCATGCTACCTACTGTAAAATAATTATGCACTCTGAACACTTTGCCAAAATCAATTTGGCAAAAAATTACCCTGTAGCTCCCCCCAGTGGCTCTTTAAATCTCATTAAAGGCTTCTGGCCTGATTCTGATCTCACTTAGACCAATGTAAATGAGGAGTAACTACACTGAATTCAGTAGAGTTGCACTACTGTAAAACTGGTGTAAATCAAATCAGAATCGGGCCCTAGAATTGTTAAAGATTAATCTTATGTCTCCTTTGAACATTGTCCCTGCTCATTCCCACTTTGGCAGACACCTTCCTTGATGCCATCAGCTCTAGAATTATTTGAAAAGCAATAACTGTCATGGCCCTCACCCCTTACCCACCAAACTGAACACTGTAGATTAAGTTATACAAAATTTCTTATCCTAACAGTTCTCTGTTCCTAACCTTCTGCCATAAGCAGTAGAGGCTCAGAAGTGTCATCTCAGTCTATTAAATGTATGTTTTACTAATTTCTTTTCTCTTTTCTTGTGAATTCTTGTAGATTAGCCTATTAACAACTGTATAAAAATATAGTTCAGTGAGCAAACGTGTAATTTAGGTGAGTATCTACTGTTATGTGCAGTTGTAATTTCCCATCTTTTCTCTCAGAAATCGACACGAATATTGGGTTTTAGGCATTGTGCATCCTACTAAAACAAGATGTCCATCTCAGACCAACATGCCTGCTGTTTAAATTGCTTCTAAGAAGGTTCCACCACAAGCAATTGTTTAGAATATACTGGCTTCACCCTTGGGCCATACAAAACAGGAATTTATAATAACAATTTTCTTAATGGAGGAAACTATAAAGGCAGAATCCTATAATTCTGGAACTATAGCTTCTGTTTTAATAAGTCAAAGCCCAAGTACTTGAAAGAGAGCAAAGAATCACATCTGAAGTCCTAAAATCAATTCAAAATATTCTCAATTGTGCTGTCCTCAATTGTGAAGTTCCAGAAGCATGATAAGAAGAAGAAACACTTCATTTGAGCCCAGCACAAATATCCAATAACAAATATATTAGAAACTGCAGATCTGAGTACCCCTTGATGTTGTCTCCACGTGTATCCAGTGGAGTCTTTGAATCTGAACCCCTCCTTGTTTCTGTGCAAAGTGTCTTTGAGATCTCACTTCATTCCTTTAAGTCAATGGGAAGCCCTCCAGTGTTTTCTGAGAGGTGAACATTCTTCATTCCACTCTCCTATTTCAGACCTCTGTGTCAACATCTGTTTCTGTGCCTGAGGCTGCGTCATGAGACTTTAGGTTCTGCTTCTGTTCCATAACAATAATATTAAGTGTATGATATGAGTCTGAGATCAGTGGCCTCATCTGTTACTTTAGGATGTCGCTCATGATTGTATGCCTTGACTTCCTCATGAGGTACTTGCCAAGGATACCTTACTTCTTTGAGTGACTGCACACATCCATTCCACTGTAGGTGTGTGCATGCCTTATGCACAGTTGGAGATTTTTCACTCAGTGATACCTGTCAGAGCAGCCCTCTGCTGCCTCATGCCACTGCACACAGGTATAAAGGGCAGAGCCATCCCAATCACCCTCTCAGTTCCCTCCTAACACCAGTGATTGTTGTTGGAGCCACTATCCTTGCATTTGCAATTGTTACTCTATTTAGTGTTTATAGTACCTGTAGTGTTAATTTTAGTGTAATTTAGTGGCTTTGTACATAGTATAGATATAAGAGTAAATTTATATAAGTATTTAGCAGCGTGAAGTCACCAGTTCCCATTTGAGTATCAGCACTGGACTCACTCCTTATGTAAGTCTTCAAAATCTTCGGTGAAAGCCCCAAGCGGAGGCAAGGACATGGAGGCACTCAAAGAAGAGAAACTCACAGACACAATCTTTAAGCCCAGAGGGGTTGCTGACTTCCGAGCCTAGGAAACTTCCTTTGCAACCAATTCCTGAAGTGCCAACACAGTATTACCACAGAGCCAAGAGCCCTTTCTAGAGCTGTCTACTCCCAAGGCTTTTGAGGCAGCTCAAGAATTATCAGATCTGTTGGTACTAGTTTCCCCAGCTATTTACCACTTCCACTTGGTACTGACATCTGGCATACACACTTCAATGATTCTGGCTTCAGCCTCGATGCACCATTCAGTACAGAAGGCGGCTACTGTTAATGTACCTCTCAAGAGGATTCCATCTAGGGAGAAAACAGCAATGATCTTGCCAGTACTTCATCTCTGGACTTAGAACTGGTCTCCCCTGTACTGACAAGGTCACCTCTTCACCAAATTCTGAGGTCAGCTCTTATGCGTCTCAGCCCAGATATGTTCAGCAGCCCCAGTGGGGTGCCTGCCCACTGTGGTACAGGCCTCAGCATTCCAAGGACCAAGGGCCCAGACATAACTGGTTCACCATCCATATCAATGGCCCTTTTGGAACCTGGGGACTTCCCTCCACAGTCTAGAGCATCTCTGCTCCCCCTCTTGTCTTACTCCATCGGCTAGGCATCAGGAGTATCTACAACAAGGTTACTATCTGCCCAACCCATTCCCAGGAACAGTACCATGCATAGGGAATTGCATCTTCTGGATTCTCCTGTGGATGACTCAGAGAAGTCTTGACCTCAACAATCCTTAGCTTTCTTTTCTTCATCTCCTGATGAGGCGATAATAACAGAGTCTGCCTCTCCCGCCCCGACAATTACAGAGTTCATCAGAGCTTGTTTAGGAGGATGGGCTGCAACTCAGGATATCCAACCAGGAGAGTTTCAGAAAAAGTCACACAGGTTGATTGACATTTTAGCCTCAATAAGACACTCTAAGATAGCTCTCCCTATTAATGAGGCTATCTTGAAGCCTGACAGGGCTTTATGGCAGACCTCATCTTCTATGCCTCTTATTGCAAAAAAGGGTGGAGAGAAGATATTATATATCCCTTCATAGTGGTTTGAACTTTTTATACCCATCTCCTCCTAGTCTTGGCTGCTAATGAAAAAAAGAGACAGTGACACCAGGTCTCAATGCCAAAAGGGAAAGAAGCAAAGAAGCAGGGCCTATTTGGAAGGAAGTTTTATTCCATGTGAGATTTATAGCTTAGAATTGTGAACCTTCATGTTCTGCTGGGTCAGTATAATTTAGCCTGTGGGATGGGTACCTGAAATTTAAGGACAGGCTTCTGGACAAGGCAAAGCAAGAGTTCAGTGCTATGATGGAGGAGGGCAAGCTAGTTGCCAGAACAACCTTGCAGGCAAGTCTATATGTGGCTATTATGACTTCCTCCATCACTATGTGGAGTTCCTCTCAGCAGCAGTCATCAAGTCTTTCCCCAGAGGTGCAACAAACCATCACATACTTCCCATTTGAAGGCTCCTTGCTTTCTGAAAAGACTGATGAGAAGCTACATAGTCTTAAGGATTCAAGGGCAGTCCTTAAGTCTCTGGTGATTTATACACCAGCAACAACAAAAAAGGCTGTTCTGCCCAAGCAATCCCAAAAGTTTCCACTTTTCATGCCTCAGACCCAGACCTGTCCAGAAAGAGGGGCAAAAGTTACAAGAATGTCCTCTGTCTCTTCTGTGGCTGCCTGTTCATCTAAGCAAACATCCTCTAGACAAACATTTTTTACCCATTGGTTGAAATCAGTGTGCCACTCCCCAGAGTACCATCTTTCTCCACCCCAATATTTAGGTGGTACACAAGCTGATTTTTAGTGGCACTCACACTGCCCAGGTCCTGGCCACCGGTCTGGGAGGCTTTGCATTTTAATTTAAATTTAAATTAAGCTTCTTAAACATTTAAAAAGCTTATTTACTTTACATACAACAATAGTTTAGTTATATATTATAGACTTGTAGAGAGAGACCTTCTAAAAACGCAAGACCTTAAATTAGAGTGAATAAATAAAGACTCGGCACACCATTTCTGAAAGGCTCTGACTCTTGCTCTAGGTGTTAGAAGAACTTTAGCTTTTTACCTGGATCAGACTAGGCCATTTAAGTCTTCGTCACAGCTGTTCACTGAGGGTTTGAACAGAATAAAGGGCCATCCAGTATTGACCAAAAGGATCTCTTCCTGTATTTCCAGATGTATTCATCTTAGAATCATAGATTATTAGGGTTGGAAGGGACCTCAAGAGATCATCTAGTCCAACCCCCTGCTCAAAGCAGGACCAATCCCCAAATCCCTAAGTGGCCCCCTCAAGGATTGAACTCACCACCCTGGGTTTAGCAGGCCAATGCTCAAACCACTGAGCTATCCCTCCCCCCCTCACCTGCTGCCCTGAGGCACCTCCCCCGCCCAAGCTTACCCCTGCTCCGCCTCCACCCTGAGCACGCCGTCGCTGCTTCACTTCTCCCGCCTACCAATCAGCTTAGGCCTACCAATCAGCTTGCTACTGACTGGCTGGTATTGCACCACCAGATAGATTGTTGGCTAATTTGACTGGGTTGTAGGCAGCTTCCATGGCCTTTCTGGCTCATGTGCTCATCCTGCATATTTGTAGGGCGGCAACCTAGTCATTGATCCGTATGTTTGCCTCTCACTATGCCATCTCCTATCAGTCTAGAGATGATGCCAGATTTAGACAGGTGATACTACAATCCCTGTTCACGTGAACTCCGAAGCAGCCTCCAGTTCAAAGTACTTGTGAGTCAACTACAGAGGAATGGAGATGTGCAGTCATTCAAAGATGAAGCAACAGTTACTAATCTTTTTCTGTAATTGTTGGGTTTGAAATGTGTTGCACATGTCCATTCCCCTCTCTATTGGAGTCTTTCTGGTAGGAAGGAACTGAGAAAGGTCAGTGACAACTCCATGCTTTATACCTGCATGCAATGTAGTGAGGCAGCAGAGGGCACCCATGCTGCCCTGACGGGTATTGCTGAGGGAAGAATCTTCAATAACTGTGCCTGAGGCATGCACGCATCTACAGTGGAATGGAAACATGTAACAGCTCAAAGAACAACAGTTACAGAAAAAGGTCAATAACTATTTCTGTCCATTTGAAGGTACAGACCTATTCAGCACTAAGACAAATGTTTTTTGTTTTTGTTTTTTTTGGAAAGCAGACGTAGGTTAGAACTGAATTTTACTGTCCTGCTGTAGAGCAGCTTTTATTTTGGTTCCAACATCAGTTCTAACAATCCCAGAGCAGTTGCCATTTGTTACTATACCTAACAAAATGGATATTCTAAGAAAGTCTAAAGAGGAGGGCAGTTTGAGTCTTTGTCCGCAATAGAGGCCAACCCATTTAGCTACTCTAGTTCCTCACTCCATCTTGCTGGCACAAAGCAACTATTTTGATATGCAACTTAACAGCTATGAACTAGTGCTTACTACTGTGTCTGTTATTCTTTTCTTAACCTTTTCAAAATTCTCTCTAATTCCCTTGCACCACGGAGTAGAATTGTTTCAAATACTTGAATCTTTGAAATCACATGAAAAAAAGCACTATTCTCTTCTTCATGCTGGCTTCAAGCTTTCTTTTCTATCCTCTTTCAGGGACCCCGACTCTGTGATTTAGACTGTTAGATTCACTTCTCCTACATTGGAATCAAAGATTTATGACAACCTGCCAATCCTCCTCTGTTGTGAATTTCTCAGGATGGTGAGATAGGACAGAGCTCACATTGTTTTAACAGCCCTGACCTCAGCTTGTCAGTACACAGTTCTCCTTGCCCTGAAAATGGAGTTTCCAGTGCTTGTGCTCTTATCTTTCAGATTTCCTAGTCCATGAGCAAGGTGAAATTCTATATCCAGATTTAGGTTCACTTTATCTAGCTTGGGTGGATGTTTAGACCTTTTCTAGAACTCAGTCTGGCTTTCTGAAAAAGGTTAAGCACATTCTTCTGAAATCGCCTAATCTGTCTAAAATGATGACCTATGCTTTCAAGTGGAAATGCTTTTCCATTTAGATTAATAACAAAATGTTCCTTGCTCTTGTTCAGTGTCTGAACTACTGATTCCCTCTGAATAAATCTTGTTCATCTTTCATCTAGATTCATTTATCTATTAGCCACAGCAGCAGTATCCGTACACTACAAGAATCTTCTACTTGCATACATTCTAAATGATTTCATATATGGATGATTCATTTTTATCTTTATCATGTATAATCATTTAGCTTCATAAATTTAATTCTTACCAGACTTGTATCTCCATAGTTTGAGCCTATGGGGAGTGCTCTTTATACTGTCTCTTTCAAATTGCATTATTGGTTTAAATTATTTCCATAAGGTGCGTAAAATAAATTCAGGCACTTATGGCAGATTGATCTTTCACAGACATCAACAAGAAGGATATGGTGTTACTTTAAGGATGAATTTAGGGTGAGAATGTATTTTTACAATTTCTCTTGAATTCATCTACTAATCTCCCACTCTTCTTCCCAGAATCATAAAGCTTGCCTGGGAAAGCCGGACAGCACAAATGAAGTTTTAAGTGCTGTAGGCTACCATTTGAAAAATTTCAACAAGAACAAATATTTTCAAAAACCAGTTGTTTATTATTTTTGAAGCGAACTCAAGGAAGGAAATAATCTCTATTTAGATATTTTCGATATAGATCACAATCTGCAGAGATTTTCAAAATAAATCTCGCTCTGCACTCAGATTTGCTATGACCAGGTAGGTGTCCCACTAAGCAGTGTCAGTCTACTCCTGTAGAACAAAGGCAGGTTCCACAGCTTGACAGGAAAATGCAGACCATATACTGCTGAATTTTGTACAGCTGCTATATGGTTATTCAGCTTTGCTCTCTGTATTCTGGGCCTAGATGAGATGCCTTTTTTCTCTCTTTTTTTAGGAGAGTATTCCATCAATCTACATTCAATTAAGAATTTCTGAGTTCTCCTATGGTCATTTTTACTGCTTAATCTCCCAAGAGTGCCATCTTCAGAGGCAAGTCTGGAAGGAAAATGAAAGTTTTTTTTTACCAGTTACTTACCAGCAACTGGCATTCTCAGACAATGTTATCTCCTGTGCAGTATTTCAAAATAGTTAAAAGGAACTGAGAATGTTTGGAGGCACAGCCCTTTAGACTCTCTCAGAACATTCATTTCTGACTCTAAAGGCTGCAATTGCTTTTCAAACGATTGCAGGACTTTTGGTGCTGAGAAGTGCTTCCAAGATTGTGGGACTTGTGTAAGTAATATTCTCTAGGAACTCAAGTTGTTGGTAAGAAACTTTCCTGTTAAAAATGACTGGAGTTTGATGAAAATTATTTTTCTTTTGGATAACTTAAGAGCTCAGAGAATTCTGCCTTCTTTTCTGTGGAACTCCTTCCAGATGTTTAGGAGTTTTTCTCTAGTTTCTGTAAGTTTCTGTTCTGACAACGCACATGCTGTTGCCTAAGTCAAATTAGCCAAAGCTGAGCTCTGTGAATATGGACTTATAACAAATATATGTAGTTAATAGATATCAGAGCTGGTTTAGTGACAATAGTTTTAATGTAGGCAGATAACTTTAGGAGAGGCAGTCATTTTGATGTCCCTCGTTGGGAGTTCTGTTCTGACCCAAATTTTGCATTGTGTTCATATGGATACATACATTTTTGCTTGTTAAGAAGGATTGGTTCTCTGCTAATATTTTATACATCTGGGGCCTGATTGAAAGCCCACTAAAATCAATAGGAATCTTTCCACTTACTTCACTAGCATTTCGATCAAGCCTTTCCTGAAAGGCTCTGGTGGATGGACATGGTATAATACCAATAGTGATGGGTTTTTCCTAGAAATTATGCTTTTAAGATACAGTCACAGTACTTGTCCCACAGGGCTTTTATTCAATGGGATGTACCAATTTTATACTCCAGTAAATGATGGTGGAAGAAAATGCAGAAGGCTCAGAGAACCCATTCACACTCACCCCTTCACAGGAGTCAACCACAGTCTTTGTATTCCCAGTATGCAATGTCCAGGATAATTTAGAATAGGTGATAGTGCTTGATTCTGCAAAAGAAGTGAGATGCATGCTAGGCCATAGCCTGACCCCTTTATGCACCAAGCACAATTTAGGCACAATGCCTTCAGATGCTGCTGCTTTGTGAGGTTGGGTGGGTTGTATTACATTATCACACACTATAGCTTAAATGTCGTAAGAGTCCTTATGCTCTGGGACTTATTTTCACTTCATCTTATTAAGCTACCTCTTTGAATCCAGGATTCCTAAAACTACATTAAAATAATATTTAAACCCATCAAAACAAAGTATGTAGATCTGAAATGCATATTTTTTCTTTCACTTTTTTCCCAACCCTCTCGTTTTTGAAAATATGAAAAGCTTTTGCAGAATACACCACAAGGCGTTTCTTTCACACTTTATTTTTAGATGGTATTTGTTTCTTCCAAGGCTCCTATCTCTGTTCGAATGCCACTGTGCTAGTAATATGCAGGGCAGAGCCAGCATAGTAGCATTGAGGGAGAGGAGACTGGGTGCAGCATAGGTTAGACTGGGATGTGACATTTCCCATCTCTCATTCACACACTTCTGGCTCTGACCCTCCCTACCAGCAGGTTCCTTCTCATTCAAGCCCAGGACTATTTCCTCCTCCCCCAAGTATCTTCGATTTAGAAGGAGATCATATAAATACAGCCACTTTTCAGCCCTTAACTCAACAGTTTCCCCTGTTTTCAATAGTAGAGCCTAGTCCACATTGTAATTAATGCTTTGCAATTTTTTCCAGTAGTAAGAATTTCAAAAGATACTTTATTTTGCACTCCTATAATTTAAAGGAAGTCTATCAAAGGCCCAAAATTTAACCTATCTGACTATTTTCAGTATTTTACAATTGTGATTTCTGATCTTGAAAAGTTTGCAAACAAGTCATATTGTTCAGCTGTTCCAGTGTAGTATGTATATTGGACTCTTGGTTGCACAGAGCTGTGCTAGATCTTCAAAGATTACAACCAACGACTATTATTCTCTGATAGTTATATTAGGAACCAGGTATTTCTTGCCTGCCTAGTTATTATGGGAATCTTTAAAGATTTCTAGCAGGCAGCTTGAGTTACAGTTCTTTCAGCTACTAATTATGTAGTCTATATATAGAGGTGATTCGCATATCTAAGAAATTCCTTTGGGTTGTATTTTGAGATGTTTTATATATAAAGAATCCCAAATGTATACATCCACACGTGGATATATATGTAAATAACCTTAAGTCTGAAACAATGAATTCATGTATATGATTGATTTGGAGGAATGTGTAGTGGGAAAAGCTTCAAAATTCATTCAAATACATGCTCCCAGCTTGTCTGTTTGCAAACACCTGCTATATAGTATAAATAGTAGGACCAGATACCTACAGTTAGGCAGTTTTTTGTGGATGTTTGACAATAGGATGGTTACTCATACACATAAAACATGACATTTGCAATCACATTTTCATAACACTGCAAAGGAATTGAGTGACTGTTATCCTAGCATGTTTTTTCTTGATGAGGCTAAGCTGTGTGTGTGAATTTGCTCTATAGCTCCTGGGAGTAATAACATTCTATTGCATATATTAAATTAATTTGGTGCAGGCTGGTGAACTGTAAATCCAAATGACAACTCTTAGATGATTAGTTCTTTTTTGAAATAGTATCGGTAATACGTTGTGTTCAATAAGCAAATTGTATGAAAACTATATATGCTGTAATTTGTTTCCCCATCCCCCATATGGTTAAGTGTTCAACATGTCCAGGATACGTACTGAAGCCCTCAAAGATCTTTGTATTGTACTGGGTTATTTTTTGGTTTGGGGTTTGTTTTTGGTTTTTTAGGGGGGGCGGTGTAAGGGGGCTGTGTTGTGCAAGGATGGAAATGCTGAGCTACTGTACTCATATAGGTCAATTTCTTCTATTGGCTCTTGCCTTCTGGAATCCTTTTCTTCCCACTTTGAATAATGGTAATGGCCTTATCAGTCACTGAGTCCTTGAACATCTATGGTTGTTGCTGTTTTTTCGAAAGCTATTGTTATGCTTGTAATATTGCTATCTTCTGCCAGATGTCCTATTGGAAGTTAACAATACTTGATATCCCGCAGTCATGTATCTAATGTGGCAACAAGTTACTTCACTACCTTTGGATTCTCTGCTGAGGTGATGTTTGTTTTATGAGTGTCCTGCGCTGACATTATCTCCTGTCGATTATGATTACCTCACCTGTTGTCTAGCCTGATGCACAAACTGTTTATACTGCTCTTGATGGTAATACAAAACACCTTTTAAATATATCCACAACTTTAGCCTGTGCTGTTTCTAAGTGAAGGTTAGGATACTGTGTAAGCCCTGGCAATTTTTCCAAGTTTTCCCCTGCACTACCATCTGTTCCCACTTCATCTTGGCTCTCAACAAGGCTCAGATTCAGGGGAAAGTGGGTGGGAAAATAATTCCTTTTGTTAATAAGAAGTAGTTTGTTCACTTTTACAATATACATAGGAGGAAAACAGAAGGTAGGGAACATTTCCACTGTGGATGTCATCAAAGGTATAAGTAATTTGCTGGTGAAATAGTGAATTTCTGTTCATCTGTCTTGTGCAATTCTTCTTCAGAAACTAATTAATGAGACAATATATGTAAATATAACATAATCAGTTTACCACTCTATTTAATATTCTTTGGAGTTTGTCAGTTTAATAAAAATGGTTCACTCTTTCTAATAAAAGTTACAAATAACATGACCATTATAACAAGTTTGATTTAGCAAACCTTATAATTGAAAATGTCATATTTCTTTAAATTAGTTTTCAATTTCTCTGTGAAATTTTTAAATTTAGGATCTTCAGTAACATAACCATGCCTTATAACAATGCCTCCTATTCCGCTCCTGATAGGCAAATGTTTGTTTTTATAATAGGACTGTTTTAAAGACATGTTACAGGGTTTTTTCCTGGCTGTCTTTCTTTAACACCTCCACTCTTGCTAGAACATGTTACAATCAGGTACTGAAACTGCTGATTGGCAGCAATTTTAAGCACTAATAATCAAAGCTGAGCAATGTTAGAATCTATTGTGTTTTACCTGCAGGAGCATTTTCTTATAATGGAACACTGTGCGGCACAATTTATTATGTAAGATGTGTTTTTATTATAGAGAGTTTCTCTGGTTGTTGAAGGAGAGGGTGCCCTCTTGGAAATATCATAATGAAGTCTTCCATCATAGAGGGAAAAATTAATCTGCCATATCACCTAATCAGCTCTATTAAATCTCAATGTTTTCCTTCTGAAGTTTCAGCATAGTATCTCCATTCTAGGAAGCACAAGAGCAGGATAATAAGCACAAGAGCAACCTAAGCGTTCCCACTGCCCTTAAGCAAGTAGGCAATGACTGACACCCCCCACACACATACACTTCATAACCCACAGTCGCACAGACAATAAACAAATAAAATAGTTACCGTAGGCAACTATTTGTTCTGCCTATAGTATAAAGTAATTATACTTTACTTCTTAACCCTTTTGGTATCAGTGAACATACCCTGCAAATACAATAAAATGGGACATGCAGTCAAAAGATGTGTCCCCTGTCCAGCTATCTTAATTCACATTATTTAAGACATTTAATTACCAGAAAAGCCTCATAAGACACACATCTCCTTTTGTTTAGGTCCTAGCAAACATCCAGTCATAAATAAAAATTTTTTTTAATAGTAGACACTCCATCTAAAATCACTGAACAGTGATTATTTAAGTTTTATCTTTGGATTCAAAAGCCTTTATTAAAGTCAGATAATGTTTGTGCTAATTTTGATGGAACAAATTGTCAGGTTGAGGATGCTACCTCCCACAGTTTTGGCTGCAGGCATTTAAAAATAGATTAGGTTGTATGAAGACTGTATTTGAAGTCCATGGTAGATTATGTCAGGATTTGGGGGTGATAACTCCTCCCTCAGGTATTTACAAACGCCAACATTGTTAGCATAGGTGAGGGCAGGAGCAGCGTGAGGGTTTTTGGCGCCCTAGGCGCAGGGCCAGCTAGCCGATCCCGCAGCTCCAGTGTACCTCCCGCAGGCGTTCCTGCAGACTGTCCGCTGGTCCCGCAGCTCCGGTGGACCTGCCGCAGGCGTGCCTGCGGGTGCTCCACTGGAGCCGCGGGACCAGTGGACCGTCCACAGGAATGCCTGCGGAAGGTCCACCGGAGCAGTCTGCCGCCCTCCCAAATCCTGGCATCCTCGGCGACCGCCTAGGTCGCCTAAATGGAAGCGCCGGCCCTGGGTGAGGGCAGCATTTTGGAAATGTCATCCGTGGTATAACAGGGAAAAGGAGAAGCTGTTTTCACTTTAGCTGGAAAAGGCCTATTGCCTCCCCAGAAAGTGAGGGATTGTAGCCATCAGTTCATTTGAGATTTTGTCCATTTTCTTTAATGTCCTAAGCAAAGAAGCTTCTGTCTCTGCTCATGGGAAACTATTCCATATTCTAATAGACCTCACTGTTCGGAATCCTTTGATATTCGATCTGCATTCTCTTTCATTAATTACGTCCCATTACCTCTAGTTCAGGGGTTCTCAACCTTTTCTTTTCTGAGGCCCCTCAACAGGTTATAAAAACTCCACGGGCCTGCATATGCATAGTTTTCTGCACATAAAAGCTACGGTAGGTGTTAGGGGTAGCAAGCAGGGCAATTGCCTGGGACCCAGGGCTGGTGCAAGGATGTTTCGCGCCCTAGGCAAAACTTCCACCTTGCGCCCTCCCCCGTGCCCGAGCCCCTGCCCTGAGGTGCCCCCCCACGGCAGCTCCGACCCCCTGTCCTGAGGCACCCCCCCGCGGCTGCTCCCTACCCCTCACCCGCCGCCCTGAGGCACCTCCCCCGCCCAAGCTTACCCCTGCTCCGCCTCCACCCTGAGCACGCCGTCGCTGCTTCACTTCTCCCGCCTACCAATCAGCTTAGGCGGCACAAGCCTGGGAGGCGAGAGAAGTGAAGCAGCCACGGTGTGCTCAGGGAGGAGGCGGGGCAGGGGTGAGCTGTGGTGGTGAGTTCCCCTGCGTGCTGCACCCCCCATGCTTACTTGCTGCAGGCGGCCCTCTCCACGCTCCCTTGCCCCAGCTCCCTCCACCTAAATGCTGCTGGCATCCTATGCAACAGGGGCCACCACGAAGCTAAGTTGCTCAAGCTTTGACGTCAGCCTCTGGTGGCAGGGTCCCAGGCTTCAGCCCCATTCAGTGGGGCTTTGGCTTTCTGCCGTGGGCCCAAGCGAATCTAACACTGGCCCTGTTGCAAGGACACCCTGAAACCTGCTTGCAGTCCCCTAGGGGGTCCCGGATCCATGGTGGAGATTCATTGCTCTAGTTATACCTTCTGCAACTCCAAATAATAAATCTTCAATCTTAGCATCTACACCATTTAAATACTTATAAGAAATTGTTATTGTTCCCTTCCCATAGTAGTCACAATGTAAACAAACTATGCATATTTAGCTCTTTTGATCTTTTTTTATCTCAGTTTCTTCAGCTTCCAGGTTTTGGGTTTTATTTTTTTAGTTCTAAACATTGTTCTTAAACTCATAAAGAAGTTAAAATACTATTTTCTTCAGAAGCAATATATGGACTTAAAAATTCCTTTATTGTATAATTTGAACAGGAATTTAGGAAAGCGGGGGTAGAAGTGTGTGTATGTCCACTGATACATAGACCAGTACTCACATAATAAGTTTGCAGTATGGCTGGTTTAGATCTGCTTTTCTTAGTTTGCTAAAAGAACTCGAGAGAGAGCTTTAGACTTAGTCATGAAAAATGGCACCAATATGGTTCTAAGCACTGGGAAAATCCTGTACAATGTTAAATCTATGGCTGTTCAGGATCAGGGAAAAAAAGTAAAATAAACATTTTGATTTGGGTACCTAGTGACTAGCAAATGGTACAAATTCTGAGAAAATGTAGTTGGATTCTGATCTCATTTACACTGTTGTAAATCCATTGATGGTGGAGTTACTGTGGATTAACAACAATATAACAGATCAGAATCTAGCAAAGTAGTATTTATATTTGTCTCCCATAGCAATTATTCCTAGTCAAAAAAGAAAACCTAATTACATACCCCTTCTCCTAACTGCTATTTTTATTATACATACAGGAATCAGCCCAAGGTTTTGGCCATCCTGCTTTCCTCAGGGGTTACACATCCAAGATGCTACACTACTATTTAAAACATCAGAGAGTCAAAACTAAACATCAGGGGTAGACGCAGCTGAGCTGCTTCACAGCTGATCGGCCAGCTACATCATCAAAGAGGATCCCCCCTCATCATCCCCTCTTCATGCGTAAGCCACCTGAAGAAACAAAATGCAGCCATCATAATAACTACTGAAAATACTTGTCCTTTCAATAATCAACAAAGGAATCCATATACTGTCCAGCAATAGAGCAAGACTTATGAAAATCTATATAAGTGAATAAAGTGAATTAAACATTCATGTTCCCCAACCCAGGATGTTTCCACAATGTTTTCAATAAATATAACTAAACACAAATCAGTTTGTGCTTCCTGTTTTATGAGTTCAACATCTGGAAGACCTATATTAACAATAACATTGATGCAATACCTGAGGAAGATTGGATGGCAAAACTCTGGGCCGATTCCTAAATGCACATTTTAAAAAGAGTAATAGAGAATGGATATGTATGTGATTTCTTTTGTTTGAACTAAGAACAATTTGCTAGGGGGTGTAATATATATGAAAATGCTGTGGAACCTATTCTCTTTCTTCTTACTAATCCTATTAGCACTGGGGTGTACAGTGGATCTTGGATGGGATCACGTAGGTTAATGGTGTCTATATATACCATTAACCCATGTGTTCTGGTTTGATGTGCAATTTTGGTTTTGTTAGTTTGTGGCTTCCTGGAAAGTGGAAATATAAAATGTGAATTAGGTAGAGAAATGAGATTGAGGAGCTGAATGTAATAGCAGTATTAAATGAGCTTATCATTGCCTCAACCAGACTATAATTGAAACACAAAATACCTTATTAATATCTAATGATTGCCTTTTCATTATGTTACAAATTACCATGCAAACCTCAGCCTGATGGATTAAAACATTTTAGATATGTTCAATTTGTGTTGTATGTGCCAGTGTGATCAGTTCCATAGTAAGGAAATCTCCATGTTAACCCAGCTACCCAATATTTGTCATGTCACTGTCAGAAGACAAAATGATGCAGGTGCCGTATAACATCTGTGTGTTTTAAAAATAGGGGCATGTAATAAAATATTGAAATGTGTTTTGTAATGGAGTGCTTCATAGTTATGGAACTCCTGGTCCTGAGAAGAATATAAGCATCGTGATGATTTAGCACTGGCGCTTGCACCAGCCAGGCCTTCATATACCCACCCTGGTGATGTCCAGTGACTAAGTGAACTGTTCAGGAGTCCACTGACATCATCAGACCTCATCTACATGGTGTGACATGACTAGGATGAAAACATGGAGAAGAAGGAAAGGAAAGAGGATGGCTGTTGGGTGGGGTAGTAAACTATGTGATCATAACATAAAGCAAAGGTCAGGGTCAAACGTAGGAGGAGATGGAAGGGGTTGTTATTAGGTTAGTTAGAATACCATAACAGGAAAGAATAAAAATAGGCAAGGTACTAACATATGAGTGTGTATCATACAACACAGAGAGAAAAGTATCAGAGGGGCAGCCGTGTTAGTCTGGATCTGTAAAAGCAGCAAAGAATCCTGTGGCACCTTATAGACTAACTATAGTATTCACCTATGAAAGCTCATGCCCCAATACATCTGTTAGTCTATAAGGTGAGAGAGAAAAGGTTTATTTAAAAAAAAGAAAAAATAGATGCAGGTTTATTTAATAAGCAAAAAATTGAAGATATATAGTAGCAGTTAGTTGTGAAGTTCGATCACATGCAAGATTATTTTTCCATCTCCATTTTCCTTTGGTCTATAAATGGAATCGTTTGCAAGCTCTCTGGGGCAGGGAACTATCTTCATGCATTTCTTGAAAGCCATTAGAACACTATACAAGATATTGCCCACAACTGTAGACTGTACTGCTGATAATTAATCAATATTTATATAATACCAAAATGGAGCTCTGTAGAAAACTGGAAAGACCCAGATCATGTTTTAAAGCATCTACTATGTATCAGACAAGACAAAACACAGGACCTCATATCAAGTGGTATGGCTTGCATGGAGAGTAGACCAATGCAGGAAGGATGGTTTGAAGAAGTGGATTTTAAGGTGCTATGCTTGCTAGAAAATTTTTATTTTGGGTGGTGCATTAATCTAATTTGCTTTTTCACTGTAAAATTTGTGAATGGTCTTTGGAACTCTGATAAAGAGCAAAAGGGAAACTGCCTGCCTCCCTGTCTGCATTTCCTCAGGCATGCTCTTTGCATACAGCTATTCCCAGTTCATTTGCATACACTCTATTTACATTCATGAAGCAGGGTGCTATAAGCAAATCAGAAGGGAGTTCATGTTTAGTGCTGCCCATTTACTTTATTTCCACAAGTAAGCCAGCAAAGGGAGAGGGTTAGCTCAGTGGTTTGAGCATTGGCCTGCTAAACCCAGCATTGTGAGTTCAATCCTTGAAGGGGGCTACTTAGGGATCTAGGGCAAAATCAGTACTTGGTCCTGCTGGTGAAGGCAGGGGGCTGGACTCAATGACCCTTTGGGGTCATTTTCAGTTCTAGGAGATAGGTATAGCTCCATTAATTTTATTTTTTTTTTAATTTTAGGTTTATTGCTCTATTTTGTAGCTCTGATATGTGCTGTATTTCAGTTTAAGTATGCATTGGTTCTTTGTCTCTCTCTTGTAAGGAGCAAAGGGGTAAATTTTGCTCACAGGTCAGTGTAGATCTATGAACAAGGAAGTGAACATTTTTATTTGGATATGGTAATCATTTATTTGATTTGAGTGTCCCATGTCACAACCTACAAGACCAATATACAGTAGAACCTCAGAGTTACAAACACCTCGGGACCGGAGGTTGTTCGTAACTCTGAAACGTTCATAACTCTGAACAAAATATTGTGGTTGTGTTTTCAAAAGTTTACAGCTAAACCAGGGATCGGCAACGTTTGGCACGCAGCCCATCAGGGAAATCTGCTGGTGGGCCGGGCCAGTTTGTTTACCTGCAGCAGCCGCAGGTTCGGCTGATTGCAGCTCCCACTGGCTGCACGCGGTTCGCCATTCCGGGCCACTGAGAGCTGTGGGAAGTGGCACGGGCTGAGGGATGTGTTGGCCGCCACTACCCGCGGTGTTGACCTGGAACAGCGAACTGCAGCCAGTGGGAACTGCCATTGGCCGAACCTGCGGATGCTGCAGGTAAATAAACTGTCCTGGCCTGCTAGCAGATTTCCCTGATGGGCCGCGTGCCAAAGGTTGCCAATCCCTGAGCTAAACATTGACAATACAGATTTGAAACTTTACTATTCAGAAGAAAAATGCTGTTTTAACCATCTTAAATGAAACAAGCACAGAAACAGTTTCCTTACCTTGTCAACTCTTTTTTTAAACTTTCCCGTTATTTTTTTAGTAGTTTAGGTTTAACACAGAACTGTACTGTATTTGCCTTTTTTCCCTCTGCTGCTGCCTGATTGCATGCTTCTAGTTCCAAATGAGGTGTATGGTTGACTAATCAGTCTGTAACTCTGGTGTTCGTAACTCTGAGGTTCTACTGTATGTCAAGGCCAGGAAATATAAAACTTCTAGCAGCACGAGGTCAAGGTGAGGGTAAATGACTAAGGATATTCAGAAACTTATGTTTACTGAACTATAGGTAATTAGTCATCAGAATCACCCTCTACATCATTCTCACCGTCTGAAATCTCACATTAAAAAAAATCCTTGTAAGATTCTACTGGTTGTTTAAAAGAAAAGAAAAAGTATTTAAAAACCCATATAGCTGCCAATAAGTGTGTTTGATTGGATGATTATTTGATGGAGGAAATACCTCTGGGTGAGAATGCTACTGCTGTTTAAGTGAAAAATTATTCTATCACATTGTAGTGCCTAAAAAAGACAAGTATTACAAATGATACCTGGTCAGTCTCCTGCACATGAAACTAACCTGATAACTATAATTTAGCATATTTTATCTATTGGAAAGGGTAGCTAACTCCTGAAAAGCTTTGAAGAACACTGTCCAGAATCAATTCTGTTGATATGTCATTTTGGTTACACACACACACTTTTTTTAATCTCCAGGGATTTTTTTCAAGAAAACAGGAGATTTTGTTGCCTCAGAGTTTTTCTGTTCCTACTGTTAGTTTCTCACTTGAATTCTTAATCCCGTTTTGATGACATAATTCTAAAAGCAACTCATTGTGGCTCAATCAATAAATGCTGGTATATGTTATAGGAGGTATACAGAGGGCTTGGAATTTTTTTTTTTTAAGTATGGATTAATGACTGCAGTGAAGCTGTGCCCCTCTAAGATAGCTGGCAGCTTGGCTTCTGTATATGCATTCATGTCAGTGTGTGTGTATATATCCCTTTCTAGCTATCTAATTTACCTACTTATATGGGTCACCAGAATTTTAGTAACCCAATATATTACTTGTTATGCGATGCTCAAGGAGGTTTAAAATGTATGAACTATTTATTATAGTAAGGCAGTCTGAGGAATATAGATGTGTAAAAGCTACATACAAATTCAATAACATGAAATGGGGGCATTATACTCACTAAACAAGGTGATGTAATTTAATCCATAGCTATCTGATCTTCTTCTAATGTTATGGATATCTGGCTCACTTCCTCCCTCCCCTGCCTTGTAAAGTTGTATACTTCTCAGTTTCCTGCTTTTAAGCAGTATTGAAAGTAGTAGTGCTGACAAATCAGGAGCAATGCCATTCTCATGGATTTCTGACCTAGTCAGAGCTAGGAAGGTCACATTTTTTCAGTAGAATCACAGCTAAGATATTTAATAAAGTATTTTAGAGTCTGAAATATTTAACTGGACATTCCCAGAATTCCTTCACACTGCAAAGGGTATTTTATGCCAAATCCACACCTTTTCCAACTGATGCCCAAAGGGGGCATTGTTTGGCAAAATGCACCATTAAGATAATCATCCATGCACGCACTAGAATACGAAGGCCAATTCAGGTTAAAATATATTCCAATCATTAGTGAAATAACTGAAGTGTAGTAATGCAGAGCCACTAGACAGATGAAAGGCTGCATGTTTTTCACAGATACAGCTGTTAATGTAAAAGACTCAATGCAAATATTAACATTCAAGCACATCATGGAGAATATGGGACACTTCCCAGATGATTTTATTTCTATTTACAAAAAAATGGATTGAGGGACAGATGATTTTCTCCCAAAGATGTCATGCTTTTGGAAGGGAAAAGTCAACTCTTTTCCTGAAACTATCTTCCAGAAGTTTCAAAAGCTAAGAAGCACATTTCTGCATGAACCAACTTGGAATTATATCTTATGTAGGAAGATCAGGTTTTGAAATTTAAGACATTTAGAATAAGCAAATTATTAGTGTTTTCTTTAAACTGGTTGTGAACACTCTGAGTCAAATTAAGCCCTGGCATAGGTGGGCCTTATGAATTAAATGGAGTTACATCTTTTACGGTCGGGCTGAGTGTGATTCCATGTGAGAAAACAGAATAAAAATTATTTATCCAAAATGTGAGAGGCTGGAAGTATTATGGCTGTAACATACTGCAGAATATAGCACATCTATTAGGGAAGTGGGAAAGATTGTGTCACATCTATTTTTTAGCTCGGCCATCCTATATACAGTGTTAATTTTCATGGCATGTGTGACACAAAATATCGCAACTACTACTGCTTGCTTTTGGACCCTACCCTTTTAGTGATGGTAATGATGAATTGACAGTGTCTTCCACAGGCATTAATTGAGGATTAGTCTTATATGTTATATTTTGGCGGGGAGAAAAGTGTAGAATAATCCAGTGTAGAACAGACTTTCATCTGAGGTGTTGTTATGCTCAGGGGCGGCTCCAGGCCCCAGCACGCCAAGCGTGTGTTTGGCTCGGCATGCCGTGGGGGGCGCTCCGCCGGTCACCAGGAGGGTGGCAGGTGGCTCCGGTGGACCTCCCGCTGGTCCCGCGGCTCCTGTGGAGCATCTGCAGGCACGCCTGTGGGAGGTCCACCGGAGCCGTGGGACTGGCAACCGGAAGAGCACCCCCTGCGGCGTGCCGCCGTACTTGGGGCGGCGAAATGGCCAGAGCCGCCCCTGGTTATGCTTTTCTCATATCCCAAATATTTTCTGTCAAATTCTGCATTACTTACTTGGGAAAAATTCACATTCAGGTAAATTGGAGCCTGACTTTCAGAGGTACTGAACATCTACAGCTCACACTGACTTCAGCTGAAGATATGGGTGCTCAGCAGCTCTGAAAATCAGGTCTTCTGCATTTTGCCTGAAGGAGTACTGAAAGCTGGACCAAATTGTACTTCATATGGTAAGTTCAAAGAAGGATGATGATCTTTGTGAATTTAACTGCAGAGTAATCAGAGTCCATTATGTGGTTGGCAGCAAGAATAAGACACCTTATACCAAACATATACTGAAAATATAGATCCAAATGTGTCAGCTAGATTCAGTTGACTATGTGCTTCAGTTTTCCAGATATGAAAACCCTTCTTACCTGCAGATCCATATAGTGAGCAGAGCTTGGGCAAAATTTTTTGTCCAAAACTTTTTTCGGCAGCACTAAAACATTTTGCAAATTCATGTCTGTTTTGCCAAACTGTTCATGTTAAAAAAAAAATTCCAAAGCATTGAAACATTTCATTTTGACATTTTTCGATTTGAAATTACTTTTTGTTTGACATTTCCTTCAAATTTATTTTAAAAAAGTCAAAAATGTAAAATAATTCACAATTGAAATGAAACATTTTGTTTCAGATTGAACCAAATTTGTCATTTGACCTGAAACATTTTTACTTTTCACCTAATTTTGATGTGCTTGACCCAAACATTTTTTTTTTTAATTTACACAGCCTTGGTAGTGAGATCTGTCACAGGCTCATAAGGATTCCAGTTTAATTCTGTTGTCCTAGTCACAGAAAAATCAGGAGGTACACATGAAAAACTCATCAACTTTAGGTTGCACCCCTCTGATTATTTAACGGTTGTGAGGCAAGCCTGAATATGCTGGTTAACTGTTGTAAAAATAATGACTCAAAGCCAAATTGTCAAAATGTATCTTAAGCCAGGCTCAATTTGTGTGTGCACCAAGTTACATGCGTGCACAGTTTGTGTATATTGTTATCTGCTATACCGAAAGGAGAACAGGAGACATTTAAATGGGTTTATCAGGCTGCAGCTTTATTATTAGATATCTGGGACTATCCAGCATATGAAAGTATACAGTGCAGGTAATCCCATGTTTAGTCCATAATTACCTGTGGGGCTTTTACCAGCTTTTTCCATCTAGGTCCCTCCAGCAAATCCATTGCATGGACCTTACCATCCACCCCCTCCCCCTCATAGGATGGTTAAGTTGGGCTATAAGAATGGGGGATTGGCTCCCTGCCGTAACAATCATAGGAGTCCCCAACCACTCCTCATTTGTTCCTTCAACTAACACCTCTTTTTAAGTCCTTTTCCAGGCCATTTATCTGGTCACTGTATACCTTCCCTATGGAGTACCTGCACTGGACATCCTCCCTACATTTAAAAAATGAGTTCTGACATACAGCCTGTCGCCCTTCATGCCATGCCAGGCATGAACAGAGCCCTTCCTGAACCCGCTGAGAGGAAGGCAAAAAAACCCCTACTGCATCCAAGCCAATGTGGTAGTAAGGGAAAAATTCCTTCACAGCCCCCCTAAACAAGGGGCAGAAGCTAGTGCAATGCCCACAGCAGGTCTTGACCAAACCTGGTATTTCACCACCTAAATAGGAGGGAGGATGGCTCCTGCTTCCACCTGCTCCATGTAAAAGGGAGGCTTCAGGTGCAGGGCTGCCCCTTTTAAACCCTCACTCCTAGGGGATGAGTCAGCGACCATGCTGACTCTTTTGCAGGAGTTTTCACCTCCCCCGCCATAAAGCTATCCAAATATTCTCCACACTGACCCCCATGCTTAAAGGTGCAGGGCAGTCATTGGTGACCATATTACTTATACAGTGCACAGTTGATGTGTGTAAATTGTTGGTGCCTGAATAATAGTGTGCAAAAATGTTGCCTAAGGTTGGGTGCGCACAAGTGAGTTTTTAAATGTGGCCCAGAACACTCTGTGTCAACTCTATTTAAAATCTGCAGTAATTGCTTCTCTCTTGTCTCTTAGGGCTGGTCTACACTACGGGGGAAAATCGATCTTATATACACAACTTCAGCTATGTGAATAACTTAGCTGAAGTCGAAGTATCTAATATCGAATTACTCACTGTCTTCACGGCGCAGGATTGATGTCGCTCCCCCTGTCGGTTCCGCAACTCCATTCGGGTTGGTGGAGTTACGGAATTGATATAAGCGCGTTCGGGGATCGATATATCACATCTAGATGAGACGCGATATATCGATCCCCGAGCAATCAATTGCTACCTGCTGATACGGCGGGTAGCGAAGACGTACCCTTAATGTTCTGAACAAGAGAGTAAACACCATGCTAATAAAATTTACTTATGTTACTATATTTGGAGGCATTGGAAAAAGAAGTGAGGACAGAGAAATAGTACAAAGAAACCTAGATGGACAGAAAATAATAAAATGGGATTCAACCTGGAAACATGAAAGTTATAAATATCTGTGGGGAACACATTCACATCACGGAGCAGGAGGTGTCAAAAAAGCAATAATGCTGAGAGTCTAAGGAGTGACAATGGGTATCTTGCTAGACATGTGATAGGGCACTAAAAGAGAAACCAAAGTAGTTTTCTCACTTATGAAAAGCATCACAGTGCTAGGAGCTAATTGTTGCTAATGTCACTACACCTGGAATATTTCATTTAGTTCTGGGCACCTAATTGTCAGAAAGATATTGACCAGAATTCAGACGAACAACAAAACTTACAAGATGATGAAAGAAAATTATTTACAAGAAAAGGTTAAAAGAGTTAAATATCTATATCTGTGTACAGATGCCCTCCGGGTTAACCAAACTCGATTTATGCAAATCCGCACTTACAGAAAAAGTTCCGTAAGCTAGAAATAGGAGTTTTCGTTTGATTTTTTGTTTTGATTTGGTTTTTTTGTGTAATTGTTGAGTATATGTTTCCGACTTATGCAAAATTCGAGTTACGCAAGGCATTCTGGAATGGAACACTTGTGTAATGTCCCTGCCTGCAGGTATATGGGATCTTGGGGAGCAATTACCACACAGGTGGGGTGCAAAATAAACTTTATTAAGAAAATGCAAAAACAGGGAAAATTTAATAGTGAGGGGTATGGGGTTTGTTAAGGTAGGCAGTTGGGGAGGGAGTTCTTTTAGTATAGTATAGGTGGTTTCAATAGTGGGGTACAATACAGTGGGGTACAATACAGTTGGTAACCAACTAACACTGAAGTATAAATGTAACAGGTAGCTAACAATTTCTAGGTAAAGGTGTGTCACAGCAGCATATAACCAACTAACAGTTATGGGTAAAATGTGTTAAATAACCAACAACTCTAGGTAAAAATGTGTCACAGTGGTGTAAATATAAAATGTGAGGTGTGTGAGAGAGAAAAAGGGTAACCAATGGGGTTTTATGCTGGACTTCAGTAATACAATTGAGGTTTGGCAGCAGTAGGAGCGGGGTGAACACGTGGGGGAAGGGATTAAAAGAGAGAGAGAGAGAGAGAGAGAGAAAGGCAGTGGAGGGGAATGAGGTTAGGGGATGGGGGAAGAGGAGCACGTGGTGGAGCAGAAACCAAAGATAGAGGCGCTACAGAGGGAGATTTAAACTCAGGGAGACACAGAGAGCAGACAGGCTGCAAGTTTAAACAGCAGAGAGACTGCAATGAGTGACTGGGGAGCTCGGGGGGGGGGGATTGGGGCAGTGGGAAGACAAATTCAAATAGTAAAAACCTTATCTATCCCCTAACTTAATCAAACTTATATAAAATGACAAGCAGCTACAGAATACAACCAGGCAATGATTTTCTAAACTTATCTTAACCAACAATTAGGCAACACAACAAATATCACAGAAACTTACAAGCTCTACAATCTTAACAAACTATGACTTATTAAATTAAAAAAAAAACAAGACCTATGGTGCACCTTATGCTATGGGGAGGTTACAGAGGGCAGAGTGGTATGTATCCAGGACCCAGCTCCCAAGGAAGCCAAGGGATGGTGGCTACAGCGGTGGATGCAGCTGAAAGCAGAGAGCCCCAAGGCAAAGCCCACAGGAGCAGAGCTTAGCAGTGGCAAAGAGCCCTGTAGTTTAAGAGAGGTTTTAAGACACAGACCAAGGTTTAGCTTGAGTCTGTGTGCTGGGGAAACAGAGCCAGCAGCTAAAATAATAAAATAAAAGTATAGAAAGTTTTACAGAGGGATTCTTACCAGTCCCCAAGGCAGCAGCAAAGGCAGAAGCAGCAGCAACATCAGAAGAGGCAAGGAGGGTTCAGTACAGTCTCAATAATCAGGAGATCTCTCAGGTAGCAATTCGTTCTTCGTGGGGGGGGTTTCAAAAACGGGGGTACGCTCAAAAATAAAACGAGAGCGGAGAAAGGACCCCCCAGAACCCCTGGCTGATCAGACCAGGCAGCAATGCAGGAACCTTTCTGAGGTGTGTTTCAAAAATGTCTGGTTTTAAAGGCAAACTTGGGCAGTTTCCCACCAGTAATCCTGATAGGCTCCCTCTGTCACAGGGGAGGGGGCACAGGGGAAAAACTGAAGGTAAGCCCAGAGACATGCCTGGACATAGTCCTGTGCAATAGGTGACTCAAGAGCACATGAGACTATGACTCATGCCCAGGATCTTAAAACCACAATAGGCCTTGCAGCTCTGGATATTGCCTACCCTACACCAAGCCCAGGTTCAACGAGGTGATAACAGGACTAACCCTTTGAAAAGGGCAGTGGTCCCACTTAGCATGCAGCACAAGTGGCCATCCCTTTGAGAAGGGCAATGGCTCTTGTTAAACAACTTAAGGGGCCCTCCCTTTGAGAAGGGCAGTGGCCCTGGTAAACAACTTAACAGCCAGGGAAGGGCGGCCACAGGAGAACAGAAAACAAAATGGAGCTGGGGAAACAAAATGGAATAGGGGAATAGCTGTAACGGACATGTAAGTCAAGGAGCGTCTGTATATAAATCTTCACTATGCAGTGTGGAAGGAAAATGATAAATCTACATATATGAAGAGTATAAACACTAAGGAGGAAGAGGAATTTATTTAGAATAGTACAAGGGGGCATGACTGAAAATAATAGGATTAAATTAAGAAAAGGAAACACTAAGATGAATTAAAATAACTTCCTGACGTCATTTATAAAGGCCATGAAGCAGTCTCCCAAAGCAAGCAGTGCATCTATTGGCACATATAAAACCAGAGGAAAAAACAGTAGTGTGCAATAAGGGAATGGTCCTGCAATGGAAAGAGATGAGCTAAAGACCTAATATGTCTTTTCCATCCCTAACTCTTACGTTTCAATGGGTGATATTATATATTGGCATCTACCATTGCTTTAAGGGAGCTTACATTTGCAATTACAGTTTACAAATTGGCATTAAAATTCACTGTAGTAAATGAAAATTCCACTAGGTGGTTCTGGTGTTCTTCTAACAAGTATCAAGAATTTAGAGTGTTCTAATTGTAACTTCTTGCTTTGCCATCAAATACATCTCAAACGATGCTACATATGTCAGAACCTAAAAATGTGGATATTTTCCCAATGGATATATTAATATATGCTTCATAATTAATCTGGTTACAGGTATGTCAGTGTGAGACAGCTCATATTGTTAAATTGCATTGGTGAGTTATAGTGTAATGTTGATCAGTTAAATCACTGCTGGAGCTACATTCTCTCCCCTCTCCCTTCCCCCAAGTTCTGCCTATGCAGCTTTGCTGAAGTCTGTAGTGTTGCATGGACGTAAGTGGAGACAGAATTTAGTCCAGTAAACATGACCATATCATTTCAGTGGATGTTGAGCCAGTTTTATTTTGTAAGGCAGCATTAATCTGCTGTTATATTTAAATGACTGGAATATTTTTAGAGGATGCTACAAATTCTACCAGAGTTAAAACCAGGGGATTTTCCCCTTTTATATTATGTAGTTTTTGGTGGCCCTTTTCTTTTCTTTTCTTTCCTTTTCTTTGGTGCATGCAGTTAGAGCTAGATGACAATTTCAAAAATTTTGACAAATCCAGTATTCACTTGAATAAAATATTGAATTTATTTCAGCTGTGTTTGTTGCTCACATATATTTGGGTGAATGAATTGATTCTCTGGAATGTTCACATGAATTTTAAGCATATATTAGAGAATAGTAATGAAAATAAATGTTGAGTATTTGCACCAGAAATTTGATTCTAAAACATGCTCATCCAAACAGGGAGCAGAAATCATGCTAGATGAACTATCTGTCCAGTCAGAATTAACCAGCAAACAGTAGCTCTCGTGTAGAATTTTGAATACTCACAACTAAATGCTTATAAACAAATCACAGACCAAACATTCTTGTCTGTTCTTAACACACAGTGCAATCTACAAAAACATTTAGACCAAAGGCAGCACAACCAGCCCTTCCAATTTCACCTCCTAGGCTTCCTTCATTTCTCACACCCCAGGTAGCTGCTGAATCCACTTTTTGAAGAACGTTGAAGTCAGTTGTCTTTTTTGATAGTACTTTCTACAGACATTTCAGACTTTGAGTAAAACAGTCTCTGTTAAAGTGCCTTTAGGCCAAGCTTCTCTTAGTTTACATTTGTTCTAGCAGCTGCAGTAGTTCATATGAGTAACTTCTCCAAATCATGTGCTCCTTGGTTAAGTCACTTTTCATTTCTCTTAGTGAAATTAACCCATTCCCTCACAAAACCTGAGGAATTGGATCTGTGCGAGGTACAAAGCCATAAGGTTGCACCAACTGGCTTCATCTGCTGTGCCAGCCCATTCCCTCTACCTCATGCCCAACAGCTCTCCTGAACAGGGACTAAATTGGCTGACAGCTGCGGGGTGGGGCGGGGAGGTTGTTGTATTTTGTTTTTGTAAGGTGGCTATAAGAGGGACATTTATTTCAAGCAATGGGCAAGACTGAGATTAGAGGCAATTTGCTGGCAAATATGACATCAAAAGAAACTGTCACGCCAATCACCAGTGTGATGACATTCAACATGCAAAATAAACAAATATAAAAAGCAGTAGGATGTGCTGATTTGGCCAATGTTCGCAAATCTCCCTATTTTGTCTGTATGAGAAGAGAAGAAACCTTAGAGAAATTCTTACCACAAGAAAAGGAAACAGTTTTTCTGATGCCACAATCCCTCTTTTATCTTGCAGTAGCCAACTATCCGTATCAAAAGTATAGAAAGTGTGTGAGATGAGATACTTTTTAACAATCCCCAGGGATCCAGGCAAAAAATACAACATAAATAGAGGATCAAATGTACAACAGATTATGATATGTGTGTTGAAATTGTGGCACTGGCACACCTGGTGCCAGCTCATGCCAAGGCCTCTAGGCCTCAGTGAACATTGAGAAATTCATAGCTGGAAACCAGTCTGGTTCACCTGTGTGATAGTACTGTTAAAACAGATTTTAGAGTTATAAAAATGTGTTTAGTGTTTAGACTTGATAAAATGCTTGTAGGATGTTGCATATATTGTAAAGAACAAATCGTGTCAAACTAATCTGATAGCATTCTTTGATAGGATAACGAGCCTTGTGGATAAGGGGGAAGCGGTGGATGTGATATACCTAGGCTTTAGTAAGGCATTTGATACAGTCTCGCATGATATTCTTATAGATAAACTAGGAAAGTACAATTTAGATGGGGCTACTATAAGTGCATAATTGGCTGGATAACCATACTCAGAGAGTAGTTATTAATGACTCCCAATCCTGCTGGAAAGGTATAACAAGTGGGTTCCGCAGGGGTCTGTTTTGGGACCGGCTCTGTTCAATGTCTTCATCAACGATTTAGATGTTGGCATAGAGAGTACGCTTGTTAAGTTTGCGGATGATACCAAACTGGGAGGGATTGCAACTGCTTTGGAGGACAGGGTCAAAATTCAAAATGATCTGGACAAATTGGAGAAATGGTCTGAGGTAAACAGGATGAAGTTCAGTAAAGATAAATGCAAAGTGCTCCACTTAGGAAGGAACAATCAGTTTCACACATACAGAATGGGAAGAGACTGTCTAGGAAGGAGTATGGCAGAAAGAGATCTAGGGGTCATAGTGGACCACAAGCTTAATATGAGTCAACAGTGTGTTACTGTTGCAAAAAAAGCAAACGTGATTCTGGGATGCATTAACAGGTGTGTTGTAAACAAGACACGAGAAGTCATTTTTCCGCTTTACTCTGCGCTGGTTAGGCCTCAACTGGAGTATTGTGTCCAGTTCTGGGCACCGCATTTCAAGAAAGATGTGGAGAAATTGGAGAAGGTCCAGAGAAGAGCAACAAGAATGATTAAAGGTCTTGAGAACATGACCTATGAAGGAAGGCTGAAGGAATTGGGTTTGTTTAGTTTGGAAAACAGAAGACTGAGAGGGGACATGATAGCAGTTTTCAGGTATCTAAAAGGGTGTCATCAGGAGGAGGGAGAAAACTTGTTCACCTTAGCCTCCAATGATAGAACAAGAAGCAATGGGCTTAAAATGCAGCAAGGGAGATTTAGGTTGGACATTAGGAAAAAGTTCTTAACTGTCAGGGTAGTTAAACACTGGAATAGATTGCCTAGGGAAGTTGTGGAATCTCCATCTCTGGAGATATTTAAGAGTAGGTTAGATAAATGTCTTTTAGGGATGGTCTAGACAGTATTTAGTCCTGCCATGAGGGAAGGGGACTGGACTCGATGACCTCTCGAGGTCCCTTCCAGTCCTAGAGTCTATGAGTCTATGAGTCTATCTCTCTTATAACATCCATATCCCAGGCTATGGTAATATTGAACTGTTTGCATTGTAAACCTCCAACTGTGCAACTCAACGTAAAAGAAGCATTAATTTCTGTAAAGCTTGCACATTACAGCAGCTTCTGTTACTTTGTGAAACCTAAAACTCATTTGTGTGTGTATGTTTTAAGCTTTAAACTAGTGAATAACTCTTATTTCTTCTTCCTAATTAATAAATCTTTAGTTCATTTATTATAGGATTAGCTACAAGCATTGTCTTTGGTGTGAGATCTGAGGTGCAATTAATCTGGGGTGACTGGTCCTTTGGGACTGGGAGTAGCCTGAATATTTTTGTGATTTTTGGTGTAAGGGGCCATCTATCACAGAGGCAGGCTTGCCTTGGTGGCAAGATAGGCTGGAGTGCCCAAGGGGACTGTCTGTGACTCCATATTAAGGCTGTTATAAGGCTTGAGAAGTTCATGCTTGGTACTTGGTTGATGAAATCTAAGTATAGAACACACAACCAATTTGGGGTCTGTGCCCTGCTTCTCAACAGTCTTCCCTGAGGTTGGCACTCATGGTCATGAGCCACTCCAGACAGCTTGACAGAAATACCTTTGTGACTTGTGTTATTTTAGAAGGACAATAAGACTACTTAGATGGAGAGAGATTAATGCAGAGAGATTAATTTTCCCGTAGCCAAGCCCTTTGTGTCCTGCAATTAATCACCCAATAACCAGTTTTAAACAATAAATCTTGAAAGTCCATGCACTTACCAGTGCAAGATGTGGCAATTGAGGAGGGCATTAGTGATAAATAGACCTCCCTTTGTTCTTTGTGTTACAAATGTCAACATATGCTCAGAGAGCTGATGAGTTAAATGAGAATGGATGTTACTACTTTAAAGATAATTTGATCACTATTGTTGTACATTATTGGCTACTGGGGAGTATCATTATGACCGATGCTAATATATGGGGAAGTATGAGGAACCAGTAAAAGGGACTACATGACGAGAGAAGAACCAGCAAGCCTGATCCACTATGCTTCACTTTAGACCACATGTTATCCATTGGACAAATGAGTGGTATGGAACACTAGAATGCCAATAGCCATATTATAAAAAACCCACATGATGTGTGAAAGCAAAATAATTTTCAGCCAACACTTGGCGTTTAGAGTGTGTCTCACTTCTGGGAATAAAAACAATAGAAGTGTTAAAATAAACAACCCTTTCACTGTGACTTTACCATCTGCACTTCCATAACTGAAATCATAGTCAGTAAACTGAAAGATTTTCTGTTCTTTTCTTCTGGTATGCTCAATGCAATGCTTTTATTCTGTCTTTAATAATGTCTGTCATCGTGTACTATTATTACTAGAGTGCCCACCTATTGTATGCAGTTTCCAAGGACAGCATATAAAATGTCACCTTGAAAACTGGCAAATTTTACATTCTCTTGATAGTTTCTAACATTGTACTATCTTAGTGTGCCTCTAAAAGTCAGCAAGTCTTTAAAGAGTAGCTTCACTCTGGATTCTGATCTCATACTTGTTTTTCAAAGCTGTAACTCCTTCATTAACTCCTTCAGAGACACTTCTCCAGGTTTACACAAGTATAACTTGGACTGGAATCTGGCCCATGCAGCGTGCAAGCAAACTTCTGTGACTTTGCTGGCAGATTTGCAATAGTTGCTATGCAGGTGGTCCTCTGATTCCCCCCAGTTTATGATAATTGTCTGAGTTGAGGCTTGACAATGTCAGACGCTCTCAAACTCTTTAGATGTGGAAGGAATCTGAACACTGACCTTGTTATCAGATTAAGTGGACATTGTCAATTTGAAAAACACATTTTTCAACCATTTATTTTTAGAATATTTGTCCTTTTACATCCTGTCTGTCTATAGTTAGCAGTGTTTTATTTTGCGACCCTTTTTTTGGTGGCCCTTACATTTTAGAATCATAGAATATTAGGGTTGGAAAAGACCTCAGAAGGTCCAATCCCCAGCTCAAAGCAGGACTGAAACCAACTAAATCATCTCAGCCAAGGCTTTGTCAAGCCAGGCCTTAAAAGCCTCTAAGGATGGAGATTCCACCATCTCCCTAGGTAACCTATTCCAGTGCTTCACCACCCTCCCAGTGAAATACTGTTTCCTAATATCCAACCTAGACCTCCCCTACTGCAACTTGAGACTATTGCTCCTTGTTCTGTCATCTGCCACCATTGAGAACAGCCGAGATCCATCCTCTTTGGAACCCCCCTTCAGGTAGTTAAAGGCTGCTGTCAAATCCCCCATTACTCTTCTCTTCTGCAGACTAAATAAGTGCAGTTCCTTCAGCCTCTCCTCCTAATTCATGTGCCCCAGCCCCCTAATCTTTTTCGTTGCCCTCTGCTGGACTCCAATTTGTCCACATCCCTTCTGTAGTAGGGTGGCCAAAACTGGGTGCCAAATATATGGGAATAATCACTTCTCTTGATCTACTGGCAATGTTCTTATGTATACAGCCCAATATGCCATTGGTCTTCTTGACAACGAGGGCGCACTGCTGACTCATATCCAGCTTCTTGTCCACTGTAATCCCCAGGTCCTTTTCTGCAGAACTGCTGCTTAGCCAGTTGGTCCCCAGTCTGTAGCAGTGTATGGGATTCTTCCTTCCTAAGTGGACTCTGCACTTGTTCTTGTTGATTTCTTTTGGCCCAATCCTCCAATTTGTCTAGGTTCCTCTGTATCCTATCCCTACCCTCCAGCGTATCTACCTCTCTCCCCATCTTAGTGTCATCTGTGAATTTGCTGAGGGTAAAATTAATCCCATCATCCAGTGCTTTGATAAAAATGTTGAACAAAACCAGCTCCAGGATGGACCCCTGGGGCACTCCGCTTGATACCAGCTGCCAACTAGACATCGAGCCATTGATCACTACCCACTGAGCCCAACCCTCTAGCCTAGTCTGGAGTATGTATCTCAACAAACACCAATCTAGGAAGATGCATGTAATTATCAGTTGATGGAGGGAAATTCTACATTGATGCCCACCTATTGCCCCATTCTTCCCTAGTGTTTCTTTTCAAGTCTAGACCCTTTTAGATTTTTTTTTTAAAGAATAGGTGCTTTTAAAAAAATGTACATTTTATTTTTGCTTAAAAAAATTATTGGAGATATACCTATCTCCTAGAACTGGAAGGGACCTTGAAAGGTCATCTTGTCCAGCCCCTTGCCTTCACTAGCAGGACCAAGTACTGATTTTTGCCCCAGATCTTTAAGTGGTCCCCTCAAGGATTGAACTTACAACCCTGGGTTTAGCAGGCCAATGCTCAAACCACTGAGCTATCCCTCCCCTCACTTTCTGTTTGTTGTCCTCTACTGTTCTAGTAGAGACAGTTTATGACACCAATCTGATCTTTATGTTCACATGTTTACATGTATACTTAATTGTGCCACCTTAAAAATCAACAGCAACCAACACACATACTTAACTATGGGCATTTTCCCCCCTCCAATTTTATTAAATTCCAGCTATTCGCTGTCTTGCTGTAACAGCAGTTCATTATGAAAATGAAAATGCCTGGATCTCAGCAGGGATTTAGTAGCATGAAGTTGGCAGCAGAGTGGTGGCTATCTAGTTTATTGCACTGAAGGGAGCATGTATGATTACCTGCCTTGTAGGCAGGTGGTGTATGTGTGTATTCAGTGCAAGCAACTCATGGCCACCAGAGACTGAGTCAGTATGGGCTCTTGATACCAGTATGACTGAACAGGAGGAGTTAAGGGAGATATGTAGACAAGACTTTCTGTGACACAATAAAGCAGTTCTGGTTTCACCTCCCTAGTCTGACAGCCTCTATGCTGTTGAGGAGGAAAGTCTCAGGGAAAGAGGACACCAAGCTGGAGTGGAGGGAAACAAACCCATAGTTGGGAGCCTCCTTCCAGATGTCATCGGAATCTCTCAACTGAGGATACCCCAGTTATTAGGAAGAGACAGGTAACAGTAATGGGGGACTCGTTTATTAGACATATAGGTAGTTGGGTTTGTGATGACTGGGAGAACAGTATGGTGAATTGCCTGACAAGTGCAAAAATTACAGACATCTTGTTAGATTTATGTGCAGTAATGGGAAGAAGCCAATGGGCATGGTACATGTAAGTACCAATGACAGGGAAAATGTAGGAGAGATGTCCTGGAGGCCAAATTTAGGCTGTTAGGTTAAAGTTCAGGACCTCCATGGTAGCATTCTCTGAAATGCTTCCAGTACTACACACGGGCAGGTGTACAGGCAGAACTGCAGAGTCTCAATGCATAGATGAAACAGTGTTTTGGAAGAGGGATTTAGGCTGATTAGGAACTGGGGAACCTTTTGGCAAAGGAGGAGCCTATACAGGAAGAATGGCATGTAAAATTAAAAAGGTTGTAGAGGAGTTTTAAACTAAGGGCTGGAGGAAAAGTTGACAGGGGTAGAGGAGCACATGGTTCAGACAGACACATCCCTTAGGGGAGGAGTTATTAAAGGAGATTCTCTAGATCCTAGTAAAAAGGACAGGATAAAAGTTCATAAAACATAGATAGAAACTGAAGAGAAGCAGTCAGATGAAAAAGAGTCCCATTCACTTACATCACTTGAAGGCAGATAATTAAATATTCACAAATTATATACATGCTTGTACACAAATGCTAGAAATCTAAATACTAAGATGGGTGAATTTGAGTGCCTCATATTAAATGAGGATATTGATATCACAGGCTCAGTAGAAACTTGGTGGAACAATGATTGTCAATGGGACATGGTAATACCAGGGTAGAAAATATATTTTGGAATGACAGAGTTGGTCATTTGTAGGGGGGAGTTGTACTATATGTGAAGGAAAGTGCAGAGTCAAATATAGTAAAAAATCTAAATGAATCAAACTGTGTACCATGGACTCTCTTAAATAAGATTATAGCAGTAGGAGTATACTACCGACAACCTGACCAGGATGGCAATGTTGATTGTGAAATGCTCATACAGATTATAGAGGCTACAAAAACAGAAAACTCAATAATAAAGGATGATTTCAGCTATCCCCATGTTGACTGGGTACATGTCACCTTAGGACGGGATGCAGAGATAAAATTTCTAGACACCGTAAGTGACTACTTCTTGGAGCAGCTTGTCCTGGAACCAACAAATGGAGAGGCAATTCCTAATTTAGTCCTAAGTGGTGCACAGGATCTGGTCCAAGAAATGAATATAGCAGAACTACCCAGTAATAACAACCATAATGTAGTTAAATGTAACATCCTTGGGGGGAGTGGGTTGAGAATACCAAAGAAATCCACCTGAGTAGCATTTAAGTTCAAAAAGGGATACTATACAAAAAATGAGGAAGCTAGTTAAATAGAAATTAAAAGGAACACTCACAAGAGTGGAGTGCCTGCAAACGGCATGGAAACTTTCTTCAAACCCCGTTAGAAAGGTTGAAACTAAATGTATACCCCAAATAAAAAAAATGCCACCCCAGCTAAACAGAGTAAAAGAGATGGTTAGAGACAAAAAGACATCCTTTAGCAATTGGATGTCAAATTCTAGTGAGGAAAATAAAAAGGAGCATAAACTCTGCCATGTCAAGTGTAAGAGTATAATTAGGCATGCTAAAAAAGAGTTGGAAGAGTAATTAGCAAAACAAATAAAAACAAAGAGCAAACAATAATATAAGTGCATCAGAAAAAGGAACCTGCCAAACAATCAGTGGGGCCAGTGGATGGTCAAGGTGGTTAAAGGAGCACTCAGGGAAGACAGGGCCATTGCAGAGAAACTACATTAATTCTTTGTATCAGTCTTTACTGCACAGGATGTGAGGGAGATTCCTATTCTATTTTAAGTGACAAATCTGAGGAACTATCCCAGACTGAGATATCAGTAGAGGAGGTTTTGGAACAAATTGATCAATTAAACAGTAAGTAGTCACCAGGACCAGATGGCATTCACTCAAGAGTTCTGAAGGAACTCAGTTATGAAACTGCAGAACTACTAACTGTGGTATGCAGCCTACTGCTTACATCAGCCTCTATACCAGATGATTGGAGGATAGCTAATATAATGCCAGTTTTTAAGAAGGCGCCAGAGGCGAGCCTGGCAATTACAAGTTGGTAAACCTAACTGTAGAACCAGGCAAATTGGCTGAAACTATAGTAAAGAACAGAATTATGAGACACATAGATGAACATGATGTGTTGGGGAAGAGTCCCAACATGGCTTTTGTAAAGGGAAATCATTCCTCACTAATCTATTAGAATTCTTTGAGCGGATCAACAAACACCTAGACAAGAGTGATTTAGTGGAGATAGTGTACTTGGACTTTCAGAAATCCTTTGACAGGGTCTCTCACCAAAGGCTCTTAAGCAAACTAAACAGTCATGGGATAAGAGGGAAGGTCCTCTCATGGATTAGTAACTAGTTAAAAGATAGAAAACAAAGGGTAGGAGTAAAATATTCATAAATGATCTAGAAAAAGGGGGTAAACTGCAAAGTGACAAAGTTTGCTGACATAAAATTACTCAAGATAGCTAAATCCAAAGCTGACTGTGAAGGGATCTCACTAAACTGGGTGACTGGGCAACAAAATAGCAGATTAAATGCAATTTTGGTAAGTGCAAAGTAATGCACATTGGAAAATCTAATCCCAACTATCCACACAAAATGATGGAGTCTAAATTAGTTCTTACCAGTCAATAAAGAGATCTTGGAGTCATCATGGATAGTTCTCTGAAAACATCTGCTTGATGTTCAGAGGCAGTCAAAAAAACTAAGAGAACGTTAGGAACCACTAGGAAAGGGATAGATAATAAGACAGAAAATATCATAATGCCACTATATAAATGCATGATACACCCACACTTTGAATTGCTGCATAAAGTTCTGGTCACGCTATCTCAAAAAAAATATTAGAATTGGAAAAGGTACAGAAAAATGAAACAAAAATTATTAGGGGTATGGAACAGCATCCATACGAGGAGAGAGGATAAAGACTGGGACTGATCAACTTGGAAAAGAGACAACTAAGGGGTGGGGGGAATGATAGAGATCTCTAAAATCATAAATGATGTGAAGAAAGTGAATAAGGAAGTGTGATTTACACCTTCACATAACACAAGAACCAGGCGTCACCCAATTAAATTATTAAGCAGCAAGTTTAAAACAAGCATAAGGAAGTGCTTCTTCACCAACCTGTGGAACTCATTGCCAGGGGATGTTGTCTTGGCAAAAAATATCACTGGGTTCAAAAGAGAATTAGATAAGTTCATGAGGCAAGGGCCATCAGTGTCTATTAGCCAAGCTGGTCAATGAAGCAACCCCATGCTCTGAGTATCCCTAAGCCTCTGACTGACAGAAGTGAGGAGTGGATGATGGGATAGATCACTGGATAACTGCCCTGTCTGTTCATTTTCCTCTGAAGCATCTGGCCCTGGCCAGTCTTGGAAGACAGGCTACTCTGTTAGATGGCACATTGGTCTGACCCAGTACGGCAATCCTTACATTCTTAACAGGGAATTTTCTTTAGTGTGAAAAATATTCCATTTTTATTTCTCCCAATTCAGTCTTATAAGCATCAGTTTGAAAGGTTTAAATTTTAATTTGGACTCTAATGTATCCTTTTGCCTTTGTGCTGTAAATATCACCTTAGCCCATTATAGTAATTTACTTTATTACTATATATTCCTCTTAAAAGCTGAACTTAAAAAACTTGGGCACAGCAAGGTTATGGTAGTGTTTAGAGCAACAGTCCCCAAGCTTTTGAGGATTGCGCCCCCACTTACCCCTGTCTGTGCACCCTTGGAGCCAGCAGGGCTGCAGCTCTGGGGGGGGACGGGATGCGGAAGTGGTAAAGGGGGCCAAGGCTGGGACCACAGCTGGGGTGGGTCTAGGGCTGGGAGGCAAGCAGTGGAACTGTAGCTGGGCTGCGGTGGGGGCCAGCAGCCAGGCCGTGGCCGGGTGTGGGTCCGATCCTGGCCTTGCCCCCAGCCTCGGCCTTGGGCTGAGAATGGAGCTGTAGCCAGCACTTGGGCTGGGAGCTGGTGCAGGGCCATCAGTGGAGCCACGCCGAGGCTGAGAACGGGGCAAGGCACAGGGTCGGGAGCTGGGACCTGGCTGGACCAGAGCAGAGGTGGGGATGAGGAGGAGCTGGGTGGCACTCCCTTCCTGCCTCTGTGGGGGCTGGCCAGGCCCCGCCACACTCTCCTGGACATTTCCCCACACCCCCATAGGCACACTTTGGGCACCTATGGTCTAGATGCTTGCGACACACACACAGAAAGAAGCTCAGATTATTTGAAATTGTACAGTTTGTTAAAGTGGTGTATCTAATTACAATTTATATTCCATCAGTCTTCTGTTTCCCAACAGGCACGTATTCTAAGATACCCCAGTTTGCTCCTTATGAGTATAGTTGCTTGCTTTAGTAGCAAATAATAACTTCATTTGATAAGTTTACATTGATTTTGTAAGAAAAAGTCTGCTGCTTTTTACTTCTGTCAGCTCTGTAGAGCCAACCCAGTCATGGAAGAATGAATTAAATTCTTTCTGGTTTGCACATTAGCAGAGTCATTAAGTTATAATTGCGGAAACTTTGTTACTATTGATGTTGCATGAGCCAGAAAGGAGTCAGCCTGACTTTCAGGTGGCAGGCTAAGTTTTCAGTACTGTCATTTAGAAAAATAATTTTTGAAATTGCAAATTAAGTCAGTATGAAAGACACAGAACTCCATGATCCAGTTTTATGGAGCTGCTTTGCGGATGGCCTGGAACAGTATTTTAGGGGTAGCAAAGAAGAGAAAATAATGGATTTTTGGTGATAGAGGGAGAAACAGTAAGATTTAGCAACAACCTGGAAATATGAAGGGAATTGAATGTTATATGACACCATGTTTGTGAGCCTGGGTAAACAGGGCATGGGGTGAAAGATTGACATCTTCTTAGATATACTACAATTTGATTTTAGGTCAAGATCATTGTTTGTCTTTGTTTTTTACATGTTACAATTAGCTCATTGGTTAAAACCCAAAGTCCCTCAAATTGTCTAATCTGAACAGTAATTTGTTATATCCTTCACATGTTGTTTGGTCAGAGTATGATGCTAGGGTTTTTCTTGAGAGGCAAAGCAGAGTGAAGTATTTCCTGTTGCTTTTGTTAAAATCCCTTGTTGTTTTATAGGGTTGGGGAAAGTTCTCCCAGAATATAATTGGCTGGATTTTTACACAAGTGTGTTGATGAGGGGAGGGATAGCTCAGTGGCTTGAGCATTCGCTTGCTAAACCCAGGGTTGTGAGCTTAATCCTTGAGGGGGCCATTTAGGGAACTGGGGTTAAAAAACTGTGTGGGGATTTGTCCTGCTTTCAGCAGGGGTTTGGGTTAGATGATCTCCTGAGGTCCCTTTCAACCCTGATATTCTATGATGATTTTCTGTATGCTTTTTTGTATCAGTGACCAATATATTTAGATCTTTGTGCAGTTTTCTACATGCGTGTGCAGTGACCTGTTTGCCCACATCCTCTCCAGAAAATGTTGGGAATGTTAGACATCATTTGTTTGGTGATTACTGGAGTATAGATGTAGCTTGTAGTCATTTTCTATTGAGAATCTCTACATGATGGAGGTAGTGATGTGTACGTTTTTTAGTGTATCTGCCCAAAAGTCATTTTAGAGTATCTTGAAATTTAGCATTTCATTTTTCCTTTCATTTCACTGTGTGTGGTAACTTAACTATTTCAGCTCTATTCAGAGCTTTATAAAGTATGGTCATATCTTTATCTGGTTGTTTGAATCTTTTCAATATATTTTAAAACTTTAACATGGGTTACCAAATGTCTGTCCATCTGTGATTGTACTGTGGCTGCCATTAGAAAGCCAACACTTACCAACAGATATCACACAGTTACCACAATTATTTCCCATTATTTCCCAATTTCAGGGGGGGAAATCTGGGTTATCCCCGATGAAAGTATGTGTTAATTGTTAATGAATCAGGACTTTTTAATGGTTACTAATGTAATAATGTCAGAGATCTGAGCTCAGGTGAATCAGACATGAAATCATTTACATGTGAAGGGTTTGGTCTAGGTGTATTAGTTTATTGTGGTCCCATTTAAGCTATGGTCTTATCAAGGCAAAATCTGGGATATCAGAAATGTTTATCAGAAAGCTCAGGAAAGTTTTGTCTCATAGCAAATAAATGTGTTATAACTTGGCTTTTGTATATTGCACCTTTGCATATCTATGGGATGAATCTAAGTACCTATAGGACCCCATCATTTTAATATCTGAGCATCTCCTAGGTATTTGAAATAGATATAACAATAACTAGTTCTCTCTCTCTCTCTTTCTTCTCAGGCTATAAGAGAAATAACTCCATTAATGTAAAAGCAGCAAAGAATCCTGTGGCACCTTATAGACTAACAAACGTTTTGGAGCATGCGCTTTCGTGGGTGAATACCCACTTCGTCAGATGCATGTCGAAGTGGGTATTCACCCACGAAAGCTCATGCTCCAAAACGTCTGTTAGTCTATAAGGTGCCACAGGATTCTTTGCTGCTTTTACAGATCCAGACTAACACGGCTACCCTCTGATACTTGACTCCATTAATGTAATTTTGTATGTATGCTGTCCTTGTTAAACTGAAGGAAAGCTAAAGCAAAGACAAGAAAAGAGTTTTTCATGTAGTTCTGGAAGTGATAAGTTTGGTATTCAGTATCTTTTGTCAGACTGAGTCCATAGTCTAGGCCCCGGTCCTATGAAGGTTCTGTCTGTCACAGTCACAAGCCTCTCCCTGTTGGTTGATAGATTTCATTGTTTCAGTGGAATGTAGCTGAATTTTACATGGTCACGGGCATGGTCACAGAGACAGAGTTGATTTCTTGGATAGCTAGGGACAATCATGGGGGAGCAGCGACCGTCAGGATGGAGAACTTGAATTGGAGTCTGTATTCATTGGGGAGCCAGTGCAGAGATCAAAGCACTGGGCTTATGAGTTCACAGCAGTTTTTACTGCTAAACAAAGTGTGTGTGACTTATTCTAAGCACCATAAATTGTAATAATCAAAACTGGAGATCACAAATGTGTGGATCCCCGTGGTCAGATTTATGTTCAGTAGGATGGAATATAGCTGGAAGTGAACCATGGCTATTTGGGCATCCACTAGTACTGAGAAGACCAAAAATATCCCTGATTTAACAGTCTGAGGGGAAATGCCCACAACAGTGAGAGATGTGACAGATAAGGCTAGTTCTTCCAAGTGCTTTTCTCTTCCAAACAGCTTCACCTCAGGCTTGCCTGGGTTCACTTTTACCATTTGCTGATTTCAGCGAGGTTCAGGAACGCTGGGATATGGTGCTGTTTACATTTGGCAATAAAGGAGTAGTGTTTAGATGTGCTTGTAATTATTAGAACTGAGAGCACTGGCTGTTGGGAGTCTGAAAGAACAGGAAACAGGAAGGAGGGAGGGAGGAGTTGAGAAGGCTTAGTGAAAGTTACAGAGGGTGCAGCAGCAGCTTGGTACAAAGGATTCCACTGAAAAATAAAGTCCTGTTGAAGTTGTTAGTACCTTGCCTGGCTATACAACAAAAGGACGTGCAGAGCAGCAAGTTGTCTGCATTTTGGCACTTCAGCCTGTGTTGGCTCAGCAGCTCGCCCAACAGCCTTTTCTATATATTACTTATGGTGCAAGTCACCAAACGTCACTGTTACACACAGTCTTACACGTTCATTGTAGTTTTTGAAGAAATACTGTATTGTTGTTAGTTTGTTTTGTGGTTGGTTTTTTGCGGAGAGTGTTGTGGCAAACAGCAAAAGAATTTGTTCTTTGCCTTAATCTCTCTATCTGAATCCATGCTTATGTAATTGCTTTTTGGGAACTGGGCATTGGATTTTGGACTGAGATTCCTGAAAAGGCGGGTTGCCTGTGTGCTGTTTGGGATGACCTCTAGTCAAAGGCTGATGTATAGTTTAAAATGAACAAATTGCATTAAGGAAATATCTAGACTTCATGTCACTGATTTCTGCTCAAAAGAGGAAACTGACCCACATGGCCTTGGCATCTGCTATATGGCCTCTTATTACTATGATATCTGGGCAACAATTCTTATAGGTATGGAATAATGTGGGAGAAAATGACTGAGTTTTGTGGGTCTCAACAAGTGAGTGGTTTGGTTTGGTTTGGTTTGGAGGTGGAGGAACAGTTGCCCCTAACAACCTTCTGGGTTTGATCTGACAGGGAAGACATGAACAATATTTCTGATCATCCCTGCAACCGTTTGGAGGTGGGACGGAAGTATTTGGTGATCAAAGTATCTATACTGCAGTGAGGCCATACAGGCTGAGTAAGGATGTGTTTTCCTTGTTTCCCAGAGACAGAAGGTAATGAGCAAAAGGAAGAAGAATGTTGTGTTTCTGGATTTGGTCTCTGCTTGTTGTTCTGGATGGCTTCCTATGACGCTATCTAGATATAACTGATCTTCCATATGAAAGGACAATAATTCCTCTCAGTGGCCAGTGGTATGTTCTGTAGTTGAGTGGGCCTAGTCTAGGTTTGAAAGTGATTTTACAATCCAGAAAAATTGTGTGGGTCTTGACTTTGCTGTCTCTGCAGCAGAGAAGAGGTTTGCGCGCTCTCCGTCTTTCATGACAATAACAAAGGTTTGTAGAAATTCTTTGCTCTGTATTTCTCTATATCAAAGTGTGTTTCTGATATTGAAGCTTGAGTTTTGTTTCTTCCTGTTCCTAGCTGCTCTGTGTACTCTCTCATGAAGATCCAACTTTTGTTCAAATTTTATTTTACTCTTGTTATACAGTAAAGGTCATTTCTAACTGAGAGTACATTATATGTTTGTTCTTTCTGTATGTAAAATATTAATAAAAATTTGTCTGAACACTGTCACAAATTACATTATACAGAAAATGCTGTTTAAATTAGGGCTATCAATTAATCTCAGTTAACTCAAGCAATTAACACAAAACAAATTAACTAGATTAAAAAATTAGTTGTGATTAATCACAATTTTAAACACACAGTTTAACAATAATAGAATACCTACTTACATTTATTAGAAATATTTTGGATGTTTTTCTACATATTCAAATATATTGTTTTCAGTTACAAAACAGAATACAAAGTGTACAGTGCTCACTTTATATTATTATTTTTATTACAAATATTTGCACTGTAACAAAGACAAACAGAAGAAACAGTATTTTTCAGTTCACCTCATACAAGTACTGTAGGGCGATCTCTTTATTGTGAAATGGATAAAAGGTACATTTTAGTCTTAACCGTCAAATGAAAGTATGATTGAACAGCTCACATTTATTGGCTCTTCCAGTTCTAAGTAATATTTCATGGTTATGACAGATTCTCAGTTTTGCCACTGCCAGTCCAAGCTCCGCTCCCCAATCCAGAACACTGTGGTGTATGTGAAAATTGCTCAGAGGCTGGCCAGAGCTTGACCACAGAACTAAACTGCTAGGACAAAAGATAAAGCCTTTCAAGTGCACTTTAACAAGGTCTTGGACAACAACCAAACCTCCAGGCTGGGAAGGCACATCTGTTCTTTCCTAAATGAGTTGAAGCAGATTCTGAAGCGTATTGCATCCACTGAGCCTCCCATGTTATTGAACAGCATCCAGGAACAATCTGGTGGCATGTGGTGGAGGGGCACAAGTTGGCAGCAGGAGTAGCACAAAGGTGAGGACTGTGACAGGGATGGGGACTTGGAACGCTCCAGATTATCAAAGCCCACTGCTGGGAATCGAAGAGAGAACTAAGAAGAAGGACCCTCCAGGCAAGGTATTTTGCTCATTATTAAAATGATTTTCCTGTGTGTGCTTTTGTGGGGCCAGCAGCCAAATTCACTGATTCACTGTGCACACTTTTTGTCATTTTAAGTATGGATATGGCCTCCAGTAGGAAAGAAAGTTGCCCTGCCCTGCCCATCCATTTATAAGTCATCAGTAGGGCCCTACCAAATTCACGGCCATGGAAAACATGTCATGGACCGTGAAATCCGATCTGCCCTCATGAAATCTGGTCTTTTATGTGCTTTTACCCTATGGCAAACAACCAGAGCATAGAAATCCTAGTGTGTTGTTAATTGATGCCTAGAAGACCAACTGCTTACATAAAGGAACCATCTCAGCCCCGCGCAGGACCACTACCAACCTTGTGGTCAGTTTCCCACCTTTGCTATGAACCTGGCTCTAGGCAACTGCTATGTTTGCAACTGTGTTGTTTCTTCTGAGCCCAGAAGTACATAGGCCTCCCCACTCGTAATTGAATTGCATGGTTACTCACACCAAAAAGGCACTAGAATGGCACAATTTAAAAGTTTCAGAATAGACACAGGTTTCAGAGTGGTAGCCGTGTTAGTCTATATCAGCGAAAAGAATGAGGAGTCCTGGTGCACCTTAGAGACTAACAAATTTATTTGGGCATAAGCTTTTGTGGGTTAGAACCCACTTCATCAGATGCCTGGAGTGGAAAATACAGAAGCAGGTATAAATACATGAAAGGATGTGATTTGCCTTACCAAGTGTGCAAGACAATTCAATTGACAGCAGGATACCAAGGGAGGAAAAATAACTTTTGAAGTGATAATGAGAGTGGCCCATTTCAGACAGTTGAGAAGAAGGTGTGAGTAACAGTAGGGGAAAATTAGTTTTGGAGAAATTAGGTGTAGGTTTTGTAATGACCCAACCACTCACAGTCTTTATTCAGGCCCAATCTGATGGTGTCCACATATCTTTCATGTATTTCATATCTGAAACAGTCAGGAAATGCATTGCACTGAATATCCTTCATGCTTTTCATTTCTATTCCAGATGCTGCTGTCAAAAAGGAGAAGATGCACAAGACAACGAAGGCCACACACCAGTAAAGAGAGGCCAAAATAAGGGTCAACTGCAGAACAGCGCTGCAACCCTTCATAAAAAGAACAGAAGACTGGAAAATGGCATCTTCTTCATTTTACATAAGGGGCCAAGGAGTCCATCTGATTTGCTAAAGACTCTGGAGCAAGGAAGAGAGAAAGAAGAATAAGCAAGGAGAGGAGGAGGAGGAGGAGGAGGATGACCCTCTTTGGTTGCCTATTGAGATCAGTATCTACCAGCTCTTATTTAATATGTGGTCCTGGAGGAATGAGTATGTGTAAGACCTAAGATTGAACTTTTTCCCACCCCAAAGTGGTAAATATTAAGGGCACCCAGGATAGCACTGAAAAGAAAGAAAGAAGAATGGAGACTACAGAAATCTGCACAACACAAGGAGAAAGTGGGATGGATGAAAATTGAATTATAGTTTAGACTCTGTGGCCAACCATCAGATGACTGAAAATGTATGTCAAATCTGTGTACCAAAAAGCTCAGATGCAGCATGCCAACAGCATTGCCTAACTCCAGCATTTGCTCTCAGGCCTCCTCCTGCAGAACCAAAGCAGCAAATCAGGATGCCTCTGCCCACCACAGAAGTGGTGAGATAAAGAACAAAGGTGAAAGGTGGTTTTTATTAAACCCAAAGTGTTTATTAGCCCTCAAGACACACACATAGCTAATATACTGACCCATCCTCCAAACTGCAAAGTAACAGATCCCAAAAGTATCCACAATACAGCGGTTGTTAGAGATCAAAAACCATGTGGGAAATGAACTCCTCCAAGCCTCTACAAGCTCTCTTCACTGGCTCTGCTACTTCTGGATCATTCTCAATCAAACAACAATTTCTTTTTTCTGTGCTGTCTTCCCTCCAGCTTCCCTGAGAGGCAGAAGAGTCTATATTTTAAGGACTTTCAAGCAATCCAAACATGATTTGCCATTTGCCATTAAACAACTGACATCCAGACCTTCTCCCCTCACTCCTGAAATGGCATACTCCTTGCTCACTGTTGCAGAGCCAGTCTTCTCTGAATCAGGCCCTGAATCTACCCTTCAGGTAAGAGGGGGATAAACTTTTCAGGGCTAGCTTTCTGTCTTTCAACCCCTGGAACTGGGTACCCCAGGTTTTCTGTCACTGGAGGAAAAGGAAGTACTGATCCACCCTTTTCTCAGACCTACAGTCTTGGGGCCTATGATGGAGTTCACTCACCAGAGTGGCACTTCCTGCTGGTTGTCTCAAGGATTAGCTCTCTCAGCTGGCATGACTCTTATGGTGATGTCTCCTGCTGCCCTGTCCGTCTGCAGACCCATCTCAGCCCAGGAACCGCAGTGTTCTTTTCATGACTCAGCCTTCCAGCTGTGCCACCGTACGTGTCTTCCCCTTCTGAGGGGGAAATTAGTATCGCAGTCCAAATCCTGCCACATCCCCAGTGGTGAGTGGGGGAAGACCCAGGCCCACCTGCTACTCCGGGCCCAGGCCCAGAGACCCTGTGAATACCAGCCTCCTCCTGCACCTCTTTAACCTCCACCTCTGCTGTTTCAATTCCCTGGGCCACTTCCCTGCAGCCACAGCACCTGCTTCACCTTCAGCCAGCAAGTCGCAGTCAGCCAGGAGCTCCATCTTGCTCCTCCATTCCTTGCCAGCAACTGCCTTGTCCAAGGTGCTTCCTTCCTGCAGCCTGTTAGGAACACAGTCCTCTCTCCTTGGGCTCTCTGCAGCAACTGACTGTCTCTGGCCCTGCAGCTTCCTTTTATGTGACCCCCATTGGGCCCTGATTGGCTGCTCCCTGTTTCTGCTTTTAAGCCCTTCCTTTCTGGTGTGGGGTGAATAGCCCATCACAGGGCCCTAACAAAACATGAACAAGGATATAAAGTGCAGCTGTTAGTGAGCACTGATTTGTTCTTTCTTGAGACCCTTTCTTTACTCCCCACTGACAGCTTGTCCTGTCACATTCTCCTTTCTGCCTTCTCTGGAGCAAAATCAGAGGTAAACCAGGAGACACAATCTGTGAGCACATTTAATGCTCCTGCTCATTTCAAATAGCAAAATTATGTGTCCACATTACAAGGTACCACCTACTTTCGTACAAGTTGTGAGCTGTCATGTTTTGCAACCGCTGTAATCCTTTTACTCTTCATTTTGAGAATAAAATGTCACCCTTGGAAACAAAATTGATCCACTGCATGCCCGTTCTCTTTCTAAACTGGCCTATATTGTTTCTCTCTGAAAAAGTTTTCCCCACATATAAGCTACCTGGCGTTGTCCTCCTTTTCCTATAACAATGCTGCTCCCAGGCCATCGTCAGAGGCATCTACTTGAACTCTGAATATGAAAAAATCCCCAGGCACTGAAGTACAAACTGCTTGTGTATATTCTTTTTTAATGCTTTTCAACCTAGGTGTACTGACCTGCAACTCCCAACATGTATCACAGAAATAAGGAGGAGCTTCTTTCTCATAGTTCCTTAATGGAGGCAGCAAATGAAGCAGAGGCATAATTCTGCGTATAAATACTAAAGTCCAAACTGAGCCCCCATTGCTAAAAACAAGTTTCCTCCTTCCTTCCGAGCATATCTTAAAACAAATAGTGCACAAGGCTTTCTTTCATGTGGGACAAAGTATATGGTGGGATTCACAACTCCCTCACAAGGAGCTATCACATTAGTCTGTAGTTTGGACTATCTCATTTTCATTAATTAAATTTGAGGAACGAGGGGGAAAACTATAGTGAAACTAGTGCTTCCCCAGAATAGAGGCTGCCTGCCTCACTCAAGGTTCTTTCTAATTGTAGCATCTGCCCAACATCAGAAGCTTGTTAGCTTTACTGGAAATTAAGTGAACCATCTCCAGAAGCACTTCTGCTCAGTCTTGTAGGTTATAAATTAAGGCTTCTTGCTAAATGAACAACTTTCCAAGACAAGTTGTTCTGCTGACTGCAAAACAAATATGTTACTGCTTCTATTTTGTCCCAATTTGTTTGGGTAGGCAACAGTGGTCATATTTTCCATAAATGATCACCTTGTCATTTTTATTTTTATGAGCTGCCGGAAACTTAACCAAAAAATTCTTACGATAAACTCTTTGGGGGCAGGTTTTTGAGTTTCTATTTGTACTGTACATCATCCAGCACATTTTTGCCAGCAGCAACAATAATGAGCTGGGTCAAATACAATAGAATTATTCAACTACAACAAAAAAGAAAAAATTGACAAAAAATAGTCAGTTAATATTCAGACAGGTCTAAAAAGAATAAGTTCTCTGAATTTGAGGAAATGTATGTGCGTTTGCTATTCTGAATGAAACTACTTTTGCTGTAATGTACTGTTAGTTTAACTAAACTCGCAAGCTTAGCACTCTGGTGGTGACTCTGACTAAAGCTTTGCAAATAATCCATAGTGAATAATGTATTCAATTAATTTTACCTCAGTTTCTGTATGTGAATTAGTCAGGAGAATCTTTCTGTGTTCTCAGATGTATTCACTATTTGAAATATTTAATGGAATAACTTCTCTAAATAACTCCAGGTCTACAGATTGTTCACAATTGCAGGTATTCAAAATTCAAATAATAGAGACATACAATTGGAAATAGTATGTTTCTGTTACAGGACTAGTTGAAAGAAACTCTTAAAATCAGATTTCTAGTGTGAATATTCATATTTTCAAGTTCAAAATTTGCTTTGTGTGAACATTCTCTAATAAATGCTTAAAATGATCTGTTTTTGCAAACAATCCTACTATTAATCTCGTTCACTGCAATATGCACAGAAAGTAAACATAAAGGACTGAAAACTCAGCCAAAGTAGATTCGCTGTGTTATTCAAGCAAATCTTAATGGAAATGTTGAGCTATTCTATGAGATCTAGTTATGACCCACTGATCAACCCAGATTTCCTGGAGCGTGCTTACCTGGATGTTTCTCTGAGCTGCCAGGGTAGAGATGACATAATTTTCTTTAACTGGAAAACAGGATCACCTAGATCCTGAAATCTATGGGCCCTTTGAAATAGAGGAGATAATCTGTGAGTTCTAGATAGCTTGTGCTGGGCTTAAGTGCTGGTCTTAGGGCTTGGCTACACTAGAGAGTTGCAGTGCTGGTGAGGGGGTTACAGCGCTGCAACTTAGGATGTGGCCACACTTGCAAAGCACGGCCAGCGCTGCAACTCCCTGGTTGCAGCGCTGGCTGTACACCCGGTCGTGCCTCGGGTGTAGCGATTCCAGCGCTGGTGATCCAGCGCTGGTCAGCAAGTGTGGACGCCCACCAGCGCTTTTATTGACCTCTGGGGTATAAGGAGGTATCCCAGCATACCTTAGAAGCCTCTCTGGTAATCATGCACACTCCACTGCCCTGGGCTCAGCTGACCCCTCCTTTAAATGCCCCGGGAATTTTAAAAATCCCCTTCCTGTTTGCTCATCCAGGTGTGGAGTGCAATCAATCATTCAATCAATCAGCGACCATGCCTCCACGCCCCAAACGAGCCCCAGCATGGAACAATTCCGAGCTGCAGGACCTCATCAGTGTTTGGAGTGAGGAAGCTGTGCAAGCACAGCTGCGCTCCAGAAGGAGAAATTATGATACCTATGGGCAGATATCGCAGTCCTTGCTGAGAAGGGGCCATGAACGGGACGCGTTGCAGTGCAGGGTCAAAATAAAAGAGCTGATGAGTGCTTACTGCAAAGCCCGTGAGGGAAATCGCCGCTCAGGAGCTGCCCCCACAACCTGCCGTTTTTACAAGGAGCTGGATGCCATACTTGGGTATGACCCACTGCCAATCCGAGGACCACGATGGAGAGTTCAGAGCAGGGAGAAGTGGGGGAGGGTGTAGAGGAAGCCGACAGTGAGGCTACTGGCATGGAGGGAGACACCCCGGAGTCCCAGGAGGCATGCGGCCAGGAGCTCTTCTCAAGCCAGGAGGAGGCTAGCAAGTCGCAGCAGCTGGAAGTTGCTGGTGAGGAAGAAACTGAGGAGCGTGCTCGGGGTAAGCAGATTTTTATGTTTTGGGAGAGGAGGGTTTGGGTTATGACCGCCTGCATGCATGCCTAAACGTGGAATAGCCCATTGATTTGCTCTATCATGTCTCTGTAATCTGCCTCGGTAATCTCCTGAAAAGTTGCAGCCAGAGCGTGCGCAATGTGCTTTCTCAAGTTTATCGGGAGAGCCACCGTTGTCCTTGTCCCGGTCAGGCTAACTCGTCCGATCCACTGTGCAGCGAGGGGTCGGGGTACCATGGCTGCACACAGGCAAGCTGCATAGGGGCCAGGGCAGAATCCACATTGCTGTAGAAGACCCTCCCTCTCTTCCCAGGTAACACGCAGCAGTGATATATCTGGCAGTAGGAAACCCGGTTGAGAATTTAGGGATACTTGAGTGCAGGGCGCCAGGTTCGCGTTCCCCCCCCAGCCCCGCGGTGCATTCCGGTCTCCACACCCCCTTCCCAGCAGGCAGCCAGCCCCGCGGTGCGCTCCGGTCTTCCCCCTCCCCGTTCCCAGCACGTAAACAGCCCCGCGGTGCGCTCCGGTCTTCCCCCACCCTTCCCAGCAGGCAGCCAGCCCCGCGGTGCCCTCCGGTTTTTCCCCACCCTTCCCAGCAGGCAGCCAGCACAGCTCTGCATTCCCCCCCCCCCACCAGCAGGCCGGCAGTTACGCGGACTGCCTCCCCCCCCCCCCCCCGCCAGCAGCTCGCCACCTTCCTGTTCACTACTGTCCCCTGTGGAGGACACCAGCTACCTCCTGTACCCAGTGCAGATAAACCCCAGTGACCCATCGGTCAATTCCCCCTCCCAGGTGCACTCGGGGCAGAAACACTCACCCCATTGCTCGCCATGCCTTCGCTTCCCTGGCCTCTCTGTGTTATGTGAGGTATGTGGGAAGGATGCTACAAAAAGTCTAAAAACTCCTTCACTGTGTGATAATAAACAGTGTAGCCTCTGTGTATTACATGTTTCTATCTATGTTTTTTTTAGTGACCTTGACTAATGCAGCCGGATCACCGGCCTCACGTCGGTTGCAGAACTTGAGAAAAAATCCCCGAAAATCAAAAGAAGAATTGATCAAAGCAGTTATGATTCACTACAACAGAGAAAATAGGAAGACGCAGGAATGGAGAGAGAAAATGTATGAGTGGAGGCAAACAGAAAGCAGGAGAAAGGAATTGGCTATCAAAAAAACCTCAAAGCAGATGATAAGCCTCCTGGCTCGCCAAACTGAGTCTTTCGAGTCTCTCGTAGCCATGCAGGCAGATCTGTACCGTGGTAACCCACACCCCTCCCAAAGCTCTCTTTCTTGTTTCCCAGTATTTGCACAAAACACCTTTCTCCAGCAGCCAGTTTCTTATTACCCCCAGCTGCCCCCAACACCTGTACGATCACCTACCAGCCCTGATAACTATAATTCTTACCCTGTGCACTCCACCCCCATTACCCTGCAGCATAGTAATCCTGAAGTGCAGCAGACATTGAACAGTAATCAAAACAGGACATATTCAAACCTCTGAATGTACAGTCCACCACCCTAACCCCCCTGGCCTTTTATGTACTGTACTTTGAATAAAGGAATTTATGGCTTTTACAATACATTTTATTATTGCAGGAAGTGGTAAATATTGTACCCCAAGGTAGAACAAAGCACAGCAAAGGCACCAAACATTACTGTTGGCTCTCAGCATCAAATTGCTCCCTTAAAGCATCCCTAATCCTTGAAGCCCTTTCCTGGGCCTCCCTAGTAGCCCTGCTCTCTGGCTGTGCAAATTCATCCTCTAGGCATCGAACCTCGGAGGTCCATTCCTCACTGAATCTTTCACCCTTCCCTTCACAAATATTATGGAGGGTACAGGACGCGGATATAACAGCGGAGATGCTGCTTCCCCTCAAATCTAGCTTCCCATAAAGACACCTCCAGCGGGCTTTCCAACAGCCAAAAGCACACTCCACAGTCATTCTACACCGGCTCAGCCTGTAGTTGAACCGGTCCTTGCTCCTGTCAAGCTTCCCTGTATACGGTTTCATGAGCCATGGCATTAAGGGGTAAGCGGTGTCTCCAAGGATCACAGTGGGCATTTCGACGTCCCCTACTGTGATCTTGCGGTCTGGGAAAAAAGTCCCGGCCCTCAGCCTCCTGAACAGGGAACTGTTCCGAAAGAAGCGTGCATCATGCACCTTTCCAGGCCATCCTGAGTAAATGTCAGTGAAACGCCCACGGTGATCCACAAGCGCTTGCAGAACCATGGAGAAATACCCCTTGCGATTAACGTACTCTGATGCCAGGTGGGGTGGTAACAGAATAGGAATATGCGTCCCATCTATTGCCCCTCCACAGTTAGGGAAACCCATTTCTGCAAAGCCATCCACAATGTCCTGCACGTTCCCCAGAGTCACAGTTCTTCTTAGCAGGGTGCGATTAATGGCTGTGCAAACTTGCATCAGCACCATTCCAACGGTGGACTTTCCCACTCCAAACTGGTTCGCCACCGATCGGTAGCTGTCTGGAGTTGCCAGCTTCCGGATTGCAATAGCCACCCGCTTCTCCACTGGCAGGGCAGCTCTCAATCTCGTGTCCCTGCGCCACAGGGTAGGGGCGAGCTCAGCATACAGTGCCATGAAAGTGGCTTTTCTCATCCGAAAGTTCTGCAGCCACTGCTCGTCATCCCAGGCTTGCAGGACAATGTGATCCCACCACTCAGTGCTGGTTTCCCGAGCCCAAAGGCGCCGTTCCACGGTGCTGAACACGTCTGTTACTGCCACAAGCAATTGAGTGTCTTGAGCGTCAGGCGTTTCAATATCATCGTCTGACTCCTCACTGTCACTTTGCAGCTGAAGGAATAGCTCCACTGCCATGCGTGATGTGCTGGCAACATTCATCAGCAAGGTCCTCAGCAGCTCAGGCTCCATTTGTAACAGAAATCTCAGAAATCGCGCTGCAGACTCACAATGCCGCCAAACTGCTCGGAATGTGTAGCAAAGCACCACGGGGCGTTGGAACAGGAAGCGGAAAGACCCGCACACTTCCTTCCCCTTCCCACAAGCCACAGCGCCAAAATGGGGCGAAGTACTCTGTGGGATAGCTGCCCACAATGCACCACTCCCAACAGCGCTGCAAGTGCTGTAAATGTGGCCACACTGCAGTGCTGGTAGCTGTCAGTGTGGCCACACTGCAACGCTGGCCCTACACAGCTGTACGAACACAGCTATAACTACCAGCGCTGCAAAACTGTAAGTGTAGCCATACCCTAAGTCCCCCTTGTGCCTCTGAGCATGTGTGTAGCCAACTTTACATACTAGCCCAAGCATTTAGCTGTTAGTAAATATTCTTTCTGCACTAATTTTACTGACTTCAGTGGCACTACACTGATTTACACCAGCAAAGGATCTAGCCTCGATTTTTTATTTATCTATTTAATATCACTTTTCAGGAAGTCTTCATAGAATTTTGTAAAGCAAATAGCTTAAACATTATGGACTTTTAAAAATTAAGCTACATTGTTAACTAGGCAAATGTAATGCTGTTAGGGTGAAAATCACACACTAATCCCAACAGACTACAGTTAATGTAGAATAAAAATAATTTGCATGGCTATAATTTTGTAACACCTAGCAGATTATAGGCAAAGCAGATGTTTCCCTTGATTAATTTCTTTGCTAAATTTGAACTAGATATTTAACAGCTATTACCATGTGAAAGGCATCTCCTGTGTAGTCTTGTCTCAGATACCACTTGATGAAGCAAACATTAGAGGACTTGGGAAGGCAGGGTATATGTAGACTTTTCAGGTGAGCAGAAGAAATTCAGTTCAGATAATTTCTGATTTTTTTCCAAATGAGTTTATAAACCGGCTTCAAACCTTCCTGACTGATAGTAGTGCTAACCTTGTTGGTAACACGTTTTACCAGTAACAATCATTTGCAAATTCTAAACAATATACGTCTCCTTCAGTGAATTAATAGTCTTCATGATCTAGGGCTAGAGGGCTAAAAGATGAACATCCCATTTCCAACTTGACATATGGGGGTCCTTTATCTATCTATCTGATAATAAAAACAAACACTAATTAAAAACAAAAAAACTAAACCAATCGCTGTTCACCACCCCCTCTGTGTTCTTTATTAGCAAAGTACAAGAACTCTAAGACTGACTGCAGGATAAAATTAAGACACTGTTCTTTGTCCTACAGGGCCACAATTAATTCAAAGATAATATTGATATGTGAGTAACTACATACAGTGATTAAAATTTAAGTTCTGGACCACTACTGTGTAAAGTCTGCTTCTCTATTTTGCTGATAAATGGTAACTTTTTGCCTGCTTGCCCCAGATCCCACGGTATCATTTGATATGAAACACTTCATTACATTTTGGTTAACCTGTCTCTACCCCTAATAATATGCAGCAAACATAGAAATAAACAGAAATAGATTATTGTGATCCCCACCATTGTGCACCTGGTATGAAAAGAGCCATGTATGTAAAAATACTAATCATTACAGAATATTTTCCCAACCTCTGTTAGGGCCCCATCCAAAAGAGAACATAAGAACGGACATACTGGGTCAGACCAAAGGTCCATCTAGCCCAATATCCTGTCTTCAGACAGTGGCCAATGCCAGGTGCTTCAGAGAGAATGAACAGAACAGGTAATCATCAAGTGATCCATCCCTTGTCGCCCATTCCCAGCTTCCGGCAAACAGAGGCTAGGGACACCATTCCTGCCCATCCTGGCTAATAGCCATTGATGGACTTTAAAAGCACTTAAGCAACTGTTTATCTTTAAACATGAGTAGCTTCACTTATTAAATAGACTTGAATGGAACTACTCAAAGCTTAACTGATTTGCTGGAATCCGGCCTATGAGCATAAGAAGACAGTATAATGACCCAGATTTTCATTTTGGCCACTCCTGAACTGTAGTAGCTAGAGATAAATGCTTGTGCCAATCTAATCAGAGGCAATGATATTTTTTACAGCAAGCTTTAATAAATCAAGTAAAAAGTAGCTAATAAACATTATTGTTTTGGAAGAATGCTTTGTTTATTCTGCTCAATGCAGCATTCTGAAATCTTGCAGGGTAAGAACCATTTCTTGATAGGTATAAACTGCCAGTTATATTTTAGAAGTATTTCTTTTTATGTTGGCATTTCTGAGCCTCCTATCATCAGCAAGAATCTTGTTTATTCAGTTAGATATATCAAAATTGGTATCATTTACTCTCCATTATCATTAACATTTATATTCTAAGATGCAGATTAACTATAAGGTCAAAAGTTTTAAATGTATCAGGCCAAATTCTGCCCTTTCTTACACTGATTTGATTCCAAAGAAGCTATCGACTTCATTCTGGAATAACAGAAATATAACTGAGGGCAGAATATGGGCCACAAATTCCATCACAGACTGCCCTTCTTCTGCTCATATATCTTCATTGCAGGTTTTAATTTCTGAAGCTAGTGGATGCTGTTTCTGGAAACTGTATGCAAAACTAATACGATATTCCCTATAAACAAATTGATGTCTAAAGTGTACAGTGGATGCACTTAAAAAGTGACTCTGATTCTAAAGATTTTGCATTTATACATATTTGCTAAAAATATACTTCAGATAGCAATCCCATTTGACAACCAAAAGGAAAATTGCCATTTTCTCCTATACAAATTAATTTAATGAAAATAGACACTAAGAAATCCCTTATGTTTTATGATGGCTTGTTCTTCTGCCTTTTTTCCAGGCAGAGGGACAACCATACCTAACATAGGACCCCTGAAGGAAAATCTCTAGGAATTCCTGGAAGCACTGCCACCTGTTGGATCATAGCAGCATAGGAGCCCTCAGATATGTAGATGTTAATGATCCATCACCTCTGCTATACTTTCTGTAAAGAACAGAAGATACACACAGCCCTCCATTTGAATTTTGGGTAAGCCTCTTTAACATAACTTTTATGAAAAGATGTTGTTGGCTTACCTGAGGCCCTCTGGGATCACTAGCATGTGATCATCATTATTTGATGTTACTAAGTAAAAATGTAATAATAAAGCTAAATACCACCAACTGAAAATATTTTTGCATTTATGAGTCTCATCTCCTCAGACAATTGCCAAAGATTATTATCTATCAACATAAAAAGTATGAATATAAAACAAATATAAAAGCTATTCCTTCAATGAGTAGATAAGTCAAAATCTAGTATCCCTAAAAGACCTCTTGAATAATAAAAAGTGTTGACAAAGGTTCCCATCATTCTGGAAATCAAAAGAACAAACCTAAGAGCCCAACTTCCCTTCCTCCCTTTATTAAAGCAAACTGAAAAACATACCAAGATTGACTTGAGGCAGAATTAAATGACTATGCAGTTGTTTTCACAATACTGCTGGAAATAAACTCAGAGATACTAAGAGCAATGCTACCTGTCCCAATGTAGTCACAGGATAGGTCATATTTTTTAAGAAGCAACCGATACATTTTAAAAATACGCTTCCAAAAAACAAGATGAAATGAGAGTAGAAAGGTCACATTAGACAGCATCTGAGTGGTTTGTGAAAGGGAAGAAAGAGGGATGAATGACTGCTATTAGAAGAAATGCTCTGAGAAGCCTGTAATCATCATTGAAACAGTGATTAAAAATAGCACTTTCAGTCATGGTGCATCCACCAATCTCAAGGTAGCAGCTATTATACTGGGTTGCATTCATATATATAAAGCATGAAAGCAGCTCTGTGAAACACCTGCAGCACGACTTAAGCAAACTGCCTCCTGCAGACAGCTGTTCTGTAGTAAATCAGAGCACTTTGACCAATTCTCCACAGTAGCAAAAAATCTTCCACATCATGATTGAACAAAATGTTGCTAGTATTTTTCAAGGCAGAACTTGATCTGCTCATGAAATCTCTGTGTTTTTGCTCTCTAATAGAGCTGCATAAGTAAGTGAGCTTCTCATTCAGAGACCAAACAAAAAAAAAAATCTGAAAAAATATTGCTCCTGGTCAACCTGAAATAACAATTTTTATTTTTTTCTGGCTGAAGTAAAAAACAAAAAAAAATGTTTCAGGTCAATTGAAATGTTTTATTTCATTCCATCGTCTCAAATATTTCATTTTTGGGGTGTTATTAATTGTTTTTGTGTCTTATAGTTAAATCTTGACAAAATTTGAAATGAAAACTAATTTCAAAATGAAAAGTTGAAATGTTACATTTAAAAAATATTGAAATTAAGTATTTGCCATACCACCACCACCACCATTTTTCCACCTAAATCTATTTACTTTGTCTGCCTAGCTCTGCTCATTAATTTATCCAGGCCTCTCCGTTACAATTTCTGGATCTGGCCCCTGTGATTTTCATTCAGATACTTTACCTGATAATTCCTTCATGCATCTCAGACTTGGAACATTGGACTATCTCAATAGATCTCCATTGCTTTAACCAAGGTTGTCCCTTTTACTGCCAATTCTAAAATCCCCCTCTGCTGTCCCTCCTTAAGTTTATTATTCTTCAGACCTTGTCTACTCTTCACAAATGCAAGGCTAAAAGTGAGCATACTACAGCCTCTAAGAAATCCAAGAAACTACTTACAAAACATTAAAAGAAATCTACCCTATGTTTTTCTATAGAAGTGAATAACCTACCTCTTGTGTCTCATCTTCATCCTCTTTCCCATCAGGTTCTGATTTTGACAGTACATCAAGACTGTTTAGGAATAAAAATGCCAGTTTAATTGAAAATATTACCAAAAACATGTATAAGGAATCCCTTAATGGGCCTTTAAATAAAAATCTCAAAGATAGACTTGGTTTTCCAAATTGTGGCCTGGGAATGGTCTCACCACCATCAAAAAATAGCTACCTGCAACACGTGGCAAAAGCTGTTATAAAATCTAAAAAAGATACCATAGAATAATATTCAACTTTCCCTTAGGTAGATGCTTCTATTTCTCAGCTAACCAAGAAAACAGTTAATCATGGAGTATAATCTCAAAGGCACCTCTGTGATGTTTTGGTAAATCCATGTCTGCTATAGTCTCAGTAAGAACATCTTTATTCTGAATCTGAAAGATTTTCTCTTCTCTCACATTCAGACTTTAGAATAAGCAAGTACAAAAGTGTTTTGAATCATCTTTTTTTCCATGTATGATTTTGTAAGTGATATTACCTGTTTTCCATCCTACAGTCTCCTTTATTCCAGTCTCACAAGAAGGAAATTCTGGTGAAAAGCCTAGGGAAATGACTCAATCGTCAAGAGTCATTTTTCTAAAACTCCCTTTTATAGCTAGAAAGTTTTTAGAGATTATTTGGGAATGCCAATAAGAATGCAAGAAAGTACAACTTCCTGAGGAGCCGAAGGAGAAGAGTTACTCTTGAAGCCACAGGGACAGACTTAGAGCATTTTTCTCTTCTAGTCAGATGAATAAAAAATAAAAACAAAGAGTTGCCAGACCAGCATTGTTAGCCGTACGTAGGGTGCAGATTGAAAACTGTTTTCTCACACCTGTACTGCTATTACTCAAATCAACAGCCAACTGTAGATTATTCAAGATGCCTATTTAATTAAATTTATCTCTCTCCTTTCCCCTTATTTTGTAAATTCTTCAACTATTCAGCCCAAACAAGAGACTAGCCTTTCTATAGAGGATACGGAATCTCCTATCCCAAGTAGCTATTGTTCTGATCCATTCTCAAATCACGTCCTGTAAGGGTTATTCAAGATACTGTCCTCACATCACCTGGTCATGTGGTCATCATTTCCTCCCTTTGGAATATTATCAGATTTGTCCAAGCTAATGGTAAACCTCATACAATATATTCCTTCTGGTTGGAGGGCATTCCTGTGTTTTACTATGTATACAGCTGTGATGTGATTCCCCTTAACTCTGCAGCCTGGGCTGTCTCTGACAATGCTTTTTTAGTGACAAGCAGCAAACCCCTTCAGGTGCTATTATCACTCAGCCACCAGCATACAGAGACAAACCTAGCTAAATTGCATGAATGCTCTCCAATTCACTCATGAACTATACAGAGGGAAACACCAGCAAATCCCCCAAGCCCCCAAGACCAGAAATATATTGTCTTACCCAGCTCAAGACCTTCCCTTGAACAATACAAGCTCATTAATTAGTTCATCACTTCATCAAAGGATAATGGATATGCACCAGCCTTTGTAACTGAGCAGATTCTCCAAGCACTTCAGACAAATTCACTGGTAAAGATAAAATAAGTTTATTAACTACAAAAAATAGATTTTAGTGATTTTAAGTGTAGGCATAAAGGTCAGAGATAGTTATCTAAATAAAAAGCATTCTAAATCCTGAACTTTCAGACTAAGTAAGATTTTAATCAAACAGTTTTTCTCACTCCACTGGAAGAACATCTCACAATTGTTAATACACAGGTTGAATTTCCTTCTCAGCCTGGAACCAGTCTCCTCAGTTCAAAGTCTTTGTCTTCCCAGCATTCTTGTTGCCTTCAGAGTAGGTGGGGGAGGAGAGAGGTGGTCTCATGATGCCACTGTCCCTTATTTTATATTCTCATTTCATGTCTCTGGACAGATACTGGCCCAGGCATGTCCTGGTAGGCCTTGTTGAGTCACAGAGTTGAGCAATCCCCATTATGTGATGCTTTCAGGACTGGCTCTTACAAAATTGTAAATCTCTTATTTGCAATTCCCCTGCTGATCAATGGTCATTTAATGTCTGCCTGGGTGTGGGTCACCACCCTTTCAGTCACTGGAGAGCTAGCCGTGAGCATCTCCCAAACTCACAACATAGTTCAATAACAACCATGTAGCATAAATCTCACAAATTCATAAACACTAACGATATACATATGTACATAACAATATAATATTTTGACAGAACAATGACTTTCAGCAGATCATGACCTTTTATATAGTATCTTATATGGCATGCTCTGTATGAAACTATGTATAAATTATGTACAAACTATGTACATATTACAACCATGTACAAATTATGAATATGGAGATTACAGGCTGCTACTTTGAGGTACAGTGTCTTGCATCTGACGAAGTGGGTATTCACCCACAAAAGCTCATGCTCCATGCTCATGCATGGAGCTCATGCTCATGCTGTTAGTCTATAAGGTGCCACAGGACTCTTTGCTGCTGTCTCAAAAAAGTATTCTAGAAGTTGCCACAGACTCCAGAAGTTCATGCCTTACAATCCATGGTTTTGTGATAAATTTTCAAAAGAGCTTTCTTGTTCTTACTCAAAACATCCTACACCAAGAAGGATCCAATCCTCCTTCAAATCAGGGTTCTCAACTGAATTTCTAGATCCCCATATTAACAGCTCTTCAAATGTTGAATCATCTGGTCTCTTGCACACTGGAGACATTTATAGAGCACTCAGCACAAGGGGACCCTGGATCCTGTTTCAGGCCTTTGGGCATTAATCTGATATTAATTCATCTGTAATAATAATAATAATTCATTATGATACATCTACAAGACATTTTAATTTTCTCAATGAGTTGATTGGGAAGAAAATCTGCATCAGAACATAGTCCTTCCCCTACTCTGTAGAGTCCTGCCTTCCTTCTGCTGGTGAACAAATAGATACAGTCCTAGAATCTTCTGAAGATCTTCCTTTCTCAAGAAATACCACTACCTCTAATCTGGTGGGGGTTCCCTAAAAGGGAATTAGACAACTTTATCTACCTATAAATTGGTCTTGTCAGAGTGAGTGCAACAAGCAGAAAATATTACAGAAATTAGAGACAAGACAGGATTTTCTTTACTTTCCATTTCCTAGTGTTTTGACCAGACTAGCAATGGGGCCTCCCCACTTTAATGGGGCAATCTTGAGGATCCATACCTCTCACTTTTTTTCTTGTTTGTCTCTTATTTGTATGGATCATATTCTCCATCTGAGCTACATTCACTCTCTTTGGAAATAGTCTCCAGAGAGGGTAGAGGGACATAGTCTTTGTGCACTTCATGAGACTGGAATACATCCAATCAACATGCTATGGACCACCTCTGTGTCCAGGATGTGTGACAATATAGTACCAATGCATCCAAATTAGAAAAACAAAGAAAAAACTGAGAAAACAAAACTGCCTCTGCAACAAAAACTATCTCAATGACAGCAATGGGCAGACATATCAAGGCTACCTAAGAGTAAAATCAGTATTTTTAGATTCTGTAGTGATATTCTTCTCAGATGACTCAAGAATAAATATCTGTGATGAATACATGAATGATGATCCCACATGCTATGATTTTCAACAATTAAAAAGTAGTAGTAATTTTGGCAGCCTCACATTACAAAGATATTGCCATTGATGAATAATAGCCATCCCTTGAAAGCAGGAAGAGAAGCTTGAGAAACATTGCTACCCGTAGATTGGATCACTAGGAAATCCCCTGGACCACTTCCTCCACTCCTTCTGTTTGAGAGTTCTGAGGATAGAAAACAGAGTTAAATGCAAACTTCAAGATGTCCATTAGAAAGGAGTGGGACACAGCTCAGTTTGCTCCCCGTTTAAGAGAGAAATTACACTATTTTGACTTTTATCCATTAAAAAAAGGTTTACAGAGAGCAGTAGAATAAGCTATGAGCAGGGCTGTCCCTAGCCATTCTGGGGCCCTACACAGCCTCCCTATAGGGGGACCATGGGATCAAACTTCTGTGGGGCGGGGCTGGCTTGGTGGGCAGGGGGGAACTGCCCCCTAGCACTCACCGGTGGCGCAGCTGGGGCCAGTGAGTGCAGACCTGACCCTGCTGCATACCTTAGGGGAGTGGGGGCGGGGGCCACAGGGAAGAGGTGGAGCAGAGGCTGGAGCAGTACACAGCTGTGTAGGGCACCAGGAAATGTGGTGCCTCAAATTTCCTGGTGCCCTATGCAACTGCATACTTCGCGTATGCATAGGAATGGCCCTGGCCATGAGAGCAGACAAGCATATACTATGACATACACTATTTTCCTTCTGGGGGTAACATTTCAAACACAGCTAAACCTTCAAAAGTGACACCTGATCCCACAATAACTGTGGCAATGCTGTGAAACCAACAAGGATCATGTAGTCCTTCCACTTTACTGTCTGTTTCCCAGAGGAAACATATGGCTGTACAGGAGCACGGCCCAGATAGGCTAGTGTAACTGGACACTTCCTTGAGCGTTTGGAAAGTGAAAGAACAGGAAAGCAACAAGCAATAGAGAAATAGAAGGAAAGAGAGAAAAGTGAGGAAAATTAAAAAGATAATCAGAAATAAGGAAATAAGATATAAAGGGAGGGAAGAGGAGATTGCTAACAGCAATTAGACCAGATGTTAAACAAAACATCTTTAGTAAAACCTTCATCTGGAGTAATATAGGTGGAGGTCCTTTCCCACTTCAAGTACAATTAAAATTAAAGCCTTGAGGGACTCAGCAGCCGATTGCTTAGGCGCTGGTATTCTCAATTTTTACTTACAAAAACTAAAAATAACAATTGCTCAACATTAGAGTGTTCCCTCTCCTTCCTGCACCCTTTCAAGTCTAAGCTTTGGGGCAGGAGATTCAGACGATTCTCTTTTAACACCTATTTGAACATCTGATCACCTTCATCTGCTCCCCACCTTCTCTCCAATCTGTAGTGTAACATTTGATATGTAAATTGAGAAAATGGATCAGAGAAGACAACAGAATGAGCTTAGCAGATGAGAGGTACACCACAAGCATATCACCACTTACAGTAATATAGAGGGACAGAAGTATCAACACATCTTGCAGATCATAAGATACCCTTTAATGTTTGCTGACCAGGTAGCTCAGTGTGCTAACAGTAGCACACAGCCTTTTTCTTCTACTTCTGGGTGAAGACTTCTAGTCTGACACAGGTTGTTAATACCCAAAGTTATTATGTAATGGCTGTTTGGTGGTTTGTGTGAAATGAGTTTTATGGCCTCAGTTCCAGTTTCCACATAGGGCACAAATTGTCGGTCTTGCCAGAAATCCAAATATAAGACCAGGGATTGAATGGACACAGAGGCAAAATTGTTCTCATGTCTTTTGAGATGATTCCTCCAGAAATGAGTTGAAACACATTGTCAGGCCTGTTGGTATGCTTGCAGTTCCACTGCTCATGCTGTGCCTGTTCTGTGAAGAAACATTAGGATGGGAAAAAGAAAAAATAAGCCAGGGAAGAAGCTAAGAATTACTGATACAATGGGGAGTGGTTAAAAGAGAGGTGGGATAGCTGAAGTAAGCATGAACTCGAATTAAAAAAAATGAAAATATAATATTAAATTGGAGAGCTTCTGAAGGAAAAAATATAGGTAAAGAACTATTCATAGGAAACTAAATAATGAATTGCATCAAAAGGGGAAATAGTCTAAAAAAGAAATGAAAAATTGTATGAGATAAAAGAAACTGAGGGACACTGTAAAATGTATTAAACATAAAAATAGGGAAAACAAGAGCATGAAAAGCCTGAATAAGGTACAGATGCAATGGCCAGGGAGCATATCATCTGATGTGTGGATGCATTTCAAATGACTGTTTGCACTCCTGAGAATAAATCATTGTTTTTATCAATTCTTATTTTCTCTAAACAAGTTATTCACAAGCACTGTACATCAGGGTTGCTAAATCATATTTGGAGTTTTATGATATTTGGCAAGGAAGTTGGAGTGTATTTATGGGTATGAAAAAATAAACATCTTTTCACATTTGATAACTGAAAATTTCATCTTCTGCCGAATATGAAAAAAAACTACTTTTTTTATTGGTGAGTGTGGTGTTGCATTCCATATGATTTTATGAAAATATGCTAATGAGTGTGAATATAATGTAACTGGTATATGCTTCATGCAAATGTCTCTTGTAAGATATCATTACAAAGCTTATAGTCTACTGAGTGTGGTCATCCTATTCTATAAGTGTATCATTCTTGTATCTGAAACTAGACATATGAAATATAACTCTGAGGTCCTATTGTAATTATACAAAGTGTGGGCCATTAATGGTGGTTTGAAATCTTGATGGCTCCCATCAAGTAGGACAATTGGTTGTAAATGTCTCTGTTTACTTGCAAGCCTTCCTGTGAGTCAGGCCAGGAAGAATGAAGGCTTGGGGTCTCACAGGACATGTGACCATGTCACCTGGTACTGGAATCCATCTTAGACTTGGTGCTTTTCCATTTAGAAGGAGGGGTGGAGACCCAGAGAGACAAAAGATTCCTGCCTTGTGCCAAAGCTATGTAAGAGGGTGGAACAGAACAAAAGAGGCTGCAGTCATGAGAAATCCCCTAGCTGCCAGCTGAGCCGGAACAAGGACTGTACTAGGGGAAAGGACTGGGCCCAGACTAGGAAGGAGTCTAGTCTGTGAAAGAAGCTTATTGGAACATCTCTGAGGGTGAGATTTACCTGTATTCAGTTTCTTAAATGTATTAGGCTTAGACTTGCATGTTTTGTTTTATTTTGCTTGGTAACTTACTTTGTTCTGTCTGTCATTACTTGGAACCACTTAAATCCTACTTTTTATACTTAATAATCACTTTTTCTTATTAATTAACCCAGAGTAAGTAATTAATACCTGGGTGAGCAAACAGCTGTGCATATCTCTCTATCAGTGTTATAAAGGGCAGACAATTTGAGTTTACCCTGTGTGAGCTTTATACAGAGTAAAACGGATTCATTTGGGGTTTGGATCCCATTGGGAATTGGGTGTCCAGGTGCTGGAGACAGGAGCACTTCTTAAGCTTCTTAAGCTGTTTTCAGTTAAGTCTGCAGCCCTGGGTCTGTGTTGGAGCAGACTGGTGTGTCTAGCTCAACAAGGCAGGATTCTGGAGGCCCAAACTGGCAGAGAAAACAGGCTCAGAGTTAGTCTTAGCACATCAGGTGACAGTCCCAAGGGGGTTTCTGTGATTGAACCCTTCATAGTGAGGTAGAAAAAAAAAGATTCAGATATTATGGAGAATGCTTCTCTCCATTATTAAGGAGGAAGCAAGGATCCCATTATAAATCCATCTTTCACATGCATACACACATTTTTGCTCTAACTTTTCAAAACAGAAACCAACTATTTGATATTTAGTAGGCCACAACCTTATATAACACACATTTATGTATAAATGTAGGTGAAATCCATCAAAATGCCATGAATGTATTAATGTGATAAGTGTTCCGGGTTTGAACTTTTCCAGAAATTTTTCTGCTCTCCTTAAGAGGAATGCTGATGGAGAGCTCCTTCCTTACAGACTTTAGGTGGTTCATGACACTGGAGCTCCGCTCCTGTGCATCTCCTAAAGGAGTTTCTCTTCTGACCATTTTGTGCACCTGTGGAGATGCACAAGAGGGTAACTTTGCTACACCAGACCTCCTGAGCAACACAAGCATATTTAAGTTAAAAAGTGGTCAGCTTGAGTCCATGAGTCCAGTAAAAGTAGAAATATACATAAAAACTATTCTACAGGTTAGAAAAAACACACTCAAAAAACTCTGTAATGCCAAATGAAAAGCTCCGTTAAGTTTGAAAGAGTGTCTACATGCTTTATTGCCATCAATCCAAAGAAAAGCATTCTGCAATGAAAGAAACATAAGTTTTCAAATGTTTAATATTTAAATATCAGAAAGTTTGGACATCAGTAATTAAGGTATCAAGTTAGAGCCACACTGCCAGACCTTCCCTATTCATTAGCTTGAACCTAGCCATTTTTTGAACTAGAGGAATCTGAAGGAAAAATTTAAGTCTAAAGCCTTGTTTACACAGGAAAGGTTTTTTTACATCGTTTTATAGATATAACCAAACTAAAAGAGTAAGTCCACATTGTTTTGTCTAATGTGGCTTAAGCTACTTTTCTGGTGAATCATATGCGCAAACCTTTCTGGGGAGGTATCCCAGGGTGCAATGTTCTGCAGCTAGGCTGAATGTATTATGCGTTGTTTATCATGGTGGATTCTTAGATACCCTCCATAACCTACTGGAATACTGGGACTTGGAGCTGAAGTCTGAAGGTTCCTTCCATGGTTTCCCATAATTTGTCTGGGTTTTGCTAGCCAGCAAGTATTTTCAGACTGTTTCCATTTCAAATAAATTTTAAAACTGCTGTCAGGCAGCATAGAGGAAGCACTGCTGAGCACCAGATTCCTGACCATCATTAATATGAATAGGCTACTCCAGATGTATTAGCAATCACACAATTGGGTGGCTTTGAAGGAAATGGAAGATCACTGTTGTTATGATGCTACATGGACATTGCTAAGGGAAGAGGAAGAAACTGAGAAGTTATTTCTGCATGATATTTTCCTGAACTGACTTCACTCAGTTGAGCATCGTCAGCAGTGGGCCTGGCCAACCAGCAACAACTGGACAGGATAGCACTGCAGACCTGGGATGATTAGTAATGGTTGCAGAACTTCAAGATGCTGAAGGCCACTGGAAATCTGCACAGAGCTCAACCCAGAGCTGCAGAGTCAGCCCACTAACATGAAGAAGCAAGAGGTCATCGCTGTCAGGAAGATTGCCAGCCCTGATTTCTATGAGCCAGTAGCTAACCAACGTAGTCTTGGTAAATCAACTGTTGGAGCTGTTTTCTGGGAGGTGCACACTATTATTGAGAGGCTGCTGCTGCTCCACTTCATAAATCTTGGCAATATACGGGGGTTGTTAACAGCTTTGAAAACTTGGGGTTTCCAGATTGTATAGGGCCACTGATAGGACGCATGTGCCTATTATTTGTCCTCTCTTCCCCAGCAGGCCTTGGAGTTCATAAACAGAAAAGGATTATTTCTCCAGGGTACTGCAAGTTCTGGTTCACTGGGGCAAGTTCACTCACATTAACATGAATGTGGGTGATCTGTAATAGTCCATGATGCCAGGCTCTTTTATGCAATGAAAAATGGAACATTTGCTTCTAAAACCAATATGGACATTAACGGTGTTGGGTTCCAGCTATTATTCTGGGAGATCCCAGTTTCCTCTCTGCTTCCCTATCATATGAAGCCTTTTACTGTGTACTTGGATAAGAGTAGCTGTGGAATGACTGTGAATTGTGCGTTTGGAAGACTGAAAAGAAGGCAGAGATGCCTCTTGATAAGGCTGGAGACTTTTGAGAAAGATCTGCCTTTTGTTATAGTTGCTTGTTTTGTTTGCATGGCATCTGTGAGAACAAGGGAGAGACCTTCACCAATGGGGGGAGGAGGGAGGAGGAAGGGGATGGAAGTGGAGAGACTTTCAAAATGCTATGTACAGCCAGAGATAGTGCTTCTCTCAAATGTTACTACAGGCCAGAGAATCAGGATCAGGAAAACACTCGTAATTTGAGAAGAGAGTGTAGGGGAGGGAAGATAATACATTGTAATGATATAAATGAATACAATGTAATACATACTCTCTGAGAATGTATTATCTTAGCAATGGATGTTATAGAGGAGAGTTGTACCTTAATTAAAATTCTCAGTCAAGTGCAACTGTTAATAATGAAAAAAAAATTATATGACACATAACAAGACAGTACATATTTTAAAACAACCATAACGGTGCAGACATAGCCAAAGTGCAGAGTGAACACGTGTTTGGGCGGATTGTGTCACAAAAATGCATGGGAGGGATCATAGCTGTTCTCGTCTTGGCATGTGGAATAGCATTGGAACTGTCTGTCCCTTGCAGCTGAGGGAGGGGGCTCCCAGTATCCTGTGTTCTCAGCATTCTGCATGGCAGGGTTAGGGTGGGGTGTTCACATGAGCACAACAGAAAAAGCATTCTCCTGGAAACTTACCTGCTTATGTATCGTGTCCAACATCTATTCTTGCACATCCCTTTCTGTGTCCCATTGGTCCATGTGCTACCATGACAACTTCTTGGCATGTTCCTTGTACTTTTCTCTGTTGTCCTGCTGCATGAATCCTTCCTTCCATTTTTCTGAGGGTTTTTTTACCTCTGTTGAGGTCCATTTAGAAGGTCTTTAAACGTCTTCTTCCTCATCCTCTTTCTCTTTCTTCAGCACTCAGCTACGGATACACACTCCTTTCCCGGTGGGCCATGTCATGCTAAGAGAACAAAGAAGCCAGACAAGTAGTTACTATAACAATATTATAACCACCATGCCAACAGTGATGAAATATTACTCCTTTCCAAAATTTTCTCACTTTTGGAATTTCACTGTGTTGTGCTCTTCCCAGTCTGGGGCGCACTTGGAAATAGTAAGACTTTTTAAAAGTTATTTCCCCTCCAATGTATTCCTTGCACCAGGGTGTACCAGTACTCTTTAAATTACCATTATAAATTTTTGTGTAGGTGGATTCCCAAGAAACAGGCTAGTAATTGCATGTGTACCCTGCTGTAGCTGTCCTTATACTGGAGGATATTACCTTGAGGTGTGTCCCCAAGAAGCAGAGATGAGTCTGGTTCAGAAAAGTAAAGGGACAACTGGGAATACATGTGTGACATGAATATGTTTTATGCAAGATGGGTATTGTGAGATATCATTGGAAAGGTTATGATTTACTGAATGTGATTATCCAATTATTATGCATATATCATTTCTGTATCTAAAGTTAGTTATCTGGGTAACAATTAAAGTTATCTAGGTAACAATTACAACTGTGTGTGTACTTGGGAAACACCCACTAGACAGCAGGCCATCAGCCTTGATGGGCCATTAGGAAGAAATAATAAGACTTTAAAGATACTAATCTCTCTCCTTCCTGAGAAGCATCCTGGGGCATCGCTTTGACACTAAAAGGAGGGGGAGGTCAAGACTGGGAAACAAAAGGTTCCTGCCTTATGTAAATTCTATTTAAGGCTGAAGTGTAAGTTGATCTTGGTTCACTCTTCACTGAATCCCCACCCAAATGCTGGAAAGATCTGAGAAACAAAGGGTATGTCTACATCTACAATTTTGCAGCGCTGGTTGTTACAGCTGTGTTAGTACAGCTGTATAGGGCTAGCGCTGCAGAGTGGCCACACTTACAGCAACCAGCGCTGCAAGTGGTGTTAAATGTGGCCACACTGCAGTGCTGTTGGGAGTGGTGCATTGTGGGCGGCTATCCCACAGAGCACCTCATCCCATTTCGACGCTGTGGCTTGTGGGAAGGGGAAAGAAGTGTGATTGTCTTTCCACTTCCTGTTCCTGTTCCAACGCCCCATGGTGCTTTGGTACACATTCGGAGCAGTGTGGCAGCATTGTGATTGTACAGCGCTTTTTCTGCGTTTTTTTTTAAAAATGGATCCTGAGCAGCTGACGACCTTATTGATGAATGTTGCCAGCACATCGCGCTTGGCAGTGGAGCTATTCCTTCAGCTGCAAAATGAGAGTGAGAGTGAGAGCGACAGTGAGAGTGACAGTGAGAGTGAGGAGTCAGACGATGATATTGAATCGCCTCATTGTGAAGACAGTAAATTGCTTGTGGCAGTAACAGACGTGCTCAGCTCCGTGGAACGGCGCCTTTGGGCTCAGGAAACCAGCACTCAGTGGTGGGATCAAATCGTCCTGCAATCCTGGGATGACGAGCAGTGGCTGCAGAACTTTCGGATGAGAAAAGCCACTTTCATGGGACTGTGTGCTGAGATCGCCCCTACCCTGCGGCGCAGGGACACGAGATTTAGAGCTGCCCTGCCAGTGGAGAAGCGGGTGGCTATTGCAATCTGGAAGCTGGCAACTCCAGACTGCTTCAGATCGGTGGCGAACCAGTTTGGAGTGGGAAAGTCCACCGTTGGAATGGTGCTGATGCAAGTTTGTAGGGCCATTAATCGCACCCTGCTAAGAAGAACCGTGACTCTTGGGAACGTGCAGAACATTGTAGATGGCTTTGCAGAAATGGAGTTCCCTAACTGTGGAGGGGCAATAGATGGGACGCATATTCCTATTTTGTCACCACCCCACCTGGCATCAGAGTATGTTAATCGCAAGGGGTATTTCTCCGTGGTTCTGCAAGCGCTTGTGGATCACCGTGGGCGTTTCACTGACATTTACTCAGGATGGCCTGGAAAGGTGCACGATGCACGCATATTTCGGAACAGTGCCCTGTTCAGGAGGCTGAGGGCCGGGATTTTTTCCCCAGATTGCAAGATCACAGTAGGGGACGTCGAAATGCCCACTGTGATCCTTGGAGACACCGCTTACCCCTTATATGAAACCATATACAGGGAAGCTTGACAGGAGCAAGGACCGGTTCAACTACAGGCTGAGCCAGTGCAGAATGACTGTGGAGTGTGCTTTTGGCCGTTTGAAAGCTCGCTGCTGCTGTCTTTATGGGAGGCTAGATTTGGTGGAAAGCAGCATCACCGCTGTTATATCCGCGTGCTGCACCCTCCATAATATTTGTGTAGGGAAGGGTGAAAGATTCAGTGAGGAATGGACCTCCGAGGTTCGACACCTGGAGGATGAGTTTGCTCAGCCAGAGAGCATGGCTAATAGGGAGGCCAGGAAAGGGCTTCAAGGATTAGGGATGCTGTAAGGGAGCAATTTGATGCTGAGAGCCAACAGTAATGTTTGATGCATTTGATGTGCTTTGCTTTACCTTGCTGTGTAATATTTACCACTTCCAGCAACAATAAAACGTAGTGAAAGAAATAGAAAAAAAAAAACTTTATTCAACATACAGTACATAACAGGCAAGGGGGTAGGGGTGGTGGACTGTACATTTACAGGTTTTAATATGTCCTATTTTGATCAATATTCACTGTCTGCTGCACTTCAAGATTACTATGCTGCAGAATAATGAGGGTGGAGTGAACAGGGTAAGAATTATAGTTATCAGGGCTGGTAGGTGATCTTATAGGTGTTGGGGGCAGCTGGGGATAATACGGAACTGGCTGCTGGAGAAAGTTGTTTTGTGGAAATACTGGGGAACAAGGAAGAGGGCTTTGGGAGGGCTGTGGGTTACCACGGTACATATTTGTCTGCATGGCTACAAGAGACTCGAAAGACTCTGTGGCGAGACAGGAGGCTTATCATCTGCTTTTTGGTTTTTTTGGCAGACAATTCCTTTCTACTGCTTTCTGTTTGCCTCCATTCATGTACACTCTTTCTCCATTCATGTACAGTCTTTCTCCACTCATGTACACTGCTTCTCCATTCATAGGTCTTCTCTCTCCATTCCTCTGTCTTCCTACTTTCTCTGTTGTAGTGGCTCATTACAGACTTGATCAATTCCTCTTTTGATTTCCTAGGATTCCATCTCAAGTTCTGCAACCTACGTGAGGCCGGTGATACGGCTGCAGTAGTCAAGGTCCCTAGAAAACAGAGAGATAGAACCATGTAATACACAGAGGCATCATTGTTTATTATCACAGTTTGAAGGACTTTTTAGACTTTTGGTAGCATCCTTCTCACATACCTCACATAACACAGGGAGGGCAGGCAAGCTAAGTCATGGCGAGCAATGGGGTGAGTGGTTTTGCCCCGATTTCCCCTTGGGAGTGGGAATTGACCCGGGGGGGGGGAACGCAGTGCTGGATGCCTGCTCGGAGGGTGGGTGGGGAACACCAGAGCACACCATGGGGCAGGATGCCTGCTTGGAGTGGGGGACGGGGAACACCTGAGCACACCGCGGGGCTGCCTACGTGCTGGGAGGGGGGTGGGAAACACGGGAGCACACCACGGGGCTGGATGCCTGCTTGGAGGGGGAGTCGGGGAACCCCTGAGCACACCGCGGGGCTGGATGCCTGCTTGGAGGGGGGGTCGGGGAACACCAGAGCACACCGCGGGGAAGGATACATGCTTGGAGGGGGGGTCGGGGAACACCGGAGCACACCGCGGGGCAGGATGCCTGCTTGGAGTAGGGGACGGGGAACACCTGAGCACACCGTGGGGCTGGATGCCTGCTTGGAGGGGGGGTCGGGGAACACCAGAGCACACCGCGGGGCTGGATGCCTGCTTGGAGGGGGGGTCGGGGAACACCTGAGCACACCGCGGGGAAGGATACCTGCTTGAAGTGGGGGACAGGGAACACCTGAGCACACCGCGGGGCTGCCTACGTGCTGGGGGGGGTGGGAAACACGGGAGCACACCGCGGGGCTAGGTGCCTGCTTGGAGGCGGGGTCGGGGAACACCAGAGCACACCGCGGGGAAGGATACATGCTTGGAGGAGGGGTCGGGGAACACCGGAGCACACCGCGGGGCAGGATGCCTGCTTGGAGTGGGGGACGGGGAACACCAGAGCACACTGCGGGGCTGGATGCCTGCTTGGAGGGGGGGGTCGGGTAACACCTGAGCACACCGCGGGGAAGGATACATGCTTGGAGGGGGGGTCGGGGAACACCTGAGCACACCGCGGGGAAGGATACATGCTTGGAGGGGGGGTCGGGGAACACCGGAGCACACCGCGGGGCTGGATGCCTGCTTGGAGGGGGGGTCGGGGAACACCTGAGCCCACCACGGAGAAGGATACATGCTTGGAGGGGGGGTCAGGGAACACCTGAGCACACCACGGGGAAGGATACATGCTTGGAGGGGGGGTCAGGGAACACCGGAGCACACCGCGGGGCTGGATGCCTGCTTGGAGGGGGGGTCAGGGAACACCTGAGCACACCGCGGGGAAGGATACATGCTTGGAGTGGGGGACGGGGAACACCTGAGCACACCGCGGGGCTGCCTACATGCTGGGGGGGTGGGAAACATAGGAGCACACTACTTACCACGAGCAAGATCCTCAGCTTCCTCCTCAACATCAGCTTCCAGCTGCTGCGACTGGCTAGCCCCGGGGCATTTAAAGGAGGGGTCAGGTGAGCACAGGGCAATGGAGTTTGCTTGATTACCAGAGAGGCTTCTTCAGGTATGCTGGGATACCTGCTTATGCCACAGAGGTCAACAAAAACGCTGGTGAGTGTCTACACCTGATGACCAGCACTGGTGATCCAGCGCTGGATCCTCTACACCCGAGGCTCGACCGGGTGTACGGCCAGCGCTGCAAACAGGGAGTTGCAGCGCTGGTAGTGCCGTGCAGGTGTGTACACATCCTAAGTTGCAGCGCTGTAACCCCCTCACCAGCGCTGCAACTCTGTAGTGTAGACAAGCCCAAAAAAGACACAGAGAAGAGGGGGAGTTGAGCCCATGATGGAAGAGTGATCTGGTAAGTGAATATGGTGTCTGAAGATTTAAGCTACAAGCAGGGCAGCTAAACTTCAAGAATTTCTACATCCTGCCCAAAAGCGGCATTTAGGGTGTAAAATTACTTCTTGAAACCAGTCTCTTTAAGATCTTAAGCTTAGTATGCATGTTTAGTTTTATTTGCTTAGTAATCTGCTTGGTTCTGTTTGCTTAAAATCTGCCTTTTGTAGTTAATAAATTTGTTTTTGTTTATTGTAAAACCCAGTTTGTGCAATTTATAACTGAAAGGCATGAAGTTGTGCAGATCTTCCTCCACATTGAGGGTGAATATATGAGCTTACATTATATAAATTTCTCTACAAAGCAAGACAATATTATTTTGGATGTACTTTCCAGAGGGGAGCTGCATTTGAGTGCTGGACAGTTTCTTAGCTGAGGCCATGGCTACACTGGCGCTTTACAGCGCTGCAACTTTAGTTCTCGGGGGTGTGAAAAAAACACTCCCCGAGCGCTGCAAGATACAGCGCTGTAAAGCCTCAGTGTAAACAGTGCCGCTGCAAGCTACACCCATAGAGGATGTGGAGTATGTGCAGCGCTGGGAGAGCTCTCTCCCAGCGCTGGTGCTGCGACCACACTCGAAACGCTTTGAAGTGCAAGTGTAGCCATACCCTGAGTCTTCCCATAGAGAGCTGCTTGCAGACTCTGTGTGATTCTACAGCTGGTACATCCCTACCTGTGTGTGTGTGCTGCCAGAGGCTAGGGAGCCTGATTCAGCAAAACAGGGAGAGGGAGCCCAGGCTAGTGGAGCAGGCAGGCTCGGTGAAACCCCCGTACATCAGGTGGCACCCTTGAAGGGGGGTCCAACCCGTCACAATGTGATGCATTGATACATGCCAGAATGGTGCCCCTCAAGTTATTGCTGGAATGGAAGGCAAATGCTGCCTATATGGACAGCCCCATGAAGGTAACATTGCCTTGTAATGTGCATGCCAAACTCAATCACTATCTTTGACTAACATTCTAGTTTATAATACCAGCTGATCAGCATAAATTGTGCTACAAATAAACAGATTTTTGCAGCTGCGATGGATGGCCTGTAATGAGTTTACAAATGCAATATACTGCAACAAATGAGTGCTTGTTGAAAAGCCTTTTTAACCCTTGCAACTGTGAATTCTTTATAGAGTCTATGCAACATGAAATGCTTAAAAGAACCTTTCTAATCTCAAGTGCCTTGGTTTAACTTTACATGCACAAAAATCTTAATATTTATAAAAGTTCAGAGCAATGACCAAATTGTGGTTGTAGGTGAACTTTCTACTGGTGTATTTCTTGCTTTTTCTTTTGCTACAAGAAATGGCCTTGGATGGAATGAATTTGTCTTTTAATTTTTTATCTGTGTGGCTGCCAAACTTGCATGGTGCCATATAGCTGGAGGCAGGGAAAGGGGAGGCAGAGGCAGTTGAGGGGTAGGGAACATCAAGCAGCATGGGGAAGGGGAGAGAGCCAGTATGTTTGGGTGTGCGATTAAATATTTATTGGGGAAAAAGCCACTTTCAACTGTTAAATTTTCTGGCTTGGGCATCATGTTGAGGCTGCAGGCACTGCACAGGGATGCACACATCTGCCTTCTGCTGTAGCAATATCCACCAGCCATGACAACATGTAGCCAATACGAGAAGATAGGTTTCCAGATTCCCCTAGGCAGACACAAATGGAATAGATAGTTGTAATCTAGCCCTTTATGTGGACCTTTCAGCTGTGCTGTCAGTCTGGGTCTCGGGGGGGGGGGGCATCTGCAGCTGGTTCCTGGTTGGCTCTCTAACATACTGAAGAGATCTTGGCTACCTAAGGAAATTTCCTCCTGTCTGAGCCTGTGGCTGCCTGTGTGCTTTTAGTGCTGTAGGCCATTGGCAAAATGGTCATCATATATAGGGTTGTGTGGTGGCATTTCTGACAAAATCTGGTGCAGCTCCTGCTAGTATGCACAGGTACTGATATTGTTATTGGAGGTCTCGGTTTTGTCTTTGTCTTTGGTATTTTTGTAATTCTACCTCAGCTCCTTGGCTTTGGCGCAGCACTGACTCATGTTTTAGAAGTAGCTCGTCTCCTGCATTTGCTCCAATAGCTGTTAGCAGATCTTGGGGTTCTGGTGACTACAAGAAAGGTGAGACTGAACATGCGCCTCTCCCCAAAGGCAAGGAAGTCCAGGATCTCCTGATGAGACCACACAGAAGCACAGGCATTCTGACTGTAATGGACTCAGGGCCTGTGGACTTCCCACAAGATGGAATTGCTAACACATGCACTGAGACATGTGCCAGCATTTAAAGAGAGAAAGTGCAAGATGACCCCAGATTGTGGAGAGTGCATAGGTAACCAGACAGGCCATCCAGATGCCAAGCAGTGCAGTGGAGGATAGCAGTGGGAGGACTACCGAAGTAGTATTTGAAATCGGGCTGCATCCACACAAACCTTATCATGCTATAACTCATTCTCAAATAGTTATGATGTTCCCATAGTAGGTTAATTATAGTGAGATAAGATGCACAGAAAGCAAAACAACAAATTATTTGTGTGTGGAAGCCAGGCAGTTAATGCTGAAAAAAACTTTCCCCAGGAGACAAGGCCTACATTTCAAAAAGAAGACATTTTTAATTACTGAAAAGGTTCACCTGTTCTGTACCTTTTCAGAAAACTAACACTCTAAGCATGTTGTAGCATCACCTCATTTGCACATTATTTTTTTTCTGCATAACAAAGATTTAATTCCCTCTAAAACTTCTCAATACAACTTTTGATATGGAGTCACCAACAACACCTCTAATTAAAACAGAAAATCTCTACAAAGTCTGGAGTATCTGGCTACCAGAGAGGGTAAATCAAACCAATAATATTGAAAGTAAAAACATAATTCAGTTTAGAAAATAATCTGTTCATTAATAGCATTTTTTAAAATAGCTCTTACTTTCTGACACTTGAATATGCCATCTCCTTAGTAAAAATATGAACAGCATTATCAGTAGTTTTTTATATCAGCATCTAATCCAATATGAAAAATTGTAAGCAATAACTACGTTTTTTCTTTAATTCAATATGGGCTTCATCCAGAGCCGCCCAGGAGGGAGGGGGGCAAGAGAGGCAATTTGCCCCAGGCCTCGGGCCCCCTAGGGCTCTCCACAAGAATATAGTATTCTGTAGCATTGGAACTTGTTTTTAATGGAAGGGGCCCCCAAAATTGCTTTGCCCCAGGCCCCCTCAATCCTCTGGGCAGCCCTGGCTTCATCTAAAGCCAATGGCAACAGTAAGAAAAGTAATATTAGCTCCTTAAACTTCTTTAGATTATTATGTATTTAGTCACTTTGAAGATGACATCTGAATCCTCCTCTGCTGAAAGTTCTCTGGATCCAGCCTAAAGTGTCTTTGATTGTCTCCTTAAAAAATGTAGCAAGTATAAGAAATTGGTCTGTTTTATCGGATATACATTGCTTACCTTAATATTTGCAATTAGAAAAGCTTCCTTGAGAAAAAATTACGTATATTCTTCATACACGATCCAGTTTATCATATAGCAATGTCATTGTTGGTATGCTTTTATCTATCTAGTTTGTGATCTGGCCACTGTCACAGAAGTATCTGAGCATTTGTTTGTGAATTTTCTTCTTACTGATCAAGTTAGTGCAACATGGCGTGGCAGGGTGTGTGTTGTGCTGAGACGCTGCTATATAGGGTGACTAGATGTCCCAAATTTATAGGGACAGTCCTGATTTTGGGTCTTTTTCTTATATAGGCTCCCATTAACCTCCACCCCCGTCCCGATTTTTCACACTTGCCATCGGGTCACCCTACTGCTATGCCCAGATCTGTTGTTTGAGAGTAACTACCATTCAAGTCATATGTGGTGATATTTTGCATAGTGCACACCCTGGAATGTCTTACTGAGATTAGAAAAAGTCCCTATATAAATATTACTAGTATTCTAAACTAAATACAAACAAAAAAACAAAAACAACAAGGAGTCCGGTGGCACCTTAAAGACTAACAGATTTATGTGGGCATGAAAGCTTATGACCAAATAAATCTGTTAGTCTTTAAGGTGCCACCGGACTCCTTGTTTTTGTGGATACAGACTAACTATCCCGATACAAACAAAAAAGACATTTTTATAAAAAGTAATTATTATATAGATAAAAACCATTTCTAAGACTTAAATGAAAGTTAAAAATCAAATGAGTAAAATGCTTGTTTGTTTTTAATAACTTTTCTTTTCTTATTTATAGGTTATTGTTTTCCTGCTAGGGACAGCCCTTCCCCCTCCCCAAATGCACCAGCACCCCAAGACTCAGACAGCCCTTAAATGAGACTTCGGCTTACATTCTTATCTCTAAAAAAAGCTGAATCAGGAGTTGTGTTCTCCTGATTCATTATATCCCTGTGACATACAAGGCAAACAGGCCACATTATTTGTGTAATAAAGTGTGGCTTAGAGCCACATCTAAGTTTCCTAATTTCCAATTTTCACTTTGTCTCTTTCTAAGAGTGTTTCCAAGACAAGACCCTGAATAACACTTCAGTGCGGGTTATTGACTTCTGGCCCAGGAAAAATAGGACTCCCTTCAGAGACCATTAATATTACTACTTAATCAGCCAAAAGAATTACTATTGGGTGACATGAGGCATTCTTTCTCCTTAAAGGCCTAAAACTAAGCATGCTGTCTGCACAGTGTTTCCAGCTTGGAACTGAGAGACGAGGCCAAGATATTGATCCCAGGTCTCATTTTTGGTAATGTAGAGCACTGTTCAGATGGCCAATGAGCCAGTTTTAGCCTCAAAGATTGATGGCATGTACTTAGTTATAGGCAAATATTAAACAGTAGGATACAGCCTTGATTTTATTCTAAATTGTTCTCAGTCTTAGGTGACCTGTTCTTATTCTGGAGTCCTGTTGCTCAATTTCAACAATTATTAGCACTGCATTGTTCTCAGTACACCCAAGCCAATCATTATTAGGAGTCATTAAAACACAGTTCAGTAGTTAATTAATTTTGTCATCCAAAGAGATTATCATTCATTGAACAACATCCTTTTTTACACTAATGAAATAATTTAACTATAATAGTTAGGAAAACTGGCAAATAGGGGAGAATTCAACCAGTTGCCTTCTCCCATTGCAGTTCATAGGAGGAGGATTGGACCCTCTATCTCACCTTGAGGGAGAAGGGATGCCCTCAGCAGTTAAATCACTGTTTTAACATTTTTTTTAAAAAATCTTGCTTTTTTCCTTTTAGTGTCTTTTAAAAAATCCGGTAGACTTTCACCTAGTACATACAGCAAACAAGTTTCAGTGAAAAATAAAATATCAAGGAGCAGGGTGGTTTCGGATGAGCATGTTAGCTCTGTTGTGTGATGGAGATGGTGTGGGCATGGGCTAATGACCACTTTCTATTTCTCACTGTCAGATTGCTTGCCTTGACCGTCTTTGTGGGTTTGTCCTGCAAAGTGCTAAGCAAATCCTGGAGCACCCTTGGCTCCCATTGACTTGCTCAGTCCTTATGTGATCAAGTTCTCTGAGAGCTGGAATGAAGGGGTGATATCTTGGCCCCTTGACAGTGGGAAACTGAAAGACGGGATGGGGAAGAAAAAACATATTTAATAAGAAAGGTCTGGAAAGGAGATTGAACTGGAGTTGATATGGTTTGTCCTCTGGGTCCTAGAGCTATTGATATTTCTGATATTTGTTTGCATTTTAATTGCTTTCATGGAGAACGAACATCTGTTATCTTCCCTTCCCCTCCCCTGCCATGCATCTGGAAGAGAAATGCTAGTTATTTTCTGATTATTTGTAAGGTGTTGTTGATTAACCCTTTTACTGATGAGCAGAAGGATTCATTTATAATAACTTACACGTCGTTGACAAAGTGCTGTAATTATAGCCCACTGGTTCTCATATATCTGCAATGCGTAAAGTGAATTTGCTTTATTTTTAGAGTTTGCATATAAATTGCCAAATTGTGTCATCAGGTATAAGAGCACAGCTCCCATTGACTTCCATCAGGGCTTGAATGGAGGCGATACATGATGGTATGGTTTACTGGCATGTCTGTATTTTAAACGTTAACACTGTTAACTGTTTAACTGCTCATCAAAGCAAGTAGAAAGGAAATGAAGACTCACCTTATGAAGATCTACACAATCTTTTCTGAGTGACAGCTCATTGTGATGCACAAGTGGGTGGACTTGAGAAATACCTTTTTATTTTTATCCCCAATCCAAGAGGAGCTAAGCAGAGCCCAGCAGAGCATTTGAGCATCACCAAGGGGGAGCCAAGCCAGAGGAGCTTAGCAGAGCTAGGAAGCACACAGGATCATAATTTCAATACCAGTACAATCTCTTGAGCATATCATTTTGGCACCACATGGGCACAGCTTATTTTGTAGATGGTGCTTGGAAAAGAGCCACTACTTCCCCTATCCCTCCCCCACCCCCAACACACAAACTCTGACTTCCATGCAAGTATTACTAGTTATATGCCCAATGGTACAATTTTGCCCAGCATGTTTTCTATGCTATATATAGAATAGTGAAATGAGAAAAAATAAGTTAACCTGTAACAGGGGCAATTGACCAGTAATAATTACCCTGGTGTATCCTAGGGCTTGTAAGCCCCTAACAGTGGACAATCCACTAGGAGGTGGGAGACACAGTGATGCAAAGTGCTGACGGCCTTCACTCTACTGGGATCCTGGAGCTGGCCACCCAGCCCTTATAATGGGCAGTGCTGGCTAGAGACAGGTCATATTGACAGGGTGCCTGGATGATATGTTAATTTAGTGCACACTCCCTACAGTCTCCACTGATAGGTCTCCTGTGGAGCCTCAGCCATAAATTAAAGCTGTTCTCCCCAGCAGAACCCAGAGAGGATGATAGCAATGTATGAACCACCCACTCTCCCTTGGGGTGGTTCTCCCTGGAGCACATGTAACACTAACAGATCCCAGGCGTCAGTGGGATCGAACCTTGGGCCTATGCAGCTTAGTGCATGAGTCTCTACTGCACGAGCTAAAAGCCACATGCCTGTTAGCTAAGGCTGTAGTAGACTCATTAATCTCTAAGTGGTCTTGATGCCACTGCATGGGACAGAGCACCACACCCGGGAGGTGTGTGGTTTACAAACAGTTGCCCCAGTGCCAGCAGAAGCCAAGCAAACCTTGAGTAAAGTATAATAGAAAGTGTGTAGACTGGAAATGTTCTCTAATCATCCTTGAAATGCTTTGTAATGAAGCAGATAGCAATAAATTAATATGCAGTAGCTGTTGTGCTGTAACTATTTGGTGTGACAAATATTTCTATATAAGTTATTTATGTATAACTGTGCTCTGTAGCTTGCTTAACACTTCATAATTTATGATAGGCAACCTTTCAAATAAAATATTACCTAGGCCCAGGCATGTTCATATAAGAATATATAAGACAATAAACATAAGACAACTATATGGTGCTAAAATGTAACTTGCAGACACTTCTAGGGAACAAAATTTTGAGAGTCACGAGATTAATGGTTGAATACTTATTAATGAAGTAAAAAAAGCAATTTTTTTCTTGGACTGTGTTTTTCATATCAGTGCCAAGATAGGGAGTTTATGTTTAAGCACAGTTCTACTTTGAAAAATGATTCAGGGCTATATTCTGCCCTCCTTACTTACAGTGAGTAGAAATTTCACTTCAGAAGATACTGTATTACCACTGGCATCAGAGGGCCTAGTCATGGGAAAAGGTACTAATCAACAAAAAGTGTACCAAAAGCTACCCTGAGTGGTTTTCAGAATAGAAATACACTTTAACATGAATACCCAAGAGTAAATTGGCATGGCAGGGTTCCATATGTGGTGGACCACATTGTGTCCTGGTTTAAGCAAGTACCATTGCCACAGAAAGTCAGTGGGATGGCACCAGTGTAATGGAGGGTAGAATTTGGCACACCATGTTTCAGTGATTTCCACAACTGTGCTTAATTTACAGATAAGTTTTCCTAAGTGCCAGCACTGCAAACTCAAACTGAAGACGTTCTTTTTTACATATCATCACCAGCACTAAAGGTTCTGCAGGTTCTGTTATGCCCTCAGTGACTCCTGTACCATCCTAGTGCTGTCAGTGGGGTTTGCCTGGGTGTAACTGATTGGCACTTAATAAACAACTGGTTAATGGTACATAAGAATGACAGAATCCATCTCGCACTCTCTTCGTTACATTGATTCTACATGACTAAGAGAAAAAGGAACTAGTAAAACACATGTTGTGTGCTAAGGTCAGACGATACAACTCAGAATACATACAGGTAGCTGAACTGTTCACTAAGCAGGTGCCATTTTTATAGCCTCTTTTCAGTGTAGACCTGCATTTTAATTTTAAAATGCCTTGAAACTCTCAATAGATTACAGCAAGACAAGATTTACTTGATCAGTTGTTACCATTTCTTGGTCACTGGCTATCTCTTATCATATAAATATGTTAGTACAAGGAAATACTGAGATTCTATCTTCTCGAAGGATGAAAGTCTTACAATATTTGTAATTATACTAGTATGTTATTTATATGTGGGAACTAATACACATTAAGTACAATAACAATTTCCATTAAAAATACTTGTTAAGGGTACAAGTTCAGGCCAGTCATTGAGTGGGTTATGGTCGGCTCTAGAACCAGATGATGACCCTGCAAGTACAGGGAATTGCAATTTGCAAATAGATGAGACCAGTCCAGGAAGGGGGGGCCAGCCACCGGAGAGGCAGTGAGTATATCTGGGCAGTATTTGCTGGGGAAGGGCAGCTCTAAGTCTGGTCAGGAACCCATAGGTGTCTGCTGGTGGAGGACTGCCTGCTGCTACCTCATCCTCATATCTTTTTGAGCCTACCTGGGTAGGAATTTGTCCCACAACTGGTGTATGTGTGTGTGAAAACTTGTGGCCACTGCCGACCTTGATCTGGGGCGCGCGCTGAGCTATCGTGAGGGGCAGATAGGTGCTGCAAGATTGATATTGGAAGGGATGCTGCGAATAATGGCAACAAGTTGTTTTGGCTCCTATCAAAGGCCATTAAAAATGGTTTGTTCAGAGGTCTAAGTACCACCTTCATCCGACTGCTATCCCTTCATCTATGACTTTTGTAATTGCATCAAGAAAGGAATTATGCTGGGCACAAAATTTATCATTTGTTAACCCAAGTGGCCTGTTATTCATGAATGGTTTAGTAAGTTTTTCTGTTCAAATTCTAAGAATACAACTGTAGGATTTCTATAACCTCCTTAGAGCAAGAAAATCAAGCACGTGTAATGAAGCATTAATGAATTAGTCTCATAACACTTTGTAAGATAAGTAAATATTAACATTCCCCTTTTGCAGGTAGGGAAACCAAGGGACAGAGAGGTGAAATGACATGTTCAAGTTTATACAATGAGTCTGTGGCAATGCTGGGAATACAGAACTCACGTTTACTGGCTACTGGTTCTGCGCCTTAATCACGAGATGCCTGTAGGGTAATCAAACTTCAGTCTCTGGCAGAAGTGGCAGGGTGACTCCTCACTATACTGTCAAGAAGAGAGCTAAGGATAGAAATATTATTAGGGATAATAATTAGATGCATAGAAAAGTGTATTGCCAGGTTAGTTCTTTTCTGTTTGGAAAATCAGTAGCACGTTTGCTTTTCTTCCCAATTGTCCAGGATTTTTCAAAAATAATTGCCAGTGTTACAGTAAGTTCATTAGCTAATTTAACATCTTAAACATTGAAATAGCTGACTTGGACAATTTCTGTTTCTTGTTTTCTTTTTCAGGATACAAAGTAGTCTGTTGCACTTTAAATATATTGGGCTGAATTCTTTGGTTTGTCAAATTCACATTGTAGCACTTAATGAACTTAAAGCAGCTGGAGATTTCCCCTGGAGAATTCCCCCACAGTAACGAGAATCTCTGCCAGTATAGAGCTGATGAGAGCAGCTACCTGCCCATCCACTGTCTCCCATACTGAAATCTCCCTCCTGGCATAAGGGTAGAGGGGGTGGAGAGGGGCATGGCAAAGCTCTGTCAGTAACATTTTGAATATCCTCAAGAAACACAGAGCTAGTGTCCAACTTGACTTTGTTTAGATGTCCTCTGTTCCTGCTGTAGGAATGAACCTCTGGGATGATTTTGGCAAATGATTGTGGTGTGCATGGCATAGCTATTAATCCTTGTTGCCAACCTCTTTCTATTTGAAATCTAACATTCTTCCCCATTAGCGTTGGCAGTAACTGGTTGGTATTCTTGCTGTAGGGTATGGTTTGCTCTAGTTTCTTGGAATATAGTTCTTTTGTATCTATTTCATAGTTAACTCTCTTTGGCTCAAGCAGCTGGTTAGATGTTGGCACTAGAGTTTTGTCCTTCTGTCGAAAGGTCTTTATATTGGTGATCCTAATAAAAGATAGCTGTCCATCAGTTTTAAAACTGGTTTAGCTGAATCAATTTTAAAATGTATTAGAATTATAGGGTGAAATTTCCCCATTTTTGACCAGAAATATATTGACAAGTTGGAGGGAAACAAATAAACGTAGGGCTTGAAGGACTGATTTATGAGGAAAGATTAAAAATTAAATATGTATAGTCTGCTAAGTCCCAAACACTGTGAATACTTAACATGTGTAACTTCACTCACATATATTAACCTGCATACTTGCTTAAGTATTTGCAGGCCTATGTGGAAACATAAGAGTCTGCAAATAGCTGTAGGGTGTATAGGAGGAATAAGGATGATTTAGTATGCTACACAAAATTATGAGGAGTAAAAGGGATTAAATTAATACAGGAAAAATTTAGGTTGAATATTGGGGGCGAAATTGTGTTATAAAGATGCATTAGGCATTGCTTCCTGATAGAAATGATAGAAACCTCATCTGTTGGGACCTTTTAAACTAGACTGGACAAACACTAGAAAAACTATTGCAGGGAATAATCTTGTATTTGCAGGGAGCTGAATGGGATGATCAAAGCGACCTTCTGCATCTCTAACTTCTATAAATCAATTTAATATAGAAAAGTGTGAAATAATAAAATGAAGGATGGAAAATGACAGAAGATATTAGCTTTAAATGGTCACAGCTGTGGGCACTGATAGGAAAAAAGATATGGATGTAATAATAGACTGAATTTTATAACTCTCACCTCAATATCCAGCAGCGTTTAGGAATGCAAACGGAACACGGGGATGTGTCAACAGAGAAGCAGAGCTAATTACCATACAAAGAGCTGGTGAGACCAATCCTAAAGTACTGTGCACAATTTTGTAGGAAGGATAGTACAAAAATTAAACTGGTACAGATACATGTCTTGAAGGGCTATAACTTATGGAGAAATATATTAGTGGAAGTTAAATTCGGGTGCACTGTAAAAAAATTAAAATGGCTCATTATTATAAAATTCTGATGATAAAACTCAGGTCTATGCAATTCTGAGATACAAAATCTGGTTGTTAAAGCCCTTCACTTTGGAAGCCTGGACTCCATTCAGGACTCTCCTGTGTGAGCCTATTCTGATGAATGTCTGTGCTTCCACACCTCCTGTCCTTTAGGGATCACACCACCGAGTTTCAGTAAGCATGTGATTGTACCTTTGATATGGTGGACTCTAGGATACTGTACTTCCTCCCCCATGGCAACCTTCCCATTTTATCTTTCTGCACTCCTAAAAATACCTTGAAATGCTTTTTTCAAATGGTGTTTTTAATATGACTATGGTTAGCTGAGATATTATTTTTATCACTCTTTCTCCATTCGCCTTTTTGTTCCTTTATTTTGTAGTGAATTTTCTTGGTTGTTTTATTCATTTCAGATTTTAATCATGTATTTTTTTAATCATCTTATATTGTAAGTTTTTAATAACATCCAGAAACTCAATACATTGTTGGGGGTGGGGGACACTTCTTTGGCAGTTAAATTATTTTTTTTCATAAAGTGAATGTCAGCAAACTATTTGAGAGAGAATACCGTGGTCAAAAATAAAAGGACAAAAAGCAAAAGCAAAGAATGGTTCCCTGTTCCTGAAGAGAAATCATTAAAGTGATATTCTGCATCCCTGACCCTAATGCAAAGAAGCAGCAGGTTAGTAGAACATTTTCTACAGCTATTCATGAAAAACTTCCTGAAAAGTTTAAGCCTTCCAACTGTTTAGAAGCTTTCAGTAGGAGATGCATCTAAATAATTTTGAGCACTATTTACTTACACAGACTTCTCAATAGCAACTTTATATGTGTTCTCTTTAGAATTGTTCATAATGCTAACCTGATCCTGCAAACACTTAGACATATGAGTAATCTCACTGATTTCAGTGGGTTTACTCACAAGTATAAATGTTTTGCGAGATGGGGCTGTACACGTGCTCTGATTCTTTTGTAACTTATTCATTTAAATCTCTGATTTACTTTCCTTAAACTATGTTCATTAATATTTCACCCGTCCTGAAGTTGAAACCACAAACACTTTGATAAATGGATTGGATGGTTGCCTAGTTTCTGTAAGTGCCTGTGTACCCTTCACTGAAATGCTACTGTGTAACTGAGAGAATCAAAACACTAGTGAATTAGCAGAAATATTTCTTTTCTGTCATTTGATTACAGATTAAGTCTTTGCATATATTCTAATTGAAACAAAGACTAATGTTTTAATCAGTTATCTGGAATATAATCACTCCATGGGTATTTAAGAATTATTGCTGAAAACTTTATGGGACTAAAACAGTGATTTTAAAAACTCTTTAAAACAGGTCAGGCTAGGTGCAGAGAATGGGAATGTGTACAGTAGGCAAAAAAAGAGAAGAAAAGAACAGAAAGAAGATATTTGGTAATGATTAAGGAACTGGTCTTGTATATCAAATGGAGACAATAAGTTATATAATAAAATGTATTCATCCAATTATCCCAAATATGAATCAATTACAGAAATTTTCTAGGCAAGAATTTTAAAGTATTCAACTAATCAGAGCCATTATTTGTATAATATGGAATATGGGAAATTGTACTGGTTTTGTTATTACTCCATAAGAAAGAATAGAACTCACTGAGCAACCAAAACAATTCTCTGGATTTTCTTTACAGAATTTCCATCCAATACAGAGGCCTGATACTATTTTAGTAGCACATGAGACTTGAAAGATCACAGTCCAAGATGATAAAGTTACAAGCTGTAAAAGGACAGTTCCAGCAGATTAAGATCTGAAATAGTCAACAAAATATAAAGTGCTTCATGCAAGATTGTGATCCCTGCATAGATGAGTTTGAATTCAATTTGGATTTTCAGGAATTTTAAAGATGATGTCATCAAATTAAAAATCTGAAAATTGTTTCCCACTATTATATACTAACCAGAAAAAAATAGAGAAAACATTAATGTTTCTATTTTTTCCCACTTCGTTTACTTGTGCACTTGATGGCACTGTGTATAGTCATTTTCATTGTTTTTTCCTAGATGTTATTTATATTGCAGTTGATGTCCAAATCTATTGTGCTAGGCCCTGAACACAACGATGTAAAAATGGTTGCCTGCCCTGAAGAGCTTACAGTCAAAATAATCAGTGTAGTCATTCAGTTATCCCTGGTTTTATTAGGGGGCCTTTCACTTAGCAATGGGAGAGAAAAACATTATTTTTAAATTGGAAAATATGGTTCTAAAACTTCAAGGTTTGCTTAGGGAGCTCAAGGATAGCTTCTATACCTGAAACTACTTTTAACTCATTTCTTCAAACTGACTGGATTTCAGGTTGAAGGTGTCCCTTTAATGCTTCCTCTAACAGGCAGTTGCTGTAAGATTTCAGAAGCAAAACAAACAAAAACACAAACTACTAAGGAATAAAGGGGCAATTAGAGATCAGGTAAACATATGGGTGAAATCTTGGCCTATTGAAATCAAGGACAAAATTCCTCTTAACTTCAACAAGGCCAGGGTTTCATTCATGGGTTTTAAAGAGTTGCATCACTTATGCAACCACTGGGAGAATAAAAGGGACATGCCCTTTTTACTATCTTGTTGATATTCCCCCATGATATTGATTCCCCCCCCCACCCTCTTAGTTTCTTCTATTCTTGTCCTTTTCTCTCTCATACACACACAGACACAACTTTTTTTTCCCATGTAGTTGCAACTCTAAAAACAAAAAATACTTGGAATGATATGGGCCAAATTTGCTGCTGTTATAACTTGCTGCAACTCAGTTGACTTCAATAGAGCGTCATCTTTTTACACAAACAATGACTTTGGCTTGCCCATGTTAAACTAGGATAAATGGCTAACAGTCTCTTCCACAGACAATGAACTTCTGTGCAATCTAATCTGTTTCCTTTGTGAACCACTGCTCTATCAAGCTTGGAAAACAGCTGGGTTCTTCTATAGTGTCCAAACACGTGTAGCTTTTATTTCCTTTATCAGCCTACTTTACCATGCCCTTTGGTACCACATGTATAAAACTGTATGTACATCTCCTCAGAGTTCTCAAAGCCAGTGGCTCATCTGAACTCTTTTCAGGCAATTATCTTTAAATGTTCTCCCTCTCCCTCCAGTTTGACATTGTCTAGTAGGCAAAGGGTTTTCACAGAACCACTGGAGGCCGACCCGATGACTTCCCTAGCCTAGCTGTAGAACCCAGACTCCTTATTAGCACCAACAGCTGCTGAGTTGGACCAACAACAACTTTATAGGGCCCTGGCTCCTGTACTCAGCTCTTTGTGCTGGTGCCCCCACCCATTTCAGTTGGCTGACCAGTGTCTGTGGAGGTTCTGTTTCAGCAGGTGCCTTGTTTTTTGGCAAAATTTTGCCAAGAACCTGCTTTATTCCTGACCTTTATTCCCTATACCTGACACCAGCACAGGATGGGTCATTCAGAAAGGAAAGAAATGTGGACTGTGCACCTGCACCTCTTGCAACCCTATCAACTGCTATACTGGTGGGTCCCTACTGCCTCCAGTGCTCCTGTTCTTTCCTTACCTCACTTTCTTGATGTTCATCCTCCAATTTGCCTCCCTCCCCGCAAGTCTCCCCGAGGATGTCTCTTCTCAGAGTCAGCCCTGCACTGGCTCTCAAACCTCCAAAATCACAATGTCTCTTTTGAATCAGAGGAGGATTTGCAGGTTCTCACTCTTTTGAAATACTTTAAGAACTCCATATCTTCTAGATGTCCTTGTGAGACCTAGCAAGCTGTTCAGCCATCTCCAAGCAAAGTTAATCATGTAAATGTTTCAGGTTTCAAGTACTCCCAGTCTCCTTCACTCTCATTCAAACCACCACCTCTAGCCTGTTCCAAATGGTGTCCATGGGAGTCTCCATGCCTTCGCTAGCCTTCCTTAAGCAGGGATACAAACAGAATTCCAAGGGAAGCAAGCCAGTCTCTTCTTCCAAGGATTCCCCCAGGCACCACAGATAGTAAACAGTGAGGTGGCAAAATTTGCAGATGATACAAAATTACTCAAGATAGTTAAGTCCAAAGCAGATTATGAAGAGTTACAAAGGGATCTCAGAAGACTGGGTGACTGGGCAACAAAATGGCAGATGAAATTCAATGTTTATAAATGCTAAGTCATGCACATTGGAAAACATAATCCCAACTATATATACAAAATGATGGGGTCTAAATCAGTTGTCACACTCAACAAAGAGATCCTGGAGTCATTGTGGATATTTCTCTGAAAACATCTACTCAGTGTGCAGCAGCAGTAAAAAAGCTAAAAAATGTTAGGAACTACGAGGAAAGTGATAGATAATAAGACAGAAAGTATCATAATGCCAGTTTATAAATCCATGGCACTCCCACATCTTGAATACTGTGTGCAGTTCTGGTTGCCCCATGCCAAAAAAGATATTAGATTTGGGAAAGGTGCAGAGAAGGGCAACAAAAATGAGTAAGAGTGTGGAACACCTTACATATGAGGAGAGATTAAAAACACTGGGTCTTTTCAGCTTGGAAATGAGACAACAAAGGAGAGATATGATAGAGGTCTATAAAGTCATGAATGGCATGGAAAAAGTGATTAAGGAAGTGTTATTCACTCCTTCCAATAACACAAGACCCAGGAGTCACCCAATGAAATTAATAGGCACCATGTTTAAAACAAACAAAAGGAAGTACTTCTTCACACAATGAACACCAAATATGAATGAAATTATGCTTAGCCAACCCTCATGTAGATATGCTTAGTGGGGTGTCTGATCATTTTGCCATAACAACAGCTTACAGCAACACCTGAACTATCAGTCCTTTTGCCTTTTTCGTTCCACTGGGATCAGGAATTTTTTCTCCAACAAAAGTTCTCACTGAAAGCTCCTTCATGTGGGAAGCTTCTTTGTACTTATTAATCTTAAAGTTCACCCTCCACTTGGTGATCATATCAGCGAGGACGGTTGGTGATCTTGGAAGATTTTTCTATCAAGCAGCATTATCTGAAGATAAGGGCTGAGTTCTGTGCAATGACCCTCAGTTTTCCAAGCCTGACTGACCAACAGATTTCCATGATGAATAATAAAATTATCCATAACAGAGCAATAAAATGAGTTTCCTTAACTACAGTTTTGTCACTCTGGAATAGTAATCAGATACTCCATCCGGACCTACCCTGTGTTGATTGCTCTTGTTCAGTTTAACAGTGTTGATCAATGTCATTCTCATCAGAGGATTTTTGGTTGTAGAGAGAAGGGAATATCAAATTTACCCTGCTTGCTACCCATTTTTCATTGAGAAACTATTATATCTTCTTTGAGTGATTGCTCATGTCCATTCCATGTTAGGTGTGTGTACTCACCATATGCACCAGTGCTGGAAGTTTTTCCTCATTGGTATCCATAGGGGACTGGCTCTGTCACATATATGTGCCACTATAAGGGGTGCTGCCAGCCCCCTCCCTCCCTCAGTTCCTTCTTACTGCCAGTGTCGGTGCTGGAACACTCCCCTTGCTCTCGCAAGCAGTTTCTGTTCAGTGGTTCTTTGAACTTTTATGTATATAGTTGTTAGTTAGTAGATAGTTAACAGTTCTTAATAGCTAGTGGATTGTAGCGAATAGTCCCCCGAGGGACTTAGCCCAGGGATGGGCATGTCCCATTTCCTGGGCTTCAAGCTGCGCGATCACTGTAAGAAGCCCATGCCAATCAGTTATCTGCACCTAAGCTGTTTGAAGTGTTTGAGTGAGTCCCATATTCGCAAAAAGTGCCGCATTTGTAAGGGATTCAAGCCCCAGGTCAAAAGGGAGAGACATTAGACTTTATGTACTCCTCATGGAGTCAACACTGGCACCAGCCTTGGAGCTGGCACATTCAGACTTGGCACTGAGTACATTGGCATTGATGAGATGTGAACCGGCACTGAGTTCCTCTCAACGCCATTCCATGTCGCCGGTACCAGCCAAAAGGCATAGGAAGCACATGGAAAAGGGATGCTCCCCCAGTACTTGTAAGACCAATGACAAGGCACAGACAGAGTCCAGACAGATTCGGGCTATCTCACTGCCCCCAGAGCTCAGCCAGGCAGCAGCCTTGCCAACGGGACCCAGTCTGCCCCATAAGCTGCCCCCCACTCCTGAAGGTGCTACAGGCACGCAGTACCTTATGATACTATCCATCCTTGAAGCCTTGCAGGTGGCAAGAGATATTTTCTCTCTCTCAGTGCCGCTAACTCAATGGGAAGAGAGGCCCAGGGACCGTGCCCTCCCACGCAATTCAAAGAGAAAGCTGTCAATGGTGCCCCTGCACAAGTCACCCCAGGACCATGCCAACAACTTCCAGAACTGCATCTCAGACCACAGATCCCAGATTAGGCAAGTTCCAGGCACAGATCGCTGAACTCCAGGCACCCATCGCTGGGTCCTGACACCAGTCACTGGACCCGTGGTACCGGGCCACAGACACATATCGTCGGTCCCTGGAGCCCTAGAGCCAGTTGCCGGAGTCCCTTCAGCACTATCACGAGTCCCAGCACCAGTCGCCAGAGCTGCAGTATTGGTCACCAGAGCTGTGATGCCGATCGCCGGAGCCCCAACACCAGTCACCGGAGCTTCATTGCCAATCACTGCAGCATCATGGTCACCGGAGCCAGCACACCATGCCCAAAGCAGGTGGCATTGCTCCCCAGACTATTACCGGGCCGATACACATCACTGACAGTCGTCAGAAGCACAGCATGGCTCAGCGGGCTCCCAGTACTGCTCCCCAAATGGCAGGAAAGAGGCTGCCGAATATAGTGGGAAAGCCTACCCTATGATGGCAATGACGTGGTCACCAGAGGAGTTGCTGGCCCCCACAGACCTGCCATCACTGGCGCAGCCAGCAGGCCAGCCTACGAGTGTGTGGCCACAAGGTTAATGTCCGGGGCCCTGGCAGGGGGATAATCCATGGCCATGTCCACAAGCTGTGGAATCTCAGACCCTGAGGTCAATCTCGGGGCAATTGGAAGGGCCTTCAGCATCAGCATCTTGACTCTCTCCTCCGGGCTCACAAATCAGGTCAAGCCAAGGGGCCCAGGATCAACCTCCTCCAGGATAGGTGGCACCTCAGGCACAAGATGCACAACCTATCCTTTCCTCAGGGCTGGCCTCCTCCTCCTCCTCATTGCCTGATGTGGAAGTTGTAGGCCCCTCATAGATGGTGTCCCAGGATGATGTAAAAGCCCACCAGGAGCTGCTTACGTGGGTCGCAGCAAACCTGGGACTAAAGGCAGAGGAGATGTCCGAACCAGCAGACTCCCTATTCGACATGCTGGCTGCAGCAGCACCAGCAAAGGTGGCCCTGCCAGTCCACGATGGGATGGTCAAAATCGTAAAGGCCCTGGGGCAGACCCCATCATTCTTGCCACTTATGTTCAAAAGGGCAGAGCATAAGTACTACTTTCCTGCAAAAGAGTTGAAGTACTTGTATGCGTACCCCTCCTCCAGATCTTTAGTAGTTGTGGCTGCCAATGAGCATGACAGACAAGGTCAACCTAGCTCGACCCCTAAGAATAAAGATGCCAAGCGGCTAGATCTGTAGAGAAGGAAAGTTTATTCCACAGCCAGCCTATACCTTCATATAGCCTATAAAGATTTTTAAGGCCGGGCTTAACAAAGCCCTGACTGGGATGATTTAGTTGGTGTTGGTCTTGCTTTAAGCAGGGAGTTGGACTAGATAACCTCCTGAGGGCACTTCCAATCCTAATCTATGATTCTATGATCAGGCCCTGCTCGGCAGATATCATTTTAATGTGTGGCAATCCACAGTCAAATTTGCTGACTCGCTCCCGCAGGATGTTAAGCAGGAGTTCAATGCCATGCTGGACGAGGGCAGGGCGATTGCGAGGGTCTCTCTCCAGTCTGCCTCAGATGCGGTTGATTCTGTGGCCAGAGCAATGGCATCAGTGGTCTCAATGAGATGGGCGTCATGGCCACAGTCGTCTGGCTTCTCAGCAGAAGTCCAGCAATCAATTCTGGAACTCCCATTTGAGGGCTCGGTCCTGTTTGCTGAACAAACACATAGCAGGGTTACGTGGCTTGAAAGACTCTAGGGCCAGTCCTCGCCCGCTGGCATCATAGGTGCCAACTTCCTGCGGCGCCAGTGGATGCTCGCACCCTCCTGCCTCTAGCCCCACCCCAACTCCACCCCTTCTCCGACCCCATTCCCCACCCCCATTCCAACCCTTTCCCCAAAGTCTCCGCCCCAAGTCCTCCGCCTACCTGCCCCTATTGGACTCCTTCCCCAAATCCCTGCCCCAGTCCCGCCTTCTTCCCTGAGCGCGCCACATTCCCCCTTTTCCCCCTCCCTCCCAGCTGCGCAAAACAGTTGTTTCACGCTGCAAGTGCTGGGAGGGAGGTGGGAGAAGCAGGACCCAGTGGCATGCTCAGAGGAGGAGGATGAGGTGGAGTGGAGGTGAGCTGGGGCAGGGGGGTGGGGCAGGGTGCTGCCAGTGAGCACTCTGCACCCACCAATTTTTCCCCATGGGTGCTCCAGCCCTGGAGCACCTTCAGAGTCGGTGCTTGTGGCTGGGTCTATACACCCTGGGCCATGCCAGCCTGCAATTTAAGCCTCAATACACCCAGATGTTCCCGAACCAGGCCAGAGCAGAACCATATCACAAGAGAAACAAGGGCTATAGGTGCCACCAAGGTCAGCCAACAGCAGCGGGAGAGCATTCAGGTTTGAGACACGCCCCTCCTAAGAACAGGCAGTCATTTTGAAGGGATGCTTAAGGGTGACCTCCGAGTCTACAACCAGGATCTGTCCTGTCACTTATTTTCCCACTGTTTGTTGCCTTACCTCCCCACTTGGACTGCCATAACTATGAACATTGGGTCCTCAATACGGTGGCACTGGGTTATACCCTCCATTTTTGTTCTATCCCCCCATCCCATTCCCCTTCCCTGTCCCTTTTCAGAGACCTTTCTGATGAGCAACTCCTGCGTCTGAGGGCTGTGGAGGAAGTTCACACAGAATGAAGCGGGAAAGGTTTTTACTCAGGTACTTTTGCATTCCGAAGGCCAAAGGGGGCCTATGCCTCATCCTGGACCTGCAAGACCTCAACAGATATCTCAAGAAGTTTAAGTTTCACATAGTCTCCCTGGCTTTCATTATCCCCTCCCTGGATCTTGGAGACTGGTACACTGCTCTTGACTTAAAGGATGTTTACTTCCACATATCAGTATTCCCTGGACACAAGAGATTTCTACCATTTGTGGTTGGGCAAATGCATTACCAATTCGCAGTGCACCCATTTGGCCTAACAGCAGTGCCAAGGGTGTTTACAAAATGCATGGCAGTAGTCGCAGCCTATCTCAGGTGTTGGGGGCGGGGGTCCAGATCTATTCCTACCTGGACGACTAGCTTATCAAGGGCTGCTCTGAGACACAGGTACAGCACAGTATCGATCCACTTGTCACATCCTGGGCTTGTTGAGCAACAAACAAAAGTCAACATTGATTCCCATTCAGAGGATAGAGTTCATTGGAGCAGTCCTCAACTCTGCTCAATCCAGAACATTCCTGCCACAAATCAGGTTCATGTCATGTCAGATCTGATTGCCCAGGTCACCACATACCTGCTCACCACAGCTCAGGTCTGCCTCCGACTCCTAGGGCACATGGCCACATGCATGTATGTAGTCCAACACACAAGACTGCAGCTGAGGCCTCTCCAAATGTAGCCGTTGTTGGTCTACTCCCCAGTCAGGCACCCCTTGGACAAGCTGCTCACGATCCCACCCCAAGTACTCAGCTCCCTACAATGGTGGTGCAACCCAAACCCAGTGATGGAAGGGGTTCTGTTCACGACTCCACAGCCCACTGTGTCCCTGGTGTTGGATGTGTCCAACCTCAGCTAGGGAACATACCTTGGTACCCTCCAAACTCAAGGACTATGGTCACGGGAGGAGCTGTCACTTCACATAAACGTAAGAGAGCTCAGGGTTGTTCACCTAGCATGCAAGGTGTTCCTGCCCCATCTGTCTGGTCGGGTGATGCAGGTTCTGACAGACAACATGGCCTCCATGTTCTATGTCAACAGGCCAGGGATAGCCTGGTTGTCAGCCCTGTGTCAGGAGGTCCTTCACCTGTGGGACTTCTGCATCCAGCATGCTATCCACCTGGAAACCTCGCATCTCCCCAGCATCCAGAACACGGATCACCTCAGCACGTTCTTCTTTTCTCACCACAAGGGGTTCCTCCACTTGGAATTGCCTGAATGCTCTTCCCCAGGTAGACCAATTCACTACCAGGCAGAACAAGAAATGCCACCAATTCTGCTCGCTACTAGGCCTCGACAGCAGTTTGCTGTCAGATGCATTCCTTCAGTCGTGATCAGACTATCTCAGGTACACCGTTCCGCCGATCCCACTAATCAGCAGGGTCCTCTCCAAGATCAAGAGGGACAAGGCACGAGTCATCATGATCATGCTGACCTGGCCTCACCAGCATTCGTTCAGCTCTCTCAGGAACTTGGCAGTGGCACTCCCATGGATCCTGCTTGACTGCCTGGACCTGCTCTCTCAGGATCACAGGCAATTGCTGCACCTCATGGTGTGGATGCTATGTGGCTGAGCTCCGAGAAGCAGGCCTGATCCACTCAGGTCTAGCAGGTTCTTCTGGAAAGTAGAAAGCCCTCCACTAGAGTCATCTATCTTGCAAAGTGGAGGCACTTCTCTTGCTGGGCTTCGAAGAGCAATATCTCCCCAGTTGGCGCTTCTCTAGAATCCATCCTGGAATACCTCCTGCACCTACAGCATCAGGGCCTCATCAGAGATCATAGATTATTAGTGTTGGAAGGGACCTCAGGAGATCATCTAGTCCAACCCCCTGCTCAAAGCAGGGCCAATCCCCAAATAGCCCCCTCAGGGATTGAACTCACAAACCTGGGTTTAGCAGGCCAATGCTCAAACCACTGAGCTGAACTTGCGGCCATATCCACTTTTCACCCGCACATTAAGGGAAAATCAGTATTCTACCATAAGATGACGATAAGGTTCCTCAAAGCCTTGAGAGGTTGTTTCCTCTGGTCTGGATCCTATTCCCCAGTGAGACCTCAACCTGGTCCTTTCCAGGCTTACAGGTCCCCCTTCCGAGCCTCTAGCCTCCTGCTCTTTCTCACACCTGTTGTGCAAGGTCACATTCTTGGTAGCCATTATGTCAGCGAGTCAAGTCGCTGAGATTAGAGCCCTCACTTCGGAGTCCCCATATACAGTGTTCTACAAGGACAAGGTGCAGCTGCGGCCACATCCAGCCTTCCTGACAAAGGTGGTGCCATACTTCCATGTCAACCAGGATATCTTCCTTCCGGTGTTCTGTCCAAAGCCTCACAAGATCAATGAGAAAAGACACTTGCATGCTCTAGATGTCAGGTGCGCCTTAGTTTTCTACTTGGAGTGTACCAAGCCTCTCCACAGATTGACTCAACTCTTTATAGCGACTGCTGAGAGAATGAAGGGCCTCCCAGTGTCCTCTCAGAGGATTTCAAACTGGATCACCGCCTACATCTGCATCTCTTACGAGCTGGCGTGGGCTGTGCCTCCACCGACAGTGAGAGTTCATTCTACTAGGGCTCAAGCATCTTCGTCTGCCTTCCTGGGACATGTCCCTATTCAGGACATCTGCAGGGCTGTGATGTGGTCTTCAGTACACACGTTCACCACACACTACGCCACCACCCAGCAAGCCAGCGATGACACTGGGTTCGGCAGAGCTGTGCTGCTCATGAACTCCTACCCACCTCCAATGGTACTGCTTGGGAGTCACTTAACATAGAATGGACACAAGCCATCACTTGAAGAAGAAAAAATGGTTATTAACCTTTCGTAACTGTCATTCTTCTAGATGTGTTGCTCATGTCCATTCCATGACCGACCCTTCTTTCCTACTGTCGGAGTTCTGGCAAGAAGGAACTGATGAAGGGAGGGGGCCAGCAGTGCCCATTATACCAGTGTATATGCGTGCCACTCCAGAAGGCGCCAGAGTCGGTCCCCTATGGATACCACTGAGGAAAACTTCCAGCATCAGTGCACATGGCAAGCACACACACCTAACATGGAATGGACATGAACAACACATCTTGAAGAAAAAGAGTTACGAAAGGTTAGTAACCATTTTATCCTGATGCTTCAAGATTTTATCTGGTTTTGTTTCATTTTAAGCTGCAACACTTATGCATATGTATGACTTTAAGCACACACATAGTACAGTACCACTGAAATCAGAAATACTACTCATGCTTAAAGTTAAGTTTGTTCATCAAGGTTTGCAGAATCAAGGCCTTTGTTTCTGTATATTTGGCAATATGGCCTGGGGCAAGATGTATCCGCAGTTCCACAACAGTGCCACTAGAGTATACTATAGAGAAGGTAGTGAGGGAGACTGGGAAAACTGCAAAGGGACCCTGTTGTTCTATTTCTGAGATGAAACCAAGACGTTTTCCAAGCCTGACAGAGTACTGTATTCCCATTCAATGGAAAGAAAACAAGAAAATGTGAATTTTATTTTTACAACTCTGTTTTTATTAGGTCTTTAACAATGTATATATTGAAAAAAGATATGAGAGAGAGAGAGAGAGAGAGACTAGAAATACAGTAGAACCTCAGAGTTATGAGCTGACTAGTCAACCACACACTTCATTTGGAACCAGAAGTATGCAATCAGGCAGCAGGAGAGACACACACACAAAAAGCAATACAGTGCACTACTGTGTTAAATGTAAACTACTAAAAAATAAAGGAAAAGCAGCATTTTTCTTCTGCATAGTAAAGTTTCAAAACTGTATTAAGTCAATGTTCAGTTGTAAACTTTAGAAAGAACAAGTATAACGTTTTGTTCAGAATTATGAACATTTCAGAGTTAGGAACAACCTCCATTCAGGGCTGGCTCCAGGCACCAGCAAAAGAAGCACGTGCTTGGGACGGCCAATAGAAAAGGGTGGCACGTCTGGGTCTTCGGCGGCGATTCAGCAGCGGGTCCCTCAGTCCCTCTCAAAGTAAAGGATCTGCTGCCGAATTGCCGCTGAAGAATGAAGCGGAGCGGTAGAGCTGCCACAGAAGTGCCTCCGATTGCTGCTTTTTCTTTTCTTTTCCCACTTCGCTGCTTGGGGCGGCAAAAAAGCTGGAGCTGGCCCTGCCTCCATTCCCAAGGTGTTTGTAACTCTGAGGTTCTACTGTCTTCTAGTTCCAAAACCAAATTATTATAGCTAGATCCAAAGAGAGTGGAGGCAGAATTTGATTTAAATTACACACCTGTCAATCTGGTATGATACTCCAGTCCATATATACTTATTTCAACAACAACTAATATGGGGAAAAGTAAACACAGAGATGCTGGTTTGGCTGCTGTTGATTCTTACTCTGCAGATTGAAAAAAAAAAGAAGTCCAAGTTGCACAGCAAGTTGTATTCTCAAATCTTTTATAAAAATAGTCCAAACTAATTAAATTTCCTTATGACAGAAACCAAAAAAACCCCAAAACAGCTAGCCTTAAAGTAACGCAGAAAACAATACTCCACACATTGTTTTGCAGGTACAGGTTTTCCTCCTCTTGTCTGCCACAAAGGGCTTGGCTATATTTACCAAAATATTAGCAGAGGGTTTTGTTGTGTTCTTTTTTCTTTCTTTCTTTCTTTAGACAGATACAGCATGTGATTTCAGTCATGTCCTTTGCTTTTGACTAACTTCACAGTTGTGCTGACTGAAGTAGAAGCTCACGTAATGTGCCAATATCACACATTAAAAGTGGCTCAACCTAAATTTGAACCCCAAATACTCAGCCCTTCACTTTAATCACTAAACCACACTCTTTACTGATGGAGAGAAATTTGTGTGTGTCATTCCATTTCACTGCACTAGCTCAAACCTACAAGGATGTATATATGGTAAAAGGACAGTAGTCTAGATAGAAAAGGAAAGATAAACAAAATTAATTGAAATTTTAAAAGTACTACATTGTTTACATCAAAAAACTTAATTCAGGTTTTGTTTCCTACCAAGTGCATTTAATTGTTAGTCTTTTGTTCCTTCAATTTGTCTTACTGAAATAAATAAATAATCAAAACTTATTTTTGTTACCATTGTCATGAGTGTTTTGATCTCTCTAGTTATAATTTATTTGATAAGACCATAATACTTTAAATGGGGTATACACCATGCAGTGAAAAATTATACACTTTATACTGTATTCATCAGTAACAACACTGCCTGTATCAGTGATGGACAGAATCAGATTGATTTCACACTCCAGTCTAGGCAAGCATCTTCAAAATGCTGATTATCCTAAAGCTACTTTTTCTGATATCCTAAAAATGGCTGTTGCATAATTGTCAACTGTCAGTGCCACTGCACATTCTCAGACAATGGTGCACGTTGGATCTTCCTGCACTATATCAGAGGCCTAGTCTACACTGGGGATGGAGGGATCGAGCTAAGTTACTTTTTTATTTTAGTCAGCATTTTCCCACTGGTTTTCAGAAGCAATAGCTGAATACTTTTCTGCTGATTCATTACCAAACATTGTTTTTATAGTTGGAGTTTTCAGTCTGCTTCATCATTGTTAATAAAGAAATTGCATCATTAAAATATTGTGGACAAGATTCAGAAAACCTGGCACAGAGAAGTGTGGTACCCCCATTGCTGAGCATGCTGGTTTCTGATGGGAAGTGAAAGCTTTATCTCTTTCTAGAAGGCCTCAGAATTCTGTCAGTGGGAGCAATGGAGAATGGCTGAAACAGTGTCCTCCCTGACAGCCCTAACTATGCCCCCTCCAGCCAGTGAAACCAGTTTTTTGAGATGTGCTGGCTCCATATATTCTCATTCCCCCAACACAAGCAAAGGTATCTACTTTGTGCTCCCTGCTCTCATGCCCTAGCAGACTGTCCTTTCTCCAGGCTTACACTGGTTTTTCTAAGTGTCGACTCTGAGGTGAATCTTGCCCTATATATCTTTATTTTGTGTGTTTCGTGTTGCATTGGTTTGAAAAATCGTTGTAAAGCAAAAACACCACTTCATACTGCCTGAAATCAGAAATGTAAGAACTGTTAGAACTAGGCTTAATTCACTGTTTGTAAATAATCTGATTGGCCTTTGTAATTAGTATAACATTGCTTTTGGAAGTATGTTTGATAGATAATGATGAAAACTATCGCAAAGAAATGCTTCAAAAATTGCAGAGCTAGAACCTGTGATAATACGAACTGCTTAAATGATGACACTGAACTCTTCAAGAGCATCAAATAATCCTGTGGCACCTTATAGACTAACAGACGTTTTGGAGCATGAGCTTTTGTGGGTGAATACCCACTTCGTCGGATGCAACCACTGCTACCACCGGTTACACTTCTATTTTTTAGCTTGCTAGCTTAAAGAGAGCTAGTGCATGTCTGGCTACCTAAGCTAGAAAGCAATCTCCCAGCTCCATTGTAGACATACCCACAGTCTTAAGTTACATGATGACGTACTATTTTTCCACAGTGTCCCTGCCTTATTCAATGCACAATTTGGACAGGGCCTAGTGAATAAATTAGGGTTGTGCAGTGAATGATGGTCTTGTCTAGAAGGTTTGGAGTGAATGAGAAAAGAGCAAGGACAGTCTTTTGGATAAGGCAGTGGAAGCCACCCCAAAAGGTGTAGCAAACCATCAGAGGGAATGTGGCAAGAGAAGGAATGCACTAATAAATAAATGCATTTATAAAAGCCAGGTTAAGTGCACAACTAGACAGTTCTGAGAAATATTTAAAATGCAAATTGAGGTATAAATAAATAAATACGAAAAATATCATAAACAGAAGTCTCTGCTGGCCAACTACCTAGTCATTGCCACTTAGCGATTTGCCTTTATTCATGGTGCTGCCGTTCTGAAATAAAATCTAAGATGGCAACACTAAAAAGGAAATGAAGGAGGTGCAAACTTGGCTGTTTCACATCTTAACTTGAATATCTGACCAAATTTCATTTAATAGATAAGTATTACAGCTTTCAACTGAAGTTCATTCAACTATGTAGGCATCTCAAAATTCTCCAACCCTCCATTCCCATAGCAATTTGCACAGAAATGAGAAATTCAAGTGCCAGCCATACTAACTTGCAAGGGACTAGTATAGACCATTCCCCTTCTGCTTTCTGTCTTCTTGTTCAATAACTAGACTTGGAAGAATTAGATATTTATTGGTAAATGTCAGTAAAAGTCACACACAAACAGACAAAAAATACTTCCACTGATACATAATTGAAATTTACAGATAAGCACAGTAAGAAAAATGCTGCTTGAGAACTTTAGAGTCAAAATCCAGTGATTTAGATTTTTTAATTAGGCTTATTACAAATGGACTAGCAAATGAATACTAAAAACATGATATGATTTGTTGATTTAAGGTATGATTTGTTGATTTAAGGATATTTATTTTGTATATTTGATATGTGATGTTGACAATTTGTGGTTTAACAGTTTATAAAGCTTTAACATTTTTAATCTCAACAGCTACTGTCATTAAATAATTATTGTCTGCCCGCACCCCGCCTCACGTAATTTCCTGCAACAGTGAAAATGTAATCAGTAAAAAATCTAAAAAGAAAAGTTTCAAATAAATATTGATATTATCTGTCCAAAAATATTTTAAAAATAAACATCAAATGCTGTGAGGTCCTTCAATAACCTTTGCTCTGGTTTATAGGTCCCAACACCTGTGAATAAAGTCCTGGGCCTGTTCAGGAATTCAATGCAACCATTAATGAGTTACTGAGTTTTTAAGGGAATTAATTTAAATTATATCCAAAACAAATTTTTAACTGAGAACTAGGTTTTATAAACCTACTGAATATTGATCACATATCACAGTCTATAAACCTGTTTCTTTGTTTCATTTACTGCTGAAATGTTGAAAGACATTCCTCATCATCATCATGTTCTTATTACGCCTCTGGCATTTAGAGCAGTGACAAAGTTCCTCCACTCCTGTTTGTTTCTGGCAAGTCTTTCAATGGTTCCCTAGCTCTGACTCAGGTTTTTCACGTTGGCTTTCACAGCTCTTCACCACGTTGTTTTTGGGCAGCCTCATTTTTGCTTGCCTTCAGGTGTCCCTCTTATTGCTACTCTGGTGATGGAATCAATTTCCATCCAAATCACATGACCGATCTGTCTCCAGTGCTTCCTGGCAATGATGGTGCTCAGATCCTCTTGGCTGCACTGTGTCAATAGATCTTGGTTTGAGACTGTTCTGGCCAAAAGATATGGAGGATATTTCTGAGGCAGGTTGTATGGCATGAAGATAGTTTGGACATGTCATACTTTCTCATTCCCCAGCATTCTGCACTGTAAAGTAGTGTTGAAAGTACGCAGCTCTGATAAATCTTGAGTTTGGTTTTGGTGTTGCATTTTGATGATTTCCAGACTGTATTTAAGCTCCTGAAGGTGTTCCTGGCTTTACTGATTTTGTTCTGGGTGTCCTGGCTTTTTCCACCATCCTGGCTAATGGCACTGCCCAAATAGTGAATGTTTCTACATTGGTGAGAACATAACCCTCTATCCATACTGGTGATGGTGAGGCAATATTAAAGGTCATGATATCTGTATTACTGCGGATGATTTTCAGTCCAATTTTCTGGCTAAATGCATTGAGTTGAGTTGTTTTTTCTTGTATATGGTGTTGGGTATGTGATAGGAGAGCTACATCATCTGCGAAGTCCAGGTCTTCAAGGAATGAGAAGAGTGTCCATTTAATGCTTCTTGGCATGTCTTCTGCTGTACGCCACATTAAAAGACATTACAGTATTGGAATTTTTTCTTTTATCTGAAAGCAATCTATTGCTTACACTATTAATATATAGATTGAATTATAATTGTTCAGCTAATTGGATAGCAAAGGAAAGATATTTAGCGACAGTGTTCATGAATCATGAGAGAAAGAGGCCAAATTATGAATGGTTCTAATTCCAGACTGATGAAAGAATGAAGATATGAAGTAACAAAAGTTTTGTGTGTTTTAATTCAAAGTTTCTCCAAAGATGTCCAAGTAATTCTTGTTCCATTAATAATTAAAAGACAAATTCTGACCTGATATAATTCCACTGATATCGATGGAGTTACATTGAGAAAGAATATGGCCCTAAAATTTAAAGAAAACTATAAAAACTTGTAATAGTTGAATATATGCAAGAAGAGAGAATATTTGAGACGGGAAGTGCTGGTACAATGTTGATATGCAGGTAATAAGGGACTGCTCACATAGCGCTCTTTACAGGACTGGGACATAAGAGGTCAATGTCATCTGTGGACTAGTACTGAATTTTTTACACCATTTTAGCCCAGCAAAAAAGGATTCTGTCTCCAAAATCAGGTATAGGTTTTACATCTGGCTCTGTAGCCTGTTTTTCATTTAATCAAGTCCATATTCATTATTCTCCATTTATATCATAGACACATTAATGTTCTTAAAGTAACAATTTTTGAAGCAAAACATTTAACAAAATTAATGACTGGCCTGCTTATGTAATGGTAAAGAATAAAATACCTGGTTTTCTTAAAGTACAGTAGTAATTTATTATCATAGCTATTATAAAAAAGAGAAATTTGTCTCATATTTTGCTGCCTTTGAAGAAAAGCTTTAGATTAATATATCTATAGAATCATTTTGGCTGGAGTTGACTTCTATGGGGTCATCTGATACATCCTCTTGTAACATGCAGGATTGATTCAGTTATTTATAAATCATACCCAAGAATAATAAATGGACTTCTTATACAATAGTTCAGTCTAAAATGGCAATGTCAGAACCTCCCTGGGTTGTACCATCACCTCACTGTTTGTATATTTATACAATCTTTCCTACAGTTTAACCTACATTTTCCCATCTACATGTTAAATTAATTGTTCATTCTTTGATTAATCAGAAAAATTGGCCCACTTTATGACATACCTTTAATTTTTTGTAAATAGTCTCTTTTGGCTAGAATTTAACTCTGTCAACAGTCCCTCATTGATCTTGTTTTCCAAACCTTTTCATTTGTATTGCTTTCTGCCGAGCTTTCTCCAACTTGTATGCATCTTTTCAAAAGTATGGTCCCCATATTGCTCAGTATTTGTGATAGATTTTTCAGGGACCTATAGGAAGTGGTATCTGAGGCTTAGGGAACCTAGTAAGCATGGAGAAAGAGGCCAAAGTGCAAATCATGGGGAGGCCAGTGAAGTGAGGGGTAGCAGTTGGAAGAGCAGTCTGGGAATTCATTGCCATTGCCTACTGGCACCAGAGTCCAGTGGAACCACACACAAGGAATAGGTGGTGATGCTCTGGCTGGCACATCAGCGATATGTATGTTATGGAGTCCCTGGAAGAGGGGTATTTTGTGAACTCACAGACTTAAGGCGAGCCATGCCTTAGTTTGTTATCTATGTGATATTCCTGTTATTTAAGACAATTAAATATAGCATTGCTCTCTTCTATATCAGCTTTGAATTCTTTACTTAGGGCTTGTCTACACTACAAAATTAAGTCGACTGTCTAATTCAGCCTTGAGCCTCCAAATTAATTAAGTTAATTGTGTGTGGTCACACCATGGTCATTGTCTCAATGGAGTGCGTCCTCACTAGCAGTGCCTGCATCGATGCACAAAGCAGTGCATCATGGTAGCTATCCCAAAGTGCATCTTGCTATGGTGTGTTTTGGGAAGTTTGTGCAATGGGACCAAAACATTGTCACAGGGGAGAACAGGAACATTGCATTGGCATTCCGTGATGCACTGTGCTCAACAGCAAATAACCCAGTGGTTTTAGTGCCTTAAAACCGCCATGCATATGCCATAACCCCAGAAGCATGGAGCTTGCTCCATTGTGCATTCTTGCTGTAAGCCTCTCTGATAACTCATGCTTTCTCCTGCAGCATTTCAAGAGCTGAAGTAGGGTCCACTGTGTGGAACATAATGATGTCCTGCAAGCAACCCTGCTGCAAGCCATTGAAAAAAATTCACAGTTGCTGCTGGCAGTCACAGAGCAGCTGCACTCTGTTGAGTGTCATTTCTGGTCCCATGAAACAAGCATTGACTGGTGGGACTGCATCGTTCTGCAGGTATGGGATGACGAGCAGTGGCTGCAGAACTTTTGAATGCAGAAGGGCACCTTCCAGGAACTTTGTGCAGAGCTTTCCCCTGCCCTGCAGTTCAGCAGCACAAAAATAAGATCTGCTCTGACAGTGGAGAAGTGAGTGGCTATCGCTATTTGGAAGCTGGCAACGCCAGACAGTTACCAGTCAGTGGAGAATCAATTTGGAGTAGGTAAATCAACCATGGGAGCTGCTGTGCTACAAGTGTGCAGAGCCATTAATTAACTTCTGCTATGAAGGGTAGTGAGTCTGGAAAATGTTCAGGACATAATGGATGGTTTTGCCATAATGGGGTTTCCTAATTGCAGTGGGGTGATAGATGGCACGCATATGCCCATCTTGGCACCAGACTACCTTGCCAAAGATTACATAAACCAAAAGGGATACTTTTCAATGTTGCAAGCACTGGTGGATCACAGGGGGCATTTCACCAACATCAGTGTAGGATGGTCAGGAAACGTTCATGACGCGTGCATCTTTAGAAACTCAGGTCTGTTAAAAAAGCTGCAATCCAGGACTTTCTTTCCGGATCACAAAATTAACATCAATGACATTGAGATGCCTATAGTTATCCTGGGGGACCCAGCCTACCCCTTGCTCCCATGGCTCATGAAGCCATACACCGGCCATCTGGAAAGCAGTAAGGAACGGTTCAACTATAGGCTCAGCAAGTGCAGAATGGTGGTTGAATGTGCCTTTGGTCATTTGAAAGGGTGCTGGAGAAGTTTACTAACAAGGTTGGCCCTTGTTAGTACATATCCATAGTTATAGTTGCCTGCTGTGTGCTCCATAATATCTGTGAAAAAAGGGGGAAAATTTTCCACAGGGGTGGGTAGTTGAGACAGATCGCACGGCAGCCGTTTTTGAGCAGCCAGACACCAGAGCAATAAGAAGAGCACAGCAAGGGCACTGCTAATCTGCAGTTTGAAAAGCCATTTCAATAATGAGTCACAGTAATGTGAGCTGCTTGTCTGCACTGTGCGTCCCCAAACCTTTACCTGCCTTATATCACTGTCCCTGTAAAGCCAACCCCTCAACCCAAGTCCACTGATTCTATTAAATAAAAAACACTTATTTCTCAAATCCATTTACTTTATTTAACAAACATAAGTAAAGAGGGAGAACAGAAATAAAAAGGTAACACTGGGGAAAAGAGGTTGTAAAGTTGGAACAGGAGAAACATTTTCAGCCGTGTAACATCATACCGCATTCCAGACCATCAAAGGTCTGTGAATGGGTGCCTTCTGTTCCTTGTGCCCTCCCCCTGAGTTAAGAGAAAGGGATAATGGATTTTTTGCCCATGCCTCAGGGAACGCTTGTGGGAAGGTGATTCTGCACCAGGCGATGCTGGCTGGCCATCCACTAGGTTCTGCAGAGGGACTCTACCCTCCTGCTTCTGTTCCTGCAGTTCAATCAGACGCCTCAACAAGTCTGCTTGGTCCCTCATAATCCGAAGCATCTCCTCCTGCGCTGTATGCTCTGGCTCATTGGAAACTTTCCTGCTCTCCATGTCCACATCTAACTTCTTGGACAGTGAAATCCTCCTCGCTTTCAGCTCTGTGTCAGCTGTCCTGGAGGTGTTCATTATCTTGGTGAACATGTCCTCCTGTATTCTCTTTCTCCTTCTAATCAGCAAAAGTCTGCTTTCAGGTGTTGATGATATGCCAAAGGACACATTTCCAGCTGTCAGTCATGGGAAAAAATAAGGGAGCCATTGTACATGAATAAAATGTTTCCATAGCAAAGCTGTGTATATAAAAAAAGCGCCCTTATTACACTAGGTTCAAGCCATAACATAATCAGAATCCATAATCATTCACTGTGCCATTTTGCTGCTCCAGCCAGGGTGAGTAGCCCCCCACCCCCCGGATCATAGGTGACCACATTTTTAATGGAGTTTATGGCAGGCTTACGTCGGGAGCAGAGGTAGCTAGTCGAACAATGGCCCTTCTCCATAGCACCATAGGAAGCTGTTTATGAACGGGGTGGGAGGGAATGTTTTCATTCCAATTAAGAATCTCTCATGTGGGGTCCCAGTCCCCTATCAGCCACTTTAAACTACTTGCTGACCCATGCCCAGCACAGTAAAGGAACATTAATGGCCACGTGGTTTGGTGATGTGGAATGTGTGTGTGTGGCGGTGGAGTCTACATGCCCTTTTTTTTCTTGTACGAGCACTTTTAATGAGAACTTCCTGCATTTCCCCTAGGCAACCCTATATGATATCAGTCTCCTGAGGGTAACAGAGGTGGAAAAGAAGGAGATGCTGCAAACAACTGGGTATAGACCTGGTCCTTATGCTGCTATGCTGTGTACTGCAATAATACCAGCAATTCAGGAGCTGTGTGGGAAAGTACCCTACCATGGTGGAAGAAATAAGACTGCCCTGCCCTCAAATGTTCTGCAAAGGATTGCAAAGTACCTCCATAAAAGATTCCTTAAGATATCCATAGAAGATTCCCGGGCTATCCCAGTCCACATAAACAGTCTTTTACGGGGGCCAACCCCTGCATAGCTGGAGTGGCCTCTTGTAAGCAGAGACCCACAGCACCTCACTTTTTCTTCACGGTAATCATGCAATACCACCAAATCTGTGTGCCCACTAATGTTTAACTGGACTCTGATTATAACTGTATACTCGCCAGATGTGCCTTCCCCGGCATCATGGTTGGCCACCATGATGTCCTGCAACCCACAGGGCTCCAGGGTTAAAAATATTTCCGATCACCTGTCTCCCATTCTCCTCCTCCTCCTCTTCCTCATCCACCATATCATCCTACTAGTTGTCTCTAGACACACCTGTGAGGTGTCCACATTGCTTGTGGGGGTGCTGGTAAGGTCACCCCCCAAGAATCGCATGCAGCTCATTGTAGAACCGGCATGTGTGGGGTCCATCATCAGAACAACTGTTCGCCTCCCTTGCCTTCCGGTACGCTTGGCAAAGTTTTTATTTTCACATGGCACCGCTTAGTGTCCCTTGTGTACCCCTTCTCCCCCAATCCATGAGCGATCTTTGCATAGATGTCAGCATTTCTTCTGCTGGATCAGAGTTCTGCCTGCACAGACTCTTCTTCCCACACAGCGATGAGATCCACCACCTCCTGTGCAGATCGGGCTGGAGTGCATTTGGGGCATGTAATCTCCATGATCAGCTGTGCTCAAGCTGGCATGTTACCAATGCTGATCAAACATTCCCGGGGCGTTAGCAGGGGAGAGGCTGTTTCCTGTGTACCTGGCTGCAGTGCAGCAGAGTTGAGAATGACCTCCAGAGCAGTCACAGATGAGCATTTTGGGATACCACCTGGAGGCCTATTAAGTACGAATTATGCAAGGCTGCATCTGCACTACCTTGTAGTCAACCCATACAAATTGAATTAAGCAACTATGCCTCTTGCAGAAGTGGATTACAGAAGTCAACATTAGAGGCAACTTAGGTCAGCATAAAGGACCCGGTAGTGTAGACACATACATTAACAGGTCAGCTTAAGGTGGCTTCCTTCAACTTAACTTTTTAGTGTAGACCAGGCCTTAGATTCAGTTTATATGTAATCCTGGAGGAGAAAGTGACAATTGTTGGATCTTTAATTTTGGCCTGTACTATGCAAGAGGTCAGACTAGGGGATCATAATGGTCCCTTCTGGCCTTCAAATGTATGAATTCTCTGAGGTAATACTAACTCCCTCTATTTTTCCAGTTTATATTTATGTCTAATAATTCCTCACTCTGTAAAGTACTTTACATTTGTAACTGATTCTCATTTTATTGATTTCAGTAGAGCTGAGCAAAATGCAAAATTTCTGTTCTACCGAATATTCTAATATTTCAGCATTTGTCTTTGTCCCAAATTGGGACAAAACTTTGAAACTGTGAAAATTGTCAAGAAACAAAATATAAAAAATTCAATTTAAAAATGCTGAAATGGCTCACTTAAAAAATTTTCAATCAGAACAAAACATTTTGGCATTCCCAGTACTGAAATGTTTGATTTTAGTTTGTTTCAAGTCAGTTTAACATTAAACTGCATTTCTCCATTTGTGGCACATTACCTCATGGGAGTTGTACTTTGAGAGCCTGATGCTGCCATTCTCTGTGCTACACTCCTTGGCCAGACTACTTCTCCCATCAGGCACCCATAGTCATGTGTCTCCTATGATGCACCTTGCAGTTTGGTCAGAGGAGAATCCACTTCGCATTAAGTGAGGTGTAGTCCTCCAGAAAGCCTGGACCATAGTAGACAAAAATGCGGTCATAGGGAAATGCAATGTAATATTTTATTGAACTGATTTTAAATGAAACACTGTGGATCAGTTCAACAAACAATGGAAAAGAGAATACTTTCATTTAGATTTTCCCAGTGGAAAACTGAAATTTTTTGGCAAAATTGAAATTGTCCCATGGAAAATGTTGATTTTGTGAAGACTGCATTTTTTGTCAGAAAATCATTCTGATTGAAAATTGCTGACCAACTCAGTTCATGCAAGCTTGGTCCTAATGATGATGATAGCGATAACATTATTTTCCTGTAGGTGCTCACATACTGACTGCTTATATGAGCAATTTACCAGGTATTTAAGTTAAACTTACTGGGAATCAATATACTGTCCTGCAGGTCTCAGGCCACGTTCCACACTTAGGCCTGGTATACACTACGAGTTTATATCGAATTTAGCAGCGTTAAACCTCATTAACCCTGCACCCGTCCACACAACGAAGCCCTTTATATCGATATAAAGGGCTCTTAACACCAGTTTGTGTAATCCTCCCCGATGAGGGGAGTAGCGCTGAAATCAGTATTGCCATTTCAGATTAGGGTTAGTGTGGCCACAATTCGACGGTACTGGCCTCCAGGCACTATCCCACAGTGCACCATTGTGACCGCTCTGGACAGCAATCTGAACTCAGATGCACTGGCCAGGTAGACAAGAAAAGCCCCGCAAACTTTTGAATTTCATTTCCTGTTTGCCCAGCATGGAGTCCCGGTCAGCATGGGTGACCATGGAGTCCCAGAATCAAAAAAGAGCTCCAGCATGGACAGTACGGGAGATACTGAACCTGATCTCTGTATGGGGAGATGAATATGTTCTGTCAGAACTCTGTTCCAAAAGACGAAATGCCAAGCATTTGAAAAAATCTCCAAGGCTATGATAGAGGCCACAGCAGGGACTCAGTACAGTGCTGCGTGACAAGCATAACAGAAAGCCAAAGAATCAAATGGATGCTCATGGAGGAAGGGAGAGGGGACTGAGGACTCGAGCTATCCCACAGTCCATGCAGTCTCTGAAAACCAGTTGCATTCTTGGCTGAGCTCCCAATGCCTAAAGGGTCAAAAACATCGGCCCGGGTGGTTCAGGGTCTATCTTGTCAATCTCTGCCCCTTCCCCCCCCGGGAAAGAAAAGAGAAATAAATCGTTTCTCGCCTTTTTTCAATGTCACCGTATGTCTACTGGATGCTGCTGGTAGACGCGGTGCTGCAGCGCTGAACAGCAGCATCCCCTCCCCTTCCTTTCCTGATGACAGACAGTGCAATATGCTTGAAAACTGTCCTCATCATCCCGTCAGTGCTCCTGGCTGGCCTCGGTGAGGTCGGCCGGGGGCGCCTGGGCAAAAATGAGAATGACTCCCGGTCATTCCCTTCTTTAAGCTTTGTGTCCTGGAGATTCAGTCCTGGCTGGAATATCACAGCAGCTGGAGGCTGTGCTCCTCTCTCCCACCCTTAATGTCTAATGGAGATTCAGTCCTGCCTGGAATATCATAGCAGCTGGAGGCTGCCTCCCATCCCGTTTTATCTCAATAAAGTCAGTGTTTCTTATTCATGCATTCTATATTACTTCATCACACAAAGGGGGGGATAACTGCCATGGTAGCCCAGGAGGGGTGTGACATACCCTATGTATTCACTAATCAGGATTAATTAAGGCCTCAGTCTTTTTGGTGGCTCTCTTTCAGTGCTTACCTCTTGATCACTGATTAGACTACTGATCTCCCTTGGTCTCTTTGTTTAATTCTCCTCTGTTTTGTCAAACATGGAATATCTATCATTAGTATAAGCTTAAATGGGCTCTATCATGCATTGTTCCCTTTGTTCTTCACTCAGCTTCTCACTTTGTTGATGCCACATGTCTACATCATACTTCTTTCCAATTCAGGAGCTTATCATACTTTGTCTCGTTTAATTATTGTTCTTTGTTCGTAATTATTGTTCTTCATTCTCTGTCCGCAAGTCTTCATCTTTTTTAGAGATTTCAGCAGCCATTCAAGTTCTGCTTTTTCCTCCAAAGTAAAAACTGTCTTATACTTCATACCTATGTAGACCTCATAGTCTTTATTCGTAAACAGAAATGTTGCATAGTCTTCACATCAGACTACTTAGGGTCCTTTAGAAGTCATCTTTGCAGCAGCTTTTGCTTGGATTTCAGGATACTTCCTCACTTGCTGGAACATGTTAATGTAAAAAAAGAAAAAAATGCTCCTGTTCACTACTAGGATAACTTTTTGAATGTTCTAAGATTTTTAGCTCTCATACAGAGCCAGTGCTAGGCATAAGCTGACTAAGCAATTGCTTAAGGCCTCCAGCAGCTCAATGGGGTCCCCTATTTGCTTTTAATTATAAGCACGTGCCTGTTTTAGTATCAGGGAGGGGGAAGTATTCCAGTTTAGAGTCCTCAATGGGCCAGCACCAGCTCTGCTCCCATATATGCTAATCATGATGTTATCTCAGTTCACTTCTCAGCACCTAATTCCCACTCAGGTTAAACTTGTTGGCATTCATTAGATTCCTGTCTCATTCAGTTGCTAGCTAGCCTCTCAGAGAGTAAATCTCTTGTTCAATTTCTTGTTTTTAAGATGATCTAGGATCAGGAGCCTTGCTGAAGTGTCAAAATACAAGAAGTATGTGCACACCCTATTTCTTAACAATCATGTTCCCTTCTGTTTACTGCTCCATCACTGTGGTCTCTATCCATCTTACTTCTCTGATGGTGTCTCTTATGGTAATTTGTCAATACCTTCTTCTGACGTGCTCATCTGCTTCAGAGTTTTCAGATAGTGCTCAAATCTATGTGTAAAACCCTAGTTGTCATTGAATCTGGGAACTCTGAAGCTTAGTAAATGAGCCTGTATTGCATGAGCTAGAAGCCACATGGCTCTTAGCTAGGGCGGTAGCATACTCATTAATCTCTAGATGGTCTAGGCGCCACTAGAGGGGGACAGAGCAGCAAACCAAGGAGGCAAGGGTTATACATGCACCTTCTCTTCCAAGGTAACTTGCTTGCATTTTATGAAGCGAAAGTTAGTTTTAGGAGGGTGCCGTTCTTTCATAGAGTTTCTCAGCTCAAGTTGGTAGGTATCTAATCCATGTTTTTCTGAGGTGCCTATTGCAGTGATATTTAAGCAATTAAAGACAGCCTTACATAGCAATATCCCCATGCCTCTCTTGTTCTCAAAATGCAAAATAGTGGTCACCAGAGTCACCAGGTTAGGAGAGTTCTCCCCTCCCCCTCCCAGAAGACAGTGAGCATTCTATACACCTCCTCATTTTTCTTTCATGCACTCTATCAGGGGTGAGTGTGAGTGAAGCATGCTTCTTGGCCAAAGGGAAAGGGCTGTCACCGAGGGAGGGCAAGTGGAAACACTATCTAGGCTGGCTCTTCTATTGAGCTCCCAGAGCAATTTTTTTTTTAAATTAGCAATAGCAGTTCCATGCAGTACCAACAGGGGGTACCTCAATCAACTCCCTCTCCAGCATGCTACCACTGGCAGAGAGGAATCTGAACCCAGGTCTGCATAAGGGTTCAGATTGTGTGTGTATGTTTCTGTGGAAGGTGACGTGTGAAATGGTGTTTCTCTCACAATTGTCTATCCAAGTGGTCTCAAGAATATGCTGAAGAAGAGCAGGAATGATTTTGACCTTTGCAGAAGCCCACACATGAGAGCTCTTGGAGTGGCATGATTCTCTGTGATCCATCTGACAGGAATGAATTGAGTCAATAAGTGCTGTTCCATCCTAACTTCTTTTTAGTGGTAGTTTCCTGTCCTAGTTTATGCTGTGCAGTTAAATATTTCCCTAAATCCTACCCCTAAAACTTGCTTATGATGCCTTCTAAGGGACGGGGTGTAACTTAGAGATACAGCTTGCTTTGGAGGGGAAGGACTATGGGACACCCCCATGAGGAATCCTGGCTGATTCAGATTCACCTCTCTCCTGTCAAATTGGGCAGCCATGTTCATATAGGACCCTTAGACAGGGATGAAAGTAACTTAAAGGACTTAACAATATGCCGGAGTCCTGAGCAGGGGCATGGCCTCCACTGGAAGAGGTGAGGCCTTTTAATATTTAAACCTTTAAATCACCCAGAGCTACCAGATGCAGAAGTGGCTGGGAGCCCCAGGGCTCCAGCCACCATGGAACTCCGGGCCTTTTAAATCACTACGGGAGCCCTGCCGCAGCTACCCTGAGGTGGCAGGGCTCCGGCAGTGATTTAAAGGGCCCGGGGCTCCGGTTGCTGAGGAGAGCCCCAGGCCCTTTAAATCCCCATGGGAGTCCAGCTGCTGTTGCCCCAGGGCTCCAGCAGCCAGACACAGGCGGGGATTTAAAGGGCCCAGTGTTCATGCCACTGCAGGGAGCCCTGGGCCCTTTAAACACTGCCAAAGCCCTGCCACCACTGGGGTAGCAGCAGCAGGGCTTGGGTGGGGATTTAAAGGGCCCGGGGCTCCCAGCAGCAGCTGGAGCCATGGGCCCTTTAAATCTCTGCCGGGGAAGCCGGTCCGGTACGGCATGGCATACTGGCTCTTGCCAATACACCATACCGGACCAGACCAGCTTACTTTCAACTCTGCCTTTAGATTATACACACTCTTCATGATCAAAAAGGTTAAATGATTCCCTATTCATACTCACTCATCTATTGTCCACACCAAAAAGCTCTCTCCAGCAATACTCCACTATTCAGCAGCCGACAGTAAAATTTCTAAGGTTAGCAAATTGGGCCCTCATTGCCTTTCTATTCTGTTTCCTTACTTAAGGAAAATATAAAGAAAAATATAATCCAATAGTAACAAATACAGAGATATCCCAAGACCAATAAAGAAGAGTGACTTTACTCCCTCCTCTGATTACCCATTCAACTCTGGTTCAGATGCCTAACTCATTCAGTGCCTAACTCCCTCTCAGAGCAAACTCCAATTTAGTAGGACTAGTACTGCTGCTTTTTCTATTCTGGTGACTTCTCACGGCTGTAAATGTTTAAATTAGTACAATATTTCAGTACAAATAAGCAGTACTTTATATCACTGAGATTGTTCCATTCAAGTCATTTTTCTATTGTCTCCCGTCTTCCATGACTTTTCAAAGATAATTGCTAATGGCTTAGATATCTCCTCAGTCAGCTCCTTATGTATTCTAGGATGCATTTAATGAGGCCCTGGTGATTTGAAGACACCTAACTTGTCTGAGTAATTTTTGACTTTTTCTTTCCCTATTTTAGACTCTGATCATACCTCATTTTCACTGGCATTCACTATGTTAGACATCCAATCACCATCAACCTTCTTGGTGAAAACTGCCATTTCCATATTTTCTATTATTGTCTTTCCCCCCTCATTGAGTAACGGGCCTACTCTGTCCTTGGTCTTCTTCTTGCTTCTAATGTATTTGTAGAATACAAATATTTTCTTGTTTCTTTTTACGCCCCTAGCTAGTTTGATCTCATTTTGTGCCTTGGTTTTTCTAATTTTGTCCCTGCATATTTGTGTTCATTGTTTATATTCATCCTTTGTAATTTGACCAAGTTTCCACTTTTTGTAGGACTCTTTTTTGAGTTTTAGATCATTGAAGATCTCCTGGATAATCCAGGGTGGTCTCTTGCCATACTTCCTGTCTTTCCTACACGGTGGTATAGTTTGCTCTTGTGCCCTTAATAATGTCTTTGAAAAACTGCCAACTGTCTTCAATTGTTTTTCCCCTTAGACTTGCTTTCCATGGGATTTTTCCTACCAACGCCCTGAGTTTGCTAAATTGTGCCTTCTTGAAATCCATTGTCTTTATTGTGCTGTTCTCCCTCCCACCATTCCTTAGAATCATGAACTCTATCATTTCATGATCACTTTCAGCACAAGTTGCCTTCCACTTTCAAAATCTCAACCGGTACCTCCCTATTTGTGAAAATCAAAACTAGAACAGTCTCCCCCCAGTAGCTTTCTCCATCTTCTGAAATAAAAAAATGTCTCCAATACATTCCAAGAACTTGCTGGATAATCTGTGCCCTGCTGAGTTATTTTCTGAGTAGTTGAAGTCCCCCATCACCACCAAGTCCTGTGCTTTGGATGACTTTGTTATAAAAGCCTCATCCACCTCTTCTTCCTGTTTTGGGGGTCTGTAGAAGACCCCTACCATGACTCACCCTTGGTTTTTTTAATCCCTTTTATCCCTACCCAGAGACTTTTGACAAGTCTGTCTCTTATTTCTATCTCAACCTCAGTCCAAGTGTATACATTTTTAATATATAAGGCAACACTTCCTCCCATTTTTCCCTGCCTGTCCTTCCTGAGCAAGCTGTATCCTTCTATACCAATATTCCAGTCATGCATGTTATCCCACCAAGTCTCTGTGATGCCAACTATGTCATAGTTGTGTTTATTTACTAGCATTTTGAGTTCTTCCTGCTTTTTCCCCAAACCTCTCGCATTAGTATAGACATCTAAGATACTGATTTGATTCCCTCCCCACCACCAGTTCTGTCTTGTCTCTCCCATATTTCTGCTATAACAGCCCATGCTCCCCCCGAGATTCCGAACCATCTCCATGTTTTCGACTTATCTGTGGGCTATGGTCACCTGCCCCCATTGAACGTAGTTTAAAGCCTCCCTCACTAGGTTAGCCAGTCTGTAGCCAAATATGTGTCCCCTTCCTCGATAGGTGGACCCCACGTGCCAAAGCTCAAGAAGCCCTGAAACATATTTAGCCACAACCTGTGAAATGGATCTCTGCCCCCCCCTTACTGGTAGAAGCAAAGATCAACTATCCTCACTACTAATGAAAATTGTTAATGCCTTCCTTAGAGAAGCACACTTGCCAAACTCACTGAAAAATACAACAGTCCCATCCAATCTTCAAGAAGTGGACTTAACTACCATCCCATCTCCAGCTGCCCATTCCTGGGCAAAATAACTGAAAAAAATAGTAACACTAAGCTTCAACAACATGTGACATCAGCCAACATCTTGGATGCATGACAATCAGGGTTGTAACGGAGCATAGCACAAAGACAGCCCTCGTATTACTGAAAGACTGCCTTCTTATGGCCATGGAAGCAGGCATGATCTCCATGCTCACATTGATGGATCTCTCTGACACAAGGCACTGCTGACTTGCCAACATGCTATACCAGAAGCAGCTTGCCTCGCATTACAATGGTTTCATTCATTCCTTTCTTGCTCACCTGCAGTATTCCACAGGGATCCCCCCTCTTCTCTTCAATATATAAATGAGATCCCAGGGAGAGAGTGAGACACCACCAGCTCAGCTGCCAGTAATATACAGACAACACTCAGTTATTTCTCATTCACCATTGACACAACTTCCATCACTCCTAAGTTACCCGAATGCCTACAAGAGATCAGATCTTGGATGGGAAGTCACTGGCTCAAGCTGAATCCAGGTATCAAAGTGATGATGGTTGAAAAGGGGAAAGATGTTGATGAATTAGCTACAATACGGAAGAATTAGCGACAACATTGAATGAGTACAGCCAGGGCTGGTGCTTCCATTTAGGCGACCTAGGCGGTCGCCTAGGGCGCTAGGATTTGGGGTAGCGGCATTTTGCCACCCTCAGCAGCAATTCGGCGGCAGGGGGTACTTCCGTGCTCCAGGTCTTCGGCGGCAATTCTGCGGCGGGTCCTTCACTCTCTCCGGGACCTGCCGCCAAAGTGCCCCGAAGACTGGGAGCCGCGGAAGGACTCCCCCCCCGCCGCAGAATTGCCGCCAACCGGGAGCGCGGAAGGACCCCCGCCTAGGGTGCCAAAAACCCTGGCGCCGCTCCTGAGTACAGCCCCCATTCATCAAGTTGGTGCAAAGCCTTGGGGTCCTGTTTGACACCTCACTACGCCTGGAGGGCAAGGTAGTGTCAGTTTCTAAAAATACCTTCCTTCATCTCCAGCTTGCTAAGAATCTTCACATCTTTCTAGGATCTGGCCATTTGTTACCTCCAGGCTGAATTATTGTAAATCACTATATTTGAAGCTGAATATGAAGATGGTGCTCACCCAGGCTGTAGCTGGAATAGAACATGGTTGCCCACCTCTTCCATGGTCTAGGTCATAGCGATCATATCAGATCCATGCTCATGTCCCTCTATACAATGATGGGGTCTAAATTAGCTGTTACCACTCAAGAAATAGATCTTGGAGTCATTGTGCATAGTTCTCTGAAAACATCCACTTAATGTGCAGCAGCAGTCAAAAAAGCAAACAGAATGTTGGGAATCATTAAGAAAGGGATAGGTAATAAGGCAGAAAATATCATATTGCCTCTCTATAAATCCATGGTATGCCCACATCTTGAATACTGCATGCAGATGTGGTCGCCCCATCTCAAAAGAGATATATTGGAATTGGAAAAGGTTCAGAAAAGGGCAACAAAAATTATTAGGGGTATGGAATGACTTCCGTATGAGGAGAGATTAATAAGACTGGGACTTTTCAGCTTGGAAAAGAGACGAGTAAGGGGGGATATGATTGAGGTCTATAAAATCATGACTGGTGTGAAGAAAGTAAATAAGGAAGTGTTATTTATTCCTTCTCATAACTCAAGAACTAGGGTCACCAAATGAGGTTTAAAACAAATAAAAGGAAGTATTTCTTCACACAATGCACAGTTAATCTGTGGAACTCTTTGCCAGAGGATGCTGTGAAGGCCAAGACTATAACAGGGTTCAAAAAATAACTAGATAAATTCATGGAGGATAAGTCCATCAATCGTTATTAGCCAGAATGGGCAGGGATGGTGTCCCTAGCCTCTGTTTAGCCAGAAGCTGGGAATGAGCGACAGCGAATGGATCACTTGATGATTACCTGTTCATTCCCTCCGGGGCACCTGGCATTGGCTATTGTGGGTAGACAGGACACTAGGCTAGACGAACCTTTGGTCTGACCCAATATTGCTATTCTTGTGTTATTTTTTATTGGCTCCCAGTCAGTTTAAGACCTTGGTCCTAATCTTCAAAGCGCTTAATGGATCAAGCCCAAGCTACACTAGACACTGAATTTCAATCTATTAACTACCAAGACAATGCAGATCACAAAACTCAAGACAAAGCACATGAGACCTGAGGACAAAGCATACTCAATCAAAAGGATTCACCTATGGAAACAACTTCTAGAGGAGATGAGGCAAATTGAGAGACTGACCATCTTTAGCAATGGCATCAAAATGTTCCTCTTCAAAAAAGCCTTTCCAGCAGAGCAAGAATGACACTCACAACATAGACAATCCATATACTATATTTAATATTTTATATTTTTAAAAATTATTGAAATGATACATTTCAATAAATATGTTTTCATGTTTCTGAAATTAAAAAAAAACAAATTTCTATTCCACAAAAATTTCAAAATCTTGATTTTTTTGCTCTAATTCAGGACAAAAACAAATTTCAAAATGTTGGCATTTCCGATAGGATGGAAATTCCATTTTATGATCAGATCTACTCAGTATAGATTTGTTTCCAAAAAGAAGTCCAATTATGCAATCTAATCTGCACAGGTACAAGAGTCTGCCCATGTGGATGCAATTACAGGACTGGGGCCTTAGGAGGCAGCATAAGATATTCAGTCAAACAGAATGACTCCCCCAAACCGCTTCCAGGATTTTGTATTGAATTAGGCCTATAATTGTCAGGTGTTTATTTGGTAGATCTACTTACATAAATTCAGTCATTATATACAGAAGTTGTTTTTAAAAAAAAATATTGTGGAAGTGCCTGTCTGCACATCCATTCCAGCGTTTTAAACCACACCAGTAATCAGCAATTACACAAGTGGGCATTTACAATAGAAGTAACTTTGTTCACTTTTGTCAAACTGTATTACTCTATCCAAAGTCAATATTATGCTTTACAATTTTTTCCAAAGTGTGGGTCAGCGAATTAATCATTAAGTGTCACATAACTTTTCTATTTATGCCATATCAGTTAGAGTTTTTTTGTGGAGAGTAGGGAGAAGGGAATGGTCTGCATAGTAAAAACATTTTATTGTTATTAATACAGTAATGAAGTAAGACTTTTATGAACAGTAAACATTTACTGTTTGAGTTATGGTGCTTTTCAAAATGTTTCAGCTCAGCATTGGTTTAAGACATAATTAAGTCTTTGAGGAATAACATTTCAAAAGAGCCTCAACCAAACAGTAATCCTGTGCACAAAATAACTAATGTCTGCAATTCTGTGCACATACACATATAAAATGAGAATGCCAGCGAATTTCACTTTTGTTTTAATTTGTAAGTGAATTTAGTGACTGCAAATAACAAACTCAACAGTACTGGCTTAGTGTGTGTAGGAGCTGTTGAAAGGTGGCTTCGACAGCTCTGTCACTGCACCTCAGCCCTGATCTTCTGCATCCCTCCCTCCATTAGGTCTGGTCTACACTATAGAGCTAGGTTGACATAAGCTAACTCTGTAAGAGTCTATATTACAGTGTTGCACCCGCCAATGTAAGTTGCCCACTACACTGCCATAGTAACTGCACCTCTGCAATAGGCATAGTGCCTAGGCCGATGTAGTTAAGGTGATGCAATGTCCATGTAGACGCCGCATTACTTACGTTGCCTCTTGACTGCCAGCCCCATGCGGAGCTAACATCTTGAGCCCCCCTGCTCCACTTAGGTTGGTGCAAGCGCCCCTGGTGAGGACACGCCTCACTCACCAGTGGCAGGAAGATAGTGTGGGCACCAATAGCCAATTGAATTACTGTGATGACTGTACGCTGACCTAACCTAGCCTGGTAGACTTAATTTTGTAGTATAGACAAGGCCTTAGCCTCTCTTTTGCAGAGGCTGCAAATCATACTGAATTTTAGTGTGGTGACTTTGGATGTTTAGAAATTGAAAATATAGGGCAAATGCACTAAATTCACTTTTTTGTTTTGTTTTGTTAAACCCAAAATCTAAAAAGTTAGGCCCTGACCCTACAATCCACATGGGTGGACCTGTTGAGGCTATGTGGGTCCATTGCAATAAGGGCTTAAGTTCTTTAATCCACAAGTTCCTAGAGTAAACCTTGCATTCATTGGAACCATACCAAAGTAACGTAATTTTCACTAGAAACCACATACATCACATCATTGCGCTTAGCTCATTACAGTAAGATATTTTGACTTGGCAAAATCCTGCTCTTAGACCCACTGGGCAGACCTTGATTGATAATGTGCTTGTCTTACCTACATAAAAATTCCCTTGCAGGAGCAAAAAAACATTTGAGAGCCACCATGGGGGTCTGGGAGTGCAATTCTGCCCCAAGAGGCATTTTTAAAAGTTAAATATTAAGGAAATTATCCTTTGTTTTATATTTCCTTTATTAGTGGATGCTGTTGGTGCTGAGGGGGAGCTTTTACTGAAGGAAACAATCCGCCGGGGTGGTTATTTGTTCACATTAACTCATGAATTTTAGATTTGCTAAGACGTATTTAAACAGTGATGTACAACAAAGTGGCGGAGCTGAGAGGAGAAACAGGGAAGCTGTTTGGCTGCTGGTAGGAAGCAAAATGGTTTTCTCCTCTTCTCTGTAAGTTGCAGCCGCTGCAGCCAGTGACTTTCCCCTGGCGCTGCACTTTCGGGGTCCTGCTGTTCCCCGCTAGAGGAACGGGGTGACCTGTCTCTGGCCCGCCATTGCGCGGGGGGGGGCAGGTTCCACCTCCAACCTCACCTGTCTCCTCTGTGCCCAGTGCCCGGCTGCCCGGCTCCTGCGCGGCAGCCCCCCGGAGCCCCAGGTGCAGGCAGCGGCGCGGCCGGCTCCCCGGAGCTGCATGTGGGCGCCTGCAGAGCGGCCGCCGCCCCCTCCCCGCGCGGGGGAGCCACCGAGAATAACCATAGTAACGGGATGCGCGCGGGGGCCGGCGGGGCCGGGGGGCGCGCAGCAGCCAGCGCGGCGCCGGGACCCAGCCGGCCCCGGGGTGCAGAGCAGCGCGCGCGCCCTCCCGGCCCGGCCCCGCGCCCCGCAGCCCAGCGCGAGAGCAAGCGGGCGCGGAGCGAGCCACTGACCCCGCCCGGAGCGCGCCGCGGTGGCGCGCGCAGGGAGGCTGTGGGGAAGGGGGTGGCGCGGGGGCGCGCGCGGCGGTGCCGGCTGGCTTGGGGAGCGGGTGAGCGCTCAGCTGTGCTCGGCTCCGCCGCGCTCTCCCTGCCTCACTCAGCGGGGCAAGGCAAGATGCACAAAGGCGAGGGATAAAAGCTGCAGCATAGAAATAGCCCTGAGAGCAGCGGCCTCCCGCCCACCCCCACCAGCCGCCGCCGCCGCTCCTAGGTGAGACCGGGGCCGGTGAGTAGCCGGCGCGCCTGAATTGCCATTGCATGGACTGCTGTTCCCCTCCCTCCCTCCGCAGCCCCCCGGGTTTGGTGGGGAAGGGCGATTTCTGCAAATGGGTCAGGAAGCTGAGCCCGAGCCTGGAGGGGCTCGTCCCTGTCTCTCCCCCCACCCAACCACCCCAATTTGCTGTAGTTTGGGTTGATAATGGGGATTATTTTACGTTAACCTGTGCTGGCTGTCTATGTATGTGCCCGCCTTGCTCCAGCTTTGTGAGGTTGCAAAGTGCAGGCGATCCCAAGGATCGGTTCTTTCCCCCCACCCAAATGCTCCGTCTTTAGGAATGTCGATCGTTCCTTGTTTAAAAAAAAATGAAAAAGGTAAAGCGAAATGTTAATCGCGTGCGATGTAGTTTCAGCTGCCTGATGGAGATGGTCCTGTCGTCTGGTGAGTTTTCATCACCTCTGAGTGGTACTGGGAGGAAGAGAGACTGAAAAGCTTTATCTACACCGTGTTCTCTCCATGTATTTTTAAACAATGATTAATCTTTTAGGGTGGGGGAGAGTGGGCATGTACTTTCAAGTGATACACCCCGGAGAGCTATAATATAGCATGGAAAGCCTGCAATTGCTGCTTTCATGATGGTTGTGTCAGCATTTACATTGTAAACCTCTATTTTCAGTGACTTTATAACTTGGATGTAATTTGCTCCGGACTAAAACTTATCAAAGAAGGTCTCAGCTTTATAGCCATACTATGTTGCTCTTTTTGTTTAGACATTGTCAAGAAAATCGGTTCAGCTGTTTAGGGCTGTGAATGTGAAAAAGAAAGAAACAGCAATATGTACAGGTGGAAATCATGATTCATGCTTTCATAATTCAAAAAAGATAAGATTTTAAAAATAAAGCATAAGAAGCCATTATTTTATATTCTGGAATTAAGGTTGGTAGTATTGCTATTAGCATATTATTTAGAATGCTACTTATTGCACATGTGCAGTGATGTTTTTCTTTGAGGATTTTAAGCATTTTCATGTATCTTGCAAAATTCCTTTCCACTTTTGTACATGTATGTGAAGTGGTTGATTGCTAGCAATGCATGCCCACATATATGAAATCAAGATTTAGTCCACCGTGCTCTGGACAGCAGCAATATTAGCAAAATATATCCCAATGTCCAGTTTGGGGAACATTACTGACAAAACAGATCTTATTGGTTCCTTTGGAGACATTCTGGTCTATTGTGTCAATGAGCTACAAACTAGTCTGAAAGTAGCCTTTGCTGTCACAGTCAGTAACTGGTCTTTTGGATCCATGTTAAAAATCTGCATACAGTGTTACATTGTATATGAGAAATAATAAGATATAATATTCTGCTGAAGAGAAAAGGTCAGCAGAATAGAATGTTGTCACAGTGTAATGGTTTCCAATTTCTAAATGAATGCCAATACAAATCCAAAGCATTTACGTAAAATGAGTAAACATTTATTTTCAAAGCAGGATGCCTTGATCCTGCAATGTGTAATTACCATGACGTTCTAAAACTCCATTCCGATGGTATCACAAAATGTTTAGCGGTGCTATAAAAGCAATGGAGATTTAGTTATTATAGCTGATGAATTTTGGTGTAGTAATTTGACACTTGTTCACTAAAGGGGTCTTTTCTCTTTGATGTGGATTTGTAACTCACACACGCCTCTTGATCTTTCAGTTTCTTACAGGTGTGCTTAACTTTAGGCATGTGAGCTGTCCCAGTGATTTCCTCTGTGACAAGCTTATCCATAAAAATGCAATTACAAAAAACCTACTGTGCTTCTGTATATTAATTCAAGGCATTTATGGGTCACCTATCACAATACATCTAAGCACTGTGTGGTAAAAACCAAAATCAGATGTTAAGGACTCAGTTTTCCTCCTTGTGATGCCATCTAAAAAAATCCCCTCCACTTTCAAATGGATTAATTTCCAGATTTCTTAGAGGAATGGAGGAAAAAAGGGGTAGAAGATGCAAAAACAAGGCAAGGGAACTCTAGCTGCAGTTTGCAGCCTTCCCTAAATGCAGCCAGTGATAGAATAAAATAAATCTCTGGGTAGTAGTTCTGTAACTGAGGCTGTTCAAGAAGGACCTTTGCCTCAGCTCAATTATGATTAAACTTAAGTTCCAAGAAAAGACTACCATTAACTGTGTTTCCGTGATGGATGTTTTTATATATTTCTTTGTTTTCTTTTAAATTTTGTCAGCAATCTGGGTGGTACTGATTCCATTTTGTTTAATCTGTCAAAAGTACACATTTTTGAAAAATTCTTCCTCTGTTAAACCATAAAGATAAGCATAATGAGCTGCAGTCCTCATGTATATATCAAACTTCCACAGACCTCAGAAGTTTACTGCGATATTTTCAAGTTGTGTACTGAAGTCCCCTGGACAGTTAGTCCTGGGAGATTTCATTCTGCATGCAGGATAGGGGTTGAATTGATGGGAGACAGGGAGGAATGAAAGGTATCGTTCTAAGCTCCATACATAGCCCAGACTTCACCCACTTAAGACAACTGAGAAACAAAACACCACTCTCTCTAGACTGTACGTTCATATTGTTGCCCTCTCCCATGATTTGCTCAGCCTTGATTAACAATGTTGAACATTTAAATTATAATTAGGCTTCAAAGTTAGCACACTTCTGAGATGAATTGACCAGTTCATACCTCTATCAGAGTTATTGTTTCAGGTTGTCTGCAGACTCAGGCAGATATCAATTTATACTTGATTCACATTTTGAAAGTTTTCTTCACAATTATAAGAACTAGTGAATACTTTTTTCATTGTGAAAAAGTGAAAGTTAAATTCTGGAGAACAAATGACACCTTCAGAAAATTGCACCAGCCTTCTGAACCACTACAAATCAACACAATTCATCCATTGGTGTAGGCAGTAGCAGTGAGTTGCTGGCACAAGGTCTCTTGGTCCTCATGCCAACTCATGTCTATAACAAATAATCTTTGGTCCCAGGTGTTCAAGATGTTCCAAACCTTATCACTGCCAAGGAAACAGAACTAGGGAAACAATTGCTGTCATGGTTTTATCACTGGTTTTATGGAGATTTATTGATCCTATTAATTTTCAGATACCCTGGAAGATAGGTTTTTTTCATCTATTCTAAAGTACAGGTTGTCTGGTATATATCTTCAACAGTTCAGCTCTACACAACCACCAGCATGCTTCTTCCTTCCGAACCATCTTCAGTAGGTCACCTTGATTTGATTATCTGTAACAAATGAAAAAGTGAGAAGAACACTGGGGAGTTGCTGTGAGAGGTCCAGCGATTAATTTTTCTCTGACATAAAGAGTTCTTGTAATGCTGTGCAGCAGTCAGCATGGGGAGAAAGACAGACCTTTTTTCTTCTGTCTTTGTATTTGCATAATCTGCACCAAATTTCCCAGAGTTAGGGATTGAAATCTCCCTCATGAGACCCGGAATAACAAGGTGAAGGTGGAAGAGGGCAGCCATACTGTAAACCTGTGTCCCAAGTGGAGAAACTTGCAACTTTGCAAACAGTATGCCTGACTTTATGTTAGCTGTATCTGTGCCCATGGTGACTGAGAGGAATGTCAGCTACTGTGAAAAAAGTATTATCAGGGCTCTGCTAAAGAAATCAGCTCTGGACCCCAGTGTCCTCAATAACTAACCTCCTCTTTCTGGGAAAGATGATTGAAAAAGTGATAGCAAAGCAACTCCAAAAACATCTCAGATCTGACACATTCAGAATTGGGTGACAGCATGGAAATGGCTCTTATTTCTATGGTTGATCTTCCAAGGGTACTGGAAAAAGATCAGTCATCTTTGCTGACATTCCTCCATCTTCAACAGCCTTTGACACTATCAGTCATGAGATACTTCTTACACAAACTGCCTGCCATAGCAGGTGTAGATGGAATACTTTAGAGCGATCCTGCTCATTTCTTTCTTGTCGTTCACAGACGGCAATGCTGGATGTCTGCTCTTCCTTACCCGGGCCCTCATGTAGGGTTCCATAAGACTCTATCCTGTCACCTTTTCTATTCAACATCTGGTGAATCTTTTGAGGGAATCATGAGATGATACAGGCTCCAATGTCATCAATATATTGCTGATATGTCTGACCCAGACACCACCATACAAGCCTCACAGAAGCAGGGATCTAGATTGAAATTTTTGCTTTTCATCTGCACAAGACAAAGATGATGCTAACGCTCAATGGGAATAGCTTCAGGACTTGGTAAAGTCTGTAACTTCTCCATCAATGAAGGGTATCTGCTAAGCCATTATCAAGGTGGCCCACAACTAGGGAAAATGCTTAGAACCATCACTGCTCCTAGGCTCCCAGTCTACAAATGGCAAAGAGATTTTGCTGCTGTTGTTTTTCCCCATATATAGATCTTGTCTCAGTTACACATGCTTTCATGACCTCTTGGGCAGATTACTGAAATGGATTCTAGTAGGGTTCTTCATTAAAGCCCGTTGGAAATTCCTGCTAGTTCATAATGCAGCCACCCTTTTGAGTGGGATGGTCAAATGAAAGCATATCACACCCGTACTTGCGCTTCTGCACTGCCTGCTATTCAGCTGCTAGATGAAATTCAAGATGCTTGTGTAATATACAGTTACCTTAACTGAGGTGCCCGTAATAACAATCAGATTATTCCCCAACTCATCACCTGATGTAGATGCATCTGCAGTGTTTGAACTCAGTGGCCCATGGGTCAGATCTAATGGAGTTGCAGGCAGGGCATTCTCTCAAGCAGGCCTGTGCCTTTTGGAATTTGCTCTCCCCAGAAATATATTTAAGCACATACCTGGACACATTTAGAAATTGCTCTAAAATGCATCTCTTCATCCAAGTGTTTCCATTTGCTTCACTTAAGAGATCTTGTGTCCCCATGTGACTGTACAGATTCTTCTCCATTCTCTTTTAAAATAGCAGGTTGCAGGGAATCAAGTGGTTCTACTCTTATTTGAAATACTGAAGACCAGATATCATGGTGCTGGCACTTTTGTACTAATAACAACAGATGAAGTCAATGGAGAGTCTTACGTGTTTGACTGCGGGATTTAGCCCATTGATTAAATTCTAAAATACTTTCCAGTATTTTTCTTTTGGAGGGGAATAATATAGTTTAAAAATCAGAGAAAAATAAGGTGAGAAATATTACATAAAGGAAGGTGAATCATTCTTTCACTTGTCCTGCTGTAGCTAAATATTAGCTTGGGAGCCGATCATGTAATCCCTTAATTAGATGAGTGGTCTCACTGATTGCAATGCAAGAGCAGACCCTTAGTGTAGTCTGTGACACAAGCATGTATTACTTAGGACTCTGTCCTGCTATGATAGAAGTCAGTGGGAATTGTCTCAGAAATCAGTGGGAATAGCAGGCCTGTTAGTGTATCTGTGCTCCAAAGAGCATGGTCAGGCAGTTTCTTTCTTCTGATTCTATGTTGCAGTGGTGAACATGGTATTATACATAATTTATTTTAATTTCTAAGAGCTATGAATGATTGCAAACTCACAGGTAGAATAATGAGTCAAAGAAATGAGTGAGTGTTATTATCCCTGTATATGAAAATACAAAGTGAATGGCAATGTTCATCAGAGTTGCTATATATCTAAACATTACCAAAATGTATGGGTGAAGAGCAGCTGTATATTAAGATGATGTGTTTATAATGGTTGGACATCTGTTTGTTTGATTATGGGTCTTATCCTGCTATCATGGATCCACAGGATTGGTGCTATGCTCTCAACTTTCAAACAGTCTCTAGGAGGAACCCTTCACATGTGCCAGACCCCTCTATGGGTCTCATTTATCCTGCAGGGTAAGCCATGTGGCTTCACTGCCTCGTTAGACTGCACCTCTGGGCCTTCAGCACTCATGATTCACACCGTGAGCGTCGTTCAGTGAGTCCAACTGAGACAGACTCCTGGTGGAGACTTGAACACTCTTCAGGGATTAATACATCTCACCAAGCATTTGCAGCGACACTCACATAGCGTTGTCAAAACAGTAAGATTTATTTGTGAACTGGAAACGCAGGATAGGAAGTCTTTACAGTAATATAGAGAACTGAAGATTAAAGAGCATAGTTCATTCTGGTTAGCCCAGAGCCCAGCCAAGGTGCAGTGAACCCTTGGTTTAAGCTGTCTGTCTCTCCCTCTAACTTCCTTGGTCATACTGCAGATGTGAGCTCCGAGTCCTTACAGAAGCCAACTCTTATCTCCCCACCTCACACCTGCCAAGTCATTTGTTATCCTGCTGGGGAATGTTCCTCATCCTATTTTCTGAGCGGTGGGATGATCCAAATCCCTTGAGTCCTTGGTTGCTAGGTCTTAATGTATGGGCAATTGGATTTGCCTTTGTCTTCTTAAACGCTCCATTGATATGGGGATCTAGCTACAGACAGATGGGCAATGTCCACACCCTTGTCTCTTAGCCTGCCCTGAGAGCAAACAGTCCCTTTTCACCCCCACCACGTAACAATGCAGCACACGGGGAAACTGAGGCACAGACAATAGTACAAAAAAATTCCACTTTGTCACACCTGCTTTCATTGGAATCAATATCAAAACCTCCATCAACTTCAAAAGGCTCCAGAACATTTTGCAGAAGTAATCTAATATACTGATGTTTTTTTCTGCTTTATAAAGTCTTACATAGTTTCAAGTGTGGTTTGAATTCTTAAGTAAGCAACAATTTAAAAACAGTTAAAAATTAGAATTTAAAATAACAGAAGGTACCTAGCAGAAAAGTCAAGTCTATGTAGAAACAGTAAAACATTTATGCCATTTAGTTGTTTTGATATTTAAGAGATCATACGAAAATGTAATAGAAGTACAATATTACCAATAATGCAGTCACCTAGAAAGCTAATTAAAACCTGATTCATCTGTCAAACATCTGTACTGTAATTATATGATAAATGTAAGTAAAACTGTAACACTTTCCATTAACATTAATAAACTGCCATTGGAGTCAGTGGGTTCAAAATGCATAGAAAAAGATTTTAGTAAAAAGTATTCTGTTAATGTTTAGTTAAAAGAGATAGCACAATGGGCATGCTATGGAGTTATAATTAAACCACATTACCAAACTGTATGCACATAATTATTTTCCTTAAAACTATGAAAGTGAATTGGTGTTCATGAAAGTGAGAGGAGAGTCTTAGCACTAGCCTGAGTCAAGAAACCAGGAAGAAAGGTTTTTCACACAACTGTGTTAGTGCACCTTAGTCCGGATTGGCAGTGTCCTGTGTTACTTCATTCTCAGACCTCTTGTAAGACTGATTATGTATTTATTGGCTTTCCAAAATACCCAAACAGAGACTCGGATGAAACAACCAAACTCATTTTCACTTGCAATCTGATATGGGAACTCAAGTCTCTAGGGATGTAGTTGCCCATTTCCCCAATCTGTTTAGTAGAGGGTTCCACACCACTGAATAACTTTATAAACAGAGCCTTGATGATAATTTTCATATCCATACATGATGGGAATAAATCTTTGAGCATGTATAATTTTTGTAAAGTTTAATTTATTCCAGGAATAAGAAGATGACAGCAGTGCAGGAATTATAAGCATTATATAATTTTCTACTTTTACTCAATCTACTCTAGTTTTTTTGTTATAATTTGAGTAGGCATCTTTACGGCCATGTTACATAACAGGGGTAACAGGTGGAACTCCTGTTTAGAGTCTGCCTGTGAAACTTTTGAGAATGACATTCAGTGATTTAGGGCTAGTACATAAGACCAATTTCAGAAATTCTGTTCAAGCCTTACCCATCTCAGAACACATCTGTATTGCTCCACTTGATCCAGTCAAATGCTTTTTCTACATTAAGCGTGATCACTGCACAATAATAACAAACAATTATATGATGTTTTCTATGTTGAGGGCACTTCCAAAACTTTCTCTAACACCACCAACCAATCACCATGTGATGTTCTGTAAGACTGGAATTCATGGAGCACATCAACTGCTCTATATTATCTGTAGCTGTTACGTTTTTCACAAAACTTAGGTCTTAATTATGCCATTAAAATGCAGAGCTGCACAGCGAGGTTCGGGAGAGGGTCACTATCTTAAGTGGTGGTGCTTAGTGGCATTGGGCCAGATCCTCAGCTGGTGTAAATTGTCATAGCTCCATTGATTTAAATTGAGCAACATTTTGTGTAAGTTGGGGATCCCCCATTTATGCCTTTGTCAAGCATACTATGCTTGGATATTGATGGGAGGTGGTGCTGAGCAACATCTCTTGCTGTGTGTTTTTTAAAAGGTTGAATCAGCACTTCCCTCAGCAAAGCAGCTGCTGGTGGGGCAGCCTATCCAGATGTATCCTTTCTGGGGCAGCAGGCATTACATTAGCTTGGTACATTATGGCTGCATCCAGCATGCGTGTGCTAGGACAGAAGGGGCTGCCTGAACCCTCTGCTGCCTTCTGTGTAACTCTGCTAGGAAAGGCATGATCATTCGAAGGACATGGCCATTCCCCTCTATTTGACATTGGTGAGGCCTTATCTGGAGTACTGTATCCAGTTTTGGGCCCTACACTACAAGAAGGATGTGGAAAAATTGGAAAGAGTCCAACAGAGGGCAACAAAAATGATTAGGGGGCTGGAACACATGACTTATGAGGAGAGGCTGAGGGAACTGGGATTGTTTATTCTGCAGAAGAGAAGAATGAGGGGGGATTTGACAGCTGCTTTCAGCTACCTGAAATGGGGTTGCAAAAAGGATGGATCTAGACTGTTCTCACTGGTAGCAGATGACAGAACAAGGAGCAATGGTCTCAAATTGCAGTGGGGGAGGTTTAGGTTGGATATTAGGAAAAACTTTTTCACTCCGGAGAGTGGTGAAGCACTGGAATGGGTTACCTAGGGAGGCGGTGGAATCTCCTTCCTTAGAGGTTTTAAGGTCAGGCTTGACGAAACCCTGGCTGGGATGATTTAGTTGGGGGTTGGTCCTGCTTTGAGGAGGGGGTTGGACTAGATGACCTCCTGAGGTATCTTGCAATCCTGATAGTCTATGGTTCTGTGATTCTAAGACATAATTTATTTACTATTGAAACTGTCATGTGGAGTAAGCAATCAACTAGAACTTCAGAGAAAATGTCTGTCTTTAATCAAGATACAGGCCAAAATTTTCAAACTTTGTTGCCTAAGGTTGGGCTGTACATTTTATATTTCAATACCTGAATAGAAGTGGCATGATTTTTCAAAGGTGTTGAGTACCTGAAGCTCCAGCTGACTTCAGAGGGACCTGGGGTAGTTTAGCATGTCTGAAGTTCAGGACAAAGTCCCGTATTTAAAATTTTTGGCTCAAGCTTGCTAACTCAGGTGATTTTCCCCTGGGCTACCCTCCTTTAAGTATATACAATCAGGCAGCCTGTCTGGCTGGAGAATGTTACTGAAATCCTTTTGTGCTTCCATTTTGAAAATTAAAGGATAATGTTACAGATCATGTTTTCACAATAATAAAATAATAACAACATAAAAATATTAATTCAATAAAATCTTACAATGTTTTGAAATAAAGTCTGGACTAATACATATTGTATAAAAAGTGAGTTCTCAGTGACAGATTTTCCCCTTTGACTATTGTGAATACATTCAAATGACATAATTAGTTGGGTTTTTTTAGTGTAAATATGTATTTTATCCTAATTTTTTCCTACTTCACGATGTCCTTGATTTTTGTATCCTTGACATGGATGGGAAACCCTGTACTGTGATTCATTCCTGGCTCAAAGTATCATTTGAGTCAACAGAAAATTGGAAAGCTTCCCTGTTTCTAATCAATATAGGGTCTCCATTATTTTCACAATTAGAGGACGTCTAGGTCCTAGTCCTGCTGCCAACTGGTGCTGATGGCATTGGACATACAAGGTATCTAGGGTTTGTCAGTGCTCTAGCTGGCAGTCCACACCTGCTGAGGTCCCAGTGCATTCGGCAAGGTGGTAACTGGTTTCCCAACCTACCTGTCCTTGTCCTGCCTTATTGTTTTGCAAAGGGAACAATTCCCTGATTTCCCCTTCATCTGCACAGCAGAGTGCAGCACTTGTTCCCAAAGAATGTTTGGGTTTCACTTTAATAAAAATATTTATTTCCTTTGCAAAAAATGCTTAGAATAAAAATACTCTGTAAAGAAACAAGTGCATTAGACATGGTGAACAGATACAAAACAAAAATTTCCATGTTTGTGTGGTCATACTGACATGTATGTTACATAAAACAGTTTTGTTATTATTACAGAATTAATGCAGTATATTTATCGCTGGAGGTACAAATATGAATTTAAAACTTTGTCTTAACAAGTCTCTTTCTTTGAAGATTTCTGCCCTTACCAGTATATTTTGATTTTCAGTTTAATGGGAAAATATGAAGTTCACATATCAGTCCTGTGTTCAAGTGTTGTGTCTGCTGTTGCTACTAGTGTAAAGAGTGGAAGTGTCTCCTTTATAAATTCTCATTTTTTGAGCATTTGTATTTCAGCCACAAGCAAATATGTTGATTGAAACTCTGACATATTACTCCAAATTCAGCAGTGACATAAATAGTGGTGTCCGTTTGGCAAAAAGGTGTAGCTGAATTTTTTAAAAAAGGAAAATTTGCATTGGTTTGAGATGTTACAGGGATGCAAAATGAATCTAACTTTCATGTAGAGGGAGCACAAAGTGGTGATATACCAAGAAAAGCATTGCACTGGAGAGTGTAAAATAAACGGTTTAGCACTTGTAATTTATATCTTCCTTTTATACAGTCCCCTTCTGCTTCTTCAGCATGCTTCCACGCACTACATGCCAAACCAGTGCAAGTTACTCTGCTTTATATACACTAACTCCCACAATCATATCTTGGTTTTTGTTCTGGTCCTTTTGTGCTTCTACAGTGGTGCAAAAGGACTGGAACGCTACCATATCGGGCCAGATGAGGTTTTCTTCCTTGGCATAAGGGAATCTCTGGCTAGTGCAGAGCTGATTGTACCAGCTCTGTGCCGCAGCTGCTGGCTCTGCTACCTCACCATCAGCATGGGGGCGTGTTGGGGAGAGAGTAAAGGTATTGCTGGAGCTCATTCCTAATGGGCTTTTATGAGCCAATGAAAGTTAGAGCAGTCCTGATGCAGCTGTAAGTGATGTGAGCGTCATATCAGGCCCCACCAGCCCTGAGGATCAGGGGAGCACAAATATGGGTTAAAGAAGCCTTTGCACTCCAGCACTGATGCTGACAGAGATCTGGACTCTCAGTGTGCAACTTGCATCACCACTTTATTCAGACCAGCGGTTTCCATAGCTGGTGCATCTGCTTATGCCAGGTCTGAGTTTGCCCCACAAAGTCTTACCTGGGTGCACATGTATATAACTTTTTAAAACTCACTATAGAATTTTTTAATAACAGAAATGCAAATAATTTACTGATATTGGAGATCTATGTGGTGCTGTTCCTCAAAAATATCTTTTGTTAAAAGAAACCCTATGCATATTGTACATTGTGGTATGTAAACTGTGTCCAGAATATTTTTGTTTACACTGTAGAGACATTCCAGAGAGCTGAATGATGAATTCATAATGACATTCACAACAGCAACCACTCCTTCCTGCTTTTTCCACCCATCCCTAAAAACATGTGACCAAGCAGAAATTTCTGTAACCTGAAAAAGGAGAAGAGTAAGATTCCCAAGAAATTCATGATGGACTTTGCTATTACCGGTCTATTTGACATGGACAGTGTCAAACCCATGGGACTGGACAGATATAACTAGCCTGGTATTTTTAGCCTCCAGTCTGAATTTTCTTGCTTTTATAAGTTTAAGTCGTTGCTTTCATGTAAGATTGTGATATTACTTTACAGTTTGCTGAAACATGTCATTCGTGCAATTTAACAAAGTCAGATAATCCTTAAGCAGGTGGTTCTTTGAGCATTGCCTGTGTGGATCCACAGTCTTGCATGATGAGGTTGCTTATGTGCTGAATTCAAGCCAGAGACCTGAAGTCTGTTAGGGACTCTGACTCTTGGTACTGTGAGTCATTGTCATCCTCTTCAGAGCCCAGGAAGTTGAAGCGTAACTATGTTGCAGGTGAACCCCACTGCAGCAGACACCATCAATTTGGTCAACTTAACATACCCTCTCTACAACTATGCATATTATACATCATTTAAAAGCTTTTAAGATGAAGTATGATGTAGTGCTGTCAAATGATGAAGTTTCCATAGATATGGGGATAAGCAACGATACCATCAATAGGTTAAAATGGCCACTTTGAAATACACCCCTACCTCAATATAACTCTGTCCTCGGGAGCCAAAAATCTTACTGCATTATAGGTGAAACCGTGTTATATCGAACTGGGTTTGATCTTCCGGAGCGCGCAGTCCCATCCCCTCAGAGCACTACTTTACTACATTATATCCGAATTTGTGTTATATCGGGTTGCGTTATATCAGAGTAGAGGTGTATTTGCAGTTGTTTTTCTGTTAGTTTAATGACTGTTATTTCAAGACATAAAATTGGATTTCTTAGTGACCTCAAATGTGTTGCAGAAGTCAAGAATGAGTGCATCACTGATTGCACACACAGGTCTGAAGCAACACTTGTCACTTAGGCACTGTTAACATGGACTGAAACATGCTGGTATCTGTTTGTTCTATTTTGGAAAGCAGTAAACAGCAAGAACCAAAACATCTGTATCAGGTGACCTAATTGCTATGGCTCCTTTGACCCCAATAGACCCAAAAGCCATATTGGCAAATTCAGCATATGGAAGCATGCTTGTGTCCACTTCCTCATGAGCACTGTACAAATCTTGGACTTCTTCAACATTTCTATTGGTGATGGACTTTGCTACTGTAGCAAGAAGATGATCTGTGTTGGGTGTGCTCTCGTGCTTGCATGTACATTTTGAACCATATAGGAACAGAGGAATTTTACAAGTAGCTGCTTCTTGGATGCCACTTTAGAAACTTTTCTATGGAGGCACTTGGTATTTCTTGCATCCAACCTTCAATCTAGTCCAACGCTGTCTTTCTGAAGTTTTCATAGTTACTGTAGTCAGATCTATCAAAGACTTCAATTACAGCATTAGCTTTGTCAAATCTATCTTAGACCTGTCTCAAGTACTCATCAGCCAGTTCATCGAATGTGTGGAATTTGTCTCCAGGCATCATTTGTATGACGGACATGGCATTTCTGATGGAAACTCTGGTTTCTTTGTGGAATGCTCTTAGTTTGTGGATTCTTTCAGCTTGAGCCTCCAGATGATGCTAGGATGACCAGACAGCAAGGATGAAAAATCGGGATGGGTGGGTGGAGGTAATGGGAACCTAAATAAGAAAAAGACCCAAAAATCAGGACTGTCACTGTAAAGTCGGGACATCTGATTACACTAGCTGTTGCCCTAATTCAGCTTTGTCTGTTCTTCTCATTGTTCCATCAGCATGGAAGAGGGACATAGGCACAGGTTCTACTGGGTGACTAAGAACAGTTGCACTTGAGATGTCATCTCTGCATCTTGCTAAGGACAGGGCTCTGCAGAAAACAATGTCTAGAGTGAAAGCTCCTGGCCATATCAGTAAATGTTTTGATGCCAAATTTCTTCACTGGGCTGAAGAAGCTACATGTCCCATCAGAATCAAGTGCACCTCTCACAAATCTCTCCAATTGTTCTTCACTGGCATCTGCTATTTTCAGTAGAGACTCTTGTACATCTGATGTTACATACAGTCCAGTAGATTTTCTAAGCACCTGTGGATATGATTCAGGGTCAAATGGGTTTGTCATATTGTGGATGATATAGGTGGTAAGAGCTGTAACATGCTCTTCATCTCTCTTCAGTGCAGAGGCAAGGACTTATTTGTGGATTCTGTTTTTACTACTACTTTTTAGGTCGCTTCTTTCCCTCATTTCCCTTTTGCACATGCGTAATATGAAGCTGTGTATTGCCACTAACACTGACCTGCACATAACTGTCACTGAATTAAAAAGCTAGTTTCTAGAATATTTTATAGACTAGTAGTGCGATTACAAATCAAAACCTTCTATCAGGCAGACTAGGGAGTTGAAGTGGAACTAGTTCGAGACCGTATTTTGAGGTGAGCTTGAACCAAACCTGAACCATAATATTGTTCTGTCTACTTAACCTGAACTGGGAAAAAAACGGGTTACTGATTAAATGTTGATCACCATTTTTGCCACATGCTAAACAGCTTCATAATTTCTGGAAAAAAATACTCGTCCATATAAAACTAATAAAAATCTTTCAATACATTGTTATTTGGTAGCTTTGACTAATAAGCACCATATTAAGGTGTTGAAATTAGCTTAAACATTACAAAGTTTAGCCATAATCATGTTACTATGTTTCTGGAACTATGCACAAAATGACACTTTCTTAAACTGGGGAACATTGTTTCACTTTGCCTATAGGCTTACAACTCCACGTGACAGCTCCATATCATACCCCATCTAAATATACATAAAATAAGCTTTCAAATTATATTTGATGTGGGTGTATGGAGGGTGAGTACATTAAACTCCAAAAATATGGTCCTTTTTAGAGAATTGCTGCATACCTATGTCATGACTGAGATCTTCTGGTTTTTTCTTTGGGGTGCTAATGGTAATAGACAATCTCTCCTTTGGAAGTCTTGACTCCTCTGTCAGAAGGTAAATAAGAGACTTTGGAAGCTGAAAGATTCAAAAGCTGCTTTTAAGATCTCCAGGTTTCTATGCTCCATATTCCAAGAAACATTCTATCATCTTCTATTTTACAGAGATAGGGGTCATCTAGACAGTGTAGGTTAGTGGTCTTCTCAAATACAGCTAGCTTTTACTAAACAGAAAAGTAGATGTCTGAATCTGCTTTTGCTGGTTTGCCTCTTACCATGTCTAGGAGAAAACATCAGATTTGACAGTTCTGTCAAGAGCCTTGAAACAAGTTTCACAAGAAAGTACTGAGGAACAAAATAACCTCTCTCCTCCAAATAGGAACACTAGAGAAGATCTCTTAGTTGTACAAAATAAGGAGCTTTATTCAATTACTGAAAAGAGGGTTTATGTTGCAAACTGAATCTGAAGTTCTCAAAAGTTTATGTCAAGCAGAAATTCTATATGGTGACATTGGTATCCATATTTCACCAGGACTGGTTTGTAGCTCTCAACTTGAAAGAGAGACATTTCCACATCATGAGTAGCCTTGCTCATTGGAAACACCTCCGATTTTTGTGTGGGTGATTTGTCACAACTTGCCACTTCCAAGGAACACACCTTGTTCAACACCAATGTCTCTGGGTCATGGTTGCAGCCCTTTAGTCTCTATTATCTTCCTCACAGAACACTTGCCAGTAAATATTAGGTGATCCTGGCTTCTTTTCTTAAATGTGTTTTGAGGGCCCTGCGAATGCTTTCAGAACCCACTGATTGACTATGCCTCTGACTTCTGGGTTTGAAAAACCACTAAACTTTGATTTAAAAGAGTAAACATAACAGCAATCAGTAACCCTTCTACTTACTCCCAGAGAGAGAGAGCCTAATCTTAGAAGAGTTTGGCACTGCTTACCTTTCTGATCTCAGTGTAGCTCCTAGACCCCCTCTGAGACCTTGATCTTTTTTTCCTCAGGAGCCAGCCAATGGTCTTTCAAATGCAAACCCCCTAAAGTTCCAAATGCAAAGTCTGAATGGATCTTCCATTCAAGAGTCCAACCCCTCTGTGTCTTTGTGCACTCAGCAGCATATGTTCTTTTTGGTGTTCGTCCAACAACATACTCCATCATACAGTTTTGCTTAACACTTACTTATAACAACTTCGCCTTTCATACAATTTCAGGTAATTAACATAGTCCCTGCTCCCTGGTGGAAAAACCACCAATTTCATGTTCCAACCATTTGGGCTTTCCATAGCCCCAAGAATTTTCATTAAGTTCTTGACAGTACAGGTATCTCACCTTAGAGATAACAAGTCATTAATAACTAGCCATATTTTGATATTTCACTGACTAACAAATGAAATTTCTTAAAATAATCTGCATGATTATTCCAGTCCCTGATCCGCAGAATAAACACTGAAAAATCTACTTGCATCCTGAAAAAGATAGTGAGCTTCCAGGGGTGATTGTAGATGCCAGACCTGCAGGATGGATTCCAGAGAATTGTCAAGATACTTCTCGTATTTGACATCAAACAAAGATCTCAAATGTCTATAAGTTTCTGTCCCTGGCTTCATATCTTCCTTCACATATGTGATTCTCAAAACCAAATTCCAGTTTAATGTATTGCAGGGTTGGCTGAGAACAGTATCTTGACTGCATCTAGGTGAGATGAATTGACTGGTTACTGTGCCTCTTGCAATTTTGGGTTACCTTCTGTGGTGAATAGAATCATACCATATCTGCCAGGATGTTCTCTTCAGCTCTACTCCATCTTCTACAATATTAGTGACAAACACTTCAGATCTGGGCTGTGGTACAATCCAAGGACTCTGAATGCAGGAGGTTTCCAAACTCTGTAAAAGCATCTTGGAGGTGAGAACAGGTTTCTTGGCACGCAAGACATTTCTACCTTGTAGAAAGTGCATATTAATGGAAACCCTGACAGGTGCATTGCTCTTTGTCTTAAGTGGACACTCCTTTATAGGTTTAATCCAATTCCTTTTATCCCTAGGATTCTCAAAAATATTAGGGAGGACAGTACCCCAGTGCTGCTCAGAAGCCCAGTATCAGCTCACTAGCTTTGGATTTCTATTTTGGTAGAGTAGATTCAAATCCTTCTGCTCATTGTGCTGAATCTTCTGTCTCGGGGGGCAAGGCCAAATTCTACAACCTAAATCCAAAGTCTCTGGCTGGCTGAATAATTTGAATTATGATTGTTCCTTGGAGGTGTAGCAAATTTTATTGGAAAGCAAGAATCCTTCTGCCAGTAATACTCTTCAAAGTGGAAATTGTTTTCCATTGGGGTGAGACAAAGGACTGGATGCCCACCAGTCAGCCCACAATTGATAGGATGTATATCTACTTCCTTTTAAGTAATTTGGACTTTGTCATTTTAGAAAGAGTGCATCTGGCTGTAGTATTGGTCTTCTGTTTGTCTGTTTAGAACTACGTTCGTTTATCCTACAGAGAAGTTCTTGAAGGATTTACTTCATGAGTTTGTTCTGGTGCATGAACCATTCCTGTAATGTGGCATTTCCCAAAGTTATGGAACCCCAATTTGAACCACTGTCAGGATTATTTGCACCACCTCTCACTAAAGACTGCATTCCAGAGAGGGAGAACTTCGTTGTGAGGAGTCTAAGATACAGGCATTGATCCTGACACACTATGTGTGGTGGTCTGTAAGAATAAGGTGGTCCTTTGCCCACATCTCACATTCTTATCAAAGTTGGTGTCTGATTTCTACTGCAGCCAATCCCTCAACCTATCTGTGTCTTCTCCGAAGTTCCATTCACCACCAGATGAAGCCAGACTACACTAGATATTGAAGGCTGTAAACTACCTTCTAAACAGCAGTAAGCCAATCTGGATTGTTGGTAGCACTTGAAGATAATAGTAGGGGCCACTCAGGTTGCACCCAGAGACTGTTCAAGTGTGTTTATATTCTGCATACTCTTGCTGTGAACTAGCAAGATCTAAAGGGTGTATGTCATAAACAGATAGTAGGGTTTAATAGAACAGAAGTACTTTAATATCTCTTTTGCCTGTAAAGGGTTAACAAGATCAGTGAGCCTGGCTGTCACCTGACCAGAGGACCAATCAGAGGACAGGATACTTTCAAATCTTGAGGGAGGGAAGTTTTTGTGTGTGCTGTTAGTGTTTGGTTGTTGTTCTCTCTGGGTTCTGAGAGTGACCTGACGTGGAACCAGGATTCTCTCCAATCTCTCTGATACAGTCTCTTATATGTCCAGAATAGTAAGTACTAGGTAGATAAAGCGAGTTAGGCTTATGTTTGTTTCTTTATTTGCAAATGTGTATTTGGCTGGAAGGAGTTCAAATTTGTATTTTGCTGAAAGGATTTTAATTTGTACTTGTATACTTAGGCTGGGAGGGTATTCCCAGTGTCTATAGCTGAAAGACCCTGTAACATATTCCATCTTAAATTTACAAAGATAATTTTTACTGTTTTTTCTTTCTTTAATTTAAAAGCTTTTCTTGTTTAAGAACCTGATTGTTTTTTATTCTAGTGAGACTCCAGAGGACTGGGTCTGGATCCACCAGGGAATTGGTGGGGAGAAAGGAGGGAAGGGGGAGAGAGAAGTTAATTTTCTCTCTGTGTTAGAATTACTTTCTCTCTTAAGGAGGGAAGGGGGAGAGAGAGGTTAATTTCTCTCTGTGTTAGGATTACTTTCTCTCTCAGGCAGAGTCTGGGAGGGGAGAGAGAAGGCGGGGGGAAGGTGAATTTTCCTCTCTGTTTTAAGATTCAAGGAGTTTGAATCACAGTGATCTTCCAGGGTAACCCAGGGAGGGGAAGTCTGGGAGAGGCAACGGTGAGGGAAAGGGTTTACTTTCCTTGTGTTAAGATCCAGAGGGTCTGGGTCTTGGGGGTCCCCGGGCAAGGTTTTGGGGGGAACCAGAGTGTACCAGGCACTGGAATTCCTGGTTGGTGGCAGCGCTACAAGTACTAAGCTGGTAATTGAGCTTAGAGGAATTCATGCTGGTACCCCATCTTTTGGACGCTAAGGTTCAGAGTGGGGAATTATACCATGACATGGTGTGCAGCGTGTGTGATAGATAGATAGATAGATAGATAGATAGATAGAATTAAAAAAGCCAGTGAGGTTTTTATTTCTCTCCCTGCTAGCTATCTGCAGGCAGACTGAGAGGTTTGGGTTTAGAAGCAAAAGCCAGTGGGATTTTTTTCTCTTTCCCTGCTAGCTGTGTGTAAGGCAGGCTAGTGGAGATTGTTTTTAAAAGCAAAGGTCTGCAAGTTTTTTGGTCTCTCCCTTCTGAGTACTCTGAAGGCAAAGGCATTAGGGTTTAAGAAGGATCTTTGTTAAACAAAAGGACTCCAGTTGTGAGTTACCATACACCAGCAAAACACATTTGCAAATGAATAGTTTTTTTTCTTTCTAACTCTGTCGGGAATAGCTAGGTAGAAGAAGTTAAAAAAAAAAGACTCTGTTGCTAAGCAACCCTAAGGAGGCAACAGAGAAGCAGCATTTCAGGCAGTAAACAGCAGAGGGCGCCCCAACACAAGAAAGCAGAAACCATGACTACCAAGGACACCCTGAAACAGGAACGGGCAAAACTGGAGGCAGAGGAGCAAATCAAAGACGCAGACCACAAGCGAGACATGGAAAAGAAACTACAAGAATTAGAAATAAAACAAAAAGAGATGGAGCTGAGAGAAAGAAAAAGAGAGGCTGCCCACAGGAGAGAGCTGGAGATAAAAGAAAGAGAGAAGGAAGAAAGAGAGGCTGCCCACAGGAGAGAGCTGGAGATAAAAGAGAAAAAGAGTTGGAACTCCAGAGGGAGGCCCACCGGCAGGCCCTGGAATTAGAACAGGCTAAGCTGAAGGACACAGCCAGTCCTACCAACCCTTCTCCAGTTATTGTTCCACATACCAAGAAATTTCCCACCTACAAGGCAGGTGATGACACTGAGGCCTTCCTAGAAAATTTTGAAAGGACCTGCCATGGGTACAACATCTCTGAAGACCAGTACATGATAGAGCTGAGGCCATTGCTCAGTGGACCCCTAGCAGAGGTGGCAAATGAAATGTCTAAGGAGAACATGAACGATTATAAACTTTTTCAAACCAAGGCCAGAATCAGAATGGGGCTACCACCTGAGCATGCCCATCGGAGGTTCAGAGCCCTAAGGTGGAAACCAGATGTATCATTCACCCGACATGCCTACCACATTGGAAAGAATTATAATGCCTGGATATCAGGAGCCAGTGTTAAATCTCTGGACGGCATGCACCTCCTAATACAATTGGAGCAGTTCTTAGAGGGTGTTCCTGAGGAAATAGAAAGGTACATCCTAGATGGGAAGCCCAAAACTGTAACTGAGGCGAGGGAGATTGGAGCCAGATGGGTGGAAGTGGCAGAAAAGAAAAAAGCTACTATCAAGGGGAGCGAATATCACAGGGGTCACACCGACAATTAACCCTATACCCGAGGACAACCCAAGACCCCACCTGCAACCCCAGGAAAGCCGCTGACTCCCTCTTCTCTCACTTCACCAATCTCCAGTAACCCACCTCAGCCCAGTGACCAGTCAGCTGGGCGATGCTTCAAGTGTAATGAACTGGGACATATATAGGCCAACTGCCCCAAGAACCCCAACTGAGTGCAGTTCATTATATCTCCATCACTCCAAAGATCCCCAGGCCCAGATGCCTCTCAAATACCCTCGGAGCGAAGGGAAATTTTGAGAGTGGGCGAAAAGACGGTTATTGCGTGGAGAGGCACGGGGGCACAAGTATCAGCTATACACCAATCCTTAGTGGACCCCAAATTCATCGACCCAAAGGCCCAAGTGACAATTTACCCCTTCATGTCACAAGCTGTAGACTTGCCTACAGCTAAACTGCCTGTCCAATACAAAGTCTGGTCAGGAATGTGGACTTTTGCAGTCTACGACAATTATCACATCCCCATGCTACTGGGGAAAGACTTGGCCAACCAGGCAAAGCGGGCCAAGAGGATGGGAATGGTTACACTCAGGCAAGCCTCCAGACCCATCCCTGTTTCTGAGCTGTCCACAGGGGCCCCGTCTGTGTTAGCAGAGACCCAGACAGAGGTAGTTGACCCGGATTCCCTGCCAACGACTGCAACAGCCACAGTACTTCCAGTCCCAGACCCGGACCTGGAAACGCAACCAGCACCAAAACCATTGCCAGCTCTGACGCCAGCGCTTGCAAACGCATCTTCAACCCCAACGCCAGAGGGTGCCAGTGAGCCCGAACTGGCAGAAGCAGCAGACAACCATACCCAAGAGGCTCAGCCAGAGCCTGAAATACCACCTGGTGCACCAGCGGAGAGCAGTTCACCAGCCACAAAAACAACCTCATCACCTACATCACTTCCCGAAGGATCAAGCCCAAATCCACAGTCTAAGGAAGAACTGGTGTCCGCAGCCTCCAGGAAACAGTTCCAGACTGAGCAGGAAGCAGACGACAGCCTTCAGAAAGCTTGAGCGGCGGCATGGAGCACCCCACCGCCTCTCAGCTCTTCTAACCAATCCCGGTTTGTTGTAGAACAAGGGCTTTTATATAAGGAGACTCTTTCTGGTGGACACCGGGAAGACTGGCATCCATAAAAACAATTGATGGTTCCAACTAAATACCGGGGGAAGCTCTTAAGCTTAGCCCATGATCATCCCATTGGTCATGCTGGGGTGAACAGAACCAAAGACAGGTTGGAGAAGTCCTTCCACTGGGAGAGGATGGGCAAGGATTTTGCCAAGTATGTCCGATCTTGTGAGTTGTGCCAAAGAGTGGGAAAGCCCCAAGACCAGGTCAAGGCCCCTCTCCAACCACTCCCTATAATAGAGGTCCCATTTCAGCGAGTAGCTGTGGATATTCTGGGTCCTTTCCCAAAAAAGACCCCCAGAGGAAAGCAGTACATATTGACTTTCGTGGACTTTGCTACTCGATGGCTGGAAGCAGTAGCTCTAGGCAACACTAGGGCTAAAACTGTGTGCCAGGTCCTAATAGACATTTTTGCCGGGTAGGTTGGCCCTCCGACATCCTTACGGACTCAGGGACTAATTTCCTGACCGGGACCATAAAAGAACTATGGGAGACTCATGGGGTGAATCACTTAGTTGCCACCCCGTACCACCATCAAACCAATGGCATGGTGGAAAGGTTTAATGGAACTTTGGGGGCCATGATACGTAAATTCGTGAATGAACACTCCAATGACTAGGACCTAGTGTTGCAGCAGTTGCTCTTTGCCTACAGGGCAGTACCACATCCTAGTTTAGGGTTTCCACCGTTTGAGCTTGTGTATGGCCATGAGGTAAAAGGGCCGTTACAGTCGGTGAAGCAGCAATGGGAGGGGTTTACACCCTCTCCAGGAACTAACATTCTGGACTTTGTAAGCAACCTGCAAAACACCCTCCGATACTCTTTAGCCCTCGCTAAAGAAAACCTAAAGGATGCTCAGAAAGAGCAAAAGGCCTGGTATGATAGACGTACCAGAGTGCGTTTCTTCAAGGTAGGAGACCAGGATACTTTCAAATCTTGAGGGAGGGAAATTTTTGTGTGTGCTGTTAGTGTTTGGTTGTTGTTCTCTCTGGGTTCCGAGAGTGACCAGACTTGGAACCAGGTTTCTCTCCAGTCTCTCCGATACAGTCTCTTATATGTCCAGAATAGTAAGTACTAGGTAGATAAAGTGAGTTAGGCTTATGTTTGTTTCTTTATTTGCAAATGTGTATTTGGCTGGGAAGAGTTCAAATGTGTATTTGGCTGGAAGGAGTTCAAATTTGTATTTTGCTGAAAGGATTTTAATTTGTACTTGTATACTTAGGCTGGGAGGGTATTCCCAGTGTCTATAGCTGAAAGACCCTGTAACATATTCCATCTTAAATTTACAAAGATAATTTTTACTGTTTTTTCTTTCTTTAATTTAAAAGCTTTTCTTGTTTAAGAACCTGATTGTTTTTTATTCTGGTGAGACCCCAGGGGACTGGGTCTGGATCCACCAGGGAATTGGTGGGGAGAAAGGAGGGAAGGGGGAGAGAGAAGTTAATTTTCTCTCTGTGTTAGAATTACTTTCTCTCTTAAGGAGGGAAGGGGGAGAGAAAGGTTAATTTCTCTCTGTGTTAGGATTACTTTCTCTCTCAGGGAGAGTCTGGGAGGGGGAGAGAGAAGGCAGGGGGAAGGTGAATTTTCCTCTCTGTTTTAAGATTCAAGGAGTTTGAATCACGATGATCTTTCAGGGTAACCCAGGGAGGGGAAGTCTGGGAGAGGCAACGGTGAGGGAAAGGGTTTACTTTCCTTGTGTTAAGATCCAGAGGGACTGGGTCTTGGGGGTCCCCGGGCCAGAGTGTACCAGGCATTGGAATTCCATGGATCCGCCGTCCCATTATTTCAGAAGTTTCCTGTATATTCTTGGTATATAAGTAGAGGAACCTGAGTAGCAATAGGGGCCATGCAACCTTTTATACACTGCCTAGTGAGGGTGCATACATGAGCCAAAAGACACCAGTAACTAGAAGGCTCCAAGCCTGCCCTGCAGAAGTCACGTCTTGATCTAGAATATGAATTCGAACCAGAAATCATCTTGAACGATTGTTTTTTCTTGGTTACTGAAGAATTTGCACAGTATAAAAAACCCACCATAATCTGTCAAAATGGGGATGAAATATAATGCAGTCAATGGTGTGTCTTTTTTTCTTCTTTTAGAACACTGGACATAATTTTGTACACCTGACAGTATGCTAAAAAGAGCTAAAGATTCTGTAAAGAATGGTATTGTGCAATGGTGCGTTGAAATAAGAAAGAAAGAAATTGCATTTAGTGTTAATAAAGCTGACATTTTAAAGTTCCTATTGAAGCAACACTAAAAAAAAATCAGACTTGGCAATATTAATAGTATACGCTCTCCTCTCTCCCTCCTCCCTCCCCCCCACACTTGTGTCCATAAAATATTCCAAGAAGCACCTCAGCAGGAACATAAAGATATTTTCAGTTTTGTGTAATGCATGTTTTATCTAAACCCAGCCTTTGAAGATACTTATAACACGAGGTCAAGCATATTTTATTTAAATTTTGAATTCCTGAGCATTGGAATGGATTATTTTGTGTTCTTTCTGAATGTTCTGTCGACATTCAGATTGTTTTTTCAGTGTAGCAGTGATTTTTCTCAGTTGCTAGGTAACAAGGTATTGCATTATTTGCAGGAGCAGTAGATGGGTTGCTATTTGTGGCAATGAGTTATACAAAATGTATTAATATGTATTGTAGCAGTAATAATAATTGAAGTTGCTGATTTTATTTATTCCTGTTATTAAAAATATATAATTAACCCATTAGAATAGTTTCCCTACTGCAGGGAAGAAAACAGATTTCCAGTTTTCCAGCAAACTAACTAAAGACACACTATATATTTGGCATACTTTCAGATAGATAAGCTTAAGATAAAATTATATAAAATGCTACAATAAAGTGTTAAAAATACAGGGAATTTTATTAGGACAAGTTTTCATAGATGATTATATTAGTTTTCCCTTTCACAGCAATGCTTGGTTTTCCAGCAACATTAAGTTTCCCTCTACAGATGAAGACCAGACCTGTCAGTGATTGGGTTAGAAGTTGGTTCATCCCCTCTGGCAGCCTGCCATTTCAATTCTGCCTCCAAGCAGACTAGCCGGTGGTCTGCAGACCTTTCAGTGTTCTCCTTTCTTGCAAAGAGGATTGAAAACTGAGAATGGACCTGTTTGCCACCATGCTAGGACATATACTCCAGACACAAGAACTTGAGAGAGCACCTTGGATACTCTTTCAGCCATTTCCAAAGTTTCTCTACTGTGTATTTTCTGATTCCACTATTATCTATGCTTAGGGTGACACCTGTGAGTCACATGATTTTTTTTTTCCCCCATGACCCTGATGTTCCTCTTTCTCAGAGCTGGGAGACTCTTCTCCTATCCTTCAAAGTCTCTGCCTGTCAGGCAGGATCTATTAACTCAGGGTCCAGTGCAGTTCTTAGATCCTGAAAGACTCCACTTAACTTCATGGCTTTTATGAACAGCCAATTAAAGAGGAAAGGCTGTTTGGTCTAAGTTATGGAAGCTGTATTATCTTAGAAGTAATTGCCTATCGCATATGCCAAAATATGGAAGAAATCCGTGCATGGTATAAATCTAAACAATATTAAGCTAATCAATCAATATTGCTCAAATCCTTGATTTCCTCAAAGATGGATTTTCCTAGGATTGAAGTTAAACATACATTGCATGTATATTTCTGCTGTTTATAGCTTTCTGGGGTAGACAAGACAAGCCTGGTCTCATTATCCCCTTGTCAATAAATTTCTAAGAGCTGCAGCCATTCTTAACCCATTAGATCAGAGATCGGCAACCTTTGGCACGCGGCTCGCCAGGGTAAGCCCCCTGGTGGGCCGGGCCAGGTTTGTTTACCTGCCGCATCCGCAGGTTCGGCCAATCACGGCTCCCACTGGCCACAGTTTGCCGTTCCAGGCCAATGGGGGCTGCAGGAAGTGGCTCGGGCCGAGGGATGTGCTGGCCAGCGCTTACCCTGTGCTTACCTTGGCAGGCCATGTGCCTAAGGTTTCCAATCCCTGCATTAGATACACGCAAGTTAGCCTGTTGGAGAGTGAACATTGGTTTTAGACAAAGCTATTCTTTTGTACTGCTACACTCCAGCTCCTTGTGTTGTCTTTCTGTTAAAGTGGCATTCATGATGGTAATCACCTGAGCCTGGTGACTCTCTATTCTAAGAACATTATCTATGGACTTTGATCCTTTTTTTGTGTGTGTGTACGAAGAAGACCTGTTCTAATGTACCTAAAGAAGATTAAAGTGATGCTTACTACTCGGGTGGAGGCAAGATTATTCTAACCCCACCAGAGCTTTAGATCAGTCTGTGCAATAGCAGCACCCAGGCACAGACCCTCCTGCTGCCTCACAGTGTATCAGACTCTCAATTCCCAGCCTACTCTTGATCCTCTTCCTGCACCAGCCTTGCCTGGGCCCTGTTCTAGTCTTGTTGATGCCCTGCTCTGACCTCGCTCCAGCCCTGTCACTGATCCTCTCCGGCCTTGCCTCTGCTTTCTGACCCTGTTCAGTCCCTTGGATTCTGACCACCTGGCTTCACCCCTAGCTTCACCTGGACTCCAGCTACAGTACTGATTCTGGCTTGTCTATGGACTCTGATCTTGATTCTGACCCCGGTCTGTCCCTGGATCTCAATTCCAGCACCACCTTTGGCCCAATCTCAACCTTACATTTGGCAAAAAGCTCTGTTCCAGCCACTAGGCCTGACTCCCAGGCTCTGCTCCTGTCCCCAGAAACCCAAGACTCCCCCAGGTCAGGGTTTTCCTCCAACTCTTCATTGCCTGATCAACACTGGGGACCATTCTTGGAACTATATCATTACTGAGAGCGACACTGTCCATGTCATCAAGACAAGGGTTCCTGGCCTGAGGCCTACTTGCCACCAATGCATTATCCATACTCAGAGTGGTCTCCCTGGAATCCGTGGGATGCTCCTTGGTCTCCAAGATCTCATTCTTCATCCTGCTCTAGAGCAAGATCACTGGTCCTGTAGGTGGTGAATGTTGAGACAAGTCTGGAGGCCCCGAGAGAGAAGTCTTGTCTGGGTCTGGCAGTTCAGGAACAGGATCTATCCAATCTTAAATCATTTTTTCCTCACTTTTTTCTCTGTCTGGTAAATGTAATCAGTTATTTTAGGTAATTCACTTAGGAATTAATACTTATCTTTTTTTTGTATTCAGTATAAAGATGTACACTTTTTTCAGAGTAAGTGTAATCTGTATAATGTCACTCTTCTATTTTGTCATTTGCAATAAAATCTGGCCATTTGAGATGTCTATTAGGAAAGCACAACTTTTTCCTCTTAAAGTAGAGTTGTTTCATAAGGGAGAATGCTTTGATTATTTTTTTTTTCACAAGGACTGTGTTTATTTTATGAAAACAAAGAGCAGAATAAGAATACAAAGCATATAGTTTATTTTTTTTATATTATTTAAGACAGACAGTGAACGTTGTGGGGCAGATCCTGGAGTGTCTGGCCAAACTGCATACAATGCAGGTTGGGGTGGGAGTACGAAGTTTCGTAAGGCTCTGCTTTGCACTGTCCTGATTTTGAGACTTGTGTGTAGGGCCAGCATGGTCTTGTGATTTAGAGCATTGGATTAGGACCCAGGAAATCTGGATTAAATTCCGGACTATCTCAAAGACTTTCCTTGTGACCTTGGGCAAATCCCTTAATCTGTCTGTGCCTCAGTTCCCCTTCTGTGTTTTAAAAAAAAGTGTAAAACTTTTTTTATCTCCCACCCTCTACCCATGTACGATCACCCTGAACCTAGACACACTGTGTCTACAAACAGATTCTACCAGTGTTGTAGCACAAAGTAGTCACACTGCATGAGAGGTTCTGGTCCTGGATAGAATTAAAGTATGTGCATTTAAACAAAAAAAAAGAATATGCGATCTGTTATAAAACTCTCATGTGGGGGGTGTGAGATAATTGTCACAGGAAAATCAGAGTACAAAACTATATTGCATGTAAAATAGTGTGGTGATCGAAGATTGTTAGTGATTATGAAAAGTTATTATTCTGTCTACAGGGGGAGTCAGAAGGCTGAAATGCAACTGACCTGCCACAATTTCCTAGTCCCATTCTCCTTGGCAGTTGTCTCTTTGGAAGCATCGTGGAGGTTGTGGAAGGGCCAAAGGAGTAGTCATGGCATGGTTATCAGATTCACAAATTGCACAGCTCCAAGGAAACTGGCTGCGCAATAGTATATTCTGTGTCTCTGTGTTCCATTCCACTCGTGGTATTCTTTTAGCCCAGATAAATTTAGTTTTTCACTGTTTTTCCTCCTCATCTGTTGACTTCATATGTGGGCTCTTTTCACGTGAGTCTGTTCTCCCTTTTTAAGGCCTTTGCATAATTTCTCTGAATATTGTAATATATATTATCAGAGGGGTAGCCGTGTTAGTCTGGATCTGTAAAAGCAGCAAAGAATCCTGTGGCACCTTATAGACTAACAGACGTTTTGGAGCATGAGCTTTCGTGGGTGAATACCCACTTCCTCAGATGCATCATGCTCCAAAACGTCTGTTAGTCTATAAGGTGCCACAGGATTCTTTGCTGCTTTTACAATATATATTAAGGCATTGAGAAGAGAATAGACCCCCCAAATTAGGACTGTTCTCACTGACCTAAATTCCCATTTTACCTTTCATAAGCTATCAGTATACAAAGACTCTGCTATCTGCAGTAAGATAAAATGGGTAGGTTTGTATTCCTTTTTTTGAAGAAGCTGGATAATGGGCATGTAGCAACCCATCAGAGTGGTTTTATGTTGTATTCATGTATATGAAAGTAAAGTTAAAAGAACATGTCATCTTTTGCTCTTCACTTTTCTTTAATCATTTTTTTTTGCCTGCTGTGAAATAAAACATCATCTCATAATTTTCTTATTCTTAAATCACTTTGCTCAGCCCCAGTTTCATTTATCTTGTGAATCAGGAAGCCTTGTCTGAGAGCATGTTGGAATGTTTGGAAGTAGTTTCAAACACAAATGTTAACACTGACTGAAAAAAAATATATATTTAAGCACATATTTTGTGATGGTTAAGAGGGAAGGGGTTATATCATCCCCTACACAGGAAAGCTCTGACAGGTTCACTTCAGGGTTTTCTATAGATGATTCAACTGGAGTGCTGGTTTGCCTCCCTTCTCCCCACAGAATGGGAAGGAGTTTTGCGCTCCAAATCTGTGGATATCCCAGACTCTGTGGGGAACATCTTAATGATCTTGGGCCATCCATAAAGGGGTTGGGGTTGCTACCTGAATACTCTGGTTCCCCTCTTCTGACATGGCAGCATGTTTCTTCTCAAGATCTATACCACCATGGTCTCTCTGCTTGCTTCTGCCCCAGCAACACACTAATATTTACAGTTCAGACAGGGAAGGACGAGAGCTCATAATGTACAGTGGAAAGCAGGTAAAGATAATATTGACAGTGACCTTATTATTTTATGCTATGTCCCCGCTGGTGTGAGAGTCATGAGAGATGCTGCTTCATATAATGGCTATCACCAGCATCAGTTCCAACAGGGTGGGTTCCAGAGAAAGGAGAAACATACCTCAAAGGTGCATATCTCTCTCTTACCCAAGGTCTCTCTCTGTTTTGCTCAACTCATTGTAACCGGAGGGGCACATGTGATCTAATAATGAAAATAATGCTGGAGGGTGTTGGCTGCCTCAAGCATGCCTTTGATCTAAGGGCAGTCACAGATCTCATTGAAGCTTCTGGGCATGGCTAGCCACGCTTCATTCAGGCTTTGTTTAGTGCCCCTTTGTTTAGTGATAGGGTCCTACCAAATTCACAGTCCATTTTGGTCAATTTCATGGTCATAGATCACGGTCATTAAAAAGTAAATTTCATGATTTCAGCAATTATATCTGAAATTTCACGGTGCTGTAATTGTAGGGGTCCTGCTCCAAAAAGGAGTTGGGATGGGGGGCGCAAGGTTATTGTAGAGAGGGGTTGTGGTACTGCTCCCCTTACTTCTGCGTTGCTGCTGCTGGCAGCGGTGCTGCCTTCAGAGCTGGGCAGCTAGAGAGCAGCAGCTGCAGCCCGGGAGCCCAGCTCTAAAGGCAGAGCCATTGCCAGTAGCTGTGTAGATGTAAGGATGGTGTGATATGGTATTGTCACCCTTACTTCTGTGCTGCTACAGCTGACGGGGCGCTGCTTTCAGATTTGGGCGCCCAACCAACCGCCTCTGCTTTCCAGCCACCCAGCTCTGAAGTTACCTTAGAAGTAAAGGTGGCAATACCAAGGCGAGCCCCCCTCAAATAATCTTGTGACCCCCTGCAAACATAGGCACCAACTTCCCCTCTTTCCTGTGGGTGCTTGACCCCCTTCCCGCCCCAGCCCCACTCCACCACTTCCATGAGACCCCACCCCTGCCCTGGCTCTTCTTACCCCTTCCCCACCCCCATTCCAACCTTTTCCCCAAAGTCTCCACCTCAACTCCGCCTCCTCCCTGCCAATATTCCAACTCCTTCCCCAAATCCCTGCTCTGGCCCCGCCTCTTACCCACCTCCTCCCCTGACTGTGCCACGTTCCCACTCCTCCCCACCTCCCAGAGCATGTTAATGCTGCCAAAAAGCTGTTTGGTGGCGGCTGGGTGGGAAGCACTGGGAGGTAGGCAGAGGATCAGGGACGTGGTGCACTTGGGGGGAGGACAAGGTGGGGCGGAGGGTGAGGGGAGTTTGGCTGCCAGTGGGTGCAGAGCACCCATTAATTTTTCCCTGTGGATGCTCCAGCCCTGGAGCACCCATGGAGTCTGCACCTATGCCTGCAATTCCCTTTTGGGTCAGGACCCCCAGTTTGAGAAATACTGATTTCCCCCATGAAATCTGTATAGTATAGGGTAAAGCACACAAAAGATCAGATTTCATGGGAGGAGACCAGATTTCACGGTCTGTGACGTGTTTTTCATGGCCGTGAATTTGGTAGGTTCCTAGAGATAGCTGCTTCCTGTTGCGGCTGCTGCTGCTGCTGCTGTTTTCACAGGTCTTCTCCCTGATTTTCCACTCAAGGCACTGACCAGCAAGGCAAGGCCTGAGTAGCAACTGAGCCATGTGGTCCAAGGGGTTTCTCTGGAAACTAATGGCAAACGCTGGGGCTCGGGCATTGATTTGGTTACAGCTGTCTGCCTCAATGTGTGTGAAAGGAACCAGAAAAAAGTGAGCAGACGGCAAGGGAAACTCTGAGAGTATGGTCCTGGGAAGAATCCTGGAGAGAGCTTCTTTTGGGCAGAATACTCCCTCCTCCCTCTTCCCATTCTTTCTCCTTTTGTGAGCGGCACTACATCCTGCTTTTCTCTCCTCTCTCCCTCCAGGTTGCTCGTATCTACCCTCTGCCCATTTCCTCACCCTCACTGCGTCATTTGACCTGCAGCCCTGGTTGAACTCTCCCATTCACCAAAAGAGCCATTCATTTGATTTGTTCTTTACCAAACAGTGCTGTCTCTCTGATATTTCTTTGGCTGAGTTCCCCTCTCTCCAAGCATCACCTGGTCTCTTTCAGCATCACCCATCAGTCTCCCCCGACCCCCCGCTCCCCAACTCCCTGTCACTCATTCTTTCCATGACTTCCAGTCCATCAACACTGATGACTTGTCTCTTCTCAGCCCTCTATCCCCTTTCTTCCATTGATATGGTTGTTGATTTTCTCCATTCTTCTCCACTGTTGATTCTTTTGCCTCACTCTCTCATCACGAGGTCTGCCCTGCCAGCCCTCAGTCCTGGCTCACCCCTAACATCCACTCCCTGTGTTGCTGTTCATATGCTGCAGATCAACTCTTGTGGAAATCCTGTGACTAGGCTGATGTCTTCCATTACAAAATTGTTCTCTCCTCCTTCAGTTTTGCCATCTTCCTAAGTAAGCAACTCTAAATGTCTAAATTAATTGACTCCAATACCTGACCATCACTGTCACTTTTTCACCGCCTTTGACTCACTCCTCAAGCCCTCGTGACTCCATTGCTTTCTTGGCACAGGATCTTGCTGATTTCTTCCAAGAGAAATTGACAAAAATATAATGAGATCTTCTCCCTCTCTTCAACTCATCATCTCTTCTCCTTCTACAACTCTCTCCTTTACTGCATCAAACATAAGCTACCTGTCATCACTTACAAGGCACTTCTCAATCTATCCCCACCTTACCTATCATCTGTCTTTCACTACTGAGATGTCGCCTCTCACCTCTGATTAGCCCATCACCCACTTGCTAAATTTTCAAGCAAGGACCTTTGTGTCTTCTCCCATACTTCCCCTCAAGTTTGGGAGATGTAAATAGTAGTAGGCATCCTTCAGTCTCAAGAGACCATGGGTACGTGTCCCTGGGAGGTAAAGAATTTACTCCATTGGTTTTATGGCAGCTGCGGCTGTGGCTGAAGAGACCCACTTGAGAGAGACAATCTCTGCTGTACCTGTCACATTTAAAAGTGATGCTTCAACCCATTGGGCTCTGCCTTCTGCGAGCTCCTTTTCTCCTCTGCTAAGCTGGACTGCTTCCACTTGTACTCCAGAGACCTTTGTTTAGCTCTCGTTTCCAAACGCTACGGTCTTAAGTATGATCTTCCCAGTTGTCTACATCCATGTCCACTTCTTTGAGGTCTCGCTTGCACACATTCATGAAATGCAATTTTGGGCACCCCTTGGGTCTTTTTCCAAATGCCAATTCACCGTAGAGGATGTCCTTTGGGATGCGCCCATCATTCATCTGGCACACATGTCCAAGCCAGTGAAGGTGTCTCTGTTTTGAGGAGTGTTTGCATGCTGGATATGCTGGCCCACTTGAGCGCTGCAGCGTTGGTGACTCTGTTCCAAAGATTCATCAAGAAAGCTGTTGAGCCTCTTTTCCTGATGAGAGTATAAGGTCCATATCTCACTCCCATATAAAAGTTATCTCATTAACCTCCTTCAAGTCATTCCTTAAAACTCTCCGTGGCTATGAGACCTACAAAAAACTTGACAGTGGTTAGGCTACTGATATGCTGAGATTATTGCCTATCATGCTGACCAATATTCATAAAATTGTAGAAATGTAGGGCTGAAATGGACCTTGAGAGGTCAAGTCTGGCCCCCTGTACTGAAGTAGGACCAAGTAAACCTAGACTGTCCCTCACAGGTCTTTGTCCAGCCTGTTCTTAAAACTTAAAACCCTACAATTCCACAAACTCCCTTGGAAGCCTACCGGAGTTTATCACCCTTATAGTTAGAAAGTTTTTCCTAATATCTAACCTAAATCTCCCTTGCTGCAAATTAAGCCCATTACTTCTTGCCCTACCCTTCTGTGGACGCGGAGAACAACTGATGACCGTCATCTTTATAACAGCCCTCAATCTACTTTTCTCAAGGCTAAACATGCTGGGTTTTTTTAGCCTTTCTTCATAGGTCAGGTTTTCTAAACCTTTTACCATTTTTGTTGCTCTCCTCTGGACCCTCTCTTCAATTTGTCTGCTTCTTTCCGAAAGTGTGGTGCCCAGAATTGGACAAAGTACTCACACTGAGGCTTCACCAGTGCCAAGTAGAGTGGGACAATTACCTTCCATGTCTGTTAATACACCCAGAATTATATTGGCGTTTTTTGCAACCTGTCATAAACAGATAGCTAAGGGTTAATGTCTCTTTCACCTGAAGCACCTGACCAGAGGACCAATCAGGAAACAGGATTTTTTCAACTCTGGGTGGAGGGATTTTTGTGTGTAAGTCTTTTGTTCTGGGTCTTCTGCCTGAATCTCTCTCAGCTAGAGAAGGATTTTTCTATTTCCTGCTTTCTAATCTTCTGTTTCCAAGTTGTGAGTACAAAATGGTTTGTTGTTTTGTATTTACATGTCTATAGTTGCTGGAGTGCTTTGAATTGTATTCTTTTTGAATAAGGCTGTTTATTCAATATTTCTTTTAAGCAATTGACCCTGTATTTGTCACCTTAATACAGAGAGACCATTTGTATGTATTTTTCTTTCTTTTTTATATAAAGCTTTCTTTTAAGACCTGTTGGAGTTTTTCTTTAGTGAGGAACTTCAGGGAAATTGAGTCTGTACTCACCAGGGAATTGGTGGGAGGAAGAAGTCAGAGGGAAATCTGTGTGTGTTAGATTTACTAGCCTGACTTTGCATTCCCTCTGGGTGAAGAGGGAAGTGCTTTTGTTTCCAGGACTGGAATTAGAGAGGGTGGACTCCCTCTGCTTAGATTCACAGAGGTTGCTTCTGTGTATCTCTCCAGGAGCACCTGGAGGGGGGAAGGGAAAAGAGTTATTTCCCTTTGTTGTGAGACTCAGGGGATTTGGGTCTTGGGGTCCCCAGGGAAGGTTTTTGTGGGGACCAGAGTGCCCCAAAACACTATAATTTTTTGGGTGGTGGCAGCAGTACCAGGTCCAAGCTGGTAATTAAGCTTGGAGGTTTTTCATGCTAACCCCCATATTTTGGACGCTAAGGTCCAAATCTGGGATTAGTTATTGACATGGTGGCAACCGCATCACATTGTTAACTTCTGTTCAATTGGTGATGCACTATAACCCCCAGATCCTTTTCAGCAATGCTACCATCTAGACAGCATTCCCTCACTTTGTGGTTGTGGATTTGATTTTCCCTTCCTAGGTGAAGGACTTTGCACTTGTCATTATTTAATTTCATTTTGTTGCTTTCAGACCAAATCTCCAATTGTCAAGGTTGTTTTGAATTCTAAACCTGCCTTCCAAAGTGCTTAAACCCCTCCCAGCTTGGTGTCATCTGCACATTTTATAAGCATGCTCTTCACTCCATTATCCACGACATTAATGCTATCTCACTGTTTCTGTATACTCCCCTGTCTCTGTATCTCTCTGTTATCTCTTGTCTTCTACTTAGATTGTAAGTTCTTTGGGGAAAGAACCATCTTTTTTTTCTGTATGTATGCGGCCCCTAGCAAAATGGAGTCCTGGTACATAGGTAGGGCTCCTAGGCACTATAGTAATACAAATAATAAACAATAACAAAGAACTGGAAAGTCAAACTCAGAAATTGCCCCTTTTTTTGTTCCTACTATGTTCAGTGAAACAGGCCTCTGTGTACATTTTGTATAAATAAACAGGATGGCACCAAAGAAATACCTAACTCATGTAATGAATTTCTATTCCTAACAGAAATAATCTGGCAAGCCCCCAAATACTGGCTAAACTCTTGGGCCAAGGGGCACAATAATTTCCATCATGTCATCTCTATAGTAATCTTCCTTACACGGTGTAGTCAAAAAGGAATCTAAATATACCATTTATTTGCATTACATACAAGGCCAAATGCAATACAGAAAAGATTAGACAAAAAAACTTCACCTTTCAGCAAAAGGAGCGCACAATCAAATATCTTCCCATTATCCCTTAAAATAGAACTAGTGACCATTTATTCTCAAATAGCTTGTGTTTGTGTGTGAGAGAGAGAGAGAGAGAACCACTGAACTCCATCCACAATGTCAGTGTTATGTCATGTTTGGTAAATGTGGCATGTGTATCATTTAATTTAAAGGACTATGAATGACATACATGAATTACAGTATGCTGTCCTATATGTGTACTTTATAGTAACTCTTACCTTTACTGTGCAACAATTAGCTTGTGGCATGAAATAGTCTGATGGAACTATCACATGGCTTTTGCCTCAGCAGAACTGTTAATAATGGAACAAGCAAAGGGTCAAATTGCGCATCCACTTATACTTGAGCAACCCCACTGTAAATTTGGTCTGCAGAATCTTTATTATTGCTAGTGATGTAAGAGCCAGAAAGAACATAACTTACTTTTCAGATCCTGTGTTGCATGTGCAAGCTGATTATTAGGAACACCTTTTTACTTGTAAATTTAGCAGACTTGACCTGGAGGTCATTGAGAAGCAATAGAACTGAAAAGCAATTATGTAAAAAGTGTAGAATACACTCACACTTCAATGTATTCCCAAATCTTGCAATGTTATTGTCAGTCTTGCAATATTTGGTATTTTTACTAGAAGCCCCGGCAGTTCAGCTTTCATGGGGAGTGGGGAAGAAAGAGGCTTCCAGCCCTTGTGGTTGCAGAGAAAAGTTTGAAAATGTGATGGAAGTGTAACATAAAGACTCAAAAACCAAGAATTCAAATAAAAAGAACTCAACATTTATTTATTTAATAAATGGTGCCTAGCTCAAGTTTTTGAATGCTTGGGGTTGACGCGACTGTACAGTATTGAAAAATCAAGAGTTTTTGAAATAATAATTGATAAATTTGTTTTATTTGTCTTCTAATCCAGGCCTTTAGAATTAACTTGCTTCACATCTTTAAGCTTTTCCCTGCAACTGTGGGGGCTAGAAACTTCCTTTCTTTTTAAACCTCAGAAGTGAAATTCTTATGCAATCTCCAGATTCCAAAATTTGGGTTTTTGAGAAAAGAGTCACTATAAAAAAGAGTCACAATAAAATCAAGAGACTTGGCAACACTGATCAGCCTCACTCTCATGTAGCTGTGTAGGCTCTGGCATGATAACACAATAAAAATACAAACTTCTTTAATCTCTAATGTAAACAGATATGAGATTGAATATACTCATGAAGCAGGTCTGCTGAATAAGGAAGTACCACAATCAGTTTTCATAGTGAATGTGTCCCTTTCTGTGATGCAGTGCAATTTCTATTTCTTTTAGAACACAAACGCTTGGGTGAAATCCTGACCCCACTGCAGTCAAGAGGTGTTTTGCCACTGATGTCACTGGGACCAGGATTTCACCCTTGGTGACATGAAGCATGACTTGACAGAGGGTCCTTCAAAGAAATGTATATATAATCTCTGAACTACCTGTATGCCTATAGACTTGAAAGTATTAGAGTTTTATCAGTAAATGTCAGTAAACATCAATTGCTCTGTTCACATGCAAACCAACAAAAATATTTTCATTGATAACAATCAGAAATTACAGATAGACAAAGAATAATGCTACTGAAGAGCATTTTTTGAATATTTTTTACATGTGATGTTGACAATTTGAATTTTAATAGTTACAAAGCTTTAACTTTTTGAATTTCAACATCTCAACATCTACTTTCATTAAATAATTATTGTCTACCCCCCTAAAAAAACTGTTAAATTTAAATTTAAAAATATAAAAGCTTACAATCCATAATTTGCTCAACTGTGAAGATTTTTACATAGATAAAAATTTAAAAAGCTTAAATATAAGCATTGATATTATCTGTGAAGTTCTAAAAAAAATTAATTCTGCCATCTATATATATAACATTTTCTGAAAAAATATTGTGTTGCTAATGTAGATATGCTTCAGATAATGTTAGTCTCTGATAAAAAGATAGTCTGTATACGCTCATATGATAGAGTAATTCATTTAAAAGCAGGGCCTATATTTGCTGGAAGAAATAAGGAATCTTGGACCTAGAACACATGCATAAACCTAGCCCCAGATAAGGTACTGTGAGTTGAATGCTAACCATGTAAATCGGGCTCGTAGATCTCCTACCTCCCTTCTACACCAGATCTATAATACTCAGCTCCAAGGGGGAGGCAAACAAGCAGCTTTTCAGTAAGATGCATTGCCTTGCTCATGCACAGATTTCCACAGGCAATGGGGAGAAAAAAAACATTTTCCTTCTGCCAGCAGGAATTTGTCCTTAATGTTTGAGTTAATGAAATGTCTGACCTATTGAATTACTTTTCTAACCATTACCTCACTTTAAAATGCATGAAAAATTTAGTACTACTAACATAGCAAAAATGATTTGTATCTTGAGTGTTCATTCAGTGCATAATAAACTGGGAGTAGTATTTAGATAACTTTTCAGTTTGGTGCACAGAGATTTAGCCATGCAAGTTTGATCAAAGTTAAAAGGATAAAAATGTTTCCCATTTAATTCTAGATAATATTTCTCAGTAAATAAATACATGGACTAAATTCTTGGCCCAATTTGTGTCATCCTAATGGTGCAAAGCAGCTTTAAAACTATGCTACTTGCTTCCTTGCATTTCTTTCTTTTAAAAAAAGATTAGCTTATATATGAGATTTTGTTTAACTCTACAACTACCCAAATACTGTTAAAGTAATTGTCATCTTGAAATCTGCAAGTTGTGGCTTTCCTAACTAGTCTTCTACTGGTGCATCCCTAGAATATTTTATTCTTTGAGAATTATAAAACTTATGGTACCTTTACAAAGAAAAGAAGATGCCTTTCCTCTCATTATTTTCTCAGAGTGTTTCTAATTTTGTCTCCTGTCATCTACCAATCCACCTTCCCCATAGCACTGGGGATGCATAACACACAATAGGTTTTCTACATTTTGCTTGAAAAATGAAAATTGCCTTGGTTTTAAACTTAGATTCATAGATTCTAGGACTGGAAGGGACCTCGAAAGGTCTGGACTAGACTATATGAACAACCCTATGCAAATCTTAATTACTAATTGTTCACTCCCTAAAATGCACATCCAAGAAATATCTGAGATGGCCCTTGTCCTACCCCTCTCTGCCCATTTTGGGTGGTGGCTAGTCCTGCTGCTAGCCAAACACAGGCACATACGTGCAGGGGTTTAAGGAAGGAGAGAAGAGTCCTTGCACATTTTCCCCACCCCTTTGTGTACACCGGTGTGCATTCCCCCAGAAACCAGTGCAGAATCAGCTCAAAGGAGTAATACGGCCTCAAATTGCAGTACAATTTGCAGGGGTTCCTATGTGCCATGGAATCTCTCCTTTGGGAGATAGAGGAGGAGGAGTTAGGGGAAATGTGTGAGCATGGTTCTTTGGGAGAAATGGCTAGGACAAAATTTTCAAAAGGGGATACAGTCCAGCCTCTTTTTTTGTCCATGCAACTTTTTGCACATGATTACTGTGAATGCAAATGATAGCATTTGTATGTGCACCCTCAACGTCCATTCAGGATTGGCTTTGTACATGGACATATTGTCATTTGTATACATAAATAATAGTAAACAAATAGTTACATGCACAAGTGACTGCCTGTGCACATACAGAGGCCATGTTCTGAGGCTCTGTAAAATGGTGGAAATAATCATGACTGGTCCAGGGGAAAAATTACTCTCTCCCCTTCCATAATTTAAAGTGATCTGTGTGAAAAAGAAATTCAGCTGGTTTTTGGTGTATGGCTTTTTGGTGTTTGTTTTGAAAAAATAATTCCATGGAAATTTCAAAGTGTAGTTTGTGTAATAAGGCGTCCTTCATTCCCTTTAAGAATTGTATTCTGCTTGTCAATTGTTTCACAGTTTTGCACATATTTTAAATGAGAGAGTTAGACTATGCCTCTTTAGCATTTAAATTAAGCCAGATAAGTATTTCACCAGCAAGCCGAAGGAAGGGGTGCTTATAATACAATGGTGTAGGAGATGGATAATCTTGCTGATACAAACACATGCCATGTTTTCTTAAAAAATAAAATTCCAAACTATTGCTGTAGATATGCTAAAGCTGCCTTGGGTGGCTTTGATATGCATGCCAATTCTTGGCCTTTACGTTTCACTTGGTCCTAAAATAATATGCTGTTAATTTAGAGTATTTTATTAGTATTTTCTGCATTATGTTGTAATACAGTTCAGTTTAGACACTGACAAAATGCAGCAGCCAATTAAGCAATTTTGCAAAAATTTCTTCATTGGTTGATACATTTTGACAAAGCTTTTCATATCTAAAAATTAAGGGTCACGACCTTTTAAAAATATATGACATTAAATGGTGTTAATAAGTGCACTCATGCTCACTTTTATAAGGGATTATTTAAAAGCAATTCTGCAGAATGCCTTATATTGGTAAAATGTTGGATATACAGATGCCTGAGGGTTACGCAAACTCAACTTAAGGCAAATCTGCACTTACAGAAAAAGTTCTGTAAGCTAGAAACAGGAGGAGTTTTGGGTTTTTTTTGAGTAATTGTCGGATATATATTTCCGACTTACACAAAATTCAAGTTACGCAAGGCGTTCTGGAACAGAACACTTGCGTAAGTCAGGGAGCCTCTGTATACTATTTACATTTTGTATGCATCAGTAATAATAAAACAATAACATTGTTTTTTAATAGTGAATTAAGGCATCTGAGGATCCAGTTCATAACAAGGATTTGTTGCAGTATTGTAGCAGCAGCATCTTGAGTGTAGTACAAGACTGATTATACACAAATTCAACTTTCAGAGTAGAAATTGGGGTGTTCACCATTCTCTTTCACTTGTTAGCTGTATTTTTGGGTGCAGAATAAGAACCAAAGGTTGCCATGCAGGTCAAATACCAAGATGGTCACCACAGTAAATGATGCATACAAAGGGAATTAAGTACTAAGGTAATACATACATTCAAAATATTTATTATATATTATTTCACAATTTAAAAGGATAGCCTCAATTAACTCAAATCATATTTTATTATTAATCCAGCAGCTTGCATTTCATTTTCTTTACAGTCTGTTTTGCCTTGCCACCGCATCTAGTCTGTGTTTTTTCTCTTACGCGCCTTCAGTTTTGCCTTTTCCCCCTTACTCTTCTGTATTGTTCAGCTGGTTGGGATGGCAAAATGAGGTATGGACTCAAATTAAATGGCTGAGTCAGGTGGGAGAGTGCAAAGAAGGAGAATGGACCAAGAATGGACCAAGCTGCTGAGTGAAAAGGAACTAGGGTGGGCTGCTGAGCTCAGTAGGAGAGAGAAAGTTTTAAAAAGAGAAAAGGTTAGCAAATGAGAGAGAAGGAACTGGAAACTGCAGAGAGGGGAGGGAGAGATTAAAGTAGTCTGAATAGCTAGAAGAGGCAGACAAACATATTATTTACGGTGATTTACCGCCACATCTTATAGATGTCACGTCTTTCAAATCTTTGTCTTTACATTTAGTCGTACCAAAGCTGCGTTAGTTATTTCTTATCTGATTACTCTAATGATCTGCTTGCAGATCTTTCTGTTTCTTCTATGTTAATTATAGAGTGTCTTCACTTTTCTGCTACTCATTTATCATTGATCCCACAATTCCCATTTTACCTTCTTATTTCAGGGACTTACATTGGTTGCCTCTGAAAGTAGGTAGTTTCATTTAACATTCTATTTTTAGCATTTAAAGGTCTTCATGCATAAACCTATTTGTATATTCAAAATTTTTCATGTTCATGGATTTGGTTTACACTGCCTTTTCCTTTGTTGTCTGTGTACCTTTGCCTTTGTTCATTTAACACTGGTATGGGGGAAATTTCTGTCCTATATGAGATAACTTTGCTAGAATCTCAGTTTATATATGTCCATAAAATAAGTTTGTTTTTTTCTGTTGTTGTAATGCATCTTATTAGTTGCAAGGTGTTGTGTATTGTTGGCTATATGCCCTAAAGAAGCATACAGAAATGTACTCAGTACACCCACAAACAAACCAAGACCTTTCAGTTTGTTCCCAGAGGTTATATTCCAGCACTGCTGCAAAACAGCTCTGAGCTGGAAGGGCATTCTGGGGTGGTGATGTGGAAATAAGAACACTAAGCTTCCCACTCTGCTTCAGAATTCCCCTATCCAGCAGTATCACAACAAGCAAGTTTTGAACTGGAGCCTCTATGTCAATATCCAGAGGGTTATTCCACCTGAAAGCTATTTCCTAGCTACTCTGGAGCAAATGAAAAGATTTGGGTGTGGTTGCACCATGTTCACTTTTGTGTGTTCTAAGTTAAAACATGCAGATTGCTTCCCAGTTTGAGACTCAAGAACTTTATTTTGCATCCTAGATGTTTTCTTTAAAAATATTCCATTGATATTGCATCACATACTAAATCTCCAAGCATGATACATTTGGCAAATGATTTCTAACTGTACATCGTACACTGTGATGATCATAACTTCAGCTTGCACCTCCAAAATTGATCATGTACTCTTGGCTCATAGCAAGCGAGGATACCTGAATCTAAAAATCTCAGTGGGAATACTGAGACTCAGTAAAATACAAAAGATATAGACTACAGTCAGAAAAGATGAACTGTACATTAATTCTATTAAGAAATGTATTAAATATTGAATGAATCCCTAAAAATCAGAAAATTAACCCTACCATATGTCATAATGTGATACTTTTGAAAGACATCTTAACCTTCTCCTTAAATATTTTTTCAGTACTTGTACTTAAACAACACAGTCACTTTCACTGCAGTGCAGAAATTCTATCCTCTTGCACTATTGAGTCTCCATGACATATCTGTAACAAAAAAAAAAAAATATGAACACAAATCAGGAGTAGAAATATTTTGAGCTCTAAGAGTACAGAAAGTGTGTGTTATTGCAGAAGCAGCAAGAGCTTAAATGTCATTTTTCTTGGAGTGGATTTATCCCGTTTTCTTGAACTACACTTTGCTGCACCGTAAATATAAGAAATACATGGAGAATTTAAAGAAAAATAATATAAATTGGATGTGCACACAAATAATTGCATATTTGAAACTATCCTTAATTAATAGTGCCTAGATTTAGCCTTATTTATTTATTCCAAAAAAGAAATCAGTTATTTAATATTGCAGTTCACATCGGACATAAAATTTTAACCTAAATACACATGTAAATATGTCCCAAAAAGTTATACATTAACACCGAATGACTACCTAAATTACATTATTATTTCATCGTTTTAACTTAATGAAGTCTTTTTTCTCTTTTCTTGTTATTCATACTGTCTCTACACTTCTGATTCATTATTAATCATAGCTCATGTGGTGACTTGCTATAAAATGTTCATGACAGGTTGTTGGGTTTATTTTTTTCTGTAGTGAGCTAATTTAATATGTACTGTAGCTTACATTTGTGGAGCGATGATGTGAAAACCTGTTTGGCTTCACAAGAATATTGTTGATTAATATTCCCAGTGCTGTATGTTCCACATATAAATTAATACTTTTTTTCCTTTCAGATTTATAGTTTCAAGCTATAGCAAAGATTCACGTTCTGCTGTCTTGTCACAATAAATGCAGATCTGTAGTGGCAGTATTTCCAGTCCAAAGACTGATTTTCTTGTACTGAGTAGCATATGTAAACTAGGATTTATTAGAGAATGGATGGAAATCAATTACATGAGATTTAATAAGAGAAATATAAAATGATTGGTGTAGGAAGCAACATATAGGAAGGGCTGTTGGGTCATACACAGTAATACCAGGAGGAATGACCTGAGGGCAGTAGTATATATTGAATTGAACATGAGTTAACAATGTAACACCAAAAAAAAAAAAGCCAATTCTGAACAATTTTGTATACATTAATGGGAGTAATACGTAAAATAATAAGACCAATTATTCTACTCTTATGGTACAGCTTAGGTCTCTGTTGAGTTACTCCACGCAGTCCTGGCCTCTTTTTTCATTAAAACCGTCACAATTACAGAAAATTCAGGGGAGATTAATATATAAGATAAATGTTTGAAAGATAAGATATATGGTTATCAGGAAAGGGCAAAGGAAAAGAAAATTGGTCTTGTACTCACTTTTTTTTGCTCTTTTATCATTTATAACCGTAGAAGTCTAAAAAAGAGATTTTTTGCAGGGATAGTGAGTTTCTTTTTTTATCTGTTCGTTTTGTACCTTAGAAACTCAGTCCTGTCTTGCCTGGAAGACTCTCTGATAACTGGAGAATTAGTGCAATAAGCATGCTCCATCTAGTGAAAACAAGACTGAAGACAATTGCAGCTCTCTGCCAATACGTAGCGGGATGTTTATAAAGGAAATAATAATTATTTACATAACTCAATAAGAAGAGAACAAGAAACTACAGTAGAGAAAAATTGGGTTTAATATTAAGGGAAATGTTATAACTTCACAGTAAGACTGGCTAGGCATTGGGTCAAGGAAGTTTTATAAATTACAATAGTGGAGATACTCAAATATAGGACTAGTTACTCAAAAAGGAATGGTTTGGTAATAATCTTGGGCATGATTGTCATGTCCCTCCCACTCCGCCCGGTATTCTCCATACATGCAATATTCCATATTCTCCAATCCAGCAATGAGAAGAATGCCTAGTAGGGTTGCCAACTTTCTAATCACAGAAAACCAAACACTGTTGCCCTGGCCCTGCTCATTCCATCCCCCCTCCCTCCGTCACTTGCTCTACCCCACCTTCACTCACTCGCTCATTTTCACCAGGATGGGGCAGGGGGTTGGGATGTGGGAGGGGGTGAGGGCTCTGGCTGGGGGGTTGGGCTCCAGGGTGGGGCCAGAAATGAGGGGTTCAGGATGCAGGAGGGGGCTTCTGGCTGCAGAAGGAGATTAGGGTATGGAAGGGGGTAAAGTCTCAACCTACGTGTGTGGGCTCTGGGGTAGGGCCAAGGAGGAGGGATGTGGGAGGCAGCTCCGGGCTGGGGCCGAGGGGTTTGGAATGCGAGAGAGGGCTCAGGGTTGGGGCAGGGGATTGGGAGTTTGGGGTGCAGTCTCCAGGTGGTGCTTACCTCAGGTGGCTCTCAGGAGCAGTGACATGTACCTTTGGCTCCTAGTCAGTTCTGCGTGCTACCCCCACCTGCAGGTACTGCTCCCGCAGCTCCCATTGGCCACAGTTCCCGATCAATGGGAGCTGTGGAGCCAGGACTCGGGATGGAGGCAGCGCATGGAGCCCCTGTGGCTGCCTTTATGCCTAAGAGCTAGAGGGACATGCTGGCTGCTTCCCAGGAACCACGTAGGGAGCCTGACAGCCCCATGTCAACTGGACTTTTAATGGCCTGACCAGAACCAACAGGAACCCTTTTCAACCTGCTGTACCAGTCAAAAACTGGACAACTGGCAACTCTAATGCCTAGGCCCATTGCAGCCAATGGGGCATTGTGCGGATACAGAGGTCTGACCATGTGGAGCTCATTGCAGAATTGAGATAATGGATTTGATTCTTCTATGTGGAAGGGTGGGAGGCCAGTCTTCCTGCCATTGTCCTGCATTCCTTGGACTTTACTCCAAGGATCTGCGCAGGATGAGGAGTAGGAAATGGGTGGGCCTAAGGTGGTGAACAAGACGTGCACACCATTTCCACACAGCCTTATGGAGATCAGAGTCTTCCCCCTTTAGGAGAGTCCTTTTAAGAAGTATTTTTTCCAAAGGCCTCTGAAAAAGATCACAAAAATGAGAACGCTATGGGGGGGAGTTCTACAGCATTCTACGGTAAAAGACCATTGTAGTAACTTTTTATAAGAGAAAATCGGGCTAGAAATCATTTGAAAGTGAGGCTTTTCCATGATAATCCATGAGTTTGTAGTTTTGGCCTAGATGGAAATACTCCAAGAATAGCCCTTCTCACTGTTTGTCTGCCAAAACTCTGAAACACAAGAACATGCAAAAGGCATGTGTGTGTGTGTGTATATATATATAAAGAAACAGTTTCATAGGGATTTCCAAAGACTTGGGGTTGGTTGGTTTTTTGTTTTGCTTTTTAATTACCCAGAGGGGTTAGCCCATCCTTAATTGTAGTCACAATCAGCCTCCAGTTTTGAAAACACCTCAGTAAGTTCTGCCTAGTTTCTTCCCAGTTTGCTTCAAGACCAAAACTGTTTTTGCTTACGCCATGTTAATGCTGAAAGTTTAATGAAGAAATCTGCATAAGATGTTTATAATTTTAATGGTCTTATGATATCAATTTATCTCAAATAGTGCAGGCTATGAACCTATTATGTTTGTATTTGTCATGTTACTTAGAGCCACAAGGGAGAACTCTCTTCAGCTATTGATGGATGAATATTTTTTGCCATTGTATTTGTATCCTTTTGTAACCCCTCTTCTCTGATAATGTTCACCTCAAGGCATGAAAGGAAAAGATATTTTGAGAAATACTTTTGCTGTCCCCTCACTGCCCCTGATGGAGTTAATCCAATTGTCCTGCTGTGCTCACAGAGTCTGTTTTCTCCCACCCACGGTGCTTCCTTCTCACAAATTAAGAGTCAAAGTACAGCATGATGCCAGCCTGTGGTGTACGAGATTAACTGGCAGTGATGAACATTGTGTTTCAAGCTAGTAACTTCATGTAGTTCAGCTGATTCTCTTGGAGCACTTCTGTGATATTTCGGGGTATATGTGAGGATGATACTTGTCATCTTCTTGCTGTGACTTCCCTATGTCAGCATATTGACATTGTCGAGGATGATTCTTCTTTCAAAATGTACAAACAAGTTTCACATTTTTACTTTTTAAGCTCTTCCTTTGTAAAGTGACTACACTTTTATACTAGAATATTAATGCAGTGTTTGATCAAATATTGAATTCAGAGACTTAGCAGGTAAGGATGAGTAACAATAGCATTTTTTGGACAAATGTGTCATTTGTTTTTTATTCTCTGCACATCATAGGTTAACACAAAACAGCCTGAATGCAGGCGAAAATTATCTTCACTGACAGTAAGGCATGCAAGGTTTGGGCCCATACTGTTTGGCTTAGTTCAGTGCAGGGACCCAATCATTTACTAAATGGAAAATTCTCAAACATAATAATAATTAGGTTATCAACCAGAGAGCTGTCTGACCTGTAAATGTATCAGCAAATGGAAGCTACCCCTCCGAAATTAAATGACGTTTTTCAAAAGCATTTTGATGATTAACAAAATTTGTCATGTTGGATATTTGATTTTCTCTGTGCACATTGAAGATGGCTTTTGTAGTGTTTTGTGTGATGTCACCATGTTGATAGCTGATCGTATGCATAAAATTTTAATGTTAGGAGGAAGTATCCAACACTATATTGTATTAGTTTTTTATTGTTTCATTACCTTTTTTACCATGATATATAATTGCATGATGTAAAAACAAACTTATATAATCAAATTTCTATTCTAATATATTTTTCACTATAAAATATTACTATCATTACCCTGATGTTAAAAAAAATAATATTTTTGTTCCATATGTATCAAGTGTTTATTTTTATTATAGTTGCTCTTTCTTTACCAACTGGCAAATCATTATTTGCTTCCTTTGGTATTCATTGGAATAATCATCATCATCAAATTATTTTGGCACTTGTAATACATAATTCTATCTAGTAATTCAGTGACCACTTATTAAAAGAATGCTCACTTTCCCTTTTACGTGGAATCTATAATCTTGATAGAACTGTGTCATACTTAGCAAATGCATCCATTTTACCCCAGTGAATATCAGAGATTGCTGTAGAGATTCACATTTCGTTCTTTAGATTTCACCACCCTCAAGGCTGTTCATCTTTGTATACAGATTTCATATGCTTTGCTAGCAGCAAAGTATTTGAAATACTGTCAAAGATTAGAAGAACAGTGTGGGATTTGTTATGTTGCCAGTGACACAAATTATGCTTTTAGATTATCTGTTATACAAATAATATTGCAAGGTACAATGGAATAACACTGGGGTCTCTGTGCTAGCCCTACAATAGGAGTAGGAGAGAAGAGATTCCCCAGGTCCATGAACCCATCTACTCTGCACATCTGGAGCTGAGGGGTTGGAGACATTATTTCAGTTCTCAGGCAGGAAGAGAAGCCAATGGGAGGGGTTAGCTACATAGCAATTCCATGTTCTAGTACTGGATGGGAGGTGGATTTCACCTGTATAACTGCACCCACTCCACCCACACGGAGCCTGAATAATTTAGCTTTGTGAATATGGGAGAAGTGCATTTCCCTGTTTGTGTCTATAAAACAGTTCATCATTAAGTGCTGTTGAAATAAAATGATAAATCATTTTTGGCCTTGTGACTCAGAATAAGCCAAGTTGATCATAATTCTAATAATTCTGGGGTGGAGAGGATATTGTTCAATGAGCTTTTTCAACATCTCAGTTTAATGTTTTTGCAATCCTCAGATATAATAAAAAATTCTTTTTTTATACACACACACACACAGTATATATAGTATTTTATACAAACACCGTGTATGTGTATGTGTTCGTGTATGTAAGTAAAACAAGAATTTATATATTAAAAATATATAAAATCTTTGTATGTGTTCTTGTTACAACTGTGGTTTGCAAAACTATTAAATCAAGATGTTTTAAAAAGTCCATAAATGTGTTCATTAAAAACTAAAGTAAAAGTTGTTCTGAACAAGTAACATGCAGACTGAGACCAGTCATCAGAGGATATAGTGAAAATTTTTAATGACCAGATCTAATTTAATAGAAATTAGGAGAAGGCCATGATAAAGAAATGAAACTAATAATTTTCAGTTGGAACATTAAAGATCATCAGTTACAAGCACAAAATCAGTATTATTATTTTTATATAGAACTCAATAACATGAAGAACTTACAATCTAATATATATTCTTAAGACACATCTGATCCTACCACTGAAGTTAATGAGAATTTTGAAATCAGGTTGATGGCAGGATGGGGTCCAGAGTGTATATCAAAGTTTTTCAATTGAAGTCAATAACCAAACTCCCAGTAACTTCAGTGATACAGGATAATGCTTAAATAAATAAACATAAGATGCCTGGATCTGAGCTTGCATTACACCAGTTTTACAACAGTGTAACTCAAGTGGCTTCAGTGGATGTATTTCTAATTTACACCAGCACAGATGAGACCAGAATCAGGACCCATAATTCCAGATACTTAAAGAAGACATAAGCCTATTGGCCCGTCAGAACCCTTAGAATGCTGTTCTGCAGCTGAGTTATACTTGAGCCTTATTTTTCCAGGTAGATTATTTATCTCTCTTCTTCATGCCTGATTTATAGAAACAGAATTTATTAGACAACCATCTGTCTTTGTGGAATGTTGTTGTCACCAAGACAACTTGACATCTGTTTCCAAATGGTTAATATATACAGTAGAATAATGACACATACTGTGTATCATTTATAAGCCAGTCTCTCACCAGCTTGATGTACATGGAAGTAGTGACTTTCGCTGAAACATGGGCAACCAGAAATATTGTCTTGTTGTGTCCAGCTGTGTTTCAACAGCTCTTTTACCTCAAAATAACAGCAGACCGGAGTATTCCTTTTTTGAATGCATACATCGTGCATGCACACCAAGGATCCTTCTACTGCATTAAGCATGCAAACGATCCGCTAATGTTTGGGGTAAGGGTTGTGTTTAGGATGGGGAAGAATAAGGAACTAGCCACTCTACAGTACTATCCCCTGCAGACTGCCTGGATTTCTGGGTTAAAAGGTGGCTAGGAGTTAGCACAGCATGCAACTGTATGAATGTACATTGTCTATGGCTGTTCCTGAGGAGCTACAGGAGCACTCAGCTGAAGACAGCATGGCCATGATTGATTCTCAATACCACCATACTTCTAAGAGGAAGAGAGGCCCAGCAGAGTAGCATGGAGGAGCAGGTATCCATTGCAGACAACTCCTGCTTCCATGGATCTAGCGCTGGGGTGGGCAAACTTTTTGGCCTGATGGCCACATCTGGGTGGGGAAATTGCATGCAGGGCCATGAATGTAGGGCTGTGGCAGCGGGTTGGGGTGCGGGAAGGAGTGTGCGGTGTGGGAGGGGGTACGGTGTGCAGGAAGGGGCTATGGGCAGAGGGTGGAGTGTAGAAGGGAGTGCAGAGTACGGGAGGAGGCTCAGGGCAGGGGTGCAGGAGGGGGTTTAGGGCAGGGAGTTGTCCGCATGAGGGGTGCGGGGTGCAGGAGGGGGCTCAGGGCAGAGAGTTGGGGATCAGGAGGGATACAGGGTGCAAGAGGGGGCTCAAAGGAGGAGGGTGTGGGGTATAGCAGGGGACTCAGGGCAGGGGATTGGGGTGCAGGGTGCAGGAGGGGTTCAGGGTGGGGGCTCCAGCCCAGCCTCACTTACCTGGAGCAGCAGCGGCATGCAGCAGGTCTAAGGTGGGCTCACTGCCTGCATACCTGGCTGCGCCCGCTGCCCTCATCTGTGGGTACCTGCCCCAAAGCTCCCGTTGGCCACGGTTCCCGTTCCTGGTCAATGGGAGCTGTAGGGGTGGTGCTTGCAGGCAAAGGCAGCATGCAGAGCCCTTCCACTCCCCCTCTCTCTCCCCCAGGGGCTGCAGGGACGTGATGCTGGCTGCTTCCCGGAGCAGCCAGGGGCCCATGGCACCATGGTGGTGCAAATCCCACTGGCTGGATCCAAAGCCCTGACAGGCCGGATCTGGCCCACGGGCCATAGTTTGTCCACCCCGATCTAGCAGGTCCCTTCTTCACCAATTGCTAGGATCCCTGGGGTTGAGACACCTCACTCCGTGACAGGAGCTGTTCAGCATTTTGACAGGTTCTTAAACTATGGTTACTTTACTGTTTTGCAATGGTTAGCTCCTCAGCTATTGTATCCATTTCCTTTGTTATGATCTAAAAAAATTAAAATCACATGCCCTTGAGAAAGGAATGCCTCGCAAGAAATCTTGCAAAGCAAATATCTGTTTTTTCCTGCATCTCTACCACCCTGCAGCAAGTTTCTCGGCAGGACAGAAAAGTGAGGTTCAGTGTAATTGTATCAGTGTTGCAGTTTATTTATATGTGTACAGTAACCATTGTTGAAAATTTAATGGTTCAGCCATATTTATTTGCCAATAAAATGGAAGTGATTTGCCCCATGTAATGGATACCAACTTTCAAGTTTTTGAGGTAAATTATAGATGAGGAAAGATGTGCACTAGAGGGACTGCTGTACTTCTGTTTCTTACAATTTTTCCTCAGGAAAGACTCTGCTGTGTTATTACTACTGTCTTGTTAGACCCTGTTATGACATGAATCCTGTGCTCCAATGTTTTAAAATGTATTTAAAAAAACAAACTGGAGGAATATAAATGCTTTAAATTTTAAAAATGTAAAATATATTTTAATACTTTAAGTGCATAAAGTTCCACTGTGTATATGGGGTTATCACACACATTCAGAAACTCCATATCTTAATGCTCTACTGGCTTACAAAGATGACTCAGGTTTGCCATGAGCAGTTACAACCAAACGTGGTTTTAACTGTATTTGAAAATAGATCCAAATACAAATTACTGTACAAGTCCCAGTGTGGTCAGGGCCTGAATTTCAGGGTTTGGCAGATCTTTTTCTAATCAGCTCCAATGCTGTGGTAGAATGTTGTAACGCAATTTGTATTGTATCCATACTTAATATGATCTCATACCATAGGATCAGGGCCGGCTCTAGCAATTTCGCCGCCCCAAGCATGGCGACACCCCGGGGGGGGCGCTCTGCTGCTCGCCGGTCCCGTGGCTCCGGTGGACCTCCCGCAGGCATGCCTGCGGATGCTCCAACCAAGCCGCGGAACCAGCGGACCCTCTGCAGGGAAGCCTGCCGGAGGTCCACTGGAGCCACCTGCCGCCCTCCCGACAACCGGCAGAGCGCCTCCCGCGGCATGCCGCCCAAAGCACGCGCTTACGCGCTGTGGCCTGGAGCTGGCCCTGCATAGGATGATCATGTCTGGAAAATGATCTAGCTATTTTCCTTGGAGGTTCGCTTATGACAGGAGTTGTGCTATCCAGGCTGTGCGATTTATAGATGTTTAAATTTTCCAAATCTTTATAATACGAAACCCTGTACCCATCACCCAGCTGAGTAAGAGCATCTGCAGAGGAGAAGTAAGGGAGGAATCATTTCTACAGGCCTTCAACTACAAAACTAATTCTCTGGGTGTAGATGTGGATTGAAATCCAATTCGTTTTTACATTTTTACAAGTCTCCTTTTTAGATCCTCATGACTCCACACTGGCTGATTCTTGTTCCCTGGGTTCTTTCTTTCCACAAGAATCATAGCCTTACGCCTGCATTTCTAAAGCATCCATTGCTGCAGTATATGGGGACTCTGGACACTTAACTCTGGTGGTGTTTGGTATTATCCAACCAGGAGCCACGCTGTGGGGGGAAAATGGTGATACTCACTTTACTATCTGCACACAATCCCAGAAAGCTTATGGTTTCACCTAAAGTGATCAGCAATAAAATAGTTAACGGTGCTGAATTTCAATTAACATTTCAGATGTTTACCTGCAGCTCAGGAAGACAGCACCTGACCGATTCATATTTACAAGGTTTCCTTCACAACCCTAAGGCCTTAGAAACATTTTTTAATTAAATGAAGCTTAAAATCTGGAGGAACTGATTGTGCCACTAGTAAAATGTTAGTACTGTTCTGAGCTCTAATTACTTTCTTGTACTGCTCCCAGCATAATGGCATCGGGGTGCTGTTGCCTCCTAACTGAGTCAGTCCCCAGCCTTCTTACACAGCCATGGCTGTTAGTACTGCTACTCTGTTCCAAGTACGTGCCTGTTCCAAACCACTCCAAAACCACGTCAACACACTATCTAGAATAAAAAACCCACCCCCTTTCTAGGGTGTGGATTTGTTAATAAAGAAATTAAAAGTAAGATAATATTCCGCTCAAGCCTTCTACCAAGGATTGGCTGCTCTTAGGGTTTCTAATTCAGGACTGCCCAGCTCAGACCCTAATTTCACTGTCTGTAGAGATATGCTTGCTCGGGGATTCGGGGAACGCGAGAGCAAACCGCAGGGAAGGAGACCTGCTTGCATGGGGGTTCGGGGAATGCGAGAGCAAACCGGGGAAGGAGACCTGCTTGATTACCAGAGGCTTCCTCAGGTATGCTGGGATACCTGCTTATTCCATGGAGGTCAAGAAAAGTGCTGGTAAGTGTCTACACTTGATTACCAGCGCTGGATCACAAGCGCTGGATCCTCTACACCCGAGACAAAATGGGAGTACGGCCAGCGCTGCAAACAGGGAGTTGCAGCGCTGGTGATGCCCTGCAGATGTGTACACCTCCTAAGTTGCAGCGCTGTAACCCCCTCACCAGCACTGCAACTTTGTGATGTAGACAAGCCCTGAGATCTGCCTGGGGTAAGGAGCTACCTGCCTCAGTGACTTAGCAGAATCCACTTATCCCTTTTCCAGCAGGATCAATTTCTGCTAACAAGGTGGGGTACTTCAGGCACACTGACAGCCCTGTTAAACTGTTCTTACATAATGTTCACCAGAGTTCATAATTTTTCAGGATTTGTTTTCTTGAATTCTGTTAGCCCTTATAGTTCCCCCCCCCCAAAAAAAGTATTGTGTAAGTTTATGCCAACCTTAGCAGACATAACTTTTCCTTTTCCTTTTCCAGCATCTGTATGTATGTAGTCACCAGGGAGTTATCAGTGTGTGTGTGTGTGTGTGTGTGTGTGTGTGTGTGTGTGTGTGTGTGTGTGTGTGTGATATCTGTCAGCTAAATCAAAAATCCAAATGCAAAATGTTGTACTCATATTTTGTGAATTTGTAACATTCCCTGGTGGAATGAATGGAGAATATGGAGACATAAATACAATATTACTTTATCTCTTTGCTTACATTTTTTCTTTTGACAAATGACTTGCTCCACTCTTCTTGTAATTGTATTACACCACTGAGTATAAGAAAACTCACTACAATGGAAGTTATGCTTAATCCAAAAATGTGATATGGGCTTGCACTTTTTTGTGACATGTATCATGGTTGTCGGCAAAGTGAGAGGCATATCACATACATGCTTTTTTGTCTCTGATATGAAATTTAGGCTATCTTAATGCCTTAAGCTATTGTAGTAGTGTCATGACACAATCTATGATTTACCACAGCCAAACTGCAAGAACTTGTTCTGCTGCCATGTATGAAATATACTACAGTCTTTACTGCGTAATGCTAAATTGCATAACAATTATATGGATGCTATTAATTGACCATCAGTGTTATCTGATTTTGAAAATATTGATGGGGCACTAGATTGCTATGTGCACCAAGTAAGTGCAAGTCTCTTATGGCCTTTTGGTATGAAACATTAGAATGCTTGTAATATTATGCTGTCCTAGGCCTCATTCCCATTACATACTATTGACCCATATTTCTGATATTTGACATTTTTGCTAAATGCTGTCAGAGATCATCTATCACAGAACAATTTTTCAGATTATCTGTTGAACTCTCTTCTTATAACTCAAATATATAAGGGCTTCAGATAATGACATTTCTTGTTGGGAAGATGATCAATGAATCTCCAGGTAAGACAATTACGAGGGAGCCATTGTGCATTTTAAGACCAAAAACAAAGCATCTTTCATTAACAAAGTTGTTAGTCCCTAAACTGTGATTAGATTTCCCTATTGGCCAAATATGATATGTTTCTGTAAGGTGCATCTTCAAACCCTTCCACATCCAGATTCACGGTAAGATCCACTTTTTGTGAAAGAACAGAATGTGATACAGGTTATGTGGTGTTCCTGGTATTCTGAGATCGATGCAGTTTTCAGTTTAAGCCCACTCTTTTCAAAAGAGCATAATCAAATTGGAGACCCACCTTCAGAGCCCTGACCTGAAAAGTTCCAGGGACTCATTCCTCCTCAGTCACGGTGTTCAACAGTTGCATGAAGCCACAGGAAGAGCAAGTGACTCAGAAGTCTGATTTATTAATTAGCAATCCTGCTAATGCTTCTTAGTCATCAGTTTCACTAGTCGTGGGGCGAGAGGCAATTTCTCAGACTGCTAGGGCCAAGCCCATGCAAAGCTTTGAATATCGAGACAGAGACTTTGAACTGGGAGTCATTTAATTGGGAGTCAGCAAAGAGACCAGAGCACTGGAGTTATGTGTGCAGAGTGACCTGTTGTGCTAAACAAATGATCTGCTACCTTTTTGTACCAATGTGAGTGTTTTGGGATGTTTTTGTCTCATTCCTAGATATGAAATGATGTGATCAAACATGAAGGTCATGAATGTGTATATTGCTTTGGCAAGGACTGATGTGATGGGGCCCAATCTTCACACAAGTAACAAGTATAAGAAGGGCTTTTTTTCTTGCCATTGATAATGGGGCATTCAAAGCTTTGAGGAGTTCAAAAAACCACCCAAGGCTGCACAGTGACTTAACAGTCTGAGGGCAAATGCCCTCACTAATGGAAGATGTTCTCTCTTTCTACCAGCATCACCCGACTAATACCTTGCTGAGCTTTAACAAGCAGCAGTTCCTCCAGGTGCAGCTTATGGCTAGACATTGAGAAAGATGGTAATCATAGAAACATAGGGCTGTGAGGGATCTCAAGACATCATCTAATCTAACCCCCTCACTCCCTGCCACACATACACACTGAGGTAGGACCAAGTATACCTAGACCAGCGGTGGGCAACCCGCTGACTGCATACGGCCCGTCAGGATAATCCGCTGGCGTACTGAGAGACAGTTGGTTTACATTGACTGTCCCCAGGCATGGCCCACCGTAGCTCCCAGTGGCCACGGTTTGCCATTCCCAGCCAATGGGAGCTGTGGGAAGCAGTGCGGGCCATAGGTTGTCCACCACTGACCTAGACCATCCCTGAAAGGTCTTTGTCTAACCTGTTCTGAAAAACCTCCAATGGACAGGGATTCCACAATCTCCCTTGGAAGCCTGTTCCAGTACTTAACTACCATTATAGTTAAGGCTACAATTCTGTCATGGATTTCGTGACCTCCATGACTTCTTCTGGGGCAGGGCTGGAGCAGCAGCTGGTGGGAACAGCTGACCAGCAGCCAGCCCCGGGGTTGGTGGGAATAGCTGATTGGTGACCAGCCCCGGGACTGCTGGAGCAGCAGTCCCCTGCCGCAGGAACAGCAGTGGAGCTGGAACAGCTACAAGCACGGCAGCACTCTGTTTGTCCCTCCCCCTCCACCCCAGGGTATTTTTAGTAAAAGTCAGGGACAGGTTGCAGGCTTCCATTAATTTATGTTTATTGCCTGCGAGCTGTCTGTTACTTTCACTAAATATACCTGTAACAGAGTTGCTGAAGATAGAGCCGATTATGTCTTGCTTCTTGTCCCACCTTCAGTGGACATAGAGAACAATTGATCGCAGTCTTCTTTAGACAAGTCCTCAATATATTTGAAGGTTGATATCAGATTCTCTCCCCCATCCCAGCCTTTTGTCAAGAATAAACATGCACAGTTTTTTTAACCTTTCCTTATAGGTCAAGTTTTCTATACCTGTTATCATTTATGTTGCTCTCCTCTAGACACTCCAATTTATCCACATAAGTCTTCAAGTGTGGTCCCCAAAGTGGGACATAGTACTCCAGCAGAGGCTTCACCAGTGCCAGGTAGCACGGGACAATTATCGCCTGGATTTTACATAGAATACTAGTGTTAATATACCCCAGAATATTTGCCTTTTTCATAACTGCATCACATTGTTGGCTCATATTCAATGTGTGATCCACTATAACCACCAGATCTCGTCTAGTCATAGTACTGCCAAGCCAGTTATTTTGTAACTGTGCATTTGGGTTTTTTTACCCCTAAGTGTACTATTTTGCACTTGTCTTTATTGATTCTCATCTTGTTGATTTCAGACCAATTCTCCAATTTGTCAAGATTGTTTTGATTTCTAATCCTGTCCTCCAAAGTGCCAGCAAGCCCTCCCAGTTTGTCATCATCCACAAATTTTATAAGCTTACTCTTCACTCTGTTATTCAAGTCATTAATGAAAATACTGAATAGTACCAGACCCAGAACAGATCCCTGCAGAACCTTTGTAGATAATGCTCTCCCAGTTTGACAGTAAACCATTGATAGCTACTCTTTAAGTATGGTCTTTCAACCAGTTGTGCACCCATTTTATAGTAATTTCATCTGGACCTACTTTTCCCTCATTTGCCTTCGAGAATATCATGTGGGATTGTGTCAAAAGGCTTACTAAAATCAACATATCACATCTACAGCTTCCCCTCCTCCCCCATCCATTAGGTCAGTAACCCTGGAAGGAAATTAGGTTGGTTAGGCATGAGTTCTTGACAAATCAGTGTTCGTTATTACTTATCATACCATTATCCTCTAGGTGCTTACAAATTGATTATTAAATAATTTGTTCCAGTATCTTTCCAGGTATTGAAGTTAGGCTGATTGATCTATAGTTTCTTGGGTCCTCTTTGTTCTCCTTTTTAAAGATAGGTTCTATGTTTGCCCTTCTGTGGTCCTCTGGACCTCACCCATTTTGGTGCTGTTTATATTTGATGTGAAGTGAATAGAGACTTTAATGTCTTCTGCATACCGCTGGCATTTCAGCCTGTGTTGTCTCACTGGCTTTCCTAATGTCTTCCTATATATCTGGAATAATATGAAGAAAACAAGCTAGTGGGACTCTGCAGGAGGGCCTGCTGTGGGGCAATAGCTACTCACAATGATCCTCAGGGTTCAATCTGAACAGAAGGCCCTGGTTTTGTGGTGTTTCCCGTGACCTCTGTAGCTACAGGCAACCAGATTGTTAGATGCTCAACAATATGAAATAGCACAGACAGGACCAGCAGGCTGAGTGTAAATGTAGTTCCCCGGTTTGTGGACAGGAGGAGGTCAACTACCAAAGCAACAGTAGATGTCTCTGTACTGTGCCCTGTTCTGACACAGATTGAGTGGAATCTAAGGCCTTGTCTACACTGGCGCGTTACAGTGCTGCAACTTTCTCACTCAGGGGTCTGAAAAAAACACCCCCCTGAGCGCTGCAAGGTACAGCGCTGTAAAGCGCGAGTGTAAACAGTGCCGCAGCGCTGGGAGCACAGCTCCCAGCGCTGCAAGCTAATCCCCATGAGGAGGTGGAGTACGTACAGCGTTGGGAGAGCTCTCTCCCAGTGCTGGTGCTGCAACCACACTCACACGTCAAAGCGCTCCCGCGGCAGCGCTTTGAAGTTTCGAGTGTAGCCAAGCCCTAAGATATTGGTTGCTGAGAGGTTGCTGACTTCTGGATCAGGTTGCTTAAGGGATGCTACAGACCAGGCAGTAGTTTGGGCGATAACTAGGGTCGAAGAATTTTTTCTCAATACTGTCTGGGCCATTGCCTGTTTAGTGTGAAAGAGAAATCCCCTGCATCCATGTCAGTGTTGACAGTCTCTTATTAGTAGTGGACCCACAATGGAAGGTGATGTGTTCAGGAAGAAAGGAAGCAATTTGAAGCCTGGAAGGATTCTGCAAAAGTATAGTTTTGCCACATCTATGACAGAGCAGAGGCTGGATCTCTGCCTCCTAGCTCATTGGCATAGATTTGTAAGAAAATTTTTGTATTAGACTTTATTTTCTGCCACTAATGCTCAAGTTTTCTGCCTTATCCTTACACCCCCCTTAAGCTCCCAGCCATATTTCCAACAAGCTAGAGCATCAATAGACGTATTTAGGGAGTTGTAGTGACTCAGTAATTATTCAACTCTTGATCAGCTATCATTTTTTATAAATTAAGGTTTGGAATTTGGCAAGTCCAAACTTTTCTGGTCAGTCCACTGGAGGTAGTTGTTTGTTGTCTTGCTGTGGAGAGGGTTTTTATTTCAATCTAGAGGAGGACGGGGTCTGACCAGGATTGGGGGGAATCAAATCTGTGTTTCTTATGTGCACACCCTGCCTGAGGGTGTTGCTGACTTTGTGGGTACGTCTTCACTACCGGCCGTATTGGCGGGTAGCAATTGATTTCTCGGGGATCGATATGTCGCGTCTCATCTAGATGCGATATATCGATGCCTGAACACGCTCCTGTCGACTTTGGAACTCCACCAACGCAAATGACGGTAGTGGAGTAGACAGGGGAGCCACGGAGATTGATCCCGCTCTGTGAGGACAGTAGGTAACTCGATCAAAGATACTTCGACTTCAGCTATGTTATTCACATAGCTGAAGTTGCGTATCTTAGATCGATCCCCTCCCCTAGTGTAGACCAGCCCTGTGTGTAGAATCTGAGATTGCTTCTGAGAATCCTGTGGTGCAAAGTTATTAGAAGTACCGACTTTTCTATTTGCTGCTCACTTCCTCCCTCTCTCATTTCTTTCCTTTCCCCTTTTCCTTTAACCATTAGTCTGGCCACTCTTCACTTTTCTAGGACCACAATTCCTCCATTTCAGTTGCTCCTTTATTCTCCATTGCTCACTCTTGTCTGCATTCCTACATTTTCTGTCCCAGTCTTTTCTTACTGGTTTTACTTTTTTCTGGTACTGCTGTTCCATCTGTAATTCAGTCTGTAATTCTCTCCCCTCTCCCCCTTTGATTTCTCCCTCCTCCCTACTCTGCTGCCCTGTCTTCGCTTTCCATAACTGTACCTGCTTTGCTTTTCCCCCCATTCTATATCATTCTCACCTCCTTTTACTCTCTGTATTCTCCTCTTTGACTTGTAACCCCCTCTTCTAATCTTTGTACACCTTCCACTGCTCTCTCTCTATTTCTTTCTACTTGACCAATGCAGATTATTTACCTGTTAAAAAGTTTATAGAAAAGGTGTTTGTTTCTGACTGGTTCTTTGTTTAATGATTTTAATGAATGTTCTTACCTGAGCTTTTATTATTTTTCAGGTTTTAAAAATCAACTTGGTTGGCCACAGGAAACGTGTTTTGGCATCTCTGGGAGACAGGCTTCACGAAGACCCTCCTCAGAAACCACCTAGGTCAATAACCCTCAGGGTAAGTTCCTAGCAAATTTGGTATCTTGTAAAATCATCAATTGTCTTATAAAAATCATATGTAAAAAAAAAAAAACCTGAAAGTACAAAGAATTGTCACTTAGTGGCTAAGCATATAGAATGAGTTTTATCCCTTTCATTTTTGTTTGCTCTCTGTAGTGCAAGTTTGTGCTCTAGGTATGTCTACACTTACCTCCGGTGTGATTGATCCAGCAGGGGTCGATTTATCATGTCTAGTAAAGACACGATAAGTCAACCGCTGAGTGCTCTCCCGTCGACTCTGGTACTCCACCGGAGCGAGAAGCATATGCAGAGTCGATGAGGGAGCGTCAGCAGTTGACCTACCGCAGTGTAAGTAGCTCTAAGTACGTCGACTTCAGCTACTCTATTTTCGTAGCTGATGTTGCGTAACTTAGACCAACTTAGCTCACCTCCCCCTCCAGTGTAGACCAGGCCTTAGTTACACAGAGCCAACTGAAATCAGTGAGGTAAACATGTATATATAACAAGGTGTTTCTGGATATCTAAAGTAACTTGTCTTATTCCAGTTCCATTAATAACCCCACTCCTGCAAGCCTGGTCATGGTGCCGTTTAGGATTTTCCACATTCACTGATTTTTATATTCCTCCCATTGCAATAAATTCACTAGATTTCTAATCGCAGAAATTTTGCTATCTTGATATCTATTATCCTTATTATGTTATGGTCTGGGGACCTCATCTTTACTGTGTTGTGTTCAAGGTAGTTCCTGCTCATTAGCACCTTTTACTATAACATTTTTCATTCAGTTCCTCCCTGTTTAAGTAGATTTGATTTGAATATTTCCATGGTGACTGCTCCTCTGATTGGAATTTCGTTCTGGAATGGATTTCTAGTTGTCGGGCATAATGTGCTCCCTAGTTGTATTTCCCGGTGTTAGGAGGAGAAGGTAAAGCTAGAGTGGGAGCTTTTGCTGCCTTTTATAATCTTATTTTAACAGAAAATTATAGATTCTATGACCTCCCTGTTTTTACCCTTTTTAGTCTCAAAAGCTATATACAAATACTTGGATTTAGAAATCTATAACCTGTTTTTTAATATTGTGCTAGCAAAAGTGTTTTTCAGTTCATGATGTCCTGCCCTAGAGGATTGCTCAAATATAGATATTTTTAGTTACATTTTATATCTTGGCTTGCTGTGTGAGTGGTCTCCTGGCACAGTGCAAGTGCTAAAATAAAAAAAAATGGCCAATAGCTGAAAGTAGCATGCTCTCACTCAGTGGTTTTGATGCACTGAACTGGAAAACTATTTCTGTAGGTGGAGATGTTTTCTCTTCTGCTGGTGGAAAAGCTTTCACATCCTATGTTACTAGTGGCATTGTTCTTCTCAGGGTACAGTGAAAAGTACACTAGATCTCCTCCTCATGTAATGAGGATGAGGAAAAATATTTCACTGCCCAACAGCTAAAATTACTAATGCAGACAATAACTAAATATTATTCATCACTTTATGTACAGTTGTCTTCAGTGGGAGTCCTAAAGGAAAGGACATGAGTTTGGATTAAGATTTTCTACTCCTTCAATAACTGAGGATACTGTACCATAGAAATACTCAAACAAAAACATAGATAGGTGTTTACCTTATAATTTGCACTAATGATTTTATTTTCAAGCTGAAGAATAGTTTGGATATGTTGAGATGTATTTCTGCTTCTTTAGGAAGATCTGTTTGTGTCTAGCACATTGAAAGAACCATTTTTTGTGTGAAGATTGTTCCTAAAAGGATGCCAATATAAGTGTTAGGTGGGCTAATCGCCTCATACCACCACTTCAGTTTTTCTAGTTCCTACGGTAGTTTTAAACATTATATTTTTTTAATGAAGAAAACATTGGTAAATATTAAAGCAAAAGTAACAAAGATATGGTATGAAATGCGGAGATTTATCACTCTTATCTAGGACCAGAAACCTGCCATTGGAAGAGTAGCCAACAACATTAGACCACCTCAGGCCTCCTTACTTTCCTCCTGGTCTCTCAGCAGCTTGAAATAGGGCGCCTTGATGCGGTCCACAATCTAGTTTGGCTCTGTGGAAAACTGCACCAAGAATCCACTTTAATTACTCCTCTAAAACAATAAAATAAGAGGTAGGTTTTCCTCTCTGCACCAGAGCAGCCATTTGCATCTGAGCAATGTTGTACGGTACTTTAGGCCCATTGTTGTTTAATATTAAATACTTATAGTTATGCGTCATACACACAAACTGTCACATTCCCTGCTCCAAATAACTTAATCTAAGAAAATTATCTACTGGCACTGTTTCCTGGTGCATGTGATACCAAACTGGGCCATCTTCTCAACACCTGGTCAGAAACCAGACTGTTCCTGATAGTGGGGTTGGGTAGAATGGGCAGCGCGGAAGGGAAGAAATCTGCTACTGGTATAGGCTAGTAGACAATTACGTCCCCATTTCCCAACTCTGAGTCAAGTCCTCTCCCAGAGCTGCTGCTGGGAAGATGCAGCTACACATAGCCAGCCCTTGTCGTGGTCCAGGTAAAGGCATGACTGATGCCTGAACTACTTGTAAGGGGCAATATACCATCACTTTGGAGCAGCCAGGTGGTTTGTACTCCAGTAATGTCTCCCTTTGCTGGGAGAGAAAATAAGTGTGCAGAGATGTAAGATACACACTTTACTTACAATTGTAATGGCCCTGCAGAATACAGAATTCTTCCACCTGCACAGGAAGAATAGTGTCTCACAAACCAGTGATGTGGGGAGGCCATGAGGAAAATAAGGGGTGCATTACTGCCCTCTACAAGTTGTGTAGGGCACGTCACAATCTAATACAATATAGCACTCACTCGTCATAAATTATTTCTTCAGGAAATGCTCCTAAATTTTGTACTGACAATCGTTCAAATATAGTTTTAAAGAGGTTGCTTGTAGACATAAAAATGGTATTCTACCGTGCTACATTTTCCATTTCTATCTAGGAACCCAGCGGTAACCATACTCCTCCTCAGTTGTCTCCCTCACTTAGCCAAAGCACTTACACTACTGGTGGCTCCCTAGACGTTCCTCACATTATCATGCAGGGGGATGCAAGGAGAAGAAGAAATGAAAACTATTTTGAAGATATTCCCCGGTCAAAACTGGAGAGGCAGATGGCACAGGTAAGGTTAAAAAAGCTGTCCTCATGCTGTTGATCAAAGAATTAAATCTAGTCATTTCTGCATATTCAGATATTGGGGCCAGATCCAAATCAGCAAATGCAATATTCATTGTTGTTTTTTAGTTTCAGAACAGTGTATGCCAGGTTTCTGAATCCTAAACTAGATTAGTTTTTACACATAGATATATATATAATATTTTCAAAAGTGTGTGTGTGTGTGTGTGTATTTCATTTTATACAGATTTTTAAATATATTTAGATGCCCCTAAATACAGGTAGATGCCTATGTGCATTTGAAAATCCCATTAGGTGCCTATTTGCCTCTTTAGGCATCTAAATACCCTTAAAAATGAAGCTCACAATCCTGCAAAGAATTAATCTTATGAATGAGTCTTTTGTAGGATCAGGACCTACATTTTTAAACTCATAGTATTGAACCTTTTTTTTTTTTAAGAGAGAAATACATAGTAGTAAGGAAAACAACGAGGAGTCTGGTGGCACCCTAAAGAGTCCAGTTGCACCTTAACACAGCTACCCCCTGATACCTGACAGTAGTAAGGAAAGAAATTCTGGAAAACAACTTCACTTATAGAGAAATAAGTGAGAATAGGACATAGAAAAAGATCTAGGCCCTAATCTGGGCAGATCCCTGTAAAATGGATCCACGCTCTTCTGTCTGAAGAAGGGCACCAGAGAGGCATTAGTTATTAGTGAGGATTGTTTATACTTCCTTCCAGGAGGATAAGATATTGACTAGCCTTAAACAAGTAATTGCTAGGCCCTTGCTCAAGAAGTCATCACTTGATGTTAAAGGCATCCCTGTCCTATTTAAAAGTTTCCCTTCATGGGGAAAGTTATTGCAGATTTTCTGATAGCAGCCCAGGTGCTGCTGACATGCTTGTGGGATCTGGCAGAGCTGAATAGGGTTGTTCTTTGCTCACTCTATCCCATCCTTGTTGACGGGTCTTAGAGCAGAGTTTAGGAGTAGCTCCTGCTCTCTGAGAGTCCTCTTGTAGGCAGTTCCTTGTGGTTCCATTATATTGCCCTGCCTGTTCTCTACAGACAGATGTACAAGCTCTGAGAGGAAACTCCATTTTAGGCTGTGTTTTCATCAGTATCAGAAGACATTAGTTTTACCTCTCCTTTTCATGAAAAGGTGCTAATTCCTAGCACTGGCTGAGAGAGCGACCCAGGTAAAAATGAACTGGCAGAATCTCACTATAGAAAAGACAAACATGATACAGGTTTGAAGAAAAACTAATGAGGGCTGTGACTGCTTCCTGTACTGAGTGTGCCCTCCCTTTTCTAAGGAAGTTTGTAATCTTGAGGTTTATTTGGACATACTTAAAAGGTTTGTAATTTATTTATATAATGACTTATGTGCCCATCACCGTAGCACTAAATGCATCCCAACATTAAATCAAACTGTCCTCAAAAGACAGCATAAACCAGCCCCCTTCCCTGTACTCCTTCAACCAACCAGAAATAATGTACTGATGATTTTAAATTAAGCATATGGTTGACCAAAAATATATGTCTTGTACCACTCTAAAGGTCAATAAAGTTAAGCTATCAGCAAAAGTGCCTCAGGATGATCTCTGCTGCTCTTTGTGCATAGGGAGAAAGATACCAAGTCCTAAATCATTTAATGCTTTGCAGTGTAGATCAAAAATAAAACTTGGAATTGCACCCAAAAACAGATGGGAAGCCAGTGCAGTTCATGGAGCACATTTGTGACATGAACAGTTCACTTCACTAAGTAGGCAGGCTGCAACATTCTGCTCTGTGTGAACCTTCCAAGTAGTCTTCAAGCATAGCCCAAAGTAGAGCGTATTTCAGTAGTTCAACCTTAAAATGGCAAAGACTGTGCAAATAACTGTGTTACGGTCTACATCATAGAGAAAAGACTGCAATCTCTTTGTTAAATGCGTGTAGAGAAAAAGCAATTAAAAATGTAAATGAAAAATGAAACCCATCTGCTACCTGGAATCCAAGAGCAGTTGATGAATTCCATTTGTTAAGGCAAACATTTCTAGGAAAGTTAAATTAGATTTTTTTTTCAAAGAAAAACTTGGCTGTTGTATAATTTTATCCTACTGAATTAGGACTCTCATTCTAATCCAGAATCTGGGGAAAGTTGCCCTGTGTGCGAGCTTGCTTTCAAACATAAATCTTCTAGGCTTTCACCGTGAGGGGAATTTTGACTGAAGTCCACATTGGGGTGGGAGGATGACACGTTTATCCGTGTAACTACTTAACCACTTTACCTACTATAAAAATACTTCTTTGAAGGTCACAAAACTTGGATGTCTGAATATGAAATATCTCATTATTTATGGTTGAGTAGACTGATTTGTGCACATTTTATCACTTGGTTCACACTCCCCTCTTCCTCTTTCAGTCTCTAATGTTTTGGGGTTTTTTTAAGTACCATTTTAGCAGCCCAGCCTGCCTCCCTTTTGCTTTCCTCTCTTCTTGTCTTAATGTCCTGACCCTCCAGCAAGGTCTGAAACATCCCTTCCTCCGATACATAGGAAGTTGTAAGGAAAAAATACATTTGCTTTTCTGGAAAGGCCATCATATGTGCCTCCCATCCAAAGAGAGAAGAGGGCATTTAGTACTTCTCCTGCTTCAATGCTTTTGAAAAACCACTTAAGTGTTGTTTTTTTCCTGGGCGTTGGTACCCAGTGAATGTCCTTCTGCCCCTTCTCTGTCACTTTCTCAGTGAAAAACTAGGACTAGTCATCCTTCAGGATTCCTTCAGATATCAAATGAAATCACAGCTTACAGTAGTGGCTGTGTTAGCATCAGAACTCAAATCTGCTTGGATTCTCTGCTAGCTCTGCATTTGGTTCTGTGGTACTGGTGTATGCAGAACACCCATTGACTTCAATGGGAATATCATGACTCCATGTGGTGATCATTCTGTTTGTCCACGTCATGCTTTTAAGAGGTTAAACTGGGCTTTGCTCAGCCAATCTGGTCTCAAAATAGACATATTAATTGAGGTTTTTTTTCTCATCATCGTGACATTTTCCCCAAATGCTTTGCTGAAATGAACTTTATTTAGAAACATAAATTCTAAATTTATGGAAGGGACCTCCTGGGTCATCAAGTCCAGTCTTCTGCTATCATAGGCAAATCCATTATGTAAGCCATTTATAAATTTATTAAGATCAGTTTTAAAACTGGTTAGTCTGTTGTCCCTGAAGCTCCTAGTGAAAGGCTGTTCCAGATCTTCAGTCTCTCCCAAAAATTCCTCTTGAAAGTAAAGCATTCAGTTTGATCCTAAGCATGGACATGCTGCGCTCTGTTGTATCTAGCATTCTCTTCTGATCCAAACATTTGTAGGTTCCTTTGGTTTGTGCCAGACTGACTTCTTTGCAAGCAGTTATTGAAAGCATCCTGCCCCCAGCTAGAGTACTTCTCACAGACAAGTCCTTTTTTATTCTACTACATGTTAATGGGGCTAGTTTGCATATTTCCTTTTTTCCCTTAACCCTTTCTCTGCCAGGTCCCATTCAAGGGATATACACTCCATCGTAGAGAGATTCATGTACATAAGGACCACAGAATCAAGTTCTCGGTACTGTAATTTTGGAGGGTTTTTTAAATTCATTTTTCATCACATATTTAATGGGCACATTTTAGCTTACAATGAAGAGAGGCTACTGGATGAATGACAGTTTATAGATTTATAGCTTACTAAAAAGAGTGCATGGCTCTGTCACACTGTTCACTTTAGTGCTTTTCTCAACTTTATTTGATTTTGTAACTTTCTGGTAAGCCGATTTTGAGCCTTAATTTAAAATCCAAAGAAAATATTTTAAAAGAATCAATGCACTCTAGTTGTTCTGTCATTAATATGACACACATTTTCACTATATGTTGTGTATTAAACATCAAGCATGCTAATTATTGCATTGAATATCAACCCTCCTGCTTTGTTCAAGCCATTTAATACTTTAGAGGACAAAAGATTTACGTCATTCTTCTAAATCATACTCATATCTTATTTCTAAATATCTATGACTTATTTGCTTGATTGAGACAAGATTGAATTAAATTAGTTTAACACAGGTGAGCCTGCCACTACAGGAGGTCAAATGAGAAGATCACAGTACTTACTTTCTGGTCATTTTGTAGTACAGAGAGGTAAAAAAGAGTAATGCAGAGATTTTCAAAGGAGCCTAACCAATTTAGACACCCAAATCCTATTGAATTTACTTCTAAAACCCAGCCAAAATGTAAAATCTTGGAAGTCCTAGAGATTGCCAAAATGTAACACAAATGATTGTGAAAAGGACTTTGTGAAACCTATCAAGATAAGACTGACTAGCCTGTGTATCATTGGTATTGGAGGCAGAGGATGATTTAGTGCTGAGCCTGCAAGTTATAGATGAACGTGATCAAATCAGCATATTCAGTGTAGCTCCAGTTACTAAACCTTGAAATTGGAATGGAAATTACTGATTCATTTGTTTGGGAAATTAATGAAACGATTCCTGAAGGTCAGCAAAAAGCAGCTTGTCACAGGCAAATGAACTCTTTTCAGAGGAGAATATTAATCTGTGTACTCAAAGTGTCGATTTAGAAAATCAGACTAGATGTGTCACTTGAGGGCCCTTAGTTTGCCATAGGGGTCAAATAAGCCTAACTAGGGTGATGTAAGGCTAAATGAGGCTCAGATTCATCCAAATGTCAGGTCCTTCTTCCTGCCTTCTCCAGTGTAAGTGGGAAAAAGTTCCACAGCTCCAAAATGTCGCTGCCACTTAGCAGCACTCGGCTCTGTTTGCCTTCTCTCTGACAGCTGGAGCCAAGCACCGATCAGTTTGCTGAGCATTACAGGAGATCATAGTGGTGGAAGCTGCTGCTTCTGAAGTGTAGTTGGCAAGTCTTTGAAGTCCAGTGCCTTCTCCAGTGGGGCAAATATCATGGTGCACTTAATGATCCTGATGTTAGTTATCATCAATCCTAACTGAGAAACTTTATAGAAACATCATTTTTCCAGGGCAAAGACTAAGGGCCAGCTGAAAAGCTCATTGATGACAATGGAAAGAGTCCTCTTGAAGTTAGTGAGATTAAGATCAGGCTCTAAAACCTCAAGAAGATCCAACATTTGTGGTAGGGTATCAAAAGGAAGCCTAGTTAAGTGCCTTAAGAAAAGCTACCGACTAAAGATTCTGCTGACAACAAAGAAACTCTAACACCTAGAGTAAAAATGCATCAAAGATTGCAAGATCAGGACATTGTTGTTACTTCATTATTTTGGCCTATACTATCATAATGGGAAGAAAGACATTCTTTCATATCCCAAAAGAGAGGGGAAAAATCTGAGTTCACATGTTCTTGATCTAGGGAATTCACCGAAGATGGCACCAAGGGCTGAACCTATGTTCACTCCATTTTTAAGCCTTTCTGGGTTCTTGTTTTCATTATTTGATTTGATGTTCTATTCTAGAACTTAGGGGCTAGGTAATGTAAGAGGATAATAGCTTGAGTGTGCATTTGAAGTAAAGTCATTCCAATGAGTGTGGTGCTACCGTGGAATGTCAAGTTTTGGTAGATCTGTAACTGATTGAAGGAATAGGACTACCACCCATGAGTCTGTAATTTTTGTTCGTTCATCTTTTTTTCTTTACCCCCATTCTCGCCTTTGGAGGGATTTAAAGATTATGGAGGAAATTAAGGATTGAATGTCTAACGGAGGAGACCAATGTGCAAGGTGATCATCTGCAAGAAGCAGTGGATTAAAGTGAGAATAATGTGTTTTATCAACAGTTGAAATTGTTGGTGAAATATATTATGGCAAAGAGTACTTTACTATTGCAGTGGATTTAAGAAATGACAAAATGAGGATGAGGCCAGTGTGGATGCAAATCGTTTGTTATGCTTATGGTTGAGAGTTTGACTTCTGTTTCAAAATGCAACCCACCAATGGAAAATATAAATGTTGAAGAACACAAGACAGGCGTAATGTAAGAAAACCCCAGATAAGAACCTAATGAAATGTTTTAAAGTTTTACCTTTTTAAAATGTATTATATTTTTAAATACTGAAAGATTGCTGAACTGTGAAGAATTTGAATTTACAGGAGAGGAAAAATGACTATATGAGATTTGTGACTGTATGATAATTATGTTACTGAAAGAATGTTGTCCTTTTGTGTACTATTTGATCTGACTGTCACGACCGCAAAATTTCACCAAACTCACTTCTATGAAGCTCTAAATATCACTTCCTAGTATACTGAATATGGCTAAGTAAACTATAAAAAAAGGAATTAAGAACTAACTCAGTAATTTCAACTTGAAAAATCTTAATATTTTAAAAAATGTGACACACTTTTGCTTTTTGAAATCCTGCAATGGGATGTAGATTAGATCTGCACACTGCTTTAGCATACAGAGTCCAAGAAGAATATGCAACTTTAATAGTTGGTGTTAATGGCGCAATTAATGCCACAGATGCTAAACCAAAATGGGGACATATGTGATAATTACTCATTTACAGGTTTTCTCACTTATACAAGCATTGTTTTTATAAGGGTGATCTGGAAGATCCAGGGAGAGTGGCAGTTCCTCTTGATAAAGTAACTCAGATCTAATCAAATAAAAAATGCAGAGTCCAGAGCTCCAATATCCAAATCTTTTAGCTCCCAGAGAAGAATATGGCCCTCCAGTGAAGCTATGGGTGCTTTTTTTGAAAAGCAGTCCATATATTTTAGCTGCCTAAATATGGATAATTGGTGCTTGACTGTAGGCAACCAAATTTTAATATTATGTGCTTTGATCTTAAATATTGTTAGTTCAGAATTTTGTGTCACATTGGCTGCCAGTCTCCACCTTAAATCATCACCTGCACAGAAAGTCAGGGTAGCTATGGTGAAATGTCTTCAGTCCCGAGATTATGAAGATTTCGTTTGTTAAATTCATCAAGATGTTGACAGTCTGTTTTTTCCTTGTATATAGTATTAGCATTGAGATGCATACACACACAGGAAGCCCAGCATGACAATCTCCAGAGAGATTGCTGGGGAGCATTTTGGAAGTGATCAGTCAGCAAAAAAATTGCTGTACACTGTATATCAGTGCACTAGTACTCTGAACTGTAACAATGCATCTTGCTCTGAGGAATCTCGTGTGTTTTCTCAGATCACGCAAGGCAATAATAGTGTACAAAAGCTGACAGGAGGAACCTTAAGCAATCTCCCCTGGAAGAAACCAGCTCCTGTTTAATGGGATGAAAACAAATCTGTGAAAGTAACCTTTGGGTATTCCTACTTGTGAGGTGCATTCCCTAACGCCCACCCTGTCCTGAGAGCTTGGTGTCCCTCTGGAAAGCTGTGCATCCACTTCATGAGTCCTCTCTCTGCTCTGAACATTTATTTTCATGAGATTATAAAAGCACCATGCAAGCCCAGGCATTCCATTTCATTCCTTTCTTTGGCCACTTGCAGCTCTAAGGACCTGCTCTCCATTCTCAGAATGATTTTCTGTGGGTTGAATCCAAAATTCCCTTAATTTTTAGTGCAAAGTTGAATTATAATTAGTTAGCTAGTTTGTGTCAATGTACATATCATTTTTATTCTGGGTTCTGTAGACATGGGTGAGAACGATGTATTTTATGCTTCGTGACGGACATGCATACGCATTGTTTGTTTAGGGCCTGGGAGAGGAGCAGTGGAAACAATAGAACATTGCTGCTGCATGTTCATGCCAACTGCTCACCTGCCCCTCTTCCTCAGAGTTCTTTCATGTGACTTCTCTTGGACTCAGCTGAAGGAATTGAGATAGCTGGATCTGGACAGCTCTTTTATAACAATGGCTCTGTAAAGAGACTGCTCAGTGCACAGGAAACCCACTCTACTTACAGTAATGCAAGCTAGGAATGTGCTGGTTTATTCAGCCACATAAGAGAGTGGAGGAAACAGCCACTAACTAAACAGGAAGGAAAGGAGGGGTGGAACATGGCTACAATCCACAATGCTCTGCGTAACGGTTACCCCCTTGAGGACCATTTTACTACAGGCTCCAAACATTTCATGCAGCAAGGGAGCACTCACACGGCCCCAGTCGCCTCTGGGGGACTGCTTTCTGGATAGCTCTCAAGCTCTGTTCCGCCAGGGGTTTGCATCACACAAGCATGACTATGCAGAGGCAACTCGCTGCAAGATCCAGTTTCCCTAGTGTAGATATTAGGACCATGTTAAGAGATCATTATGATCGCATTAGTCTGGCTTTCTGCATAGCAGACTGGACATCTTTTACCCCATGATTCCTGCATCAAGCACATAATCACTAGCTGATCTAGAACATATTTTTAGAAAGATATCCAGTCTCGATTTAAAGTTATCAAGTGACAGAGAATTCACCACATCCCTAGGTAAATGGTTCCAATGGTTAATTACCCTCACTGTTAAAAAATTGCATCTTATTTCTAGTCTGAATTTATTTTATCTTCAGCTTCCAGCCACTGGCTTTTGTTCTGACATTGTCTGTTAAACTAAAGAGCTCTCTGCTTTCGGGAATCTCTTCCCCATGTAGTACTGTGTCCAAGTCCCCTGTTAACCTTTTGTTGGATAAACTAAATAGCTTGAGCTTCTATAGCCTCTTGCTGGTGGGTTTTCCAGAGCTCAAATCTTTCTTCTAGCTCTTTTCTAAAACAATGTTGCCAACAATCTTCTTTTTTTAAAATGTAGACACCAGAACTGGAATCAGCATCCCTGGAATAGTCTCACAAATGCTGTGCCCAGGGGTAGTATCCTTACACCTACTCAGTATTCCCTTGCTTATGCATCCAAGAATCCTATTTGTTCTCTTAGCCACTGCACTGCACTGTGAGCATCTGTTCTAGGGATCGGCAACCTTTGGTGCGTGGCTTGCCAGGGTAAGCACCCTAGCGGGCTGGGCTGGTTTATTTACCTGCCACGTCCGCAGGTTTGGCCGATTGTGGCTTCCACTGGCCGTGGGTCACCACTCCAGGTCAATGGGGGCTGCGGGAAGCAGTGCGGGCTGAAGGATGTGCTGGCCGCTGCTTCCCACAGCCGCCATTGGCCTGGAGCGGCGAACGGCGGCCAATGGGAGCCGTAATTGGCTGAACCTGTGGACGCAGCAGGTAAACAAACTGGCCTGGCCCGGCCCGCCAGAGTGCTTACCCTGGCAAGCTGCGTGCCAAAGGTTGCCAATCACTGGTCATTTCGGTCACAGAGACCCCCAGCCCACACACACACGGATGCTGAATAAAGGGGCTGCAAGCTTCTTCCCATCCATCCCTGCACTACATGAATATGACCCGTAGATCACAAGCACTGAGCATTATTCATTTTTCCCATGGCTCAGCAAGATGTGTAGTGTCTGTAATTACGTTGCAAGTATTAGATCCTGCTTTGAACAAGTCTACAGGACCTTCAGTCTCTCATGACTAGCCAAGGTTAATGCAATGTTATAGTAGCCATGTTGGTCTCAGGATATTAGAGAGACAAGGTGGGTGAGGTAATATCTTTTATTGGACCAACTTCTGTTGATGAGAGAGAGACAAGCTTTTGAGTTTCTTCAGATCACCTGAAGTTGGGTCCAGAAAAGATATTACCTCAGCCACTTTGTCTAATAGCCAAGGTTAAAGCATTTTTTAATTCCAACATTTACCATTTTATTTGAGGGTGGGGGATGGAGTTACAGCAGAAATTGTATAAGGTGGTTGCCTGTTAATCCTTCCCAAATTCTCAAAATATTACAAACTCACTCTCAGTATTTTCTTAGATGCAGCCTCTACTTGCTGGGGTCAAAGGGCTGTTTGTCTTGAACTCCATATATGGCATTTATGAGGGAAGTAGGAAGAAGGGAGAGAAATGTACAACCTTTTCTCTTCTCAGCCTCTCCACCTGTTCTCCCCTGTTAGCTTGAGTTAGAATGGTTCATAACTGGGTGGGTACTGCAGTTCTGCTGGATAGGGCACCTGGAATGTGGAGACTTGGATCCTAATCCTGACTCTGCCATAAGACTCCTGTGTGGGATGATGGACAAGTCACTTACTTGGACTGTGCCTCAGTTTCGCCATCTGTAAAATTGAGATAATGAGGCTGGTGAAGTGCTTGCAAATCTACAAATGAAAAGCACATCTTAAGTGATATATAAAAGTAATATTTTATTAGAACACTTACACTCTGCACCAGTATTTTGGTTACACCAGTGCAGATGTGTCTCAGGATTTATGGGAACATTCCCAGACAAGCTTTAGATGTATTTTAGAGAGCAGGGCTACCATTTTTCTTAACCTATGGAAATACTGGACTGCAGGAAAAAGGAGAGTAGATTAGATTAAAAGAAAACTGGGAAAGAGTGAAGTGCTCAAACATTTTGTGGTATGATTGGCCACTACCTGAGCAATGGGTGTCTGAGAGGATTAAGCCTCACTGTCTGAAATAGTAGAGGAAGTTCACAGGAAAGAAATAGCTAGTAATACTTTTTTCTTTGTGTGAATATATTTTATGAAAGTAAGGCAATGTTGATAGAAGCAATGGAAGTTCCTTAACACAATTCTTCTGAAGGGTCCCAAGTTTTAATGGGACAATGATCTGGGGAACTTCCTATATATATAATCTAGCTATATATATTTTGGGGAAATGTGATTTCATATGAATATGCATGTTTTGTTGTTTTGTTTGAATGTTAATATTTTGCATTTATTTCTTTGTGCATTTGGTAATATTTATTAGGAATAGCTGATGACATTTTTCTGTTCTTCACAGTATCCCTTTGCAAAATGTTGCTAGTTGTTAACCTTTTCTCACAGAGCTCTGTGTCCCCAATTTTTTTGTTTGTGTACACTGTCTATTGTTCAGTTAGGAGGGTGGCTATACATTTTGTTCTTTTCTTGTTTTGAGGTAGCATGTTCTAGGGGACTGGGAACTGGTAGCTCCTGAATTCTAACCCCAACTCTCCTACTAACTAGTTTGTAACTTTGGACAGTTACTCTCAATCTCTCTTCTTTTGACAATTTCTCCATATTCAAAACAGAAATAAGCAAACTTACTTAGTGGCATCTCAGGGAATTCAATACTTCATTGATTGATGTTTGTTCAGCACTTTGAAGCCATAGAAGATACATACACTAAATGCTAAATACTGTTTTCTTCAGAGGCAGGAAAATCTTGGTTTCTGCATAAAACTCATTGTCCTTTAAAACATTAACATTTCTGCTGTGCCTAAATTTTCTATCCATTGAAACATTAGTAGGCACAGAACTGGGTTATGAGAAGTGCTACATCCCACTGGATGTTGCTATAGTCATATAGAATGCTCTTTAAATCACTTCAGTGCCTCTTTTCAGAACTTTTAAAAAAAAAATTCTCTTAAGTCCTGATCCTGCAAATATTTACTACTGGTTGTATGTCTGATTACTGTGAGTAGCCTGCTCACTGGGACCATACACAGGAATCAGTGTCATACCTGGTAGTAAGTTTGTGCAGGATCCAGCTATTAGTCAATATGGACATTTTGTCCAGATTTTGTCCAGATCAGAACTCAATTAACAGTTTGATTCACACCTTGCTAAATGAGATATGTTCTACAGAAGATTGTACTCCATTACATAGCGTAAAGCTGGGCTGAGGTAATTCTTTAGGAAAATTAATATTAACTGTAAAAAGTACTTTTGTAGACTAGTAATGCACTGTAAATAGAGTTAGTTTTGCAACAGCATAGTTTCCTTCCTTCACTGAAGTGTCACTGCAGGCAGTCACAAACTCATTCTGGAGTGCCTCTTTGGTGGAAGACTAGGCATGAGAAGATCTGAGAATATGGGGTAGATAAAAAGATGAATCAAGTGACCAGAAAGAATACTCAGTGAAACAGCTTATGAATATGTGAGCAAGAAGAGTATTTGGGGTTGCATTTACACCTGACCATGCTAAGGAAATGTATTTCAAGTAGGGTGATCAGATGTCCCGATTTTATAGGGACAATCCCGATTTTTGGGTCTTTTTCTTATATAGGCTCCTATTACCCCCCCACCCTCATCCTGATTTTTCAGATTTGCTGTCTGGTCACCCTAATTTCAAGATAGTTATTATCAGGGTGAGTCTGAGGAGGACAGAAGGGCCAGAAGCAATGTCCTTAGGTGTGGGGATATGTTTTGAGGTGGACAGCAGAATCAGGATGGACAAGAAGGAAACTGGAAAGGTCAAGGCTGTGTTTTCATTAGATATTTCATGACATCAAAGGGTAGTGTCCTGTGGATCCTGGAACTCAAATTACTAAAGTTACCAGTGGGATATGGGGCCAGGAGATGTGACTTTTGGGAAACAAAATGGGGAGGGAAAAAGTGAACAAATATGTAAGAGTTTAAAAGATTCTGATGGAGAGAGATTACATTTTAAACAAATATCTGTGGAAACTTGAGGGACATAAAGACAAGTGAAAGATACTAGTTTGCTACCAGCCAGTCTGGGAGGACTTGCAGGGTAGCCGAGAGAAAGCCCATCTGCTTTCGCCAGTCGGTGACCTAGCCTGTCACCCTGAAAGACATCCAGGTTTCAGACAGCGAAAGGTAAGGGCAAGAGTCACTTTCTTGCGCACAGTTGTGTCTATTTGAATGCTAACTTTTTTTGAACACTGATATTAAATTCTTGGTGTTGTCTTTAGCTGCCAGCTATGCTGTGTGTATTGTGATTAAAATATTGATGTATTAATTGCTAGCTATTCTAGAGGCTGCGGTTGCATTTCTCATGTGTTTAGTGCCTTTTGTTGCTGCCTGCTCAGGAATACTGTGGGCAGTTCCCATGTCTGGCGCTTATTTTAGTTGCTTGGCTACTATGAAATGTTATCTTAGCATTTCTTGTAGTGTCACAGTGGCTTTCTTGATGGCATCCCACTAAGGAAATATGCAAAAGGGGCCGACAGATGCTATGCCTATATTGTTCTGTTGCTTTTGCTACAGTTACTGCAATATGATCCTTACTTTACTGTTGTTAACGCAGGTTTCTTGTAAAATATTGGATGGACAGTATGAGACCAATGCTGGCCATTTGATTAACTTCAGAGGGATGCAGTAGAGGGCAGTATTTGGCCCTATATGTTTGAATGAAAGGGAATTACTATTGAAGGGAGATGATGGGTGATCACTTCACTTTACTGTCTTGCACTTTCCTCTGTTAATAGCTACAGTGCACATGGAATTTTAAAGTTATTTCACTATTACTATTTTTTCCTGATTTCACCCCCACCCAAAAAAATTTCTTTGAACCCTCCCACCCCAATGTGACTCAAAAACCAAAACACAACTGGCCTTTGGACTGGTAAAAAAACAAACTGAAAGCAACCCATTTTGCCTCCTCTCTATACTTTTCCCATTTCTTTCTTTCTTTATTTGTTTATGTATTTTCTATTTTCAGAGCTGGGTTTCACCAGCATTTCTGATTAAATTATTTTTATTGTATGCACAGTGTGAAATCTCTTCTGAAGTCTTAAATAAACTATGTTTTTTAAGTAAGCCCGAAAAATGTTTTGTCAGCAAATAAATGAAATCTGACTCTAAGTGCTGCCATTTTTAAACTGTTGCAATCATTTTCTTTTCATACTTATTATTCCTGCTTTTTGATGGTTGTGGTGCATTAATATTTTACAAGATGAGATGTAGTTTTCTGTTTATATTAGCAGTCCTCTGTCTGTGAGATATGGACCAACCAGAATGCAGGATTTCCTTTCTCATCGATGCATCAGGTTCATAATGTAAGATACTGTAATAAATGGCTACATTGTCACTGTATGGAAGTGTAATGTGTTGCCATGGTGTCGTTAGTACTTATATATGGGTGTCATGTTGAAATTGCAAAATAATTTGTACTGTCTGCTGATGCATGGGATTATGTATGTGTACATTCATTTATCATGGTGTGTGATTAGTTTTATGTTGATTGTGTGATGGGGGTGAAGGAATTTTTAGTTCTAGAGTTAAGTTAAAACTTACCTAATGGGAGATTTGATGTCTGTTCCAGCACTTTTTGTTTGCTTGTCTTTTTAAAAGCAAGAATGTGTAAATTGCTTAGTTTGTGCACTCTGTTTTGTGCACCCTGTTTTGTGCATCCTAATAAGTAGGATTTACATTCCTCATACCTAACTGATGAACTTTGAGATGATGCCATCTTTGCTGTGGCAGTAAGCCATTTCTTGTGAATTATATGTGACCTTGATAATGCCCCAAATTTGTGTAATTTATGTGCAAAACTGTGCTATTCAAGTGATAGGAAAATGTTATCTGTAACATGCTATACAGAACTCTCTCTATCAATAGTTTACGTTTTCCCCATATATATGATACTTTTAAAAGGCCCATGAAGGTCCCATACACATGACATGACTGCCATCTTGAATTACCTTTGTGATAGGATTCAGAGTAGCAGCTGTGTTAGTCTGTATCCGCAAAAAGAACAGAAGTGCTTGTGGCACCTTAGAGACTAACAAATTTATTTCAGCATAAGCTTTTGTGGGCTACAGCCCACTTCTTCGGATGCATAGAATGGAACGCACAGACAGGAGATATTTATACATACAGAGAACATGAAAAGGTGAAAGTATGCATTTGATTGGACTCTTCCAGTTGGTATGCATACTTTCACCTTTTCATGTTCTCTGTATGTATAAACATCTCCTGTCTTTGTGTTCCATTCTATGCATCCGAAGAAGTGAGCTGTAGCCCACAAAAGCTTATGCTGAAATAAATTTGTTAATCTCTAAGGTGCCATAAGTACTCCTGTTCTTTGTGATAGGGGGATATCTCAGCTACCATTCTTTAGAAAGTTTCAGAGTTTCTTCAGGGATACCAGGAAACTTTTTGAATCATTTAAAAATTTACCTTTGTTTCAAAAAACAAAGATTTGAAAGGTTCTGAAGTGGCCATAGGAAATCTATCTTCTGACAGTGGATATTAAAAAAACTGAACTAGATTTTGGCTGGTCCCACAGAACACTTAAAATTCCTCCAGGGACAAAAAATTTAAGATTTCAGCTAAACACACTGTATTGTGCGTGCTCCTGTTTATAATTCTGGTAACTAATACACAGTGCTGGAACTAAGGCACCTGGCTTTACAGTGGACAGTTACAACAAATAGTCCCAGTTAAAAAACAAAATTCAACCCCCTCTAAAACAGGCCTACTCAAGCTGTTCTGTGTCAAGTTTTGTACCTTCCATGTTTTAGAAAGAGATTATGAATGGTTTAGAGAGTTTATAAAAAATTGTTTGGGGATTACTTCTGACATCTCTGTCTCTGCAGTCAGATTCCTTAGTTAACTTGAGTCAAACTGCAGGAGGGAAAAATTAAAACTAGCTTATGTGCAGCAATTCTAAAAATGTCCTAATAGTTTTAATCTACTTTTTCAGTGTCACTTAATTAATATCCAATAAATCAATCCTTTCTAGGGCTAGAATAAAGAATGGTGTGTTCCACTGAGAAGCTGGAAGTCTCCCCATTCCCAGTGGGTATAAAGTACTGTAGGAACATGAGATACCTGACTTGAAAGCTTTGACATTTATGGCTAGAAAATCCATCACTGATGAAGGATTGAATCTTGCCCCACTGAACCTTGGCTTGGGGTAATTTAGTGAGAGAAAATCCATATTTGTAGGGAGGAAGAGAAGGAAATATTTCTCTCTCGGGGTAGTTTAGGGAAAACAGACAAACAACAAAGTGGCTGTTGGAAGTTGTTGGGGGGAGGGTATGGAATGTTAAAATAAGGCCCAAGGAGACAGACTAGTGGGCATGGGATGCTACCACAAGCTTGTGATAAATTGCTCTGGTATGTGACAAACTAAAAACATGCAATGAATACATTTATCACGTCTCCAATTCATCACAACTATATCACCTCCACATATATGGTGTGTTGTAATATGAAATATTTAGTTTGGTTATCTATGGGTCTTACAAATAAGAGTACTGAAATCAAAAGATTTATAGGAACATTATGTGCTAGTAAAACCGAAATTAAATATGGTAGGTCTAGTGTTTTAGCTTACAAATGGAGATCATTGTATTATTTTTATAGAGGCTGAGAATGCATTAGGTACTTGTGAATCGGCCTGAATCCCAACATATGGACCATGAGTTAGTATCCAAACTCACCCCTCAGGTTTTGCATTATTCGTAACTCAAACATTTAAGCCTAAGCTTCCTCCTCAAGCCATACAGTTTCCCTTTAGGATCTCCTCTTGCCCAAAGACCTGCTTACACTCCTTTATATCCTGGATGGAATTAACTAGACTCCCCTGCCAACATGACTCAGCTATAATTGTGTTAAATTTCAGTTCGGAAGTTTAGTGACTCAACAGAAAAGCCCTTTATTACTACATAGGGTCTTGGAGTCTGCCCTGTTACCCAACCGAATAAACAGAAAGGCATGGTCCCTGTCCTGAAGAGTTTACAATCTAACTTTAGACACGATGGGACAAGTGAAGGTGAAAAGCAGTAGGGAAACGATGGAGTAAGTTTAGACAAAGGCGGCTGCTCTGTTTATACGGGCACGCATATTTCTTCCAGTCTAAGTATTTTCAAATAGTAACTGTTATTATTGACTTAGGAGCAATAGTGGGTATTGGTAATAGTGTTGTCTAAAATTATAAGGAGCTTGGTAGGAGGCAATCAAAAAGAAATGAGATGAAAACATAGCTTCATCTGAATATTAAAGAATGCATGATATAGTTGCAAAAGAGCATTACAGGACTCTGTGGGTAACATGCCTTCTGTTTTCATCAGTCAAAAATAATCCACACTTACAATGTTTAATTTTGGGCCACATTTCTTAGTAGTTGCTAACTCTACAAGAAGATGCTGATTGGAATACACAAAAGGTCTTCAACTCTGTCAGTAACAGCGGGTTTCTGTAGCTCTCTCAGCTGTGTTATGTATTTAGATCCACCATTCTAGTCCCAAGCACTTTTAGGGTAATTTTATCAATTATTTTTTATCTAAATTTGAAAGGGAATAGGGTCTTTTATTTTGATGGTTGTACTTATTAATAGAGTGATTAATACAGAGGAATGGTATCTGCACAGTCCCTCTGCAAGTGTGTCATACTTGATCTTTATTGTTTCAGCTGAAGATTATTTCTCATTTCCTCAAGATTGTAGCTTCTTAGCTCCTTTATATATTAGATGTGTCTGTTAGCAATATTCACTGTTTCTCCTGCCACTGCTCTCCATTTACAGACTGAAATATTGGTTCCTGAACAGCTTTTAAAGGTTTATTTTAATACTTCTTTTAATATCTTTTGTGCAAAAACAGTCCAGAGTGTAAATTCATTTACTCATTTTACTCCTCATTTAATCTCCTACTGCTATCTGTCCTCTGTGTATGGGAGTAAATCCTCTTAGGGTCAGTGCAGCATGGGGGTCTAGAGACATGACCCAGTGTCATCTCTACTATAGGACTCTTGTTCCTACCTTATTAAGATCCTTTGAATAGCCAGGGTTCAAGGAGCAAGGATCAAAGGCTTTACCTTTATGGCTTCTTTACTCCCTCCATCCTTTTATCAGGCCTGGTCCATGGCAATGTCCTCTTGCTAAATGCATGAGGCATGCCCCCCTGCTGAACAGTGTCCTCATATAAATTGTCCAGTGGATCTTTAGCTCATTAAAAGCCACTATTGGGGCGGGGGAGTCTTAAGACATGAGGATTTCAAGTGTTCTAACATCTAGGGGCCCTTGAACAATTGACTATTAGGGACGACATAAACTCTCCTGAAGGATTCAATCCTGCTCTCCTTGTAGCTGGTAGTAAATCCCCCATTGAATTCAGAGAGAAGAAAATCAGGCTCCAAATCACTGTCCTTTCTTTTTAATCATATTGAATCAGCATTTCTGTAAAAGATCATGAATGTTCTCTGAACATGTTGCAATATGCCATAACTGGAACAGTAGCAACACTGCTTTCCTTCCAAAATGTGAATGTTGCAGCTATTCAGTCTATACCACTAACTTCTGCAGAGGGACATTCCATATATCTGACTAAATACTTATAAGGTCCCTATTTTTGGAGTACCTAAGCACCATTAAATAGGCAGATTGTGAATTACTGTACTGTACCATCTGTGGATGGGAGCAATAATCTTAGCGTTAAGTGGCTTCTACTTGTTTTATTATGTGTACACTTGCTTTAAGTTGTCACATTGGCAGGGTAATATTGATGTTTCCAGATATACCTCTTGCTTTTCATTGCGAAGTTGTGCAAGTTTCTGTCCTTTCATTACTGTGTGACACATGAAAATGGATGTACCGTCCTTGTTTTGTTTACTCTGTCCTGGTTTAATTGATAAGGTGGCAGTTTGCTAGACTTTTAAATTGCTCTTTGATTAGAATATTTCCATATGTTTTACATCAATTATTAAGTGTTTCCATAACCTTTTAAAAAAGGAATCCTGACCCAATTCCATTTTTCTATTAATAGTTTAAATTACATGTTAATGAACTGCAAACAATTTGTTGCCAATTCCAACCCAAACTGAAAAAGGTATTACAAAGATGGTAAATATCTTTGTAGATGTAATGGTAGAGAAAATGGTAGAACAAATCAAAGTAGAAAATAATCACATAGGAGAGGAAAATGGTGAGACAGAGATCTGTAGCAGAAAACGAGAGAATTTCTGAAGGTCGATTGTAGCCCTAGAATTATACATGATGGGGAACATCCATGTCTGAATCATCAGGTTTGTGATGGCCTTTTGGACTGGACCTCTACAACCTTTTCGTCTGGGAGCAAACAATGACCATGATGAAATAATTTAGGAGAAAACTACAATCTCACTGATTATCCTGGAGTGGCTTGGGGACAAATATCTGGCCCTGAGAAAAATGTCAGAAGAGGGGAACAGAAAGATACAGAAAGGTAGTCATTAATACAAATGTTAAGCATGAATGTGAAAAGGAAATAGTGTTAAATATACAGGCAGACATCAATAAAAGGTGATCAAAGTAAATGTATAGGTAGAGAGATTAAAGAGGAAAGAATAATATAGACTATAATGATTTAAAAAATGAGTAAAAAAAAAACCCATATCTCCTAGCTTAGGAGACTAAAATTTGGGGATAATAAGGAGAAACTAAAAATGATATAAAAGAGTAAGAATTATTCACAGCAAAGAGCACTGATACACACAAAACATTTACAGTAAATTAAGCAACTGGGCTTTCAAATGTCTGCTTATAATTATTTTTTGTTAACCTGAAAAATAATCATATTATGAATTTGCCTCATTCCATAGTGAATTGTTGATGACTGTTGGTGGCAACAAATTGTCCTTGATTAGCTGGTGGTGGCTCACTGTCCTGGCACAAAATTTTACTCTTCAGAATCATTTTTTGCTTTCTAATATGTGAAATTGTCCCTAATTACAACAGCATATTTAGCTTTTTAGCCTTATGTTTGTAGAAATAAGCAGTATTTAAATCATATCAAGGTCTGAATTATTTGGATTGTTTGGAAAAATATATATATTATATTATCAATTAATGACATAAATTGGGGTAAAAGGAAATTTATTAGCTGTGTAGAAAAGTCTGCAAAACACAAAGAAGAATTTTTTTCTATGAATGGGAGGGATTTTTCTGTATCATGACTTTTCAAGAGCTCTCATTTTCATACGTATCTTTCAAACTTAATCATGTTTTTGAAAGAATTCAAGTGTTTAATTATTTTATTCAAAAAGTAAACAAATTAAACTGAACTGTACAGAAGGTGACTCTTGGATTGTAAACTAAACCATGAAAAGTATTATACAAGTTGTTTTCATATATTATATTATTTACATAACATAGGATAGTAAGTATACAATAAATGTAAATTAGATACAGCAATAGAGAGCTTACTTTATCGCAGATTTGCCTGCAACCTATGTTACTTTTAGAATAAATATGATTTTCAGACAGGAGACTGGGGAGAACCTTCAATTACTTTACGACCGCCTAACGAAGCGACAGCATCAACTCCAGTACAGTACTGGCAACATCACCCAGAGAAACTCATCTTCCAGTCATGTGATTATAAAGCATTTGTAAGTATTGGTAAAATCAGTGCTTTGGTTTCTCATAGATTGCATATATATGTGTTTCTGATCATGTTAAATGCTGACGGTGTTGAGTTTTTTTAATTTATAATATTTTCCAGTAACAGGAGGTCATTCTGTATTTTTAATGAACCAAGGTATTTCCTCTGAAACAATTCCATAGTTAATAAATAAGAAGCAAACATCAGAAATATTTGTTGGTTTGGTTCTCTGATGTATTACAGCCCATGCATCCATAGCAACTGAGAAATGATGCCATCAGAAAAAGGCTCAAGGGCTATCCAAGTGACAATGAAAGCAAATGGCACACTTTCTGTGACCATGCCACGTTCCCCAATCTTATAACACATGCTTTTATACACACAGCACAGAAGTTCAAATGTTCAAATAGGAATGTATCTATTACAAAGATGTTACAAACGCAGGTAAAATTTCAAGGGCTCATCGCCCCGTATCCTACATGTATCGGACAAAAAATCGAAATCCATTTCACTTTTCAGCTTTTTTTCATATTTTTCCTTACAAAGTTTACTAACTGATAGCTATTTGTGTTTAATGAAACCTTTCCTCTCAAAGCTCATCTTCCTTGCTCTTTGATCTAGCAATCAAGTTGATCAGATGTAACCATTGCCCATTATTTCCGTGGCACTAGATGAAAATATGCATAAACCAAGGATCCTGAGTTCTTTGTCGCTGCAGGATCAGTCAGAAGATAGGATAGTAAAACACATAGGGCACCAACATTCTTTTATGCACATGCTCTCATTTGGGGTGGAGCAAAGGTGCAATGCCTCAGCTGTAGCTCCAGGAGGCTCTGTGACAAAAGCTTCAGGGAGCCCAAGCTGCTGTCACTCTCTAAGAGGATGCAGCATTCCTTCTCCTTCACACCTTGGCCACCTGTGCTTTGTCCTCTGCCTTCTTTTGGGCGGGAGCTGTTCATCCCCTTTGCTGTGAGCACAGGCAGTAGAAGGAAGTTGGATTTTCATCCGTATGGCTCTCCTGCAGGCAGCATCTGGCCACCTCTGCTCTTCAGCTGGTGTGAGGAGTCTTCTCAGTAGCTGTTAGCCACACAGAGTTGCTAGTGGGGAGAGCTGAGCCTGCTGCTGCATGTCTAATAGCACTTTGGGGGCTGGGACTGGCTTTCCCTTCTTTCCCTTGCCCTCCTTTTGCCACGGGCTCAAAATTGACATTTTTTCCATTCCTGTCTGCCCATGTGAAAGTTTTAGAGGAAATGTCAAGTGGCTGTGCCTGTGCCTTGCTGTCAGAGCAGCACAAGAGCCATGTTGTGCTGTGCCCCTGCACAGGAGCAAAGGAGGAGCGGCAGCTCCTGTGTGCCTTCTCCCTGGGCCTGTACAGACAGGGAGGCCCAATCTTGCCCAGACTGTAGATAAACAATGGGTCGGTCTACACTAAAATGCTGCAGCAGAACAGCTGCACCAATGCAGCTGCAGCGCTTCAGTAAAGACTCTACTACACAGATGGGAAAGCATCTCCTGCCAACACAGTTAATCCACCTGTGTGAGAAGCGATAGCTATGTCGACTGGAGAAGCCCCCCATTGACATAGCTCTGTCTACACAGGGGGTTGGCTCAGGATAACCACGTTGCTCAGGGGTGTGGATTTTTTCAATATTGATGTAAGTTTATGATCTTGAGCTGGCCTATAACAGCAAAGGGAGCACAGAAAGAAATTAGCTGAGGGCTGGTCTACATTGAACATTTACATTGGGGTGTGAGAAATCCATGCCCCTGAGAGACATAGCTATACCAGCCTAACCCCCAGTATAGCCAATGCTAGATCGATGGCAGAATTCCTCCGTCAACCTAACTACTGCCTCTCGGAAAGGTGACAACACAACTGTACCAGTTTCAGTGTAAGCAAACCCTAAGACTATATGCTTTAGTTTAAATGTTCTTAGATCAAAAGTTGTTTCAATATGAATGTTTTTCGCTAAGGGCCCAATCTTGCTTCCACTGAAGTCAATAACAAAACCCCCATTCACATCACTGGAGCAGAATCAGGCCCTAGCTGGGACTTGATCCATGACTTAGATAGAATCACAGATGTTTGCTTAAATGCTTCAATTTCAATTTATTTTATAACCTACCATACTTAAATGAATAAAACTAGGCTACCCTATATTTATGCAGTTGCATTGGGCTTACTTACCTTTCTATCTTAGCTGTAATGCAGCAGGTAATGGTCCTCAGTACTGTACTGTGCTCCACTGCTATCTATCCTGAAATGTGTGGACATTTTTGCCTTTTTCTGGACAGTATATCTGTGGCACACAGGTGTGAACTAAAGTCTTTAAAGAGACTCTCTCACTGTAGGCCTAGAAACAGTATATTTTAACTATCTGTGCATATCTATTGGCTCACATCAGCTTCACATAGCTTAGCTTTACTGTCTTCTACAACCCTATAATTATATACAGTGATGTGATTTTTGCAGATGGCTGCTTTAAAAGAAGCGGTAAATGCTTCATTTTGCAATCAGATGCAATTTTTTAAGATGGCACTCTGTAGTGCTTTCTGTTTAATTTGAGGGACTACATGCTGGTGCCACTTAAAAGTTCTCCCTCTAAATTCATTTGTTAGTAAATGTTCCTGTTTCATACAGAATATGTAGTAACAACCTCCATTTGAAATTACAGTATATCAAAACTATATAGTAAAAAAATCCAAATCATGTAATATTTATGCTACCTGCTACTATTCTGGTTTCCTCAGCTTTTTAGCAGTCTTTTGTAGATTTATCTTTGCTCTGGATTTTAACTACAGAAAATTGAATGTATTCTTATTTTAGTATTTAGGTTCTATGCTGGTAAAAGAGCTTAGAGGCACAGAATCAACACAGGATGCCTGTGCAAAGATGAGGGTAAGTCAATACATGTATATTGTCATGTCTAATAATTGAAATAGTAGATACTGTTGAGTGAATTAAAGTTACCACTTTATAATGTCACATTATCCATCTGTTTTCCACCATCCTTGATATTACTTTGGTATTCAACAGAAAGTCCATTCTGCCCTTGATCTTGATTTTAAGTAATAGATGTTTTATGTAAATTTCAATTATCATACTAAGGCTAAAAGATTTGTATTTGCTATTAATTCTTTGAAAATATTTCACAATACTTTTCATACATTTAAGCGTGCACGTTAGTGAGAATAAACCTTTTTTATTTCATTGATGTTATGGCTTGTGCACAGTAATATAAATATAATTTACTAAATGGAAATATATATACTAGTGAATAATTTATTAACATGTTACGAAGTCATTATTTCATAATATAAAGCACAGTCCTGCAATCACTTGAACATTTGAGTAACTTTACTTTCATTAACAGTCCTATTCTGTTAATGAAACTACTCACGTATTTACATGTTTGCAAGCTCAGGCCCATGGAGATAAATTCCTTTCTACCCTTTTAAAGAGGAAAAAAAGTGGCAGATATTTGCAAACTATGAAGAGCAAGTTTTTGTATTGACCTTGTGCCTCATTCTAGCTGCTTAAAGAAATTATTAGGAAGCCTGATTTAGATCCGACAGGCATAATACTATGAGAAACTCAAAATGTAGACAGCTAGCTATACAGTATCTATCCAATTGTAACATAGTTTATTATGTGCACATTACAATCAACTGTGTTCTCATACACATGGTAGTCTGAAGTGGTTAAGAAAAATGAAGAATATAATTATAGTGTAATCTATTGCAGATGAAAAACTACGTGCATGGATGAGTATAATCCATTCATTGGTTTATGGATGTAAGAGGCATCATGCATGATGCCTCTTCAGTGCCAGATTTAGCATTTCTATCTGCTGTGGAGCTAGAAAATGTGTAAAACTCATTCAGTCAGACAACCATTTCCTTATTGGTTACATATCTACAGTACACAGGCTTTCACACAAGTTAGTCTAGCTAAGGGCTGACAGTAATTTATGCTTTAGAAATGCCTGAAGATCTGTGTTTTTTCAGCTGGCTGCATACTAATAATCCTTACTCGCATTGGAAACTCTGCCTCTTGGTGGAAACTCATTGTTTTTTGAAGTGATTGTGGGGTCTAAAGAAAGGGAGCGTGTACTATCTATAATTTAGGTTTTAAGCCCCTCAAACTCAGTATTAACTTTGTTTTTCAGAAATAGGCATGTACAGATCTGAGGGCAGAGTTTGGCACCTCAGTAATATATGACATCCTCAATAAATATATTATATTTGACAAGTCAGAAAAACATCAAAATCATTATAGATATGCTATGGTCAATTTATAAGTGTTTAAAATGTGCCATCACATTGATTCAGATTTAAATTACATTCCTTGAAGATGAATCTTATGAAAATCAGTTGAATAGGAATTTTAGATTTTCCCTGACAGTAACATAGTTTTATGGTAAGGTATATCGAACATGATACAATTAAGTACTATTCTGTTGCTTTTCAAAATTAAAATCTTTTCAAAACATTTTGTTTAGACAAAATTCTGCTGATGGTCTTATTTTTCATTGCAAGGAATATTTGCATGAAAATAGAATCTTCCCTGTTTAGGATTTCACCTACTCCTGCTTCTTACTCTTTGGGCTTTCTCCTATTCCTATCAAAGTCAATGACAAAAAAAATCATTGATCTAAAAATCTTTTAATGAAGGAAATGGTATCTGGCATTCAGAAATTTCTCCTTCTGTGTGTAGCAAGGTGGTTCCCAAACTGTGGGTCAGTCCCCACAGGGGGCGGGGAGGGAGCCCAACCCAGCCCCATTCCACCCCCAGTCACAGCCCCGGCTCCACAGCTGGCTACAGCCCTAGCTGCCAGCCCCAACTATGGCATGGCCACGGCTCCAGACCAGCCCCGACCCCTCCTCTCCTCTAAGTTCTTCAAAATCGATTCCTTGAGGACCTGCTCCATGATTTTTCCAGGGACTGAGGTGAGGCTGACTGGCCTGTAGTTCCCCGGATCCTCCTCCTTCCTTTTTTTAAAGATGAGCACTACATCAGCCTTTTTCTAGTCATCCAGGACCTCCCCCAATCACGATGAGTTTTCAAAGATAATGGCCATTGGTCCTGCAGTCACATCCGCCAACTCCTTTAGCACCCTTGGATGCAGTGCATCCAGCCCCATGGACTTGTGCTCATCTAGCTTTTCTAAATAGTCCTGAACCACTTCTTTCTCCACAGATGGCTGGTCACCTCCTCCCCATACTATGCTGCACAGTGCAGTGGTCTGGAAGCTGATCTTGTTTGTGAAGACAGAGACAAAAAAAGCATTGAGTATATTAGCTTTTTCCACATCCTCTGTCACTGGGTTGCCTCCCCCATTCAGTAAGGGGCCCACACTTTTCTTGACCTTCTTCTTGTTGCTAACATACCTGTAGAAACCCTTTTTGTTACTCTTAACATCCCTTGCTAGCTGCAACTCCAAGTATGATTTGGCCTTCCTGATTTCACTCCTGCATGCTGAGCAATATTTTTATACTCCTCCCTGGTCATTTGTCCAATTTTCCACTTCTTGTAAGCTTCTTTTTTGTGTTTAAAATCAGCAAGGCTTTCACTGTTAAGCCAAGCTGGTCGCCTGCCATATTTACTATTCTTTTTACACATTGGGATGGTTTGTTCCTGCAACCTCAATAAGGATTCTTTAAAATACAGCCAGCTCTCCTGGACTTCTTTCCCCCTCATGTTATTCTCCCAGTGGAGCCTGCCCATCAGTTCCCTGAGGGAGTCAAAGTCTGCTTTTCTGAAGTATTCTGCTGCTTTCTTTTCTTCCTTATGTCAGGATCCTGAACTTGACCATCTCATGGTCATTACCTCCCAGGTTCCCATTCACTATTGCTTCCCCTACTAATTCTTCCCTGTTTGTGAACAGCAGGTCAAGAAGAGGTCTGCCCCTAATTGGTTCCTCCAGCACTTGCACCAGGAAATTCTCCTACACTTTCCAAAAACTTCCTGGATTGTCTGTGCATCGCTGTATTGCTCTCCCAGCAAATACTGGGATGACTGAAGTCCCCCATGAGAACCAGAGCCTGTGATCTAGTAACTTCTGTTAGATGTCTAAAGAAAGCCTCGTCCACCTCATCCCCTGGTCTGGTGGTCTATACAGACTCCCACCACAACATCATCCTTGTTGCTCACACTTCTAAGCTTAGTCCAGAGACTTTCAGGTTTTTCTGCAGTTTCATACTGGAGCTCTGAGCAGTCATACTGCTCTCTTACATACACTGCAATTCCTCTGCCCTGCCTGTCTTTCCTGAACAGCCTGTAACATACTTAAGTTTATGCTATAAATGAACTGTTAGTCTCTATTTGGAGTCTGGTAGGTCTTGCTTTTGGAAAAGGACCTGTGAAAATTAGGTGCCTGGAATTTTCCTTAGTGTGGCTTGTGATGCTTACCTTTGGCCTTATTCTGTTATAAGCAATTTTAATGTTCCCTGGATGAATGTTACCTTCCCATCAGTAGATGCACAAGTTTGAAAAAACCCATCAGGAAGAAAAGTGTCTTAGTCTTCCTTAACCCTTTATGGAATCAGGAAAATTAGGAATGGACATAACCTCCTTAGTATGAGATCTGATTTATCCCTTGTCCATGCTGGATTATTCCCTACAGTACACTTTCTAGTTGTTCGTGTTTCTAGTTCTGAACCTGGGAGTTGCAAGCACCAGATCCAAGGGAGTGGCAACCACTCTGTCTTGTGTATGTTATAATATGGGGTTGCAGTATAGAAAAGATCAGAACCACTGTTTTAATAGGGACCTCTTTTTTGGTCACCCATTGTACTTTTCAGGTTTTACATCCTAGTAAGTCAGGTGATTAATTTTTTGGGAAAAAAATGCTTCCGAGGCTTCTGAAAGTGATTTCAACATGGCGCTCCCACTCTAATTTTGGATTGTTTGCTTCTGGGATCTTATCACTGCTCTTGCATTCATCCAGAATTATGGACATTTAGGAAGAACTGCACCCATGAGATGGATTACTTTTTTTCTCCCATCCACATAATTTGATTGGACTGGATTTATTTTTTATGTCTGCATGTTCAATTTCAGATGACTTCTCATACAACATCTCTCCCTCTTTCTGCAGACCACAGCACACTCTCCTTATCTTCTTTCCACATGTTCTATAAGGTGACCTTTGGTATTTTGAGATTAAATTTTTCTGTCCTGGCCCAAGATGCTTTTATTAATTATATTGAGAGATACATCCAAGAATTTAAGGACTTTCATCCCTCTCAGCATGAACCAGGAAATAATAAAAGTTGTTCTTTTAGATTTATTGCCTTTGCTTCAAATCTCTGTAGGAACAGGAAGACACAATAGAATGCATTTGCCTTTGAAAAAGAAGTCTTCTATCTGGAGCTGGGCAGCAGGGGCGGCTCTAGATATTTTGCCACCCCAAGCAGGGCGGCATGCCGCGGGGGGTGCTCTGCCAGTCACCGGGAGGGCAGCAGGCAGCTCCGGTGGACCTCCCGCAGGTGTGCCTGCGGAGGGTCTGCTGGTCCCGTGGCTTTGGTGGACCTCCCGCAGTCACGCCTGCGAGAGGTCCACCGGAGCCGCGGGACCAGCAGACCCTCTGCAGGCACATGTGCAGGAGGTCCACCAGAGCTGTGGGACCAGCAGACCCTCTGCAGGCACGCCTGCGGGAGGTCCACCAAATCCACGGGACCAGCAGACCCTCCACAGGCACACCTGCGGGAGGTCCACCGGAGCTGCGGGACCAGCAGACCCTCCGCAGGCACACCTGCGGGAGGTCCACCAGAGTCGCAGGACCAGCAGACCTTCTGCAGGCACGCCTGCGGGAGGTCCAGCGGAGCCTCTTGCCGCCCTCCTGGCAACCGGCAGAGCACCCCCGCCCCCCGGCAGCATGCCGCCCCAAGCACACACTTGGCCACCCCAAGCACGCCTGGAGCCACCCCTGCTGGGCAGAGTCATGTTTCTACTCTAGGCTCACACTGGTGTCCACATATCTGAATCCCTAGAATATTGACTGTGCCAAGAGAGCACTATGTTATATTTACTACCTATTTCTGTGAGCACATAAGTAAGGGTGTTACACTACCAGTAATTAAAACCCCCTAAACTTGCACAGTCAAATCATTCAGATTCTAAACAATCAGATCTATAGGAGCATTTGAGAGTTTATATGAGAGGATATATTCTTTGGATTCCAGGACCTCTCTAGACAATAGGAAGACTTTTCTAGATGTGGGAATATGAGGAATCAAGGTTCTAGGGTCCCGATTCAGCAAAGTGTTTGCTTAAATGCTTTGCTGAATTGGAATTTAAATACTGGAGTTGGAAATGTTACACAGCTCAGTCCTTCCATCTTCAGTGATAAGGATAACCAGAAGGTGGCCTTTCTCGGCTGATGTACCTTATATGAAATGGAGAAATAGAATAGACAGGGGCAGCCTGTCAAGGCCCAAATCTTTTCCTCCTCACCATGTAAAGAGGAGAATTTGGATGGAAATTGTGGCCTCTTGGGCTCAGTCATTCCTTTCCCCCCAAACAAAAGTGAAATAAAGAGATCATTTCCTCTCCCCTACATGTGCCATCCATTGGAGCTGGCAGGGCATGCAAAGGGAGGGGAGGAGAATGCTGCATGCTAAAAAGTCTTAGCAAAGTATTTCCTAAGTACCCCTGCCACTCTCTCCTCCTCCCCACTCCCACATGGGATTTAAGTAATGTCATTGCCTAAAATCTGAGTTCTGTAATTTCATTTGCTGCAGCATGAAACTCACATATTAGAGCTGTGTTTGCATCTCAGAGGGGTAAGATAAACAAAATTGATTAAAAAAATCATACTTGACAACTTGAGGCAAAAGGGCAGCATTTGTCAAATGCCTATAAAAAGTATTTAGCTCCGGGTGATTAAACTGCCTTGTGAAAACTATGATCTTAACCGGAGGCTGAATGTGTTTTGTTCAGGCTCAAACAAAAACTATGAATATGAAGAATGCGCGGAAAAATTGTTCGCAGCACAAGTCAATGTTCGTCAAGCACAATGAATAATACCTATCATTATCACATCAGATGGCAGATTTGTACGTAGTTTCTCAGGTATTAACTAGAGAGTTTTTGTATTCTTTATTTTTAAAAAAACTTTATGAATCAGAAATAAATGGTGACTTTAGCTTACTCACATTTTTAGAGGGGTTTGATATGGCTTTTATTGCTGAAGATGAGCCAGAATCTCTAGAAAAACTTGTAAGGTAGGAGGAAACTTTGACAGCTGTACATTTGTTGAGCACTGGGAAAATTCTGGGTGATGCTTTTCAGAATTTTGCAAGATCTACAACGATTAGCCAACCCGAGTCTTGGGAATATTTAAGGAAGCTGACAATAATCGACTTTTCTTGATATATCTGAATAAAGTAGTAATGTCATTAATACCAAAACAAGGTAGAGACAGCGATGTGCAAAGTACTATCCAATATAATTCATTAATGTTGTGTTTAAAGTATTGCAAGAGTGCTTACGGGCTTAATGGAGGATTTTGGCACCAGGATTAGGACATAATTTTTGAAGTGGTTTATAAAAGAATGAATTCTGAATACCAACTAATGCGGTCTCTTGTAGCTAATGTGACATATGAAAGATTCACACGACACTGCCATCATGATGCTCAATATGGAGAAGGCATTTGACAGGGTAGAGAGGAATTTTTTGCTAATCTCAAAAATCATAATTTTTGATTAATAGTATGCATTTATTTTAGCTAAATCCAACAGCTTCTATTCTGTGTACTAATGTTGATCTCGATCGTCAAATTGGATCCACATGGGCTCAAGGAATCTGCCTGTGAGTCTAACTGCAAGACTGGGGCATAGTTTCTCACCATGTGAGATATCTATAGATATAAGCCAAGGATGCTTCCAGTATCATCTTTTGTTTGTTATACCTTTGGACCTTTTTGCCATGGCCATTAGAACAAATACCTTATCCAAAGAGATTACATTAGTATTATATCCAATGAGAATATAGGTGATTTTGTAAAAACTCATTGAACCAGAGAAGCTGGCTAATTTGATAGAATGTATGAAGTACTTTCAAAATTGCCTGGCTACAACACTAATTGAACAAAAAGTGAATGTTTGTTACTATTTTCTCTCTTATGCAAATAACATTGTCCAAGTGGACCACTCAGAAAGTCAGTAAGGATATGTAATCCCCAGAATAATTGTAAATAAGGCACTTGTGGGTAAGATAAGGGATAGTGTGATTCCTGTAGTGAAACACTGAGCTTTGGGGGGAAGGGAGCGGGGTGGAACAAATTGCCGCTAATAATGTAGAGTCACGTTCAGACTTTTTCAGAAAATGGAATTGACTCTACAGTTTAATTGCATATTTAGTAATCTCCACCTATATCTTCAGATAGCTATTGAAAGCAAATACAGGCCATAATTAGCAGATTTGTTTGGGAAAATGGAAAGCCTGGATTAAACATTACGATTTTACAAACTCATAAACTTGTACTCCCAATTTATGTATTTATTATGTTGCTAATGGCTTGGTATAATTGAGTAATCTCTTTAAATAGTATATGCAACATTCAGTTTTATTAGTTATAGAGGAAAAATCTGAAAATTAACATGATTTTATATTAGCCAGTATATTTTATTAAGTTTTTAACAAATGATAAAATATAATAAAATTCCTAGTCTTTTTATTAGGGCTGTCGATTAATCACATTTAACTCACATGACTAACTCAAAAATATCCAAAACCATGATTTAAAAAATTAAGTGATTAATTACACTGTTAAACGATAGAATACCAATTGAAATTTATTTAATTTTTTTTGTTTTTCTCCATTCTCAAATATATCGATTACAATTACAACACAAAATATAATGTGTACAGTGCTCGCATTATATTATTTTTTATTACAAATATTTGCACTGTAAAAATGATAAGCAAAAGAAATAGTATTTTTCAATTCACCTCATACAAGTACTGTAGTGCAAACTTTTTATCATGAAAGTGCAACTTAAAAATGTAGGGGGTTTTTGTTACATAAGTGCACTCAAAAACAAAACAATGTAAAACTTTAGAGCCTACATGTCCACTCAGTCCTTCTTGTTCAGCCAATTGCTAAGACAAACAAGTTTGTTTACATATACAGGACATAACACTGCCCACTTCTTAATTACAATGTCACCGGCAACCTCAACACCAGAGCTAGCACATGTGCCCTGACATAGAAGCATGATGCAAAGAGAAAAAGCCACACAGTGCATAAATATAGTTTCAACCACCACACAAGACCATCCCACAAGGAGGTTGTAAAAACATCACGCCATGGATTAAGCCTCCAAATCTTCCACAGAATTGGGAACAGCACAGAGTGGAGGATTCCCAGTACAAACGTCGACAAGTGCTGACAAGCTTTCTGGTATTCTAAGCTCAACAAATCCAGCTAGGATTGTTCTCCCCATCAACGAGGACATACTTCAGCTGGGTAAGGAACTCTGGCAACCCCAGCCAGTCTTTGTCTCACATCCAAAACAGGTGGAAAAAAGAAATATCAGATGATCTCAAAAGGCTTTGAACATTTTTATACCCACCCAAATCCAGGGTCCTTGGTAGTATACACAGTCTAAGAGAAATCCAGGTTCTCAGAGGGCACACCTTAGGACAAAACAAAGGCAGCAGATTTGATAGCAGTGTTGAGAGCCACATCGGAGCTGATCCAGAGCCTCCCACTACTATCACAAGCCACCTAACCTCTTTCCACCATGTTTGATCCACTACTACATGAGACAAATGGGTGTTCATTTCCACACCATCTCCTTGTCCCTCTTCAGGGACCCATCTCACTGTTACAAAAAGAAGTGTTTGTTGCTCCTTCTAGGAATCATAGAAGAGGGACTTAAGCAGTACAGGGGAGAAGGCTTTTACTTCTGATATTTCCTTATGCTAAAGTGTGGGGAGGGACTTTGTGCTATCCTAGACCCAAGGAGAATGAGCAAATACATGCACTGCATCAGATTCAGAATGGGAATGCTTGCCTCTTTATAGCATCTCTGCAGACTCAAAACTGTCTTGTGACTCTTGAGTTACATGACACGTACTTCCATAAAACTATCTTCTGGGCCCACAGGAAGTTTCTGAGATTCAAAGTTGGACCAAATCACTAGCAGTACAAGATACTGCCATTTGGACCCTCTATGGCACTGACAATCTTCACAAAATGCCAAGTGGTGGTAGCAGAATTCCTGAGGAGACAGAGCATCCATGTCTACCCATATATAGACGACTGTAAAGGAAGAAAGCAGGAAGTGGCAGTGAGCCTAGAATATGCTACCTCTCTGTTCACCCAGCTAGGTCATTGACTGAAATATGAAAAATCACCTCTTACTCATTACAGATGGAGCTGATAGGCACTATGATCGACTTCAGAGTGAGAGAATACCTGCCAAAGACAGGTTTCTGTCACTGCAATCACTGCTCATTAAGATAAAAATCAAACCCCACTACATGGTACAAACTTGCCTTGAAGTGTTAGGCCATATGTCAGAGTGTACATGTTTGACACTGCTTGCTGAACTTCACCTGCAGGGTGATGTCACCTGGACCACCCACAAATGAATGTGACCTAGTCCCCAGAAGACATAGGACTTCACATAAATATCCTGGAACTCAGAGCTGTCAGACTAATCAGTATAATGTTCCTACCTGTCCTCCAAAATTTCATAATGTAGGTCGTGATGGGCAACATCTCCATGATGCCCTACATAAACAACCAAGCCGATACCCATTCATCACCCCTCTTCCGGGAAGCTATCAAACCCTGGACATGGTGTCACCAACATGGGAGAACCCTGTTGGCTCTTCACCTCTCAGAAGTCATCAATGACCTGGCAGACTTAATGAGCAAACAATTGTGACCAATCATGAGTGATCCCTGGAGAGGTCCATCAAAGCCAATATTCCACTGGGGGAGAAGGGTCCCATGATAAACCTGGTCAGTATCAAAGACAATGCCAAGTGCCAGAATTTTTGTTCCAGAGGGGCATGAACCTGGGATTGTTGCCAGATGCCATTCTTCTGCAATGGAATCCAGGCCTCCATTTGCCTTTCCACCAACTTCTCTGATCCCCAGGTAACTTCCAAAATCAAAAGAAACAAATCCACAGTAATTCTCATCATTCTCCTTACTGGCCAATGGCTGACTGACTTAAAGATGCCCATTCACCCTTTGATTTAGTTCCAAAACTGCCTGATTCTCATATCACAGCACCACAGTCAGATGGTCCAGCCAGACTCAAAGTCTCTTTACCTGATAGCCTGGATGTTGGCTGGTTAAGTATCATGGACAGGGAGTGCTATGGGCAAGTCTCAGAGATCCTGATACAGACAAGGAAAACATTCACCAGAGGGACTTATTTGTCAAAATGGAAGAGGTTCTTGATATGCAGGGTCAGCATGGCTTGGACCCTCTGCATGCTTCAATAGCAAAGCGCCTAGACTGTTTGCAGCAGTTGAAACAGTCTGGCCTTTCATTCAGCTCCACTAAGGTTGAACTAATAGCAATATCAGTTTGCCCTCCACCTGTGCAGTCATGTTCCATCTTTCACCCAGAGCTATCAGAATTCATCGAGGGCTTGTTACATACTTACCCACTGGTCAAAAAGAACCTGTTCGTACCTAGTACCTCAGCATCATCCTCTCAAGGCTTTCAGGATGCTCTTTACTTTGTCTCACTCTGAAGACAGTCCTTATGGCTCACTCTCTTATTAGGACGTTTCACAGGACAAGGTGGTGCTGAAACCTCATCAAAGGCGTGTTCCTACCTCATGGTGGTGTCAGAATTCCATCTGAATCAACCAATCAATCTGTGTGCCTTCTTCCTGCTGCAAGGAAGCAATATACAGTAACCCACTGACATTCATCAAACGCTGTGCCCTGGACTAGAGGGCCAAGGCAGATGCCAAGTTCAGGAGAGCGGTACTACAATCTCTGTTTGACTAATGCAGCTGATACTACTCTTCTTACCATCCAGAGAGAGTACTGCTTGCCAGTCACCTATCATGGGATTTACACAGCTATCCTCAAAAAAGAAAGAATCAGTATTTACTAAAGAATGGTTCTTTGAGATGTTGTCAGTCTGGATCCTATAATCTGCCCTTCATCCCCACTTTCAGAATCCTCAGTGAACACAGGTTTCAAATTGCAAGAGAACTAAGAGAGGGTCATGGCCACTCCACCCTTTATGCCTTCCTGTTGGAACATGAGGCTGCACAGGGCCTATGCATAGCCCTGACAAATGCTGGTATTCAAAAGAATCAAATCTTGTGCACATGAGGCACATGGGCACCTACAGTGAACTCCACACTGGCAAAATGATCTCAAAGAACCACAGTTACTGTAGAGTAAATAATATTCATTCTTTTTGTTATTGTTGCTTTTCTTTAGAAATAATCTATCCCCTGTTACCTCTCAACCTTCATAGAATCATAGAAGATCAGGGTTGGAAAGGACCTCAGGAGGTCATCTGGTCCAACCCCCTGCTCAAAGCAGGATCAGTCCCCAACCTTGACATGCAGATCAGCTAGTTATGCAGGTGTTACATAGAATTATTTCTTCAGGGAGGATTTAAATGCAGATAGTGGCCTTGCAGACCAGATCTGAGTGGGGGTGTTCTATCCATAGGGGGCGGTATGGAAAAAGGCCAAAGGACTAATGAAGTGGACTAATGACATGATGGAGGCTCGCCGACCTCATCAAGAGAGCTTTAAACTAGGAAGTTGGGGGAGATGGTTGGGAGATGTTCGGGAGATCTCCACGCCGGAATGTAACCTGGAAAGGAAAGTAAACAAAGTGAGAGGGGATACCCTTGTGGTCCCAAGATTTGATCCAAGGAGGAATAGTGGAGAAACCAGAGTAGCGGGTGATGCTGGTGGTAAAAGGTCTCTGCACGACGGGGGAAAGAATGTCACTGATGCAAAACGCCAAAAATTAAAAGGCCTGTACACTAATGCGAGGAGTCTAGGTAACAAGATGGAGGAACTGGGGTTACTAGTGCAGGAAGTGAAACCGGATATTATAGGGATAACTGAAACCTGGTGGAATAGTACTCATGACTGGAGCACGGGTATTGAAGGCTATGTGCTGTTTAGGAAAGATAGAAAGAAAGGCAAAGGTGGTGGAGTAGCCTTGTACATCAATGATGACATTAACTGTAGCGAAATAAGAAGCGATGGAATGGATAAGACGGAGTCTGTCTGGGCGAAAATCACACTGGGTAAAAAAGCAACTAGAGCTTCCCCTGAGATAGTGCTTGGCGTGTGCTACAGACCGCCGGGATCTGATTGGGATATGGATAGAGACCTCTTTAATGTCTTTAATGAAGTAAACACAAAGGGGAAATGTGTGATTATGGGGGACTTCAACTTTCCAGATATAGACTGGAGGACGAGTACTTGCAAGAATAATAGGGGTCAGATTTTTCTGGATGTGATAGCGGATGGATTTCTTCATCAAGTAGTTGAAGTACCTACGAGAGGAGATGCCATTTTAGATTTGGTGTTGGTGAGCAGTGAGGACCTCGTAGAAGAAATGGTGGTAGGGGACAACCTTGGTTCGAGTGATCATGAGCTGATTCAGTTCAAACTAGATGGAAGGATAAACAAATGTAGATCTGGGATTAGGGTTTTTGACTTCTCGAGGGCTAATTTTAAAGAGTTAAGGAAATTAGTTAGGGAAGTGGATTGGACGGAGGAATTAGTGGATTTGAATGCGGAGGAGGCCTGGAATTACTTTAAGTCGCAGCTGCGGAGACTGTCGGAAGCCTGCATCCCGAGAAAGGGGAAAAAAACCATGGGCAGGAGTCGTAGGCCAAACTGGATGAGCAAACAACTCAGAGAGGGGATTAGACAAAAGCAGACAGCTTACAGGGAGTGGAAGAAAGGCAGGATCAGCAAGGAAAGCTACCTTGGTGAGGTCAGAACGTGTAGGGATAAAGTCAGGAAGGCTAAAAGCCGCATTGAACTGGACCTTGCAAAGGGAATCAAAACCAATAGTAAAAGGTTCTACAGCCACATAAATAAGAAGAAAACAAAGAAAGAAGAAGTGGGGCCGCTATACACTGAGGATGGAATGGAGATCAAGGATAACCTAGGCATGGCCCAACATCTAAACAAGTACTTTGCTTCAGTTTTTAATAAGACTAGTGAACCTTGGGATGATGGAGGGATGATAAACGGGAATGTGGATATGGAAGTGGATATTACCGCAACTGAGGTAGAGGCCGTACTTGAACAGCTCGATGGGACGAAGTCGGAGGGCCCGGACAATCTCCATCCGAGGATATTAAAGGAACTGGCGCGTGAAATTGCGAGCCCGTTAGCGAAAATTTTTAAGCAGTCGGTAAACTCGGGGGTTGTGCCGTATGTTTGGAGGATTGCTAATGTAGTTCCTATTTTTAAGAAAGGGAATAAAAGTGATCCGGGTAATTATAGGCCTGTTAGCTTGACGTCTGTAGTATGCAAGGTCTTGGAAAAAATTTTAAGGGAGAAAGTAGTCAAGGACATAGAGGTCAATGGTAATTGGGACGAATTGCAACACGGATTTACTAAAGGTAGATCGTGCCAAACCAATCTGATCTCCTTCTTTGAGAAGGTGACGGATTACTTAGATAAAGGAAATGCGGTAGATATAATTTACTTAGATTTCAGTAAGGCGTTCGACACGGTTCCGCACGGGGAACTGTTAGTCAAATTGCAAAAGATGGGAATGAATACGAAAGTTGTTAGTTGGATAAGGAACTGGTTAAAGGGGAGACTCCAGAGGGTCGTATTGAAAGGTGAATTGTCAAGCTGGAAGGAGGTCACTAGTGGAGTCCCTCAAGGATCGGTTTTGGGACCGATCTTATTTAACCTTTTTATTACTGACCTTGGCACAAAGAGCGGGAATGTGCTAATAAAGTTTGCGGATGACACGAAGCTGGGGGGTATTGCTAACACGGAGAAGGACAGGGATACTATTCAGGAAGATCTGAACCACCTTGTTAACTGGAGTAATAGGAACAGGATGAAATACAATAGTGAAAAGTGCAAGGTTATGCATTTAGGAACTAATAATAAGAATTTTGGATATATGTTGGGGGCGCATCAGTTGGAAGCGACGGAGGAGGAGAAGGACCTTGGGGTGCTGGTTGATAGCAGGATGACTATGAGTCGCCAATGTGATACGGCTGTTAAAAAAGCGAATGCGATTTTGGGATGCATCAGGCGGGGTATTTCCTGCAAGGACAAGGAGGTGTTAGTACCGTTATACAAGGCGTTGGTGAGACCCCATCTGGAATACTGTGTGCAGTTCTGGTGTCCCATGTACAAGAAGGATGAATTCAAACTGGAACAGGTTCAGAGACGGGCTACAAGGATGATCCGAGGAATGGAAAAACTGCCTTATGAAAGGAGACTCAAAGAGCTTGGCTTGTTTAGCCTGGCCAAAAGAAGGCTGCGGGGGGATATGCTTGCTCTATATAAATATATCAGGGGGGTTAACGTTAGGGAGGGAGAGGAATTATTTAAGTTTAGTACTAATGTAGGCACGAGGACGAATGGGTATAAACTGGACATTAGGAAGTTTAGACTTGAAATTAGACGAAGGTTTCTAACCATTAGGGGAGTGAAGTTCTGGAACAGCCTTCCGAGGGAAGTAGTCGGGGCAAAAGACTTTCCTGGCTTTAAGACAAAGCTTGATAAGTATATGGAGGGGATGTTATGATAGGATTGTTAATTTGGGCAATTGATCTTGGATTACCACCAGATAGGTCTGCTCAATGATCTGCGGGGAGATGTTGGATGACATGGGAACTGAGTTACTGCAGAGAATTCCTTCTTGGGCGCTGGCTGGTGAGTCTTGCCCACATGCTCAGGGTTTAGCTGATCGCCATATTTGGGGTCGGGAAGGAATTTTCCTCCAGGGCGGATTGGCAGGGGCCCTGGAGGTTTTTCGCCTTCCCCTGCAGCGTGGGGCACGGGTCGCTTGCTGGTGGTTTCTCTGCAGCTTGAGGTCTTCAAACCAGTTTTGAAGATTTCAATAACTCGATCCTGGGATAGGGGTTGTTATAAAATTGGATGGGTGGGGTTCTGTGGCCTGCCTTGTGCAGGAGGTCAGACTAGATGATCAGATTGGTCCCTTCTGACCTATTAGTCTATGAGTCTATGAGTCTATAAAAGCTGGCATCACTGACAGATTAAAGGGAATGGAAAGGAAAGGAGTGACATTGAAACAGCCGGATGGAAAAATAGGGAGGGCAGAACTATGCTATCATGCGTTCTGTGAACTCTCACTGAATTTTATGAAGAAGCTCATGTTTGACATCTTTTTCACACACATGTTCCATTGGCATCAGTATTCTTTTTTTTCCATGCTCAAGAGAAATGCGGATGGAATTAGTACCTTCATGCAGATTTTGCTATTTTCTCTGAAATTTCTGTTTAAGCTTTCCTTTTTAAAAAAGGATGTTTTTAGCCCTTATTTCATATATGGAGATATACCTGTCTCATAGAACTGGAAGGGACCTTGAAAGGTCATTGAGTCCAGTCCCGTCTTCACTAGCAGGGCCAAATACTGTCCCTGAACAGTACTATTACAAAAATCTTTATCCAGTATAGATTGTCGTGTTCAGTCTGCCACCATTAATAAAAGAGATGCAACCATGCGTGCACACTCATACACACACACAAAATATATATAGGGGTTAACTATGAAACTTGATTAGCAGAAACAGTTACCCTCGTTATTCATGGAAAGAGACATAATTGCAGAATCTGGCTGACTCTTTGGTTTTGAATTTCATGTTGTCACAAACGTATAATTCTGTTTGAGTCCTGAGGGAGCAGGAGCCGATTAGAAGATATGATCATTGGCCCTCTCCTTCAAGCTCATGATTATTTTCCTATCTACTGTTAACTCTACTTTTTTCTGAAACACAGTATTTCCAGATACAGCAGCTGTTCCTTAGTTTAGATCTGTGCGTATGATCTTATGTATATGACACTCCATAAATATTGGATTTCATCTTACTTAGTTGCTCTAATGATCTGTCTAGGTTACTTTGCACTTTGGATCTCTCTCACTGTTTACTCTATCTGACTTTGGTGTTATCTCCATATTTGATTGCAGCTGAATTTGTTTTCCCTGTCCAAAAAATAAATCACTGATCCCACTTCATATTTTTCCCCATTTGTAGAGCTCATAATGAATGCTTACTCTCTGAACCCTATTTACCAACCAACTATTGATTCATACTACAATAGTTTTATATGATAGAGTTTTGGTCCTACTTGTATTTCACCTTATTAAAGTGCAAATGTATCCACTACATTCCTTTACTCTAGCAAATCAATATCTGTGTTGTAGGCTATGCTGGCAGCAGTTTCACAAGCCCAAAGCATAGTCAAGAGAGAGAGACAAATATTTAAATTAAGTTTTTTGTTTTACTTTAATTCACATATATTTTACCAGTGGAAGAAAAAGAAGAAGAAAAAAAATTGAACAGGCTACACTTGCTAGTGCAGAACAAACTGTTCTAACAGCTGTCTCATTTTTATTTCAGAAGTCTACAGAGCAAATGAAGAAAGTCCCAACTATTGTTCTATCAGTTTCTTACAAGGGAGTCAAATTTATTGATGCAACAAATAAGGTATGTGTGATTTTTTGGACATCAGATTTTATTCCTCATTGTGCTAGATAGCTTATCTAGCACAAGCCACATGGGGATCTGGGCTTGGATTCCAAGTCCCTCCCCCACCTTTTTTTTTCTCTCCTACCCTGAGCAGACAGAGTACCTCTCTCACTCTCCAGAAACCCACTCTTGTGGACAAACCCACTCTGATGGCAGTTCTGGAGGGAATTGTGTCCAGTCTTCCCCCATCAAAGGGAAACTCATCACAAGAAGGGTTTGGCAGGATGCCCCTCCTCACCTGGACAAAATCCCCCAACCTATTTTCCCGTTACAGTACATTATGCAGAAAAGTATGTGCTCCTTGCTTTTCAAAACACAAAATATACAATATGGGGGCTTTCCCCACCCCCTGTACTTGTACTAAAATTGTGGGGTTTTATAGAAGACCCAACGTAGCAAAGGTCAAGAGGTATGAGACTGATATACAGGCAAGTCTCATCTTACACGGCGGTTCCATTCTGTGGTTAGCACATAAAGTGAAAACCGCATATAGTGAAACACTCATTGATTTGAATGGCAGACGGAATCACCCCGCACTACAGATGCAGTTTTTATATTGTTGTTTTTCTTTTTTTCCTGTTTTTGCTGACCATGCAAAGCTGAATTTGCACATGTTAAATGTGCCTAAGATGCGACTTGGCTGTAATCGTCTTCCAGCTTCCAACCATTTTAAGGGAGGGTCATACGTTGTGCCTGCCCTTTAGTGCCCCCTTCTGGCCAACTGTGGCTCTGCTGAGGCACTCCTCAGTTTCGACTTAACTCCGGCTCCCTTAAAGAGGCCAGATATACAGAATTTGCCCCCTTTGGGGCTATAATTTAGTACTTCCAGCCTGGTTTATAATGGTTTCAGTGGTTTCAATGCCTACACAGCAAGGATATGGTTCTGCTGTGGCAGTGTCCCAAGGGAACTCTAGGTCATTGCAGGCAACTCCTTATAGAGTGAGAGGACTTTGTATGAAAACTGGATAAAGTGAAACTCAGCTGTTTGTTTTGGACCATGGAAATTCATGGGCTTACTTTCTTTCTTCAAAGGAAAAATCTCAGTATAGTAGATAAATGCCAAAAACCATGAGATTTCAAGTTAAAATGCTGCAAAAGACTCTCATGAGTTTCAACTAGTTTCAAAACACAAAGCTCTAAACCAGTGCAGGTTTACTCAATGGTTACTTTAGAGCTTTACAAAAGTTAGCACAAGGGTCAGCAACCTTTCAGAAGTGGTGTGCCGAATCTTCATTTATTCACGCTAATTTAAGGTTTCACATGCCAGTAATACATTTTAATGTTTTTAGAAGGTCTCTTTCTACAAGTCTATAATATATAACTAAACAATTATTGTATTTAAAGTAAATAAGGTTTTTAAAAATGTTTAAGAAGCTTCACGGGCAGTGTGAGTGCCCCTGGATTAGCAAACCTTTCAGTGAGCTGACCCTCAAGCGTATATCGCACTTGAAACCAGATGAGTATTATGTGGCTCCTGATTTGGGGGTAAATATTTCACATAGTTGTAATATCTTTTGAGCATTAAACCCTTTTCATCTTTAATGCAACATTGGTAACACACCATGATCATATGGTACTGTATTACAGCTTTATTTGTAGAAAGCTAAAACCTTGCTTTTTAGTATCATTTTAATTCTAATAAAAATCTTTGTCTAGGCCAACAGTTCTCAAACTGAGAACAAAAGAAATATAAAGAAAACCATATTATTGTGTTTTGCCTAAAGCAACATAAAATCAAATGAACATTAAATATAATTAAGTATAAGATTTTCACAAATGGGTGTCCATTAAGGCATAATAATTGTTTATTGTCATTTGGTATGAGTAATACATTATACAGAAATAGAAAGCAAATAATATGCTACAACAGTTTAAGAGGATTATTTTGTGTCTTCAGTTACAATTTCCTTATTTTGGATTTTTGTACAATTTCAATAAAAAAAAGTGTTGGAATGCTGCTCTTTTATCCAAAGTTTACTCACTCATTATTTCCTCAATTAGATATTAATAGGCCTTTCAGAAAACTTGCCAAGTATTCAAGTATATCTTGGCAGGTTAGAAGAAGACAGGGGAGAGTGATTCAAATGACCGAGTTACATATAATCTCCCCTCCAAAAAAAGAGACATGCTCAAAGAATGCTTTTAATTTGCACAGGTGTTACTGACACAACATTTAGCCATAGATCTCACTGACTGTGACATTAGACATCATATATGTTATGATAATACTGTATGCTTAGTGCCAAAACACAGTGTGTAGCAGCACTGTAGTATTTTGATCGAGTAGCGATGTCATCCTGCAGACAGGAATATTCTGTGATTATGGATATATAGTAGCCACATTGAATAAGGCTATGATTTAGGAATGCACTTATCCATATGGTGAAGATCATCCTTATTCATTGACTCACTTTGAGCATGTGCCTTTGCTGAAATCGAGGCTTAAATCTATGACCATAATTCAGCTGCCTCTTTGGCTTCCTGGGTCCTCTGGCCTAAACAAGGTAACTATACAACAGTATTTTTACACAGGTAAACATTCATTATTTACTCCAAAGCTTTAGACAAAGTCGTCTTTTCATACATCAGGCAGACATGTCTTGTCCTTACCTAGTACCATTCTGTAGTTTAATTTGGCCATTATATAAGTGTCCTCTGCATGTATAGTTTAATTTCTCTATATCCCTCTTGCAGGAGGCCTTGGCAGTAAATTGACATATATTGCCACATCTTTCCAAAGTAATCCTTTTCCTAAAATCCCTTTAACAACTCTATGCTTATACATTGATAAGTACTGTTCATTCTATTTGAGGTGGAAGAGTCAGATTGAATTTCTTCAAAGCGTGCATGCAAAGATCCAGAGAATGCACCTTCACTGTCCTACCTTGTCCCATCTACCTGCAGGCTGCAGTGGTACTGATTGTTAGAACAGAAACAGCAGCATCAATGGGCATAGAAGTAGAAAATTAGTAGTCTGTTATAGTTATTCTCTCAGCTGTGACCCATGAAAGATGCCTCTTTCCCACAGGATACTGTGTAAATTGTACAGTGCTGTCATTTGAAAAGTGACCCAGAACTGGAGGAAAGCTCCAGGATTTTGCAGTTTCCTGTAGGATTCACTATTGATGCAAGATCAGGGGCTGGCAACCTATGGCACGCGTGCCATCCAATTTTTAATGGCACGCTGCTGCCTGCCAGAGTCCCGAGGACACACAGCCAGTGAGGGGCAGAGCCTGCACCCCCCAAGAGAGGAGCTGCCTCAGCAGCCTGCCCGTGAGCTCCCGTGTCCCCTCACCCGGCAAGGAGCCTTACTCGGGGGTGCAGAGGGGCCCACTCACGTGGGCCACCTTGGTATAGCTGGCCATAGCGTATTGGCGGCCCGCCAGGGGAGTGGGTTCACTGCGGGACCTGGTCCCAACTCCCGGCGGCAGAACGTGGGGGCAGTGGAGGCAGGAGAGGCTGGCGGCGGGAGCAGCGCCAGCTGCTGAGCGTCCCCAGGAGGAGGCGCCCGGCCGTGGCCATGGATCGGTACCTGCTGTTTGTGAGTTGGAAGGAGTGGAGAGCCCCGCAGCCCGGCAGCACTCAGCGCGTAGCAGGTGTGGGCGAGCGGGAATCAGTGGTGGGCAGAGAGCCCTGGGCTGAGGAGCTCGCATACCGCGGGGTCATGCACTGCCTGGAGCGGCTCCTCCAGACACAGCCAGAAGGGACTCTCTTGTCGGGGGGGCTAGTTGCGCTCGTGCAGTGCGCCACGGGGCCCCGAGTGGGTGAGCTGCCTGGGGGCAACAGGAGTGGGGGAGGGATCTACCCTGACCCCCCACACACACACACACCAAGCCCTCTGCCCTGAGCCCCACAGCCCCACACACACACCCTAGGCCCCTTCCCTGAGCCCTGTACCCACCTCTCACACACTCATCCCGCTACTTGACTCCTTCACCCCCCCTCCACGACCCCAGCCCTGACTTAGCATCCACATACATACCCAGTGCCCCCCTGCCCTGACACCTGCAGCCTCCTCACATGCCCCCAGCCCTCTGACCTGACTTTTGCACCTCCCTCACATACCCAGCTCCCTGACCCCCCCATGCGCTCCCCCACATCCTGACTCTTGCACCCCCCCACAGCCCCACCCTGGGCACTAAATGGGAGCTCTTGCACCCTCCACCACATTCCCTCCTGCACCCCTTGCACCAGATGGGAGCTGCCCAGATAAATGCCCCACACCCAAACCTCCTGCCCCAACCCTGAGCCCCCTCCCTCATTCTAGCTCCTGGCCAGACCCTTCACCCCCAGGCCTGTGCTTGGTCCACTCTCACTCTCAGCTCAGTGCAGAGAGAGGAGGAGAATGGGCCAGAACCAGGGAGAAGGTAGGTACCCACTGTATGTGGGCACGGCCGGGGACCCCAGACCAGCAGTGGGCTGAGAGGGTCTGGCAGCCTGGATCCCGGCTGGCAGGAGCCGGTGGATGGAACCCCTGAGCAGCAGTGGGCTGAGCTGCTCAGTCCACTGCCAGTCTGGGGTCCCGGCTGCTGGCCCCGCACAGCCCGCTGCTGGTCTGGAGTTCTGGCTGCCAGACCCTTGCCAGCCAGAGTCCCGGCTGCAGGCCCCACTCAGCCCGCTGCTGGCCCAGGTAAACAAAACCCCAGACCAGCAGCAGCCGGAGCAGGCCGGTGGCGTAAGATCAACATTTTAATTTAATTTTAAAAGAAGCTTCTTAAACATTTTGAAAACCTTGTTTATTTTACAATACAACAATAGTTTAGTTATATAATAAACTTATAGAGAGAGACATTCTAAAAAACATTAAAATGTATTACTGGCACGCGAAACCTTAAATTAGAGTGAATAAATGAAGACTGAGCACACCACTTCTGAAAGGTTGCCGACCACTGTGCTAGATAATACTTTGGATACTGTTGGAGGGGCAAGAATTCAATGGTCTGTGTAAGAAGCTGGACATATGGTGCTTTAATCATATTCGAATTAAAAGACAAAGTACCTTTGAAATATTTTAGTACAGAGGATGACTATAGCGTTAAAATGCTAAAAACAAATAAAATTATTATATAAGGGACATCTATACTTAATTCCTGTGTTGACTGAAAAATAGTAATACTTTAGTTCTTTTCTTAACAGAATATTATTGCTGAACATGAAATCCGCAACATTTCCTGTGCTGCACAAGACCCTGAAGACCTCTCGACGTTTGCATACATCACTAAAGACTTGAAGACTAATCACCACTACTGCCATGTATTTACTGCATTTGACGTGGTTAGTTTCCGGAAGCTGTTTCATTTGACAATTTCCTTTATAAATCATTTTCATTAAAAATTATCAGTATAAAATTAGTAATAGTAAATGTTACATATATTGAAAAGGTTTAGAAAGAGCCAGCTAGGTGATGAAATGACACTGCTGCAGGATTACAAAGTATTTCTCTGAGATGTTAGCTCATTTCCCTTCACTCCTCTATGGAATAATTTTTCCTCTGCAATAAGTTTGTTCTTGTTTTTCAGCTGTTGATTCTAATGATCAGGTTTGGCACACGGCTTTCTCCAAAGCTGTGTAATACATGCAATTCCTTTAACTGGCTGCTATGGTAGTGGCTCATAAAAGTTCTTTACAAAAAGTTTAGTCACCCCCCTTCTGAAATCTCAGGGTACTACAAAGAAGTAAAAATCTTAAATAGTCTCAAACGCTGATCTATTTCCATTAAAACAACAACATATTGCACAATTAGACTGATGTACCTTACGCTTTTTGGCTTTATCCAACAAGCAGTCAAGTAATTTGTCTCAATCCAGGAAAGCACATAAGCTTAACTTGAAGCATGTGAGTGGTCCCATTGAAGCCAATGGCACTGCGAATCCTGGAAATGAATGCATAGCTAAGCAAATGGTGTTGACAGGAGGGCTTTGGCGTCCTTGACCATGGGATGCTGTTCCAGGAAGAAGAACTGCTGGAGGGAGATGGTCTAACATATGCATCTTCACACACTGATTCACCAACCTAGTGAGGAGGGCTTTAAACTAGGTTCAAAGTGGGGAAGTAACAAAAGCTCACACGTAGGTATTAAAAAAGATGACCTTAACAGAGGGCTAAATGTTGAGTGGGAAAAGGAAAGAGACATAGGAGCATCAAGAGGGATAACAGTGGGAGAATCTGCTCAACTTCTTAGGTGTCTGTACACAAATTCAAGGAAACTGGGGAATAAACAGGAAGAGCTGGAAGTATTAGTCCATAAGATAAATTATGACTCAATGGCATCAGACATTTGGTGGGATAAATCTTATGACTGGAATATTTGTATACGGGGTATAGTTTAAGGACAGGCAGCGAAAAAGGAAGGAAGTGTTGCATTATACATTAAGAATATACACACTTGTTCTGAGATTCAGAAGGAGGTGAGAGGTAGAGAAGAAGAAAGTCTCTGAGTTGAAGATAAGAGGAAAAACAGGACTGACATCATGGTACGAGTCTTCAGACAACCAAATCAGGGGGAGGAGGTGGATGACACATTTCTAGAACAAACAACAGAAATATCTAAAACACAGGACCTGGTTGTAATGGGGGACTTTGACTACACAGAATCTGTTGAAAAAATAATGTAGCAAAACACAAAATGTCCAGTAAGTTAGTTCTTAGACAGTAGTGGGGACAACCTTTGGTTTCAGAAGGTGGAGGAAGTAACCAGGGAGACAGCCATTTTAGATTTGATGCTAACTGACAGGAAGGAATTGGTTGCTAATCTGAAGGTGGAAGGCAATTTGGGTGAAAATGATCATGAAATGCTAGATTTCATGATTCTAAGGAAATGAAGGAGTGACAGCAGCAGAATAAGGACAATGGACTTCAAAAAAGCAGACTCAGAGAACTGGTAGGTAAGATCACATGGGAAGGAAATCTAGGAAAAAAGAATTCAGGAGATCTGGCAATTTCTTAAGGAGACAATATTAATGGCACAACAGCAAACTATCCCAAGGTGAAGGAAAGATAAGAAGGCTAGTTAAGAGGCTGATATGGCTCCATCAGGAGTTCTTTAATGACCTGAAAATCAAAACGGAATCCTATAAAAAGTCTAAACAAGGACAAATTGCTAAGAATGAGTACAAAAGAATAGCATAGACATACAGGGACAGAATCAGAAAAGCTAAGGCACAAAGTGAGCTACACCTAGAAAGGGACATAAAGCCAGGAAGAAGAGATTGTTTCATTAGTAGCAAAAGAAAGATGAAGGAAAGTGTAGGTTCTCTATTTAGCAGGGAAGGAGAACTAATAATGGACGACATCAAGATGACTAAGGTATTTAATGCCTATTTTGCTTCAATCTTTACTAAAAAGGTTAAGGGTGACCAGATACACAATTAATTTTAACAATAAGGGGGGAAGTAACACAAGTCAAAATAGAGATAGAACAGATTAAAGAATATTTAGATGGCAACAGGACCTGATGAAAATCACCCTAGCATAATTAAGGACTTAGCTGAAGCAATATCAGAACCATTATCAATTATCTTCAAGAATTCATGGAGGATAGGTGAGGTCCCAGAGGACTGAAGAAGAGCAAACATAGTATCTATCTTTAAAAGGAGGAACAAAGAGAACCCAGAGAATTATAGACCAGTCAGCCAGACTTCAATACTTGGAAAGGTACTGGAACAAATTATTAAACAATCAATTTGTAAGCACCTAGAGGCTAATAGGGTTGTAAGTAGTGGCCAACATGGATTTATCAAGAATAGATCCTGTCAAACTAGCCTAATTTCCTCCTTTGACAGGATTACTGGCCTAGTGGATGTGGGGAAACCTGTAGCTGTGATATATCTTGATATTTTTTGTAAGCCTTTTGGTGCAGTCCCACATGATATTTTCATAAGCAAACCAGGAAAATGTCATCTAGAATAGATTACATTACTGTAAAATGGGTGCAAAACTGGTCGAAAGAGCATATTCAAAGAGTAGTTATCAATGGTTTGCTGTCAAAGTGGGGGATGTATCTAGTGGGGTCCTGCAGGGATCTTTCCTGGGTCCAATACTGGGTCAATATTTTCATTAACAACTTTGATTATGGAGTGACTAGTAATGATTATAATATTTGCAGATGACAGAAGCTGAGTGGGGCTGCTAGCACTTTGGAGGACAGGATGAGCATTCAAAACAAATTGACAAATTAGAGATATGATCTGAAATCAATAAGATGAAATTCAGCAAAGACAAATGCAAAATACTGCACTTAGGGGTGAAAAAAATCAAATGCACAACTACAAAATGGGAAATAAGTGGCTAGGTAGTACTACTGCTGAAAAGGATTTGGGGGTTATAGTAGATCACAAATTGAATAGGGGTCAACAATGTGATGCAGTTTCTAAAAAGGCTAATATAATTCAGGGGTATATTAATAGAAGTGTTGTTTGTAAGTCACCAGAGGTAACTGTCCCGCTCCACTTGGCACAGGTGGAGAACTGTGTTCTGGGTTGGGTACACTTCCACCTTGTTGATAAATTGGAGAGTCCAGAGAGCAACAAAAATGATAAAAGGTTTAGAAAACTAGACCTCTGAGAGAAGGATAAAAAAATCAACTGGGCATATTTAACCTTGATAAAAAGAAGACCCAGGGAGACCAGATAAGTCTTCAAATATGTTAAGGGCTGTTATAAAGAGGGTGGGGGATCAATTGTTCTCCATGTACGCTGAAGGTATGACAAGAAGTAATGGCCTTAAGCTGCTTCAAGAATGATTTAGGTTAGATAAATAAAAACTTTCTAACTATAAGCGTACTTAAGCACTGGAATAGGCTGCTAAGGGAGGTTGTGGAATTCCCATCATTGGAGGTTTTTAAGAACAGGTTAGACAAAGACCTGCCAAGGATGCTGTAGATATACTTGTTCCTGCCTCAGTGCAAGAGACTGGACTAGATGACATCTTGAGGTCCCTTCCAGCCCTAAATTTCTATGATTGTGTGTGTTTAAGAATTTTCCTGTATTGGGCCAGAGTGCTTAAAAATAAGGGGCTTGATCTTGCAATGTTCTAAAAGTTATTTCTTTAGATTTTTATAGTGTGTTCAATTAATTACACACTAAAAAGCTGAAGGTATAAAACTTTCTTTGCTAATATTTACAATGACATGAAAATGTTTGTATCAAATGTTTACATTTACTTTGATAAAATATATTCTATATTTAAAGAGGAGACTACATAGATAGCTGAACTACAAGGCTATACACCTCTTAAGAGATCCTGAGGACACCATGGTAACTAGCTACCACAGTGAATCTCAAGCGTTTTGTAAATGCATCAGAAAAAAATGGTTACTAACCTTTCTGTATCTGTTGTTCTTCGAGATGTGTTGCACATGTCCATTCCAATGTAGTTGCGTGCATGCCCCAAGCACAGTCACCCAAAAATTTTCCATCAGTGGTACCCATGGGAGTGGCTCTGGCACCCAGCCGACCCCACACCTCCTCTGTTCCTTCTTTCCAGCCAACTCCAATAAATAAGAGTAGGAGGGGTGGAATGGACATGTGCAACATATCTTGCTGCACAGCAACAGTTACAGAACGGTTAGTAACTATTTTTTCTTTGAGTGGTTGCACATGTCCATTCCAATGTAGGTGACTGCCAAGCAGTTGCAAAGGAGTGAGATTGGAGTTCATGGACATGCTGACTGTAAAACAGCTCGAGCGAAACTGGCATTGTCCCTAGCCTGTTGAGTAATGACATGATGACTAAAAGAACATATGCGCTGATGACCAAGTCACCACTCTGCAAATGCCCTGAGTAGGACCTAAGCCAGGAATGCTGATGATAATGCCTCCGCTCTCATGGAGTGGGCAGTCAGAATAGCTGGTGGCAGAACACCTGCCTGCTCATAACACGTATGAATTAATACTGTGATCCACGACGAAAGTCTCTGAGCCGAGACAGGGAGACCTTTCATCCTTTCAGCAACTGCTATGAAGAGTTGTATAGATCTACAGAATGGTTTGGACCTCTCTAAAGAACACTTGGGCACGTCTAATATCCAGTGTGAAGACATTCCTCTCTACTGGGAAACCACCTTTGGGAGGAAGCTTGGGTGAAGACACAGCTGCACCTTATCTTTAAAGAAAACGGTGTACGGAGGCTCCAGCGTGAGAGTGTGGATCTCCGAGACCCTTCTGGCCGTAGTAATGGCCACTAAGAAAGTCACCTTCCATGAGAGCTATGACAAGGGACACATTGCCAACGGCTCAGACATTTTGATAAGACCAGGATTAAGTCACATGGAGGAATAGGTTCTTGTATTTAGGGGTATAGTCTTTCCAGGTCCTTGAGGAAATGAATAGATATCTCGTAAGAAAAAACAGACCAACTTACCACCAGGGGGGTGGAACACCGAAATTGCTGCAAGGTGGACCTTAATTGAGGGAATCGCTAAACCTTGTTGTTTCAGGCAAAGCAAATAGTCGAGACTGTCCTGCAGAGATGACTGCATGGGCAAGACTCCACGCTGGGAAGCCCATATGGAGAACCACTTCCATTTTGAGAGGTGGATAGTCCTGGTGGAGGGCTTCCTGCTCCCTCATACCACCTGGCGAACCTGCTCCGAGCAAGCCAGCTCTTTGGGATTTAGCCATGGAGCTTCCAGGCCATCAGGTGGAGGGAGCTGAGGTTCAGGTGGAACAAATGACTGTGGTCCTGGAAGATCAGGTCCGGATGTAGAGGGGGCAGAATTGAAGCAGCCACAGAAAGACCTAACAGCGTGGTGAACTTGGAAGATGGAAATGTGAAAGTAGGCTTTTTTCAAATTGAGGGAGGTGTACTAGTCCCCTGGATCCAGGGAGGGAATAATGGAAGCCAATGAGACCATATGGAACTTTAGCTTCTTGAGGTAGCTCCCTCCCATAGGAGTGAGTGAACCTTTTGGGTCAGAAGTTGCTTGTGAGAAGGGTCCCTGAAGAGAGATGCAGAGGGAGGGTGGGATGGGGGGGGGGGGTAGAAGTGAACTGGTGGGTATATCCCACTGCTGCTGTGCCCAGCAACCAACGGTCCATAGGAATATGCGACCATCCTGGAAGAAGTGGGACATGTGGTCTGCAAATGAAGAGGAAACAGGATCCAGAAACTCTGAGAGTGGTATGAGTACTCGAGCATCCTGTCAAAATGTCTGCTTAGAACCCCCTAAATGTCTGGGAGAGGCAGGCATTGATGTCGAGGAGGAAGAGGGCAGTGGTCTGTGTCTAAAGCCCCTGCTCCTCTTCCTCTTTGAGTCCTGCCAGGCAAGCACCAGGGGGATTGCTGAGGCCTATAGTGCTTCCTTGAAGTTGCCAGGGTATACAGGGTATACAAACTTAAGGGTTGTCCTGGAATCTTTCAGACTGTGGAGCTTTGCATCACTCTACTCTGAAAAGAGTGAAACACCCTCAAAGTACGATGCTGGAGGGTTTGGTGAAGCTCCTGCATGAGGCCCGAGAACTGGAACCATGAGGTCCTATGCATGGCCACTTCGGACCCTCACTATGGACTTCCCCTCCTCCACTAGTGAAGAGACCTCCAACCTGGCCTCTTGTGGCAGCAAGTCCTTAAACTTCAACATGGAGCTCCACACGTTGAAGTCATATCTGCTCAGGAGCACCTGTTGGTTAGTGATCCTGAGCCGGAGATTCCCAGTCAAGAAGACAGTTCTACCAAACAGGTCCACCTTTTTTGAGTCCTTTGCACTGGGAGTCACCTCCTGCAAACTCTGCCAATCTCATTCACTGGCAGCAGACACTATCAGGGATCTGGAGGAGGTGGGGGCATGAGTATACAGGAACTCATGTCCTTGAGCCAGAACAAAGTACTTCCTCTTGACTGTGGGGCGTAGGGCAGCGGGGGTTTGCCACAGGGCATTTATCAGATCCATGATGGCTTTGTTGAGAGGCAGAGCCACTCTCATTGGGCCCACTGCAGTCAAAATGTCAACCAGACTATGGGAGGACTCTTTTACTACCTCCACTTGTATGCCCAACTTTTTGGTCACCCTATTCAACAGCTCCTGGTGGACCTTGTAGTCATCCTGGGAAAGTGACATGCTCATTCTCAACACAGCCTTGTCAGGAGAAGAGGACAAGAATCTTGCGGCACCAGCTCCTGCAACTCAGTACCAGAGTCCAGATTGGACTCTGCTTGAAGGGGCAGCAGAGCCCTTCCTTCAGAGGCCATTGAATAGCAGTACCTCGACTGCGGTCTCTGCACTGGGGGAAATGCCCATGAGTTCCAAAGAGGCCACTGCATGTGTACTGGTCACTGCCAAGGAGGCCATGTACCCGATGGCATTCACCGGGTTCACCACCAAGTATTGCCGACTTGAGGAGCATCAGGGTCAACTCCTCAGCAAAAATTGCACAAATATGTAAAATACTCAATGAGTATATTGTCCATGTATTCTTGAAACACATTTCCCATGAATATAGATCAGTTAGATACATCAGAACCAATTCAGCTATGTCTGAACATGCTGCTGTAGCTGTTAAGACAGGCTGTGTTGCTAAGTGGTAAAATAGAAAGGTTTAATTATTTTAAAAAGCTGTTCAAGGCATTTAAAGGAAACGTTAGTTTTCATTAAATATTTGTATTGATTCATTTCTTAATGCTGAGATTTGATGTGAATAGGGAATAGAAAGAAAATTAAATTTATATTTTAAAATATTAGGCCTTGGTCAACAAGATGTGTTATTAATTAAAGAGGGTAGAATTAATGAAAAGGGAACCAGCTTGAATGGCCCTGATTGAGTCAATATGGATTATTAATTTTCCCAATCCTTTGAAAAGCTTGTAATAGCTATAGTGTACTGTCTCTTGTCAATAAGGCTTAACCACAAACATGTAGAAATCCAGGTGTAATAAATATAATTCAGTTTTTCTCTGCCTGCCAAGTAAAGACTAGAGATTCAGGATAATTCCAATATCTTCCTTACCATGGGGGTAGGTAAGCACTTATAATAGCTATTTTAAGATGCATAGATAGACTTTCACTTCTCACTGTTTTATCACCGTATTCTCCTGCTATATAATTCTCACCAGGGTGCCGCCTGTTCAAATATTCTCTCTGTTATATTTTTTTCCTCAGGATATAATATTTCTGATGCAAGTATAAGCTCCATTAAAAAAAAGCTAAATATGCACAACATAAACATACAGTAGATTGAGATCACCTTTTCTATTTAAAGTACAGTACTTGTTTGTTCCTGTCGTAGCTTGATCTTTCAAGCAGATTTATGCCCATAGAAACAATACAGTCCTGGGCTACATACCACATTTATGAATAACTGCAGAAGTTGTTCTTATATTCAGCATATTACAGTAGCTCTTTCCAGCAAATCCAACTGTGTCAGTAGGAGAATGTGCATTTGTATTTATTTTTTATTTCTAACAATATATTTCGGCAACTATAAAATAAATATTATAGAGACACAATACTTTAAAATCAATAACTTTTGCTTCTCTTTTATCTTGCAAAAAAGGCTTCTTCTAATTTCACATTTTTCTGGAGAGAATTAATGTAAGGAGAGGTAAACTACAAGATTTGATATTTAGTATTCAGGGCTGACTATGTGCAGCTTAGCACACTCACATACAGAGTAATGTTTCTGCATGAAAATACCCAAAACATCAGACTTTGAGAATATCGTACAAAGGTGGGACCTGATTCATCAGTACAACAAAGGCTGCTTTGCACTGTCCAGTAGCACAAAGCAGTCCTAAACCTGATTTCACTTGCCACTGAAGTATGTCCTCCTCCACAGAGGGATCCTCCAACAATAAAAAGTCACTGTGGCAGATCCTATGCCAAACTCCAGTTCACCACAGGGCACAGGCCCTTAGCTCAGATGGTCCGCAGCTCCTGGGGATAGAAAGCAGCCGGCACAGACCAGAACAGCCTTCAGCCTGCTCTAATTCATGCCAGACCAGACCAAAGCCTGCACAATATAAAGCCACCTTCTCCTTCTTTTCCATCCCTCTAGACTTGCACTGAAGACTCTCAGGCTGGGTCAGAGAATTGGGCCCTATGTATATCCATATCACATGGAAAAGCAAGTGCAATGTTAAAGGTGACCTTCAAAAGGAAAAACTGGACTTGTTCTGTTTTATTGCTTCATTACGGTGAATAAAGGCAGCCTGAAAAAATTATTAAAAAAAAAAGTTTCCTGATTGCCTCTACATTAGAAATTCTGGACTCGTCTGCCCTTGAAGACGCTATTGTGACTGAAAACTAGGGAAATTATGAAATCCCAAGAGACAAGAAACTGAAACTTAGCAGTTGAGCAGGGAAGGGATTTTTAGTCAATTGTTTAAAACACCGCTGTATTTTTGTTGGTTTTGCTAATACACCTCTCCCTCGATATAACGCTGTCCTCGGGAACCAAAACAATCTTACCGCACTATAGGTGAAACTGTGTTATATTGAACTTGCTCTGATCCACCGGAGTGCGCAGCCCCGCCCCGCCCAGAGCTCTGCTTTACCATGTTATATTCGAATTCGTGTTATATTGGGTCGCATTATATCAAGGTAGTAGTGTGCTTATTTTCTCTCCCATATTTGGGACACTGGATGGCCTTATTAACCTGCCCCCTTCCTTCTACTGAGCTGTGTTAGCTCACAGTAAGCTTTTAGAGACACACACATACATCCAGAAAATCTTACCTAGTAAAACCGGGCAGCATTCCACCACACTAGTGAAAATCAGACTTGACAATCCTGAGCTTTAAGAAAAAGAAGTGGAAAAAAATCTTTTAGGAAATAGCAGAAACTCTTCAGGTCCTCCTTATACAAAAAAAAAAAAAGAGAAAAGAGATTCACCTCATGCAAGTATTGAACTGCAATCTCTTTATTGTGAAAGGACAACTTACAAATGTAGATTTTTTTATTTTGGTTACGTAACTGCACTCAAAAACAAAACAATGTACAACTTTAGAGCCTACAAGTCCACTCAATCCTACTTTTTATTCAGCCAATTGCTAAGACAAACAAGTTTGTTTACATATAAAGGCATAATGCCGCCTGCTTCTTATTTACAGTGTCACCTGAAAGTGAGAACAGGCGTTTGCATGGCACTTTTGTAGCCCGCATTGCAAGGTATTTACATGCTAAACATTCATAAGCCCCTTCGTGCTTCTGCCACCATTCCAAAGGACATGCTTCCATGCTGATGGGAAAAAAACATTTAAAACAAAAAATATTAATTAGATTTGTGACTGAACTCCTTGGGGGAGAATTATATGTCTCCTGCTATATACATTCTGCTATATATTTCATGTTATAGCAATCTCGGAGGATGACTCAGCACACATCATTCATTTTAAGAACACTTACACTGCAGATTTAACAAAATGCAAATAAGGTACCAATGTGAGATTTCTAAAGATAGCTCCAGCGCTCGACCCAAGGTTTAAGAATCTGAATCCAAAAGCTAAGAGAGATGAGATCTGGAGCATGCTTTCAAAAGGACCAACACTCCATGTGGGAACTACAGAACCCGAATCACCAAAAAAGAAAATCAACCATTCTGCTGGTGGCATCTGGCTCAGGTGATGAAAATGAACATGTGTCGGTCCGCGCTGCTTTAGATTGTTATTGAGCAGAACGTGTTATCAGCATGGATACATGTCCTCTGGAAGGGTGGTTGAAGCATGAAGGGGCTTATGAATCTTCAGCGCATCTGGCATGTAAATATCTTGCGATGCCGGTTACAACAGTGCCATGCAAACCCTGTTCTCACTTTCAGGTGACATTGTAAACAAGAAGTGGGCAGCATTATCTCCTGCAAATGTAAGCAAACTTGTTTGTCTGAGGATTGGCTGAACAAGAAGTAGGACTGAGTGGACTTGTAGGCTCTACAGTTTTACATTGTTTTATTTTTGAGTGCAGTTTTTTTTTTGTACATAATTCTATATTTGTAAGTTCAACTTTCATGATAAAGAGATTCCACTACATTATTTGTATTAGATGAATTGAAAAAATACTATTTCTTTTGTTTTTTTACTGTGCAAATATTTGTAATAAAAATAATAATATAAGGTGAGCACTGTACATTTGGAATTCTGTGTGTTAATTGAAATCAATATATTTGAACATGTAGAAAACATCCAAAAATTTTTAAATAAATTGCATTCTATTATTCTTTAACAGTGCAGTTAATCACAATTAATTGTTTTTAATCGCTTGACAGTCCTAAATAAAACAAATATAAAATAGTAATAGAACAATTAGAATGTAAGTGACAGGAGACTGTTGGGTCAGGCTGGCACGCTGAGGCATGTACGTGTTACAACTTGAACTTTAAAAAAACAAGACAATCCACCTCTTCTGAATTTCTTTGCGATGTTCTGGACAAACCCTGGCAGGATTAACTTACTTACTTTCCTTCTCAGTCATCCTTGGGCGAAGGGTGGGCCACCAGCCATTGCAGGAGTCCCAAGTAGCGGATGAGTCCAACAGCTGTGCTTCCCTTCCAGGGAGCCTGAAGGGGGCTGTGGAGGCAGAAGTCCTCCACAGATATTGGGAGATCCACTGATTATTCAGTGCTGAACCTCCAGGTCATGCCACTGGAACCAAACCTGTTCCACCCCCCCACACACACAAACACCCCAAATAGAAACTCTGCAAGGAAACCTTGTGGCATTTCCACTCCCCTACTCAGGCATAGGACATGTAAGGCACTCATATTGGTCACCTTCAATACAGTATTCCCATTCCAGTATTGAATACACACTGTAAATGAGAAATCCCCAAAACTAACCCAGTTTGTATCTAGCTATTTTTCTGCAGTTGGCTTTTTGTTTTAAAAATCCCCAGAAGCCTGAACACTCTTAATTCCACAGCATCTTTGCCTGGTTTCAAGGTGCTCTCTAACTTAATACATAATGTATGACTCCTTTCCCACTTACAGACATAATATTCATTAATGTAATATGGTCCATTCTCTCTACTAGGATATAGTTGAACATATTTACCAGGCACACCTCTGTTCACATGTGACTACTGCATGCAGGGCCGGTGCAAGGAAGTTTTACACCCTAGATGAAACGTCCACCTTGTGCCCCCCGCCCCCAGCCCTGTGGCAGCTCCCTGCCCCACCCTGCCCTGAGGCACCCCAGGCACCAGCACGCCACAGGGGGCGCTCTGCCAGTCACCGCAAGGGCGGCAGGCAGGTTGCCTTCAGTGGCATGCCTGCGGAGGGTCCGTTGGTCCCGCAGCTTCGGTGGACCTCCTGCAGGCATGCCACCAAATCCGCAGGACCGTGGACCTCCCGCAGGCAAGCCACCGAAGGCAGCCTGCCTGCCGTGCTTGGGGCTGCAAAATACCTAGAGCCACCCCTGCCCCCCCCGTGGTAGTTCCTCCCCCCCCCGGGAGCCGTGCGGCATCTCCCCACTCCAGCTCACCTCTACTCCGTGTCCTGCCCAAGCACTCTGCCCCCGCTCTAATTCTCCTCCCCTCCCAGGTTTGCAGCAAAGCTGGGAGGCGGGATAAGCGGAGCAGCGACCGTGCACTCGGGGAGGAACCGCTGTAAAAAAACAATTGGGGGCACCGCTTTTTGGCAACCGCCTAGTTCGCCTTAATGGTAGCACCTGCCCTGACTGCATGTCCAGCCCCTCTGCGGATTATTCAGGTTCTGGGCATGGCTGTTGTCCCACTATATAATGTGCTAAAGAGGAAAATAATTTGCAGCATCTTTTGATCTATTTTTAACTACTACTGGAGGCAGGGTCCCAGAGTAGCTGGACATTTCTTCTGTCACTGCATGGCATATTCTGTGTTCCCATCATCTCATAATTATCCAGTGCAGACTGTGTCCTGATGACCTTGTATGCCATGCTATAAAGTGCACTATCACAGTAGTGTGGGACTTACTTTTCCAGGGGCATTATTCTACCCAGTCCTGTCAACTTAGTCCTTATCAATATATAATCTTCACTACAGTTAATCCAATCTTGTGGGACAGTGCACTGTCATGTTACTACAATAGTGCAAGATGTGTCTCTAAAGTCTTAATCTTGTGACATTAACATACGCACTCCACTGGGAGTCATAAAATGTATCATTCTATACGTTTGTGGCAAATATGACCATGGGTTTCTCAATTTGTTGCCTGTGTTCAGCTGGATTCACAGTAGATTGGCATAACGATCCCTTTAGGGCTTAAAAACTGTGAATTTTTTGTGGCAAACTGCAGCTGCAGCACTGACCAATTCTGACCAGGTTTCCCTTCTCTTGTGAGTTCACATAGGTGATTTCAGTGTCAAAGATATGAAACCTTGAGCAGTTTGTTGTGGTGGATATAATCATAGCAACTGTGATAAATTGAGAAAATGTCTGTTATTTCTTATGAGTGCTATGGATGAGTTGGTTTCTCTGTTCAATTTTTGTATTGCTGCCTACTTAAATGCAAAGAGTTAAGACAGACGGGAGCTTGAGGTTGGCCTAGGGGCAGGACCCACAGCAAGTACTAAGATATAAAACAGCTCCAGTTACACACTTTCAAAGCAGCTAAGAGAACAATGACTAGGCCCTCAGCTAGGGGGAGCGGTTACCTCGCTGGCTCCATCCAGTTTAGAATGTCTTTACATTGCCCAAGGCTAAGCCTGGGAACAAAGGAGACCTGAAACCCCAAAGATCCTAGAAAAGGGATGGGGAGGGTGAGTGAGCTGGGAGAACTGGCCCTGGGGGTATCAGTGGAAAAGCTGACACGCTGGAAGAAGTCATTCACAGGCAGAAGGCACATGTGGCATGAAGTGTAGACTAGTTCTCCCATCTCAGAGATGGGGAATAAGACAGACCTTCCTGAGCTATAGAGCTAGAGGTTAAGATTAGGTAAGGAAATATGCTTATAGGTCGCTTTGTTATTTTAAATCCACTTCTCGAGGCACTTTGTGCATTTTGGCCAAATAAATCCTGCTTTGTTTTAAATAAGCAATTTCTGTATCACTGCAAACATATGCTGTTACAGCATGATTGGTACCTAGGGGGTGTAACCCAGAGACCAAGTCAGAAAGTGTTTGGCTCATGAGATCCCATCCTAAACAGAAGTGAAGGCATGGGCCTTTTACTTGAAAAAAGTGCACTCAGTGGACTGGAAAAGGGTCTTAGCAGGGACAGCCTACCCGGGGATCTTGACAGCAGCTGATCACGTTTGGATGGACAAATTAAAAAGTAATTTTTTCTATCTAGTCTGTCACTGGACAATGACCAATGCTGGATGCTTCAGAAGAAGGTTTTATAATGAGCCAATGAGCTCATCATTTGCGTGGATGCAACTGTCACATAAGGCACTAGGAGTTGTACCTGTGCAACTGATGGAATAATTGGCCCCTTTTGTTAGCAGAAGTGATTGGAGATGCACCTGCTTTCAGAAGGTCTGAATTTGGTACACTGTTCCTAAACTGGGTGTTACAAGAGCATGAGAGAAAATACCTTCACGGCGACAGTTTAGGTTTTGGTTTGAAGTAAGGAGATAGGATAAAATTGTAAGGTCTAACTAGTGAAGGGCAGATTTTATATTAATGCAAATTGTGTATGGCTTCATTGTTGTTTACTAGAAACTAGAAACATACACATGGTAAGCTGAAGGATTCACTAATCTTTTCAATGAGCTTGTGCAAATGTATGGCTGATTGGTTTAACGTGATTTCAACCTGAAACTGAATGAAGCATGGTTGTTTCCACTAAATTTCACTTTGCGATTTAGGTTTTGTGCATATCTGAAGCTCAAAGGTTCCACAGGGGAGTTTGAACCCACATTACTCAAAACCAAAGGAAACGGTCACATTAATCAGTTCAATGTAAATTCCCAATTCCCTTTTTGAGGAAGCACCTATGTTAACAAATATTCTATCCTACATTTTGCATATACTCAATGAATGAGCACTCATATTATTCTAGTTATGCTGTCACCCAGTGGTCTTATTCTTAAAAATCTGATTTATTTGCTAACAAACACATAACAGTGCACAGTAGTCTCCGAGGATTCTCTGATATTTTGTTCTAAATGAGATTTGACCACTCAACTGCCCTTTGGCCAATCCCTGCAGAAGACAAAGCCTGAGAGTGCTGCTCACACCATTTTCAACTTGCAGCCCAGTAAAGTGAAGGGTGCACTTGTAACATTTTCCTTTACATTTTCTGGAAATGCTCACTGAAGTGGCGTTCCCTCCTGCTCTTTTACTATTCTTGATAGTGCAGCACAGAGTGTTCAGAGACACAAGAGAAGGGAAGTAATGACTCAGACTGCAGATTTTGAAGGAGGCCATGTCAGGAGATCAGGCTTGAAGCAGAGCTGGGTAAAATGTTAAACAATGGAACAAGATGGGTGGCATCTTGAAGGTGAATCAATCAAGGTTAGCTGGGGGATGATGCACACAGACTTGGTTGAGGAAGCATGTGATTTGGCTCACCCTCCTCTTCCACTGGCTCAGTTCTGTGATCTGTCACTAAAATAAAACTTACAGGAATTTCCCTTGAATTATCATGCTGGAACACAGAATGAAAGCACAGAGAAGAAATACAAGAACATCAATTTATGTACTGGTAATGTGGTGTTGGCAGGCCACACCAACCTAATCTGGTCACTGTTTTAATGTTTAGCAATTGATTGATATGTACAATAATTGAATAATGACTATCACTAAGACCAGTTACACTTTGGTTGCCCTTTGAATCACAGATGTTGAAGATAGAAAAGATCTAGCAGGCCATCTTCACTGTATTTATATTATTTATATATTCATATGCTAGCATTGACTTGTGCAGTATAGGCATGTAAAAGTCCACCCGACTGCTCTAGGCAGGATTGTCCTTAAGTAATATTCATAAATGCTAATGTATCCTAAGTCTATTTTTGAATGTTTTGTTGTTGTTCCAGAATTTAGCCTATGAAATAATTCTAACACTTGGACAGGCATTCGAGGTAGCCTACCAGCTTGCACTACAAGCACGAAAAGGAGGCCACTCCTCAACCCTCCCAGAAAGCTTTGAAAATAAACCCACCAAACCAATTCCAAAACCACGTGTTAGTATTCGAAAGTCTGTGGTAAGTAGCAGATAAGAAAATCAAAACCCAGCTATACAAAAAAATATGTTGGCATGAATCTGATAGTAGTTTACATATTTGTTTGGTCAAAAAAGCACCTCCCAAGATAAGGGATAAGTGCACATCCACTCATCACTCCAAAGTCAGTCTGCAAGGAGTTGTAGAATCTCAGCATGCCATCAATTTGCAACACTTTATCTCAGACCCTTCCATCTTAAGGAGCTGTATATATAGTACTAGTCATGCATCTCTTATGCTGTTATTCCACTGCTTGATATGTTTCAGTGTTTATTTCCATGTGTTAATGTAGCTGTTTTAAATACCATCAATGACAATCAGCTCTGATTTACAACCTGTGTGATCACATTGACTTCACTGAGATTGCGACAAGGTGTAAATCAACACAAAATTTAGCTTGTATTTTATCCCTTTTTGTTTCGCTTTGATACCAGTATGAGACTATAACATTGATATCTTCATCTTTAGAAACTAACCAAAAACCAGACCTCTGAGGACAATCAAATATTAGCACAATAATCCTGTTGTGTCTTCTAACTGAGTGCCTGTGACTTCCCCCAATACAGGATCACTGCAGATGCAAATCAATGAGTGGCAAATTTTGAAGGCACAGAATTTTGGTTCAGATAAGGCCTCTGACAACTGAATCCTAATTTGACTTACTGAACTTTCAGTTGTCTTCATTTCCCCCTTTCTTCATATTCTATCCTTTTACCTTTCTCCTCCCATCAGAACCACCTTATTCTCTTTTCCTCCTGTCTTTTGACCCTCAAAACTCTCCCTGCTTTCAAAGCTCCTCTTCTCTGGAATCCAACCTGTCTTTCCGATACACCTCTACGCTGATATAACGCGGTCCTTAGGAGCCAAAAAATCTCACTGCCTTATAGGTGAGACCGCATTATATCAGGTTCGGGCCAATATGGCCTATCGGCAAGAGCCAGTATGCCGTGCTGGACTAGACTGGCTTCCCAGGCAGTGATTTAAAGGGCCTGGTGCTCTGGCTGCTGTGGGGAGCCATGGGCCCTTTAAATCACCACCGGAGCTCTGGCAGCAGGGCTTAAGTGGGGATTTAAAGGGCCTGGGGCTCCCCGCTGCTTTACCGCATTATGTCTGAATTCGTGTTATATCGGGTCGCGTTCTATCGAGGTAGAGGTGTATTTTCTCCATAAGCCCAAACAGGTTCCCTGAACTGATCACTCTCCACAATTCCTAACAAAACCACTATCTATAGTAACATTCCACTTAAGAAGAAAAGGTCTTCAGTCTCATCTTTGGGTACTGGTTGTACTAGTCAAATATTATTTGGGGCATGTAGAACTTAAAGATGTCCCAGAATTAATTGGCCTCCACCACACACACAACTTCTTTCTTGGAAACTTGGGAAAGAGCTAGAAATTGTGAAACATATAGACAGTCGGCAGTCCAAGAGATTGCTAAAACCTAGCTTGAGCAGAGCTAGTCAGAAATTGTCCAACCAAAGAGTTCAATCAAAAAATGCTGACTTGCTTAAATGTTTCACAAAAACACTTTGGCTTTGATGAATTTTGGTCAAATTATGGATACGGTTCTGCTGGGAACAGTGGGCTTCAAGGGTCCATGGTTCCTGGGCAACCATACGGTCTGACCTGGGTCCAGGGACCCCAGGGCTTCCAGGCTCCCTGTAGTGGAGCAGGAAATCCTGGAAGTCCCAGCATTAACTGGGACTCAGCTCCTAGCTCCAGCAGCAGGGAGTCTGAAAGCCTAAAACTCTGGCTTGAGCCTGGGCTCTCAGGGTTTCCAGGCTCCCTGCTGCTGCTGTCAGGAGCATGGCATCCCTGGGAGCCATAGCACAAGATGTGGCTCTCAGGGTCTAGGCTCCCAGCACTGCAGCAGGCAATCTGAAAGTCCTGAGAGCCCCAGTTTATTTGGGAGTCTGGGGGGTTTCAGGTTCCTTGAGACTGAGCTGGACTTCCAGGGCAGTTAGCGCCACAGGCTACAGGAATGGGAGTTGGGAAGTTCGGGCCTGGGAGCTTGGAAGCCTTGGGGTTGCTACCCTAGGAACACTCTGCATGGCAGAGCTGCCCCAGATCCATGGCTATAAGGATTCCCAGCTGCTGCTGACATGAGTCATGTCAGTTCTACTGGTGGCCACCACTGAATAGCAGCAGTGAAACTGACCCGACCAAATCAGGCTGAAACTAAATTGCAAAATGTCAAAATTTTCTGTGAACTGGAAAGTCTGAAATTTGATCAGCTCTAATACTGAAGTCTCAGAAGATATAATAAGCATCTGTTGGGACTGAAAAGAAGGCAGCCACATTTCTAATCTAAAATAAAAATTGTTCAGATATAGTTTGGTTTTTGGTGAAGTTATTTCATCTAAACTGATACCCCTTCCCAAATGAAGGCTGATGGAACAGTGAGCATGGCTAGCATATATGTTATTAACTTAACTCAATTTAAAACTCCCTTCTGAAGTGTGTAAATGGCACAGAGGTATTGTTCTTCTTGTAGTGCTTGTCCCTATGTGTATTCCACGGTGAGTATGCACGCATTCCACACGCATGGAACCAGAGAAATGTGAAAGCAGTGTCTGTTGGTCCGCACATGCATGCCTGGCTCACCTTGTGCCTCCAACTAAGGAGATAATAGATGGAGTGGGGCGACTACTTCCCCAGTTCCTTCTCACCACCACGTAGTCCGCTTTGGAACCTCCAGAGTCCAAAGCTTCAGCTTTCTCCTTTTTCTGTGAATATATGTACATATCTGTACATTGTTTTCATAGTTCTAGAGTTTTAAAGTTTGTATCTGATCATTTTAGTGTTACAGAGTTACTTAGTCTCCCTGCCCATGATTCTTCTTGATCAGCACTGACCACCAACACTGCTTGTAGTGCCTCAGGGACACCCACATCATGGCAAGGTGCAATACCTGCCCTTCATTCCCCTACCAGACCCAGGAAGTGTGGGAACTTCACCTTAGGAAGCACCTAATAGAAAAGGCCATGAACCCTCAGTCAGATCCAGGCCAGGGAACCCCTGACCCCTCAGATCGGATTGACTCAGCAAAGAGTGCACCTCCTGCCACAAGGTCCAAGTCCAAAGCAAAGGATTCTACCCTCACAGATCCTTCACTGGGGTCTTGTCAGGAGAGCTAGGAGAATTCCCATAAATATGAGGCTGTCTTCCTCCAGACCCACTTCAAAGAAGTCAGATTCATCTCTGCCTAAAATGAGCCCGCTCAAACCAAGAGAACTTAGTATGTTCCAAACCATGACTAGAAAGCCCTCAAGTCAAGGTCTTCCATCAGTACTGTATTGTGATTGAGGACACTGGTGCCTCTGGTACCCCCCAAACACAAACCCTGGGATCCACCAACACCAATGAAGACCAATCACCCAAGAGCATCAGTTACCCACAGTACCATCTTTGTCCTCAATAGCTGTGGCACAGCCTGTGGTTTGGGTGGCCAGGACCTCTCTCACTCCAGGACGAGCTGAGACCTTCACTCCTGAGGATATTTTCACTTTCCCCCAGACCCAGAGTCTCCAACACCATTGGGTCCCTCCCTATTGAGAGAGGTTATAAATCTATGAGGGGCAGAGGTGCCAACTTCCCCAGTTCCCAGGGGGTGCTTGACCCCTGGTCCCCCCAGGCCCCACCCCCACTACATCCCTGCCCCCAATCGCCCACCCTGCCCCACCTCTTCCTGCCCTGCCCTGCCCCTGCCATGGCTCTATTCCCAGCCCTGGCCCCAGACCCACTCCCAGCTACAGCCCCAGCCTCACCTCCCTTTATCCTGTCCGCATCCCCCACTCCGAGTCACACCAACACTCCTGGCCCCAGTTGGCTGGGAATATGGACAGCAGTAAGGGAGGGCACGACTCTGAAAAGTTTGGGGACCACTGCACTAGAACAGTCTCAGTCAAGAAGTTGAATATTTCTTACAGTGTGGAGTGATAAGAGTGAGTTGCTGTGCAGTACTAAGGGGGTGGTTTTTACTTGCCAAACTGCCTAATACCCAAAAAGAAGGACAGTTGGAGACCTATTCTGGACCTCTGCCATCTCAACCTCTTCATTCACAAACTCAAGTTCCTTATAGTGATGTTAGCATCTATAATTCCATCCCTGGAAAAGAACATGCTATTTACAGCTCCTGACATGGACACCTACTTTCATGTGGACCTGCTCACAGACACTTTCTCAGATAGATTCATGGTGGGCTCTGACCACTTTCAAAACAGAGTACTCCTTTTCAGCATTGCTACCTTCCCAGGGTAGTTACCAAGGCGTTTTCTGTGGTAGAAAACTATATGAGACATAGTGGTTGTACCATCATCTGCACTTTGACAATTGGCTCCAGGTCATGCCAAGAGGCCCATCCATTGACTTTGACAGTGCTACAACTCCTCTCTTCTTTGGTGGGGGTCAGTGTAAATGCTGAAAAAATCCATCGTCGCCCCTACACTGAATTTAGACTTCATCGAGGCTTCCTTAAATTCAGCCACGGCAAGGGCTTACCTGCCTAGGACAGGTTTCAGACTAGGAGCACTATTATGGACCAGGTCATAAGCAACCTACAAGTGCCAGTCAGGACCTGTCTGTGTCTCATAGGCCATATGGCCTCATGTCTTTATGTCATGCTATTTGCAAGACTCTACCCTCATTGCCTACAAGCATGGTTCCAAACTGTGTACTTGCCAAACCAACAATTCATGAATATCACAGTGACTGTTCCCACCAAAGTGAAACTGTCCTTGTTATGGTAGAAGAATCCTCACCAGGTATGTATTGGTGTTCCCTTCCTCGCTTCTGCACCAGACAGGATGATCATTACCTGTTGGGTTGGGGAAAGCACATGGACAACCATAAAGCACATCAATGACACACACCCCTAGAAGCTACTCTCATTCTGGACTATATCCTTTCCACAAAGGCTACAGATATATCTGTCAGCTCCTAATGGGTCCACTTGGTGGCAATCAATGCATACCATCCACTTTCACAGGGCTATTCGAGCTTTGCACACCCACTGACTAGCAGATTCTGGAAAAGCCAAAGCGCAGCCTTTCCCCGCTTTAAAAGATGCTCCTCAATGGGACCTGAACCTTGTTCTCTCAATATTCACCAAGCTTCCTTTTGAACAGCTTCCTGCTCCATGTCTTTCTTATGTCCATGAAGGGTGCATTCCTGGGAGCCATCATCTCAGCTGGATGAGCTTGGAGTGCTGATGGCAGCTCCTCCTTTCATTATATTCCATAAGGACAAAGTTTCATTATGTTTACACCCTAAATTCACCCCCAAAGAAGTCTCTGAGTTTCACCTGAACCAGACAATTCACTTACTTGTGTTCTTCCCAAAACCACACACATATTCAGAAGAAAAGAGGGTCAGGGGTCAGGCTATAAAAAAAAATCTCAAAACAGATCTCAGGCTGTGCTTTGCTCTATCAACTGTCTAATCTTCCCCCACCTCCTGGGGTAAGAACTCATTCCACAAGAGCACAAGCAATGTCTATGGCATCACTTCAAGAGGTGTCTTTACTCAGCATCTGTAAATCACCTGTGTGGAGCTCTATCCACATGTTTGTGAGACCTTGTGCTTTGGTACACAACTCTTCTGCTGATGCATCTTTTGGAATGGCAGACCTTCATTCGGCTCTGCCACCTATAGCCTCATAACTTCCTCCTAGTTGAGTACTGCTTGTCAGTCACCCACAGTGGAATACACTTAAGAACCAGCATGCAAAGAAGAGAAGGTTACTTACCTTATAAAGGCTGCAGGTTCTTTGAGATGTGTGGTCCTTTTCTCTATTACACTACCCACCCTCCTTCCCCTTTGCTTTGAGTCTTCTCTGATTTGCGGTAAAAAGGAACTGGAGAGGTGGTCAGTTCGCCCTGCTCTTTATCTCCTTGGTTGGAGGTAGGAAGTGAGCCAGGGTGCATGCGTGGACCAATGGACGTTGCTTTCAAAATTCTCCAGCTCAGATCACATGAAGCACATGCGCACCCACAGTGGACTACAGAATAGGGACCACCCATCTCAAAGAACCTTCAGTTACTATAAGGTAATTAACTTGCTGTTTTGTGATGTGTAACAGAATGCTCTGCTTTGTAAAAGATTATCTTAAGAAAGAAAAAATTTTGGCCACTGGGGCTGACATCTGGCTCTATATTAAAAAAGGTTAGAGCATATCTCAGGATCAAGCCCTGAATAAAGCTTAGTTATAAGTGAAAGTCCCATATAGATTTCTCTGTGATGGTAAAACCATGGGATTTATTCTATGACCTCTTCAGTGGACGCAAAACTAGTACTTGAGATGTTTTGTACAAAAGTGCTGATCCAATTAAGTGTGTGTATTTATTTGTATTTGTTTTAAAGCAGATAGATCCATCTGAACAAAAGACTCTTGCCAATCTACCATGGATTGTAGAACCTGGACAAGAAGCCAAAAGAGGAATTAATACCAAGTATGAAACTACAATTTTCTGATACAATACTGTCCTCTGGTTCTTGTTGTGCCTTGCACTCCAAGTAGTCACAGCACAGCCTTTCCTTTACGGCAACGTTTCAATCCAGTACAGAGGAAGACTGCACTGTAAGAGTGGCCTTGTAACTAACAAAAAAAAGGCTGGTAATCATTTCTTCCTGCAGCACTGACAGGAGAATGACTCTATATGAAGACTTTTAAATTACAGTCTGCAAGGAGAGTGAGGAAATATTTTTCAAGCAGTCCTCTTGTGATTCCGCCACAGTGCTTTCTTTGATCTCTTATTTTAGGATTCTACTTTTTAAAAAGTTCTCTAAACTAACATTAATGCTGCCTATGAGTATGAGATTTGCTTGGTTATTTAAATCTTGGCAGGTTTTAATTGAAATAGAATTATTAAATACAATATTTGTGAAACCCCTGAACTCTTAAGACTTAATTACTCTTTATTGTATTAAAAATAATAAAATAACAAGAAATTAGTTACCCCAATTTCTGTGTGTGCTGGTTTTATATGTAATCATTAATGTCCTTTGATCTTCTTTAAAAAATAACCTATCACAGTGTGACAAAGGATGAGAATTTTATGATTAATTAAAAAGAGGAATTAATAATGCACAGGAAAGTGTGTCTTGTATTAGATATTTTTATGGAAAAGAATACTATGGGAGAACATAGAAATATTTATGGGAGAAGAAGTCAGATTAACTATGAAAGATTTTGTTTATTTTAAAGTTGGCTAAACAATTGCTACTGTACTTTTAGCAAATTATCAATGGTGGATGCACTAGTTGCTTCATCTGATGGGAATAGATCAGATTTAATGTTGCTATAGTCATGAATTCTACTAGTATTTTTAAAAATCTCAACAGTGGTTCTAGAGAACATAATCAAAACTACAGATTTTGCTATCAAGGTTTCTGTCAGAGAAAGTTTGTTTGAAAGAAGAAGTTCTATTGCCGACATTTTTCTAAATAAAAAAAGAAAGAGAAAAAAATTCCAAAGTAATAAATTTGTTTTCATGAAACAAAAATGGTTAAGCATTTGCTTGATGAAATGAAATTTACTTACATTTTCTTTAAAGTGTTTTAATTTTTTCAATGTCTGTGGAGTATTTGTATAATACCATAATGTATATTTATGTAGAACTAAATTATAACGGTGCAAATATCATTATAGGAGAAAAATGACATTTTAATGTATATTGTTCTATCCAGTCAAATTGTGAATCATTTTGAAGTTCATTATAGAGATATTGATAAATTGTGTGGTTGTCTTAATGTTTTTTTTATTATTATTTCATATCTAACTGAGCTTTTCAATTACAATCATCAAGTGGTGAATTCCAAAAATGGATAACTGGACTTGGTTTAAAATTGATAATTGTATATGGTTTAATTAAGCCTATAGCTCTGAGTAATGAAAACCTTTTAATACAGTATTCAATTTACTTGAACAAATAGTTCCTTGTACATATTTTGCTTATTCACTGTTGATATGTATGTAGTAAACTGACAGTAAAAATAACTGAAAAATATGGTACCAAAAGGAAAATTGTATAGGAACAAAGTAAATAATAGCCTCACTGCAACAAACACTTATATGTAAATATGCTTGGGCTTCCAGTTATAAATTTTGTAATTTTGTCATTTATTTATATCCTATAAAAGCACACAAAATAAAATGAAGTTGTACAGTCACTACTGCTTTGTGCGTCATTCTGTTATTCTTGTAGCATGTAAAAGGCCTGTTTTGAAGTCTAATGAACTTAGGACAAGTACTCCTCTTGAAGTCAATGGGTTTTGCATCAGAAAATGCACATGCATACACAGGGTCATACATTTTATTGACTATCGTTTACCCAATTTTTGCGTTAAGGGCCCAGTTTTAGTTAAAAGTTTTACCCTTTTAAAGTCCTTGCATGTACTGGTTCTCAGGTACATTGCTGAGCCGCCAAATGGCTATCCCACCCTGAGAGAGGCACAGAGATGGGAGTTGTTGGAACATGTTGACTGCAGATGTAGGAGGTACAGGGTGACCAGATTTTCAAGCAGGATAGTGACACTTAGCCCATGGGGACAAGGCAGGAGGAGTGTTTTAGTGGAGGTTCTGTCTAGATGAAAGCAAAAGGATTTGGGAAGGGGGTGGAGCAAGATGAGGGCATGATTGGTTGGTGGCAGGGTGGACAATTATCAGGGAGAGTAGGTGAGTGCCAAGTATGGTGGATGGGTGGGTGCCAGATATCCAGGCTGGCTTGATGAGAGGTTGGATTTGTGCCAAGCAGACTTGAGGCTAACTAGAAGGCAGAGTGGGTAAAAGGCTGCTGGGAGGGTAGGGACTCAGGCTTGGAGAAAAGCAGGGAGGCAAGTTCAATTAACGAATGATGGTGACGCTCCCAATGCTGTAAGTGAGAATAGGAGACAAAGGAAGGAGTTCATAGCTCTAGGCAGTGGCGGATTTAGAGTTAGTGGGGCCCTGTGCTCAACTTCATTTTTGGCCCCCGCTCTCCTTGGGACTCAGCCAAAAAAAAAGAACATTCTCTCTCACCTCCCTCTTCCCCCCCCCCCCCCGTTTTTCATTCTTTTTGTCTTCATCATCCAAGTAATAGGAAGTAAATGAAAATAAAGTGAGGTACCTTGATTTTTTCCACACACCACTTGAAAATCACTGAGAGTCTTGGCAGACCACTTAATGATCTTTCCAAATATTGTTTGTACCGTTAGCTAACTATTGTAAAGCACTTTGGATGAGAGCACTTTATTAAAAAAAAAGTAAAAAAACATTGGGGTTCAAGGTTTGGCCAGCACTTAGGGTGCAGGAGTGGGCCCAGGGCTGGGGCAGAGGGTTGGAGCACTTACCTGGGGCGGCTCTCATTTAGTGCAAGGGGTGCAGGTGGGGCTGTGGGGTGCAGAAGTCAGAGTGGACTGGATACAGGTCACCTCAGGACAGGATGCACAGCTAAAGTTTCAGGACCCCATAAATGACTGCTGCTAGGAGCAGCTAGTCCTGGAACCCACAAGAGCAGAGCATAGAAGAGACTTCTTAATTTAGTCCTAAGTGGAGCACACCATGTGTTCTAAAAAACATAATAAAAGGGCCAAAGAAAATGCCACTATGGTTAAACAAAATAAAAGAAGCAGTTGGAGGCAAAAAGACATCCTTTAAACGGTGGAAGCTAAATTCTACCGAGGAAAATAGAATGGATCATAAACTCTGTCATGGGATAAGTGGGAAGATCCGCTCATCAATCAGTCACTGGTTAAAAGAAAGGAAACAAAAGGTAGGAATACATGGTCAGACTATGATAGAGGTCTATACAGTCATGACTGGTGTGGTGTGGAGAAAGTTATTTACTTCTTCGCCTAACACATGAACCAGAGGGTCTCCCAATGAACTTAATAGGCAACAGGTTTAAAACAAACAAAAGGAAGAACTTATTCACATAACACACACTCACCCTGTGGACCTTGTTGCCAAGGGATAATGGGTTTCAAAAGGAAATTAGGTAAGTTATTGGAGGATAGGTCCAGCAATGGTTATTAGCGAAGATGGTCAGGAATGCAATCCCAGGCCCATGTGTCCCTAGGCCTAGAGTGCCAGAAGCTGGGGTTGGACGACCGAGGCTAGATCCCTTGATGATTGCCTGTTCTGGTCATTCCCTCTGGGGCACCTGACACTGGCCAGTCAGAAGACAGTTTACTGGGCTAGATTAACCATTGGTCTGATGCAGAATGGCCGCTCTTTTATGTTCTTAAGACAACTGAACCTGAGACTCCTACATCCCAGCTGAGTGTTCTAACCTCTGGGCTGAAAGACATAAAGTCACCCTTGCCTCCTGCAGCCATTTTGTCTGGAGAGCAGCAGGCACATTTAAGTCCTTCTCAACTTGGGCCCCCATGTTGCCTGTTTCCAAGAGTTCCTGGCTATGAATAGCAAGCAGAGTGCGGTACCTACCTACAGCTTGGCCTAAGGTGCCAAACTCAGCAAAGGGAGGGAGTAAGGACACATCCCTCTCATTGGCTCTCAGGTGGTGAGCTGGCTTTTGTGGATTGCATTCTTCACCACCTCTCTCCCCTTGTTTTTTTGTATAGGGAACCTCAGGATTCTGTCAGGCTTTCTGGATCCCATTGCTGTTCAATAATTTTTTTAAGCACCTGAAAATTAGCCATTGCAATGCTGAGTCTTACAACCCCGAAGGCAGGCTTTGTGGAGCCTGGCCTGGGGCTTTGGGACTAGGTCACTGTCCTAGTCTAGGAGCCAGAAGAGCCATTGTTGCACAGAAGGTAGAGAGTGACCCAGTGTGCCTGCACACCTGACAACTCGGGGACACAGGCTGCAGCTTCTGCTGAGCCACAGTGTTACACAGCAACACCTCTGTACATTAGCTCCCACAGCTCAGCAGCGGTGGCCATGACCATCAGTCTGTGACTGTGGGGAAGGGAAGGTCATGCAGGATTTTTGTCATTATTTGCAGAAGGGAGCCAGAGCCTGGACAGAAAGTGGTAAGCAGGAGAGGGAGGATTAAAGAGGTAAGCAAAGGAGAACCTGTGACAATAGGATGGGTCTGGGTCAAATTGTGAACTCCATTTTGTACTAGATGACACCTGTACAACACACTGGGCTTTAATTTGTAAGATATAAAAAAGCCAAAAAATGGCTGAGAATTTAAACATTGGATGGTAACAGATCACAAACCCCAAGGCTGATTCAATCTGGTGGTATTCTAAACAAAGGAGCGCTCAACCATGATTGTAGCTGTTGACTCGTGGTAAGCTGCACAGTGACACTGATTATATAGCTTGTAACTTCCCTTTTGGATTATGTGCTGAACTCATGCACAGGTATCTGAGACCTTACACTGATGAGGCAATTTCACAGGTGTAACTGAGGGACTCTTTTTTTATGTACAGTTAATACACTGTAGCCTTTAACACCACAGGCACATCTACTTGTAAAATATTATGGCTCCACCAGGGTAATTCTCCAGCATGGCTACTCTGCACTATGCCTGTTCAGCCGAATCTCGCCCTAAAAGTTAAGATTGACTGTTGATACATCATCACTTCAAATTATTAGCAATATTACGTAGTAAGATTCTCTTTGGGTTTCTTGTCCAGTGTTTGTTTTTTTGACATTTTTAAATCTTTTAAAAAAAGACAAATTCCAAGACAAAAACTGTTAAGAATAGGGAAAGGGAACATTAGTAACTTAAAGTAAAATACATTACAGAGATGTTATAATCATCCCCAAAACAAGCATTATAAACCCTGGAAGTTCAGATTTAAGGTTAATATCCAAAGAAATCCAAAAATGCTAGGGTATAGAAATGCACAGTGAGTTAAACAACCTTAACTCTGTCCTCTAGTGACACCATGAGGAGAAGAATTTGATTTTTAAAAACAAGTTAAATTTTGGAAACTATGAACACTACAGTGCCTTATTCAATAACCACACTGTATTGCAGATTTAAGGTTGTTTGGGTGTCCTGTGTTTTACCATACCTTAGCATATTTGAATCTATGTTCAAACTTAAACCTAGGTAATTCATGGTTATCAGACAACCCTGTAAAGTATTATTACCCCCAAATTACTGTTATGTACTCTTACTCTTGTTTCTATTTTAATGTCATTTTTATCTGGGAATATTAATCTGGCTGTGGTTGGAGTTATGGTTTTGAGTTTGAGGGGGACTGTCAGGAATCAGATGTGTGAATGGGTCTGTATCAGAACTGTAGAGTTTGTTTTGGAATGCTGGATTGTGTTTGGGTACTATGGCCTCTGAGCAGAGATTGGTGTGAATGGCAATGCTGGTGTAACTGCTGATCGCCTCCCACCCACCCCCCAAGTGGTTACACTGATAAGAAATGCATTTGGGCAGCCTTAACTCTAAATTAAGAATAATTTCCTGTGGGAACACAGAGGCTACTGTAACATCCGTCTTTGTTTAATGTGTTGATATTTTCCTGGTCCTTATCTCCAGTGGCACTTGAATCTGATCACATTTGAATGACCTTTCATACCATTTGTTACCCCAGAGTGCCTCAGCTGCTGAAATGCCATCCATATGTGTGGGAGAGGGTGGGTGGAAACAGTTTCTTGTCTCTGTGTCATTTTTTCAGAGCTCTGAAGAGACAACTTTCCCTCAATTTTTTCAGCCTTCTTTTTTCCAGGGATCCGCAGACCACTGAGAGCACACACGAATAAAAGCTTTGTTCTGACTGCAAAACAAGCAATGCTTTTGTTTTTACTGCTGCTGTCACTTACTGGAAATTCACCAATCTAGAGCGCACCGCTGTCATGATTACACGGCTAGCTTCACCTCTGTTCTCTTTGTGGTTTCTGACTGCGTCCTCACAATTCTCCCACTCCTACACTGGGCCATAGGCTACTGTAACTTGTGCATCAACCACCTTTACCCAGTAGGTCTGGCTGAGTTCAGGCACCTGCTGTTCTTCCCTTCAGAAGCTGTGGCCAGGGCCATACCCTGATCAGCTAGCCCTCTTAAAACAAAAGTAGTGTTTTAGAACCCCTTTTCTCTAAATGCTTTGTTCCTACTGAGAAATAAAAAGTTTACACACATTTCTATCATATCAAGTCTGAAGTGCAATAGCAACGCTGCAGTAGCGTCTCCTCACAGCACTGATTCCTCCACCAGCATAGTGAAGTTACCCATTCTGAAATATGAACCACCCTTTGCAGGAATGTTGGGGCCAGTGGCAAAGGACTTAACAGGAGGCACATATGTGGCATAGGCAGCTTTGCCGAGTCTGTGGAACTCCACAGCTCCCAGGACATCTATGGGTTTAAAGAACCAAAGCCCCTGTGCATTCCAGGAACACAAAGGAGGAAACCCTACCCTGACTGAGAGTCTGCAAGTTTTGTTCAGTAGGTATTGCTGTGGAAAGAGATATGATCATAAATTTGCAGATTTTTTACTTGTTACCACGTTATATTTAATACATTTCCAAAGCCAAATTAAAAATTTCCCGGCCAGACTGTGTAATAAGTTAGCTAAAAGTTAAAGGCCCTTTTTAGTGGCTTCCATAAGCCAATCAGTTTGCATCTGTCTCCAGCAGCCATCCCCTGAAAGCATCTTTCTTTGGATACTGTGATAGTCAATAACATTAAAAACTCTAGCAGAGATTTCTATCTTGCCACCCACCACAACATGTAACTTTGAAAGGAAGAATATTGTACCCTGAAGATTTGCCTCAATAAACTTATTGCTTCCAGTGACCAGCTATTGAGTCACAGCAGCAGTTTGACAGCTGACCCCCTCCAAAACCAGCTAAATGAGTTTTATTCAGTCCCTTTTCACTAGTTTTAGAGCAGAGGAAAGAACATAGTTTTTTTGCTTCTGTTTGACAAATTAATATAGTGAAGCACCTACCAGGTATTTCAATGTTTTAAAATAGTTCATGAAAATGTAGGTACCTCAAAGTAGCAAAGAAATTATATTGTGCCTATTTTTAAAAAATGGATTGAAGCTTTCCTAGTGTGTCAGCTAGAAGCTTACCTCACTTCTCTTAATCAGCATAAGTTCAGATCCTAATATGTATAGTATTTACACCACTCGTACTTCTAAACTGAAACTCTTGAGCAATTCACGTCGTACACTTGTACCACTTACTTTTAGAAGTTGCTTCCAAAATCTGTTGTTCACACATCTGGATCTATAAGCCTCAACTGCAGCCCTGTAGTGTCCTAAGTGGACTGCACAGAACATCCAGTCGAGTCACATGAACACACTAATGTTATTGCCTGTGCACTGACCAACAGAGAGATGTAAACTTCAGAGGCTTTTTTAAAAAAAGCCAACAAACACAGGAGGTAATTGCTCTGTATTCTAGAGATACAGGCCTATGGAAAGTTATCTGTACTAACTGATCATCCATTCTTTCCACAAGTATTCTGTTAAAAAAACACCACCACACACTAGGCATTTTCTAATCCTATGTTAAAAACATGTCAGCTCCTCCAGGGATCGATTGTTAAACCAAAAGCAGATTTCCTCCTACTCCCCTAATCTTTCTTCTTACCCTTTGGAATGAGGTATGTGAACATGAGCAAACACTCACAGTAATTGAGTTTCACTCTTTTCTTCATAAACTATTCTAACTCTGACATGCCGGGGAAAAGAAAATAACCTGTAATGCGCTCTTTCTGAAGGCAGTAATTCCATACTCTTGGAGCCCTACTCCCGATGCATAACAATATTCAGAATGCTTCACACAGCTAAAGTCTGAGCCAGTAAACCTCCCTAAACCAGCAGGTTTTCAAGCATACAAACATTTAATAAACTTTGAGTCTAATAGGGAAGAATATGGATCTGCTATAATTACTACCAATTATAAATACAACAAGAATTACTGGTAAGTAATCTCCATTTTTAAAAGTGTAGTATAATAGATCCACACTCTTGTCTATTAGAATGCTCCAGAAATACCTATACAAACAATTGTGTAAGATGGAAAAAAATTGCCTGTTCCCCTACAGATACATTATAGTGAAGTAGAATAGCTTTGTTAGGAGGAGTAAACTACTTCCAAACAGTATATAATATTTACATATGCAGGTGTGTATTATAAAATATTAGCTATACCACCTATATAGTATATACTCTCAAACAGCTGGGAACTATAAATTTGGTTTGCCTCATTTTGAACCAATTTAAACATCACGGGTTCAAAATTTCAATCGGAGCTCCTACACTACTATTGAGTTTATGTTCATCTATGAAGAAACCAGAAAACTTTGAAGAGAAAAAAAATAGACACACAGACATACTGTGGGGAAAAGAGCACAAAAGAGAAAAAATACAGAATAAAAGCCTCAATATATAGTGCAGGGGTCGGCAACCTTTCAGAAGTGGTCTGCCAAGTCTTCATTATTCACTCTAATTTAAGGTTTCGTGGGCCAGTAATACATTTTAACAAGGTCTCTTTCTATAAGTCTATAATATATAACTAAACTATTGTTGTATGTAAAGTAAATAAGGTTTTAAAAATGTTTAAAAAGTTAATTTAAAATTAAATTAAAATGCAGCGCCCCCCAGATCGGTGTGAGTGCCACTGAAAATCAGCTCGCGTGCCATAGCTCGCCTACCCCTGATATAGTGTATGCAAGGAATCCGTTTGTGACAGCCTAGCTTGTGAGATAGAGCTCTCTCTAGTACAGAGCACAAGCTTTTCAGCTAGATAGAAAAAAAAAGTCTTCAATTGCTCTTGGAGCAGGACCACATACACTGGGTTGAAGTTACAGGGAAACAAGATTAACAAGCTAAATAGTTTTGTAACCACCACCACTCCAAAAAATAGTTTGAAAGCATCACAAGACAGAGATTCTCCCATCTGTTACACACACAAAGGTTTAAAAGAATACCAGGTTTTTAAAAAAAAACTCCAAACTCCTCATTCAGCAAGACATAACCCACAAATATAATATAGAAATCAGGAGCAATGAGCTACAGTCAACCAGGAAATATATTTTATAACACCAATAGCCAAACTTTGGTTTATACACCAATGCAGAGTATATATGTAAAAATGGTTTGTAAGTTTATGCAGAGAACACTATGTGCTGGCTCTAAAACACTCTTGGATGGAAATGGAGCTGAGGTGCCTCTGATCACATGAGCCTTCAAGACTATTAGGAAAAAACATGGAAATGAGTCACTCTGAGTTAGCAGTCTAGTTAGACAGTTGGAGATTTTTTTTCAAAGAATCTTATCTTTAGGTAAGTTTGCCCTATATAACTGGGATTCAGGCAATAAGGGAAACTGTTTATTGCCTCTCATCTTGGGCTACATCTGAGAAGTCCAGTTATTCCCCTGCTAGGAGTGGGGCATTGAAACTGCATTGAAAGCACGAGTTAACAGAGCCTCAAAAAGGGAAAGCTACACATTGAGCAACAGAAGCTGAAGTACTGTGTAGAAGCCCTGTATTGACAGAGCATTAAGGAAACAAGCATCCAGGTAGGGAAATTCTGCAGTGAGAGTGTTATCGGCCACAACTCTGGATTGAGAAACTTGGAACTCTCAAAAGCAGACATGGGGCAAGACCCTCACACTGCTCAGACCACCTTCTGAAGCAAAAAAGGGCCAGACTGGTGGCACAGGGCTCTGAAAGCTCCGTATCCTCCTAGGGAAGAATTCTCCACAATGCCTACTCTGGGATGACAGCCATTAGGTTGCTTCCCAAGGCCTCCTTTCCCCAAGCCCTAGTGTAGAGATGTGTAAGGGATCAGGGGCATGGCACAGGTAGGGAAGGAGGGAAATGACTCCATCTGGCACAGCCTGCATCTTGCTTCAGGTTTTCTTATCCTGGCTCACTCCCTAAAGCCTGCTGGAGAACCAGCAGCTACAAATGCTTGAGAAGCAGTGGAACTGAGGGAACAATTGCCCCAACAATCAAATGCAGCCCTGTGACACGGCTGGGAATTAGACCAACACATTATTAAACTGAACCATTAGTTTAATCATTTGAAATAAAATTTGGAATTTCCCTCAGGAAAACTCTGTAGTGTGTGGGGGGTGAGGGTGTCTGCCTGAACCACCTACTTCTATGGAAGCAGCTAAAACTGGAGGGAACTTCAGGGTGCAGTTCAGTCCTCTGCTATCTGTGACTGATAGGATTCATTGAGCCTCCAAATTGCACACAGGTTGAAGTTCTCAATAGATTTGGGGTCCTTAGCACAAAGAAGAAATTAGAAGCAGTAACCAGTTTTATTAAAATGAATGTGTGATACAGAACATCAGATTAGAAGGGACAAAACAATGAGAAATGCAATTAAAGTGACAGTGCAAGTTAAGGCAATGTAAGGTTTTTGAAAACACTGGTATTAGTGGGTTTGTCTAGCCTTCCTCCTTAGTAGGGAAACTCAAGAAAGCAAAGATTTGTGAAAAGTGTTAAAGACAGCGTTTAAAGATAACTAAGTGACAGAAAACCTCTGCAGCAACTTAGATAAGGAAAGTGGTTTCTGAAAAGAATATTTAAAACATAGCATGATGTTATTGATTTTAGCTGACTATAAGGAGACTAGATAACAAAACTGGAGATGTTCATTAATTGGTTTATTAGTTTTTGGAGGGAAAGACGGTTACTCACCTTTGTAACTGTTGTTCTTCGAGATGTGTTGCTCATATCCATTCCAGTTAGGTGTACGCGCCGCGCGTGCACATTCGTCGGAAAACTTTTACCCTAGCAACTCAGTGGGCCGGCAGGTCGCCCCCTAGAGTGGCGCCACCATGGCGCTCCATATATACTCCTGCCGGCCCACCCGCTCCTCAGTTCCTTCTTGCCGGCTACTCCGACAGTGGGGAAGGAGGGCGGGTGCGGAATGGATATGAGCAACACATCTCGAAGAACAACAGTTACAAAGGTGAGTAACCGTCTTTTCTTCTTCGAGTGATTGCTCATATCCATTCCAGTTAGGTGAATCCCAAGCCTTACAAAGGCGGTGGGGTCGGAGTGAAATGTGGCAGAATAAAACTGCCGAGCCAGAGGCTACAGCCTCTCTTGAACCAGGGCATACTGCGAAGCAAAGGTAAGGACCGAGGACCAATGGAGCTTCGCGACAGGTCTCGTGGGTAGAAACACGAGCCAGCAAGGCGGCAGATGAAGCCTGAGCCCTGGTAGAATGCACGGTAATGTGGCTCGGGGAAATATGAGCCAAATCATAACAAGTGGGGATGTCCGCCATCACCCAAGATGAGATCCTCTGAGAGGAAAACAAGCAAGCCCTCCCTTTGGCCCGCTACCGGGGCAGAGCTGGGGCACCTTAGGAAATGATTCTGTCAGCACAACTAATGCGAGCACTCCACAGATGTCCAAGGAGTGCAACGGTTATGCCCATTGCGTTGAGCTGTGGGTAACATAAAAGGCCAAAACACCTTAGGGAGGAAAGCCGGGTGCGGTCATAACTGCACCTTGTCTTTGTGGAACCTTCGTAAGAGCTCTGATCTCAGAGACCCGTCTGGCCAAGACTAGGTTGAGGCCCCAGGGCGGGGCTGGGCGGCGCACCCGAGGGTGCAAGCGCTCCAAGCCCTTGAGGGACCTCGAACCCATAGTGGGACACTGAACGTCCATCTTAGCCTGCTGGAAGGTAGGGATGGCTGCTGAGAGTATCCTCAGCGATGATACCGCCAGATCCTGCCGCTGAAGGCCAGAGGCAGGCCAAATAGAGGGGATCGAGACCTCAGCAGGAGCAAGATCGAGCGTACTGCAGCTGTAAAGGAAACGCTTCCACCTGGCTCGGTACGTTGACCAGGCGGAAGGCTGCCTGTCACCCCGACTCAGGTACGTGAGGCGAAGAGGCTGCAGGTCCAAGTGACGAAGCCTGTCATTGCCCTGAGTGATGAGGTCTGGGCTGACAGGCCGAGCAACGTGGTATGTCAGTGCTGCCTGGACCACTCTGGAGTGATCATGATGATGATGCACGCTCCGCCCCTGCGGAATTTGAGCAGGACGTAACGAACCAGTGGGAACAGCGGGAAGGCATAATGCAGTTGGCCGTTCCACGGCATCAGGAATGCGACCAAGGTCGATTCCGAGGAGAGACCTTGGAAGGAGCAGAACATCTGGCATTTCCTGCACTCGCGGTGAGCGAACAGGTCTGTGCGAGGAACCATTTCCACTTCCGGAAAGCGGGACGCCTCACATGGGGCAGAGTGATGACTCGTAAGACAGGAAAGACCTGCTGAGTCAAAGAGATAAGACGTTCCGAACGCCTGGGAGAAAGGACGTCGCCAGCTCCATCGAGTGGGCCATGCAAAAGACCCGGAAATGGATGGCCTCCTGACAAAAAAGGGGGGGAGGACTATGTCCCCCCTGAATGCTTATGAAGCACCTGGCCATTGTGTTGGCTGTAAACACCGAGATACAACGGCCTCGCAGCTGCCGATGGAACCCCTGGCATGCCAGGCGGACTACTCTCATTCTTGGGGCATTAATGAGGAATGCCAGCTCCCTAGAAGACCGAAGGCCTTAAGCTCGGAGGTGACCATGAGCACTCGAGCAGAGAGATGATGCGTCCGCCGTCAGGGGCAGTGAGGGCTGGGGCGGATGAAACCGCATCCTGTCCACACCAAGGAGGGAGTTAGCCACCACTCTAGGGAGCCTAAGGCGTTCGAGGGAACGGTGACTACCATGACCATTGGCTCCCTGTCCAAGCGGTACGCCGAGGTGGGCCGGACTTGGAGAGGACGGAGGCGGAGCTTGGCGCGTTTGGTTACAAACTTGCGGGCAACCATGGACCCAGGAGACTGAGACAAGAACGAGCTGAGGTCGTTGGGAAAGCCTTCAGACCTCAGATGATTGATGCCATCGCCTAAAACCGCAGTTGCGATAAGCAGGCTCCGGCTAGGTAGGAGACCAAGATAGCCCCTAGGAAGCCCAACCTCTGCGTGGGAACCAGAGCGGATTGCTCTATTAGTAAACATCAGGCCTTGATCTGTGAATAAGACCGTGACGATGCCCACTGGCTGAGTGGTTTGTGTGTCAGAGTCTCCTCGGATAAGCGAATCGTCCCAATACGGAAAAACGCATATCCGACATAGCTACGGTAGGCGGCGACTATGGCCGTAAACCGGGAGTATTCACCGCTGGCTATAAAGCGGAGGCATCTCCCATGCGGAGGGAAGATGGCATTGCAAAAGTACGCGTCCTTCCTATCCAGGGCGGCATAGTAGCCCCCCGGAGGCAAGGATGGAATAATGGTTCCCAGGGATACCATGCAGAACTTCAACCTTATCCCAAACCGGTTGAGTCCATGCAGGACCAGGAAGGTCTGACCTGTGGTCGAGTGGGGGACTAGGGCATAATGGGAGTAAAACCCCTAGCCCCTTTCGTCCGCTGAAGGGGGACAGGGCTGGAGCAATTTTAAGGTGGTACCTATGCTCCATCGTGCGCAGGACCCAGCGACCTAAAAGTAACTGGGGCCATGCCAGGAGAAAGCGGGATCAGGATCCCGTCCTGCGACTGGTACACCGCCCTCCGGTGAACCTTGGAAGGTCCGTCTTTGGCCCCAGTGGTAATTGCGAGGGACCTCGACTTTGGCTTTTTAGGGGGCCTGACGTTTGTCTGCGACCACCTTGGCCTTGCCGTTTTCCAGAGTTCTGCCTCTGGCTAGGCACAGAGTATGGCGGCTGGGGCCATAAAGGCCTGCGTTTGGTCGCAGGCGTATACATGCTGAGACGCATTAGGACCCTATTGTCCAGCAGGCTTCGCAGTCTGGGGCTGTCTCTGCCGCGAAGATGCCTTTACCAACAAAGGGTAAATTCTTTCCCCCGTCCTCCAAGACGGCAGCGAACTCTAGGTGGGAGGTTCGAGGGAGAAACTCCTCCACCCAGGTGCTATAATTATCGCAGCTAAGCAAGGCTTGTTGCTTTGCTACCCAGAGGTGCAGGGCCCCTGCAGAGTACACCTTGCATTCGCCAAGGCTCTTTCCGCTTCGGGGCTGGCGCCCGCTGGCCATGATATCAGGATCGTGGTCCTGAGCATAAAATCCGCGCATATGGGGTGACACGGATGCGTGTCCGGACGGCCATGGAGGTACTAAAAGAGGGCACGGGCCGAGTCCCTGACTCACTCGGACCTTGCCCAACTCGGCACCGGGGACCGGCATCGGGAGGCGTATCGGTACCTGGAACGAGATCCAGACCCGCAACCAGAACGGTGTCGGGAGGTCGACCGAGATCTCGAGGCTCGGAGAAGAGCTACAGGAGTCAAGGTACCTGCCCCGGTGCCAGATGTCGGAACGGTGCCGATAGCGGGTCGGCGAACGGGATACCGACCGGTGCAGTGAGTGTGACCAGTACCGAGGAAAACAGTACCGGGACTGCCAGTGGTGTCCGGCGTGCCGACAGGACTTGGAGCGTCTGCGGGACCGTGATCATAGACGGTGCCGCTCTGCTGTACTGACAGGGGACAGTCCCTTGAAGAGACTGTATTACCCGTACCGGCGGTGCCCGGGTCAGGCAGCACTGACTCCGTCATGGCACTGAGAGCCCTCGCCGTTGGTAACATCTCCGGCGCGCAGGGAACAGCAGGCTCAACCACAGTGCGTACTGGGGAGCTGTCAGGCACCGGATTCGACGGCCCTCGTGGGGCCGGGATCCATGGTACCGAGGTCATCAGAGCTTCGGTAGGTGCCGGTGCCGGGAGAACCGAGTTAGATAAGCCGTCTGGCTGGGGTGCCGTCAGCACTGAAGCAGCGGGAGTAATACGCTCAACCACGGCGCGTGCCGGGGAGCCGTCGGGCACCGGATTCTACGGCCCTTGCGGGACCGGGATCGACGGTGCCGAAGCAGGTGTCGGTGCCGGGCGATCCGACTTAGACTAGCCCTCTGGCCGCGGTGCCGTGGGCACGGAAGCAGCCGGAGAAGTAGCTCGACCACGGCGCGTGCCGGGGAGCCGTCCGGCACCGGATACTATGGCCCTTGCGGGACCGGGATCGACGGTGCCGACGTCATCGGTGCCGCAGCAGGTGTCGGTGCCGGGCGATCCGACGTAGACGAGCTCTCTGGCTGCGGTGCCGTTGGCACGGAAGCAGCCGGAGCAATACGCTCAACCACGGCGCGTGCCGGGGAGCCGTCAGGCACCGGATTCTACGGCCCGTGTGGGACCGGGATCGACGGTGCCGACGCCATCGGTGCCGCAGCAGGTGTCGGTGCCGGGCGATCCGACGTAGACGAGCCCTCAGGCTGCAGTGCCGTTGGCACGGAAGCAGCCGGAGCAAAACGCTCAACCACGGCGCGTGCCGGGGAGCCGTCAGGCACCGGATTCTACGGCCCGTGTGGGACCGGGATCGACGGTGCCGACGCCATCGGTGCCGCAGTAGGTGTCGGTGCCGGGCGATCCGACGTAGACGAGCCCTCTGGCTGCGGTGCCGCTGGCACGGAAGCAGCAGGAGCAATACGCTCAACCACGGCGCGTGCCGGGGAGCCGTCAGGCACCGGATTCCACGGCCCTTGTGGGACCGGGATCGACGGTGACGACGTCATCGGTGCCGTAGCAGGCGTCGGCGCCGGGCGATCCGACTAGACGAGCTCTCTGGCTGCGGTGCCGCTGGCACGGAAGCAGCAGGAGCAATACGCTCAACCACGGCGCGTGCCGGGGAGCCGTCAGGCACCGGATTCTACGGCCCTTATGGGACCGGGATCGACGGTGACGACGTCATCGGTGCCGTAGTAGGTGTCAGCGCCGGGCGATCCGACTAGACGAGCTCTCTGGCTGCGGTGCCGCTGGCACGGAAGCAGCAGGAGCAATACGCTCAACCACGGCGCGTGCCGGGGAGCCGTCAGGCACCGGATTCTACGGCCCTCGTGGGACCGGGATCGACGGTGCCGACGTCGTCGGCGCCGGGCGAGCCATCTTAGACGAGCTGTCTAGCTGTGGTGCAGCTGGCACAGAAGCAGCAGGAGCAGTAAGCTCTACCACGGCGCGAGCCGGGGAGCTGCCAGGCACCGGATTCCCTGGTCCTGGGGGACTGGAATCGACGGAGCCGAAGTCATCGGTGCCTCTGCAGGCCGGATAACGCAACTGAGGCGAGCTCTCTGGCTGCGATGCAGGTGGCACGGAAGTAGCGGGAGCAGGGGGCTCAACCACGGCGCGTGCCGGGGAGCCGCCAGGCACCAGCAGGAATCGTAGACTCTCTCGACCTCGGAAGAAGGGAACGGTGCCGAGTCGACATCGGTGCCGGCGACGGTCGGTGCCGGAAGGCCTTGGTGGTACCGGCGGGGTCCGGTGCCGAGGAGGCGCTTCTGCCCGCCGCTTGAACATCGCTCCGCGCCCAAGGTGGAGGGGCAAGTGAAAGCCCCGCACCTTTTTGTTCTCGGCTTAAAAGCCTTGCAAATGGGGCACTTATCTGTCAAGTGTGATTCTTCAAACAGGAGTCATGTAGATCTCTCTTCGGCCGCGGCTTCTGGTAAGCCGGGCCCCTTTTGAAAATCCGGTGAGCCATGCATGGCTCCGGCACTGGGCTCATGGAAGGGGCTACTTCCTGAACCCCGCTAACTAAACTAACCATGTTAGCAAGGAAAACACGTATAACCATACAAATATATATATATAAAAGTGTTATAACTGCATAATTATATACGAGAAAACGAGTAGCTAGGGAAGTGGAGGTCAGCTAAGCCGCGCTCCACTGTTCCAACGACCGACACGGGCGGTAAGAAGGAACTGAGGAGCGGGTGGGCCGGCAGGAGTATATATGGAGCGCCATGGTGGCGCCACTCTAGGGGGCGACCTGCCGGCCCACTGAGTTGCTAGGGTAAAAGTTTTCCGACTAATGTGCACGCGCGGCGCGTACACCTAACTGGAATGGATATGAGCAATCACTCGAAGAAGAAGAAATGTTTCTATTTGATCTGATACTACAAGAGATAATGGGAGTACTAACGCTGTCAAGATATGTTGCTTCTGGCTAAATTTTGTTCCTTTTGTGTTAATTGGAATATAGCTAAGCATCAAGGAAAACTACTGAATTTGCTGACCAAGCTGTATTTCCTCCCCCTATATGTTGCTATAAAACTATGTCTTAACTGTGTTACTGCTTTTCATTGAAAGAAATTGCTGGTATATTAGGCCCCTATTTCATTTTATTTTTAGTAATATGATTTTAATGTGAAGCAGCATGTAGATGTGAGCTGTGAAGGGAGAATGAGAGAACATAACATCTTCTATTTGTCTCTTCTGTTCAGAAACTTGAGCAACGTTATTGACTCTTCTCATCAGCTATATTTGCAAGGCTACTGATTGCCAGCTATTGGAATTACTGTCAGAGGGTGCTACCATGACACAAATTCAACTATAAATTCCTTTATTAAATCCAAAGGCCAAATGGCATTTACATAAATTGCTCTAACTATGCCTAAAAGCCTAAATAATTACTACATCTAATCAGTAAAAGACACTCAGACATTTAATTAAGATACTTACAGAAGGACTAGACCTCAGGGGTACTCTCATCCACGTTGGCTGGCTCCAATTTGGTTAGGGCAGGTACTATTAATGACCCCTTCAAGAGTTCACCATTTATACCTTTCAATGAACAGCAATGCCACTGCCAATTGCTGACTTCTGCAAAAACAACTTTTGGGCCATTTGGGATTGGACTTTCTCTTAGGCCAGGAACAGACAAAAATATGACTGGGCTTCTTACCTCAATATAGCATTGGTATGTCAGGGGTCAATAAAAGTTTAACATATCACAAAACTGTTGTCTGTTAGAACAGGTTTGGACAATTAGAGGCTTCTTTTATCAGTTACATTTTTAACTCAGCATCTTTACAGCTTATCTTGCCAGTTACATTTTTTTCTTTAAGGCCTTCTCACAACTGCTATAGATCTTTAACTACAGAAGACATATTTCCCTTCATTCCTACACCAATGCCTTATGTTTGCCCATATGAACTACTGCTTTGACTCCATCTTTACAGATAACTCAATCATATCACCTTCTATTCTTGCCTTACAACTTCCTACGCATACTTTTCCAAGACTTAGCTGTCCAGGTTGCAACATGTACAGAATGCTACAGCCTTGCCTTCATGCACAAAACAGTGTATCCACATCATCTCCTCCCTCAAATGCCTACACTGGCTCCCTATTCATTTTAGGACCCAGTTTAAAATTAAAATCCTCCAGGGATTCACTCCCATCTCTCACATACTTTGTATAGCTCTACTTTATTCCTTGCTTCCTCCACTAATATAGCACCAGGCTTTTTCCTGTCCCCCCACCCCATGATCTCACTGCTTTTAGTGTGAGTGCCTTTCTGTCGTAGCTCATGTGACACACTCTTCCTGTAGCTCATTACCTAATCGGCTGGCTGCTTTCAAATATACTTGAAATGCTGGCTGACTTTCTGTGCTATGCCTTTATGAGGAACAGCATGGAAGGAGAATTAAACCTATCTTTGGGATTCTGGGCTGCTAGTATGGTCCCAAGTGTAAATTAGAGCTGCAAAGGGCTGCTGTAATTTATAGCCGCTGTCTATGGACTGCTCTGTAGCCTGGAGCAGCCACCAATCTCCTTTGCTGCTCCGTGCTCCAGCTTCCACTTGCTGTAGCATGGCTTGTGAGGGGCCAGCAAGGGGCGCAGTGGAATACAGGAGGTCAGAATCCCACCTCTTACCTTTTATATTCCTTCAACCTTTGTTATTTAATGCTGACTTGATTAAATAACTTGCAAATCATTATCATATGCAGTTTGAAATTTCATTATATTTTATGTATTTAGATTGGTAACACACATGGAGAGATTATTTATTTGTCTCTGATTCTCTTTTGTGCATGCTGCTCGTGAAAGAAAAAATTTCTGCAAACTTTGCATTTTTTTCATCCTTGAACCCCCTTCCCCCATGAAGCATAAACTGAAGCGCTCCAAGATTTACTCACAAATTAGGCTGAAGCAGCCTGGATTGTTTTTCAATGCTTTCCATCTACATATTCAATATACAAAAAAACCACACACACTTCTTACATTTATTTTTAATTACATTTTTTTATGTCTGACTGTATAACTTCACTACATTACCCGTATTCAATATTGCTTTAATATAGTCTAATTGCAGAAGATTATAGAAGAAATGAAAAAGTTTGGTTGTCATAGAAAAAACATCAATATTTTAAAATTTATTCTGAAATACAAGATGAACAATTACTGAAATTGAGAATTGATAAAGACACTAACATGTTAAACATCCAAATACTGACATTAAAAAGGTTTTTGCAATTAATTGCAAGATACGGAAATCACAGTTATTACGGCCTGAGCAAGTTAACTAACAGTCAGAATCAACCTACTAGAACAAGGCTTACTTTAAGTTTGATTAGAAATAGTTTGTTATTTAATTAGCCACAAAATCTAAGTTAAGAAAAAAGGCAGCTAGTGTAGAATATCTCAGACACAGTATACCTTTTACAGGATCAAAAAATATGTTAAAAAAATCACATACTTTGGGGGCAAAAAAGATTCCTCTGCAGAGGATCCCCTGTAAACAAAGCTGACCAGGATAGCACCCATTATCATCTTCATGGCACAAACTGGAGCGAAAACTAAACTTTAAACAAAAGGAAAAATTCTGTATTTTTAGTCACACCAGAGACACCAGTATTTCTGAACAAAAGCCTTTTGACCCAGTTCCATTCTCAGTTTAGCTGGCTATCATATCTTTCCTCCGACTAGAAAACGAGTACATAATCTCCACCAATGCAATTACAACGCCCTTAGAGTATGTGCCTAAAAGGAGCTGCAGCAAATTATCTTCTCCCTATGCAAGCCAAACTCACTACCCTTCTATATAATGCATCTCATCTCCATAAGTCTGGAAAGCATGATAGTTCGATACAGTAGTACAAAGCAGTGCTGCTGTACCAGCGGGAGAGCTACTTGATTCTTCTCTAAAATATTTTTATATTTCTCAAATACCACCAAGTTTGTACTGAACAATGAAATTCTAATGAAGTCATTAATTCTTTCCATTCTGTATTCATTAAAACAATGTCACACATGCATAGTAAAAGATCATAATTTTTGGTATTTTACAGTCACATTCATGACCTCAAAACATTTGCCACCAGACTTCTACAAACTATGATTTCCATGTATTATACTCCTATTATGTCTTCTGCTAACAATTATCTCACCCTATCTGAATAAAACTTAATATAATTTTACCAACAGTGTAATAAGGTGCATACTTAGTATGCAAATCAAAATTTAAGGACAAATCATTAATAATACTGCTGATCAAAAACAAGATTAAATGCATGCTCATTTGCAAAAATTTACATAAATATTATACATACAAACATTTCATAAATGCAATATGAAAAACACTTCACAGTTTAATGAATGTCAAATAGATTAGTGGAATTTTGTTTCCATCTCAAAACTCTGTATCAGTTGCATGAGTTTTACTATCCACCCTGCTCAATGGATTTATTCCAGCATCCGTAGCACATAAAGAATACCAAGATTATCAACGGTCACATATACTTTGAAACTAGGGGACACATATATTGACTTGAGGTTTGTTCCATTTGTGTAGAACGTTTGTAAGGATTCGCCAGTAGTTACATTCCACCACTACAAAAAGAGAAACATTTTAAATTAGTAGGAATAGAATTAGAATATAAGAAGTTTAAAAATAAGTTTAGCATGGTAGGCCTAGTTGCCTGTCAAGTTTTCTTCCTTCATTCTGCATTTGAGGAAAGAGTCAACAATCTTAAATAAAACAAGGGGTTCAGAGAGGGACAAAAACTGTTAGAAGTCTGAAAGATGTTCAAATGAGAACATATTGAAGAGATTGGGGCTGTTTAATTTAGAGGAGACACATGATAAAGACATATATAAAATAATAAATGGAAGAAAGAAGATTAAGTCAGATAACTCTGTTACCCCTCTCTTTGCACAGGAGCAAATGAAACAGAAATAACATTCAAAACTGAGGAGATATATTTTTATATAACATAATTACTGTGAAAAGAGATCATTAAGGCCACAAGCTTAGCTGGAGTCACAAAAGGATTAAACATTTAAAAGATGAGTTCATTATCCATTACATTAGCAGAATAGAAAATTCGTTAAAAATATCAAAATTCAAAGTTTTCCAGGGCATAAATTAACCACTAAATACTAGGAATCAAAAAGAACTTTCCCATGGGAAGTTTACTCCATAATTATCCACAAACAAGTTTCTTGCATAGCCAGTGTCAGAGACAGAACACTGGATTACATGGATCAAGGGTCTGGTCCAACATGGCAATTCCTAAGGTGCAGTTCTATGTTTCCTTTAAAATAATATTTTTCCACTCCCTCCCCTGCCCTTGCCCTCCAACATCTGCTGCCAACCCTAATATGTAGCTGATTCTGGAATTCTTAGCAAAGACAAACGGCCCAATATAATTTTCATTAAATGACCTGGATAATGGAGTAGGAGAGCATGCTTATAAAATGTGCAGATGATACCAAGCTGGGAGGGGTTGCAAGCACTTTGGAGGACAGGTTTAAAATTCAAAATGACCTTCACAAATTGGAGAATTGGCCTGAATTCAAGATGATAAAATTCAATAAAGACAAGTGCAAAGTAATTCACTTATGAAGGAACAATCAAATGCACAACTACAAAATGGGGAATAACTGTTTAGGTGGTAGTACTGCAGAAAAGGATCTGGGAGGTTATTGTGAACTACAAATTGAATCTGAGTCATCAAAGATGCAGCTGCAAAAAAAGCACATATGATTCTGGGGTGTATTAACAGGCATGTTGTATGTAAGACACAGGAGGTAATTGTCCAGCTCTACTTGACACTCATAAGGCCCTAGCTAGAGAACTGGATCCGATCTGGGCACCACAATTTATGAAAGATGCTCTCTTCCACACTCTTTCCAATTTGTCCACAACAAAAATGATAAAAGGTCTTGAAAACCTGACCTATTAGGAAAGGTTAAAATAAACTGGGCATGTTTAGTCTTGAGAAAAGAAGACTGATAAGAGTCTTCCAATATATTAAGGGCTGTTATAAAGAGGATGGTGATCAGCTGTTCTCCATGTCCACTGAAGGCAGGACAAAGTAGTAATGGGCTTAATCTGCAGCTAAGTAGATTTTAGATTAGATATTAGGAAAAACTTTCTAACTATAAGGGTACTTAAGCTCTGGAGTAGGTTTTCAAGGGAGGTTGTGGAGTCCCCATCATTGGAAGCTTTTAAAAACAAGCTGGACAAAACATCTGTCAGGAATAGTTTAGGTTCACTTGACCCTGCCACAGTGCAGGGGGCTGGACTTGACTTCTCAAGGTCCCTTCTAGGCTTACAGTTCTATGATATCCTGTCATTTTCCACACATGAAACTCACACTGAAGTCTTTTATAGTTGTGTGTAAAAAACAGATAGAAGGATACAGCTCAATGAATCTAACCACAATAGTTACTGTAAATCTCTAATGAATTAAACAAACGTAGCCACTAGAAGTTTCTCCACCGATGATAAATTTCAATTTCCTGATTTAACTTATATCCTTTCAGAGGATCTTTACAGTACGTTTTCCAAAGTACAGTGCCACATTATTATTATAGCCTGTAGGAGACCTAGTTAGAGACCAGGACCACATACCATCACCAACTCCTTTTAAACTCTTATGTATTTATGAAAAAAAAGTGAACAACCGAGTATTTGATGTTCAAATCTTACAAAATAAGGGTCCTCTCTTGCAAGGTTCAGAGCACACAACTCTTTCTGAAGTTTATGTTTTGGAGGTACTGAACACCCAAGATTGAGGAGATCTGAGGGTATTCAGCAATGATCATGCCCTTAATATAAGAAAATTTGTTAGCAGGGGTATTTTGCTAACATCAGTTTCTACTCTTAATCATAGTTCTGGTCATTGAAGGTTTGTCACTTCTTCTTGGGTTGTTTTTATTTTCTTCTTCTAAGGAAAAAAGAAACTCTATGGATTAGCCTATTAAATAGTTCTGTTACCAAGACATTTGTTTTACCATGCTAGATACAACATCAGAGAGATTTAGAAATGCTCAAGAATCCATTGATCAGCATAACTGACTATTCAATTCCATTTTCTCTGGCCTTGCAAATACAGTGGTTTATACATGATAACTGGTTCAACATTTAAGATTCAACATTTAAGAAAAGCTTGTCACCAATGCTATATTCAAATAACTCAGAAGATAATTGATTTTACTCAATTTTTTTTTAAACCTTTGGACAGAAACCAAGCATGAAAAAAATGTCATCTCCAAACGAAATCTGAGAAAGTTGTAAGCAATCAGAAACGGGGGCTGTGGGAGGGAAACAGTTTTTAAAACTAAAATACCAAATATGACCAGGAAACCGAGGGTGTCACCTTCCAATCCTGTACTTTAAATTAAAACACTATTTTGTGGGGCTTACCTTAAGATATCCTCCACATGACACAAGCATATTACTCTCAGGAGAAAAACAGAGGTCTGTTACCCAGCCACCATGTGTTGATTCTCCTTCATCTACAGTAACGGGGGAGCAGAGATGAAGTAATTCACCTCTTGAGACATCCCAAATCTAAGAGAGAGATAATTAATTATACAATCTATTAATGGCATTAAATAAAAAGGAGTATTGGCTGTAAGGATTACAGGATTTATTTTTTCTCATTTTAGTACTAGAGAAATCCAACTTGTACTTCAAACATCATATTTGGTTGCAAAGTGAGAGGGCAAATCAGATAATAACTCTTAATCTTGTACCTTTATGGAATATGGAGGGTTTATTTCACAACTGACTCGTGGGAGACTAATTACTAAAGAATGCCAGGCATCTATAGAGCACCATAATCATCATCACTAGACCACCATAAAACCCCCCCACAAAGTCAACGTGACAAATATATTTTCTGCTTCCAGGGAGTGAGGAATGGGCATAAAACCACCTTACATTATATTTTCTACCAATTTTTGTGCAAAACAAACTTTAAACAAAATACTCACAAGGAACCCCTAAAAAGAGAATCCTTTCCTATCAATCTGTATGTATATTTGTAAACCATGAGTCCTCAAAATGGATGATCAGAGTCCCACCACACAAAAAACATCAATAATAATAATAATAAAAAAAGTGCAAAACCAGGTACACATGCAAATCTATTCAGAATGCTCTTTTCTGGTATTTTTGTAATCTTTACCCTCTATTCAGTCTAATCTTTTAGATAATTTTTCTAAAGCAATTTAACAGCCTATAGTTTCTGGAAAACTTTCAGCTCAGTTGTGCCCCAACTACAAAAAAATGCTGCCGCCTTGATGGCAAAGGAGTCACTATTTATTCCTGACGGGCAACATTCCCTAAATGGCATAGGGAAATTAAATAGGCAGAATATAATTACCCAAATAATATCTGGCAAGTACATTGGGCTAAGCACCCCTAGAGCAGTTTTGACTCAATGTATTATTACTAAAATGTCTCCAAATGTACCCTTATTTCTCCATTGTCATCTCCAGTGGCCAAGAATTTGTTATCGAAGGAGAAAGTGCAGCACCGCACGCAGCCTTTGTGACCATGAAGCTCATGAAGAACAGATGAACTTTCAAAGCTCCATATCTAAAAATGAAATGTTTAAGAAAAAATTAAAGATAAATTGTACTTCATAGAAAATGTACACAATTTTAACTGTCCACTCCAACCAGAAACACATGTTAACATAGGGATCAAAAATATTCAAAGTACATAAATCCCAGATTAATTAAATCTGAGAGGCACATATTTGTTAGGTATTATTTGAAAAATTGTGCAGTTTTTTTTTAAATTAGTATTACACATTTTAAGCTCCTGACCTGTTAGACAGAAAGCTCATGAAGTTATTAAGGAAAAGGAACTTCATGAATCAATACAAAGATATTTTATAAGATCAAAAAATACACTGAAACATACACTGTAGTATAACACAATGGAACATGCACTAAGCAGCCCACTCACAGGGCTGACGAGAAGTAATCTCAAAGGAGGTGGTCTTTTACTAAAGATGTCTATACATTTTCTTTGAAACTTGAAGGGAACCTTAAATGATCTATTTATTTGTAAAATAATACTTAAAAATAAGTTCCAGTTCTCAAAATATTTAGAAATTTTGAAATGTGGCTTTCTTCTGAACAGGAATAAAACTGGAAAATTTTAACATTCTCTGAAAGGAAAATTCTGAAAAGTAATCATTTTGAATCATTAAGAACATTTAGTTTAGACAATATAATATAAAAATATATTATACACAATTTTTAAAAATTTAAAAATTTCATTTTAAAATGAAAAAATCAAAACATTTTGACATGTTAGAACTTGTTTTTTGGATTTTCTTCCAAAACAAAATTGGAGCAAAATAGGCTTGATTTCACAAAGTGTTTTGATTTTGAAGGAACTGCATAATCTGATGAAATTCAAATATTTTTATAAAAATTGTATTTCAAGTGCTGCACAAAATAATTTTAATGTCTAAAATCAAACTTGCAGACAATTAGGATCTGATTGCTAGTTAACATTTGGACATACAAGGGGCAAAATACAAAGTAGGCCAATAATCTTCAAAAACAGAAGCCTAAACTGAGATTCACATCAGGAATGTACCTGATTTGACGTCAATGAGGGTTGCTGGGTGTTCAGTACTTTTGAAAATGAGAGACACACCTGAATACTTAGTTATTTTTTAAAAAAATCTTGTCTTGTAAATTGTTTGTAGTTAGTTGCTTAATGTTTTAGTTAAAAAAAGAAAACCCTAAAGCAATACACACAGCTATGCAAAATACTGGGCATGGACTGTATACCTTCTGAGAACTAAAGTCAGCAGTTCTCCTTAAGAGTGTGTGTAGTCCCTAAGAATGACCATACTGGGTCAGAACAATGGTCTATCTAGCTCAATATTCTGTCTCTGACAGAGGTCAGTGCCCAATGCTGCAGGGCAATTTCAAGTGATTCATCCCATCATCTACTCCCAGCTGCTGACAATCAGAAGTTTAGGGGGACACAAAGCATAGGGTTGCATCCCTGAGCATCTTGGCTAATTGCCATTGATGAACCTAGCCTCCATGAACTTATCTAATTCTTTTTTTAACCCAGTTATACTTTTGGTCTTCACAACATACCATGGCAATGAGTTCCACAGGTTGACTGTATGTTACGTTAAGTAGTACTTCCTTCTGCTTGTTTTAAACCCGCTGCCTGTTAATTTCATCAGATGACCCCATTTCTTGTGTTAAGTGAAGGGGTAAATGACACTTTCCTATTCAATTTCTCTTACCATTCATGTTTTTTTATAGACCTCTATCATAATTTCCCATTAGTTGTCTCTATTTAATCTCTCCTCAGGCTTGAAGCTGTTCCATACCTCTAATCATTTTTGTTGCCCTTCTCAGCACCTTTTCCAATTCTAAGATGGGGTGACTTGAATTGCACGCAGTATTCAAAGTGTGGGCATACTCAGGTTTATATAGTGGCATTATGATATTTTCTTTTTTTAGCTATCCCTTTCCTAATGGTTCTGTTAGCTTCCTACCTGTCACTGCACATTGAACAGATGTTTTCAGAGAACTATCCACAATGACTCCAAGATCTCTTTCTTGAGCTAATTTAGACCCCATCATTTTATACATAAAAAAGTTGGGATAAAGAGGTTACATACCTTTTGTAACTGTTCTTCGAGATGTGTTACTCATGTCCATTCCATTCTAGATGTGCGCCGCACTCATGTACACAGCTGTCGGAGACTTTTGCCTTAGTAGTAACCATAGGGCTGGCTATGGTGCCACCTTGAGTGCTGCGCTTATGCATCAGTATATCAGGTGCTGATGGACCTATGCCCCCTCAGTTCCTTCTTGCTGGCAACTCTGACAGAGGGGTAGGAGGGTGGGTAATGGAATGGACATGAGCAACACATCTCTAAGAACAATAGTTACAAAAGGTAGATAATCATTTTTTCTTCCTTGAGTTCTTGCTCATGTCGATTCCATTCTAGGTGACTCACAAGCAGTATCCCTGAGGTGGGCTCAGAGTTCACAGACGTGCGGCTTGTAATACCGACCTACCAAAGACAGCATCATCTTGGGCTTGCTGGATAAGTGCATAGTGAGATGTGAACGTATGTACAGAAAACCAGGTGGCGGCCCTGCAGATATCAGAGATTGGCACATGGGCCAGGAAGTCTGCCGACGAGGCTTGTACTCTGGTTGACTGGGCGGTTACAATTTGCCAGTGGAAGCACCTTTGTCTGATCATAGCAGAATCGGATAAAAGCTGTGACCCAAGAAGAAATTCTCTGGGTGGACACTGGATGACCTTTCATGCGACCTGCCACCCGTGAGGAACAATTGCATTGACTTGTGTAATGGCTTGGTCCTCTTGATGTAGAATGCTAGCACTCTCCTGACATCCAGGGAGGACAACTTACGTTCTTCTTCAGACTTGAGACTTTGGGCAGAAGACAGGCAAGAATACATCCTGGCTTGTGTGAAATTGTGAAACTACCTTGGACAGGAAAGCCAGATGTAGCTGCAACTAGACTCTGTCCTTGAAGAACACTGTATAGGGCAGCCTCGATGTAAGCACCCTAATCTTGGAGGCCCTACAGGCAGAAGAAGGGAACAGGATGCCAAGGGCTCGAAGGGAGCTTTCATAAGCTGTGTGAGCATCAGATTCAGGTCCCACAGAGGGACTGGGTCCCGGACTCGAGGGTAGAGACAATCCAGACCTTTTAAGAACTGGACCATCATGCTATGAGCCAAGACTGATCTGCCCTGGAACAGAAGGTGAAAGATAGATACAGCAGGCAAGTTGACCTTAACTGATAAAAGGGACAAACCTTGGAGCCTGAGATGCATAAGGTAGTCCAGCATCAGCTGCAGCGAGGTCTGCTTAGGCCTAACAAGTTGGGCGAAGGCCCAGCATGTGAATTGTTTCCTGGTGGCCAGGTAGGTCGCTCCAGTTAAGGGCTTTCTACTTCCTAGTATTGGACTCCGGCCAAACATTCCCAATCCTCAGTAGTTAACCATGGAGCATAGGGATGGAGATGGTTGAGGAAAAGATGGGGCAGAACCAGGGGAGGTGACTGGGGCATCACTCTCGAGCACACCCTCAAAACGCCTGCTTCTGGCTCCATTGTGTTTCACCTGGCAAGGTTGTGCAGGTGAGTGGGAGGAGGAAGGGCAGCGGCGACTGAACCCATTGTCTCTTCTCCCTGTAGACCAGTGCTGAGGCTGCTAAGGCCTTGGCAGTGAGGGTAGTTGGAATGGCTTCCTCGCAGACTGAGGCATATGCATCCCCTGGGAGCGGAGGGTGGCCCAAGTGTCCCTCAGAGCGTGCAGCCTCGTGTCCGTCTGATTGGAGAACAGCCTGACTCCATCAAAAGGAAGCTCTTGTATGGAGGACTGCATCTCCTGGGACAGGCCAGAGGTCTGAAGCGATGAGCTGTGCCACATGACCACCACCAAGGTGACCACCCTGGCCACTAAATTGAACTCATCCTATGCCATCTGGCTGAAGCACCGAGCTGCTGTGCTACCTTCCTCCACAAGAGCCCCGAACACTTGGGCCATCAACTTGGGTATGGAGTCCTTAAACTTGTGGAGCGAGTCCCACTGGTTAAAATGATAATGCCGTAAAAAAGCCTGGTGGTTCACTACCTGGAACTGAAGACTGGCCATGAAATAAATTTTTCTTTCAAAAAGGTCCAGTCTCTCCTCCTTATTCTTGGGGGTGGAACTGGCAGGCTCCTGCTTGTCCTTTTTGTTGGCCACCGACACAAACAATGACCCTGGGGGTGGGTGGGTATATAAGTATTCAACTCCCTTAGTGGGGACAACACACTTTTTCCTCGGCCCTCTTGAAAATGGGCAGGATGGAGGACTAGGTTTGCTAGAGGGCTTTGGCAACATTCAGGACCCCTTCGCACACTGGGAGTGGAACACGTGTGGGGGTGGATGTGGAGAGCACATTGTCCAATTGCTCCACCATATCTTCCGTCTTGAGGCCTAAGTTGGTGGCCACCCATGGGAGCAGGGCTTGGTGGTCCCTAAGCTGTCTGGTTTTGGAGAGGACGATGCCCACTGAACCATCGGGTGAGGGCCGGGGTATCATCCCCCACAGGGACAGGGGGTCTCAGGGTGGGCACCTGTTCCTCCACCACAGTGCATGCCAGTGCTTCTTGCACCAAGCCTGGTGCCGCCAGTGCTGATTGGGATTTGTTCGATGCAGCAACTGAGGACTGGTGAGACGGGGGAATTGGCATAACCAGCATGCCCCAGGCATTCCAGTAAGGCCATTGCACTGGCCACTGGCCCTGCTGCCAGGTCGGCACTGCTGTGGTGGATGCACTCTTCAGAGCCTAGTCGCGATGGTGCTGTCTTGGCGAGGGGCTGAATTCCTTGCCTGTGCTAGAGAAATCCTCTGTCGGTGACCAGGGTGGGGCCATGAACATCTGTCGGCTAACCGTCACCATGGGTGACCAGTGCCTCGAATGATCACACCAGTGCTGGAAGTAGAGGGAGCATCCCAAGGTGCCAGAGATGGTGATGGTCAGCACAAAAAAAAATCGGTGCCGAGAGCGTGGTGTCAGGGAACAGCAGCAGCGAATCAGTGACCTGGGCTGACGTTGACACCAAGGATGTGGTGACAAAGGGCTCTGCCTCAGCTCCAGAGACCGATGGCACTCATTTGCTTTCTGGGAGGCCTTCCTGGTTGGCTTACCCTTTATAGGGAGTCTTCACTGGGTCCATCCCTGCACATGGTGCCAGCTGCAGCAGGAGAATCCGTTGCTTTCTGGGCACTGGGAGCTGAGAGAGCATTGACTAGGCCATCAGCCTGGATCCTCTACCACTCCCTGGAATTGGTGGCAGATCCCTTAGGGGAGTAGTAGGTCCCTTTGGGGATGTGCCCCCTTGCAGCTTTGGTGTGGGTGGGCAACCCAAGCAGGGTCCTTTGCCCAATGCCCCAACTTGCTCAGTCCCTCTTCTTAGTCTTCTTCTCGGGCACCGATGAAGGGGATCCATACCAGGAAGTTGTGTTCGGCCAGGCTCGCTCCGAGGCTGGGCAAAGAGCTGCCTCCACGAGGAGGGCCCTCAAGCGAATGTTGCATTCTTTCTGTGTCCTGGGATGAAAGTTCTTACAGATGCGACACTTCTCTTTAATGTGGGATTCCCCCAAGCACTTCAGACAGCTACCATGAAGGTCACTAACAGAAATAGGTCTGGAACAGGAGTACTTGTGGCACCTTAGAGACGAACAAATTTATCTGAGCATAAGCTTTCGTGGGCTACAGCTCACTTCATCGGATGCATGCAGTGGAAAATACAGTAGGAAGATAGATATATACACAGAGAACAGGAAACAATGGGTGTTAACATACACACTCTAACGAGAGTGATCACTTAAGATGAGCTATTACCAGGAGAAAAAAAAACTTTTTGTAATGGTAATCAAAATGGTCCATTTGCAGCAGCTGACAAGAAGTTGTGAGGAACAGTAGTGGGGGGCGAGGGGCAAATAAACATGGGGAAATAGTTTTACTTTCATCTGTAGAAGTCAGAGCAGGGCTTAAAACTCGGAGACTGGAGCATGCCCCGCTGGGACTCTAACTGACTAACTATAGTACTTAACAGCTATTCACTTGATAACTAAATAAAGTAAATAAACAAACTATTTACAGCTGGAACACAAGGTTCAAGGAGTAGGGGGGAAAAAAAAAAACCAACAACTCTGACCACTTGCAATGCAAGGGAAAGAGATGTGACAACCAACCAGCATGGAAGGTAAGAAGGAACTGAGAGGGCATACGATGGGCAGCGCCCAATGTACTGACACACGAGCGTGGCACTCAAGGGGGTGCCACAGCCGGTGCTACAGATACCGCTAACGCAAAAGTGTCTGACAACTATATACACCTAGAATGGAACTGATGTGAGCAAGCACTTAGAAGAAGAATATATTTTCCCTGAGTTAGCTCTGTCCCCTTGTCAAGGCACTTTACGGGGTTGGGGAAATCAAAGGACAGCAGGCTCATTAGTAAACTCTCAGCCTAGCCTAGCCAGACACTTGGCTCAGAACACAGACTCTCAAAACAGATCACAGTATAACCTCGCAAGCAAGCACACAGACAAACTAACAGATAGTCACCTGATACACACACACACATTTTTTTATATATATATTATATATATATATAAAAATAATGATATTTTGAAATACTTAGAGGTATTTGGAGTGGTTGTTGGCTACCTAATGAAGTTGGTCTTTAGCACAAATTCCATGATATACTTACCTCATTGTGCAGTTTTTGTCAATATTATGTTTACTGACCTTGGCAGTTTTGTCAGCAGAGGTAGATGAAAACTTGGTGGCATCAGGTGAAACAGCACAAGAAAGAACAGCATCTTCATGGCAAACAAAATCTTCTTCTATAATTCCAGTACAAATATTCCACACCTATGAAATATTATTAAAATTTAAAATGTACAGACTACTTTGCAATTTTTGATCAACTGGTGCGGCTATATCACACAGTTTCCACCTCTAGGTAAAAACCTCAGCATAGACTAGGCGTAAGTTTCATTCTTTAACAATTAAATACACAGTTTTATGGTTTTTTTGCTACCAATTAAAGACACAATGCACCTTCTGTAATTTGTCAATACAAAGATATTTTATATTTACCTTAACTGTTCCATCAAAAGACCAGGAAAGAAGTCTTGAATTTTCCAAAAGCCTAAAATTCTTCACTGCTTCCTTGTGACCTTTTAAGAATATATATTCTTCTGATTGCCAATTCCACACCTGCTTATAAACATAGAATTTGTAAGCTTTTAAAACAAACAATGGGTTCTTCCTCCACATTGCAAATATAATTTAACCATGATTAACTTGTTTTTTTCAGCAGAAAATATCCATTGTCTTCCAGTCCATGTAAACTATTGAAGGTACCTGGCTTTGTTGTAACACATCTTGGATAAGCACTAATGTGAGCCAGTCACAAAAGCGTATTATGATGGGCAGCTGATAGAAAGTTTATGTAAGTGAAGTAACTCTTGAGAACAGGGAAAAAGGCTCCCCAATAAAATTTGTATAATGTGATTTTCAATAACTAGCTGCCGTTATTAGTGAGTTTGAAAACTTCCCCTGCAAGCTCAAATGTAGGGCCTAAAAACTTTGATTATTTCAACCAATAACTTTTCACACTTTAATTCATTTATTTTACAGTAAAGCAATTTTACTCATTTATTAAATACATTTTTGATCAAATGTCATTTTTTGTTTTAAAAGTGTGTGTAGTTTTTTCTTTTTAATTTCAGCAACTGTGCATTAAACATTCAAAGGATGTTACTTTATTTACAGAAATTATTAAATAGCTCAAGATTTTTTTTAAACCTATAGCTTTCTGCACCGAAGAAAAAAGGTTAGTCAATAGCCAAGAAAAGTATGTGGTTGAAAACCCAGAAAATTTAAGTGCTAAATTAGCCACTAGAGGGAATCCTAGAACAAAAAAACAACTCGTCAGACAAGTTAAATAAAGGAATTAATAAATTTTCCTTTACTCAGTAATTCTTATATGGGTGCAAAAAAGAAAAACACAAAAAAAAGAAAAGAAAAAGAATCAGACTTCAAGCTCAATCCTAGCCTCCCATGTGCAAATGTGCATCTCTGCATATTTAAATTAGCTACCATAAAGGCACAATCAAGAGCCTGATCCAAAGTACACTGGTCAGTGAGTCTTTTAATTGACTTCAGTATACACTGGATCAGGTCCCAAAATTCTTAAATTACTAAATGGTTGAACTGTATTTTGAAAATCAATATTTCTTTGCAACTATGAACTTATTTCAGCTAAATTTTACTAAAACAGCGTAATTCATCATTGTGTGAACACAAAATAGAAAAGTTCTAAAACATACAAAGGTCACCATGCTACTTTAGATTTCACTAAACATTTTGGTTCTTTCTAGGCTATCAATGAAGTGCTCCTTTTTCTGACTTGGTTCTTTGTGTTTCTGTCCAACAACATAAGCATGCACAATTACTTACTTAAAAGAAGCAATTTGCTGCCCCCATTCTCTACATTTTTTTAAAAATGAAACACCTACCAGTCCTGAACTAAGCAAAGTCTGAAAATTCTTTACTCTCTACATATCCATTGATATCACAGACCCAAATTTGAATGTCAGTGGAGATTTATTTGTAACAAAATAAGTACTTCAGATTTTATAACTTCAAATTATAAACCATCAGAGTTATTGAACTTGGTTAGTTCCTAACCCACAAATCAGACAAATGATATTGTATCTGTGATTCTATGAACACAAGTGTAGAGAAGTTGTGAATGATGCCATTAGCAAGACAGCAAGCAAGTTTCAATGGCGGGCTTCGGAGAGGTAAACGAGAAGACTGATCTTGGTAACAGACATCTCCTTGCCAGTCCACATTGCTCAACTGTGATGGTCCTCCATCCAAATGGACCCTGAGACTAACAATGGTCAATATGGAAAATGCATGGAGTTTATTGAGTCTGCACTATGTCTGGTGTAAACCTACTTTTTCTTTAGTAGCTTTGAATGCTCCAATGTAAGTTTAAAAACATTTTCCACACCTGTATAGTTGAATCATCAGAGCTTGAAATAAGGGTTCGTCCATCAGATGTAAACTGGCAATGTTGTACAGATTTCTCATGTCCAGTCCTAGATTTGAAAACTCTATTTGACAATTTCAAAACCTTTATAATGAAAATCAGAGAAATCATTTATAAAGAATTAAAATATATCCATACATATAATAAACAGAGAAAGACATGAAAGCGAAACATCTGAAATAAAAATAATGGAATACTATACAGTACTACACAAAAGTGAGGTCTCAAATCTAAACCAGTGGGTAAGAAAAAAATCTATATGTTAGCCTGACCCTTGGAAAAAGTGAGCAGATAATCTACATTGTTAAAAATTGGCTGTAAGTCCTTCAGTTTTCTTTGGGTGTCAGACATGTATGTACCAACCTATGCGTGAAGTTTTATATGTGCTTGTGTTTGTTGACTAATATAGTCTGCGATAGCATATGTGAATCACATTACCAATATGTATTATTCGCATAATATAAATATCAGTACGTATTAAGCACATAAAAGTAATATCATAGCAGTTATATAGCCTTAACCCTGCTCATTTATGTTAAGTATTCCATAACCCCCTAGTCTAAGCAGATAGGGAAGCTGTCAAGACCAGGACACATGAGTGCTTTACCAGAGTGTAAAGGCACGGGACTCACCCGTGACGCCTCCCGCTGGTCTCTCAGGGAATAAGTTCAATGTCCAGTCCGGAGTGCCCTGTGCAGACCGGTGATCTGCCACAGGTTGGCCCTCGTGTCCCTCCCAGGACCCCAGTGCCCCTTTAACTGGGTGCTGCCCCCCTGGCAATACCCCCACAGTTCTGGGTCTCCCCCTCCGAGGGGAACCCCCTCCCACTATCCCCACTCACCTCAGTCTTGGCTACTGCCCAGACTCCATCTAGCCCCCGTTCACTGGGGCAGACTGCAGTATAAGCCACTCATCACAGGCAAAGGCATTGGACCTGCTGCCTCTGGCTACCCATAGGCTGCCCCCTGCAACCCAGTACCTAATAGGCCTTACCAGGCCTGCAGCCTGGGGCTTTCCTAGGCCAGAGCTCCCCAACTCCCTTGGCCTTTCCCTAGCCCTGCTCCACTCCAGATTCCTGGTTAAGCTCCCTGCAGCCAGGCCCTTCTCTCTCTGAACGCAGAGCGAGACTGTCTGCTTGAGCTCCTGGCTCAAGCCTTTATAGGGCCAGCTGGGCCCTGATTGGGGCATGGCCCCAGCTGAGCCTGCTTCCTCCCAATCAGCCCAGGCATCTTGCCCTTCCACAGCCCTCCTCCAGGGCTGCTTTAAACCCCTCAGGGCAGGAGCCGGTGAACACCCTGCTACACATAGCAAAAGGAAGAAAGTTACTCTTGCAGACCAGTACTGAAATGTCCCAAAGGGAAAAGATAAGACATATAATTGTTCTACCCTAGTACAGACCTAGGAAGTGCCTTCACACCTTTTGGTATCTGGAATATATGTATTCATAACAAAGAGATGAGGGGTACACCATAGTACCAGAAAAACAAAGTAGAAAGCTAATTGGTTAAATGCAGTTTCAAATGACTTTGCACTTGCATGTGTAAAAAGGTTGGATATGAAAAGATGGCTTTAGGTGGTTTAGCTTTGGAAGCATATCTTCTGACTAAGGTAAATGTAATAATGCTGCACAAAATGGCTTGCCAGAGACTGGTATCTTACAGAATCTTTTTCTGTACTATATTATTATTGGCTTGTATCAATAAACCTAACTCACATAGTTTATTTGGTCTTTTAAATATACTTCATAATAAACCAAAGTGTGGTCAAACTACTGACTATACAATTTATCGATATGTTATATGTTTCATGTTTTATGTTAACATGATTGCAACACAGCAAATTGGCCTCTAAATTTATGTTTATGAACAGGCAAGTGCAATTTTTCAAAATTTGTCTTGTCTCTGTAATGAGAGATGTGAAATGAGTCAAGTGGCCAACAAGTGTAAGGCACTACTACTGTTAACACTCTACTGACTCATATATGGAGATATATCTATCTCATAGAACTGGAAGGGACCCTGAAAGTCATTGAGTGCAGCCCCCTGCCTTCACTAGCAGCACCAAGTACTGGTTTTTGCCCCGGATCCCTACATGGCCCCCTCAAGGTTTAGCAGGCCAATGCTCAAACCACTGAGCGATCCCTCCCTCCTTTTACGTGAGGAGACAAAAGTATGGGGGATAAATGCCAAGACAGTTCTGATATTTATAAACTGGATAATAAATGTTTTAGTCTCCAAACATGCATGGCAGGCGGGGAACATATTGTTCTCCCTTTTCCTAGTACCTCCAGTTGCACCAGGAATCTACTCAGGACATGAGGCTCTATTAAGTTCCAAGCAGTATTCTCTCTGCACATTCTAGAATCCACTGTAGCTATTCTGAGAGGGAGCAGAGGACAGCTAAAGGGGACCATGCAGGCAGCACAGAGGCATAGGCCCTTCAGTAGATCCTTAGATCCATGCAGATATTGGGGTCTGTGATCCAATATCTTGCTTCTTTTGCTAGAAGGGGAGAAAACCCTGATGACAGAATTCTGAGGAAACTCCTCACGGATTACCTCTCAGTTTTCCTTCCCTAAAGCCATTCTCACCGTTGATGTCCCATAAAACAGGTTTACAATACCATCTCTTTTAATCTTCAAGAGTATAAGCAGTATCTGAATTATTTACCCTCTCTCTTTCTAGAATTTAAACAAGAATGTTACTTTTGTGTTAAAGAAAGCTAGTCAAAAATCATTAGAAACACTAACCAGTGGATTTACTCAATACTGCCTAAAAATCAGGGTACAGTACCTTTACTGTTCCATTCTCCTCTCCAAATGCTGCATATTGAAGATCTTCACTTAGGCAACAGCAGCAAATAAGAGATTCCTGGGCTTCAGTCAGATAGTCAGTATGGCCTGTATTTCCATCAATTAGCTGCAACCAAAAATGTGGGTTATTAAATTATAGCAACTTTGTACAGCATCTTTACTTTAAAACACATGACAAACCTACATCTTTGGTGGGACCCAACATCAGACCACCACTGTATTAGCATACCTACTTGAAGATAGAATAGCACATCTGAATGTACTATAGCCTAACTCAGAAAGAAGTTATAAAAGCTGTATAACTAGCTCTAGGCACTTGTTCTTTGGACAAAACAAATTTAACCTGACAGGATTTTACAGGTCCTGCAAAACATTTTTCAAGTACATCAGTACAGTCAGGATTTTACACACCTAGCAACTGGGTACAGTAGGTCTTAACTACATGTCACCTCTGTTCACATCAGTTCAGCTATCATTTTCATGTAATCTTCCTGGAAAGATCTTTGGAATGCAATGATTTACAAATAAGTGAAAGCTTCTTTTAAACCTGTGGTCTCCAACCTTTTTACACCCAAGATCACTTTTTGAATTTAAGAGATATGGGGTGCTGGCTCCGGGAGGGGGAGCAGGGCTGGGGCTTGGGGTGCAGGAGAGGGTTCGGAGTGCTGGCTCTGGGATGGGGTTGGGGTGCAGCCTCCCAGCAGGCAGCACTTACCTCCAGTGGCTACCGGTCGGTGGCGCAGTGCGGCTGCCGCTAAGTTGGGCTCCCTGCCTACCCTGGCCCCATGCCACTCCCGGAAGCAGCCAACGCACCCCTTCAGCCCGGTGTGTGGAGAGGTATGTGGCATGTGGCTTCACACACTGCCCCTCTCTGAAAGCACCACCCCTGCAGCTCCCATTGGCCACAACTACCCATTCCCAGCCAACAGGAGCTGCGGAGGTGGTGCTTACAGGCACTAGCAGAGCAGACCCTTACATCCCCGGGGCCGTGCTGGCCGCTTCCAGGAGCAACATGGGGCTGGGGCAAGCAGAGAGGCTGTATTAGCGGCAGCCCCACTGTGCTGCCAGAGATCATGATTAACTGGGAGATACTCTAGGATTGACCAATCGATCATGCTCAACCGGTTGGTGACTATTGTTTTAAACTGTCTCTGAAAGAAAAAGAAAAAAAAGCTTTGCTTACAGTAGTTTACAAACAAGATGTTAGGGATCTATTCTCCCATGGATATGCAAAAGTAACTACACACGTGCAATGAGGAAAAATAGCATGGTTTGAGTCTTATAATGAAAGTATTGATTTTAACATGGGCTGGAGACTGAAACCTTTCACTAGGAAGGTTATTCTATAGATGGTCACAGGCCAAAACCAGCAGCATTTGTGTATGTTTCTATATCAGCCCCTTCCTAGATCCATAGGCAGGTTTCTGATTCTCATTGGTTAACCTCCTTTAGATAATGAACATAGGTAATTTGTTCATATTGTTCACAGAAATGTTAGAAGGGCTTAAAAAATTCACTATCAGAGGCAAAGTGGAAAGTTTTCCTTGGTGTGCAAGTAGACACTGAAGTCCATCTATTTCTGAAAATCAGAAGTCAACTCTTTTTTTTTTTAAATGGCAAGTAGCTACCTGTTCACTGGGAAGTAGTCTAAGAACCAACACATTCATATGCCAGCCATTAGACGGAAAGGACTTGGTCACTCCTAACCTTGGACACAATTCAACTTGTGACCTAGAGGAAAAATATTCTATACTTGATAATCAAACCCTCTAAGTCACCCAATACCACTTCAAAGTTTCAAAAAATCCAACTGTGTATTTCTAGAATTAGAGAATACTGAATTACTATAACTATTGCATAGCTCTGTATCCCTTCTTATAAAAAAAGAAGAAGTGGAAACCAGGTATCAATGATATCCGAATTTGAGACTAAAACAGTTTCAAAGTCAATCACTGAACCAGAAAATCTCTGGAGTCTAACACCACTTCATAAAAAAATTGCAATTGTATAGGTAAAATAAGAATGCTTTTTTAAAAAAAAATCTTCTTGCTGGGGGAGGAGGTTTTGTAAATTTTTTAAATTATTTTATTTACACTCCTTTCGAGTATTCCTTAACGACAAGGGGATAAAAGCATATGGACAGCAGAAGACACATTCTAAGTAAAACACTGCAAATAGTAAGATGACAAAACAAACACATGGAAAAAGAGACAGTACTGAGTAAACAGGTAGACAGAACCAAACAGATAAGCAAGATTGGGAAAATGTTCAAGTATCTTACCAACTTTTTTCTCCATGAGGAATATGGTTATGCACTCAGATCCTCTAATACATAGATGCTCAAATGTCCAAAGACAGAAAAGGATGTTGGAAAAAAGGCCTTTTCCTATAAATGTCCAAATAGTTGTAACAAATTTGCCCAATAGTAGGTAAATATTTGATATTTCCTAAAATATAAAATAATGCAACCTAACAGTTTATGTCAAGTATACAATAGAACCTCACTTACCAACACTTCATCAATATGCACACAGTCTCTTCCTACTTTACTGTAAAGATTTAGTAGCAGAGAGCTGCAATGGGAGCTCTATTATATCTTCTACTAATTTTACAACATATACTACAAAATATTATAACTAGACAAAATGCTTTGCAAAAGAACCAAATACATTTTGTGATGCTTTATTCTTGCTTTAAAAACAAAAAGTTATGCTGCTTTTCTAATCTAGTTGAACAAGGACTAAACCCTCTGAGGTACAGAGTATGCTCCCCTCCCCTTGAAGCTTGCTGGATTTGCAAAGCGCTGAGCACCGTCACGGCAAAGTCCCTAATGAAGATGTTATATTACTCTAAGGTGTTATTGTAAGGTGGGAAATAGATATAGAGCAAATGTATAGTACAGATAAATCTGTACCTATGACTTCTGAAGTTACTTTGAAAATAAGATTTAATCTCTGTAGTTTTAATCCAATTCAAACAATGACTTAAAGGCTACGAAAAGCTGTTATTTTAAGTTCTAGTGATGCAAATAGTCACTAATTATATGTGATATCAATTCTGGTAGACAGGATGTGAAATTCAAGAGTTCATATAACTAAAAAAATTAATACACCTGCAGCGATGCTTATTGTTCACCCCAAGCATTCTTAGCCCACGTTCTCTGACACTATTTGACCAAATTTCAGAAGTGCCGACTCTTCATGTCAAGCTTTTAATTTTCCCTATTCTTTTATAAAAAAGTGTTTTTTTCCCCTCCCAAACAAAAAAAAGTAATGCTGCAGGGTAAACGCTATTGAGAGACAAAGCGTAACAAGTTGAGAGTTCAATTCTACTCTTTGAATTACTGCTTGACATTGAACTGGCCTTACAAGTCACAGATACATAGATTCCAAGGCCAAAGGGGACCACTGTGATCATTTACTCCGACCTCCTGCATAATACAGGCCACACAATTTCCCCAGAATAATTCCTTTTGAATTAGAGCAGGTCTCAAAGAAAAAAAAAGAAAGAAACCAAGATCCAATCTTGATTTAAAAAATTGCCAGTGAGAATTAATCATGACCCTTGATTAATTGTTCCAATGATTAATTACCCTCAACATTAAAAATGTACACCTCATTTCCAGTCTGAATTGGTCCAGCTTCAACTTCTAGCCATTGGATCATGTTATACTTTTCTCTGCTAGACTGAAGAGCCCATTATCAAATATTTCTTGCTCCATCACTCCAGCAGGCACCTCATAGACTGTAATCAAGTCATCCCTTAATCTCCTCTTTGTTAAACTAAATAGATTGAGCATTCTGAGTCTACCTATAAGGTAGTGTTCTTCATTACAAGGCCCATGAGCCAGTGGCAGTTCCCATCAACCCTAAGTGCAGCTCGCTAAGTTCCCTCTAAGCTGCGTGGCTATTCAGCAGGCTATAAATAGCCATGCAGTAGCTCTAAAGGGCAACGCAGCAGGGACCTGGAGAGGAGAGAGGCAGGGGGTAGGTGGGAACTGGGAAGGAGAGCAAGTTGGGGCTTGCAGGGCTGGTGTGGGCCTCTCCCCTGGCACTCCCTGTTGCCGGAGCGGAGAGAGAGGCCCCTTCTCTGGAGCTAGCTGCTGACAGTAGGGAGAGGGCTGGGGGCTGCACCCCATATTCCTCATCCCCGGCACCCCAGAGCCCACATCCCCAGCCAGAGCCCTCACCCCCCCTCCCGCATCCCAACCCTCTGCCCCAGTCCTGAACCCCCTCCTGCACCCTGAACCCCTCATTCCTGGCCCCACCCTGTAGCCCTCACCACCCCCCATCCCAACCTTCTGCCCCAGCCCTGATGAGAGGCTTAACCAGCTTCAAGGGACTCCACTGAAACAAACTGCACTCTCCTGGCTATGACATGTATCTGATCAGGTCTTCTTCTGTTACGTTTACAACTCCCTTTAGGGCCATTGTCCTGGACCATCATAAAAAAAGACTAGTGAAATATTAGCATTGCTTCCCTGTGACCTGTAATACAAAGGTCAGGTTATTTGTTTGGGGATATAACCCCAAAAAAGGATCCCAGTGAGAGCTCTATTGCTATGTGTGTCCTCTAGCAATCAACATATCTTGCAAACATGCTATCCAGAAATGGACACAAGGGTATTCCTTGGTGAATGTTCTAGGCATTATTACAAGGATAAACTTGGACACCTTGTATTTATAATGGAAGGATGTGTCTGCAAACCTGAGGAAACTCCTAGTGGAATGTGGTGATCTGATATGACGGTAGGCTTTTCCTTGAGGCCTACTGACTTTAAAAAAATCCTATGAATGGAACACTCATTAGCATGGAAGAAAGTTTCCATTCACAATCCCTTAGATCAGGTGCATCTGTCAAGGTTCTTAGATCTGACAGCTCTGACTCCTTGCAACTTCTTCAGAATGGAAGTGAAAACAATACATAGGTGATTGAGGCATGGTGTCACCTCTGCTTCATAGCATCTACAAAGTCAGGGCCCTCTTTCTGTCCACTTGATCCCTCAGAAGATGGAGTCAATGGAAATAATTATCTGACCTACTACAATCACAGTGGCATCAATTCTGGCCCTATGGTAGCATCCTATCATCTTTTATCGATGATCAGATGGATGTATTATCTTCTAGACAGCTGGTCGCATTCAACCCTGGTTGAATCCACTAGGAAGTGGATGTTTCTAGGTGTGATTTTTTCCAAACAGGATTCAGGTAACTAACTCCTTCAAGGAGGAGTCAAATCAGGGTCAGCTGAGGAATTTTCTGAGAGCCTCCTCATTTTTATTTACTCTGTATCATCTCTGTTGGAAGGAGCAAGGAGAAATAAGTCAAGGGGTAGTATATTCCTTTTATTGTTGAGATTGCTGATGGAGAGTGTCCTTGGAGCAATATATACTATGTACTGAGTAAGAAAATCTCCATGCATAGCTGGATTGAAATCTTGCAGCTTTTCTGTAGTCATGTATCAAATGCAGCACACTTCTGGAAGGCATCCATGGCACAGGCGGAGGATGCCCCGGCAGTAACCTGTACTAGGAAATGAGCGATAGGAAATCTCTGGGTTGCAGAGGATGATCTGCCAGTTTTCCTGTAGCTATATCTATTGAATGCAGTATATCCATGGATGGAATGGGAAGGGGTGCCAACTAATGAAACAGAAGACAGAGAAGCCACTTAATTGATGTGGAGAAGTTGGTGAGCTTGCCTTATAAGAATTTTCACCTCATTTACTGCATTCCTCCTCTGCCATGCTTTGCTGTATAAAGTATGACAAATGTCTTTCTTTTAATGCCTTTGTTGACTTTGAACCAAGAATTCTGGTTCTGCTGGGTTCTCTGGAGAGGCTCCAACCAGTCCCACAAGTTCCATGTCCTCCTACTTAAAACAGTCTCATAAAAGGGGATGGGGTACAGCAGCTCTGAGTAAAAAAACATTTGGTGCCTTTGGAGAAAAGGGAAGAGGGCTTATTGCATCAGTATAGGCATTTCAATTAGCCTTGATGCAGGTTCTCCAAGCAAAGGAAGAGACAGACAGTTTGGTGAGGAGATGGAGGTGGGAGAAAGACAGAAAATAGGAGAGAAGAGAGAAAAAGAGGGGGGAAAGTAGGTAAAAGGTCCCAGCAAAGAGGAAGATCCCTTTATGGGCTCTTAGACTAACAAGTAAAAAGGATGGGGTACCTAAGATTCCATGTTTCCTCCTGCAGGGGCAAACACTTCTGAAAGGAAGTTGTCAGGTAGGTTCCCCTTCAGCCAGGTTTGCACAGATGGCATGCTGTAACAGCCTCCTTTAATCAGAAGAATGGATATGACCCAGATATGCCCCATGCAAAGGAAAGCAGCAGAACAATCAGTTTCAGCTATCCCCTCACACTACATATTATGGACAGCCAGAACAATTTTTTGAAGTTCACCCAGGAAGGGCTGCCAGACCTCCTGCCAGACAAACATGGCCTGATACAAAGCACCTGAAATAGTTGCTCTCCTCGTCAAAGGCAGGTCTAGATAACACTGGTTAAAACTCTGGAGACCTATCTTCATTAGCACTCACACTACTGCCACCACTAGTAAAGCTGCAGTAGTGGGAAATGTGAAGAGAAAAAGTTCCTGTACACAGAGCCTGAAGAATTTAAAATAACCACTAAAATTGAATACCAGACTAAAAGAACCACTGGTCTACTGCCACATGACAGTTCATGTGTCTCTGCATTTTGTGTTATGCCAGATTTTTCAGAGGATAGATTAAGTACGGAAGAGTTTTATCAGTCTCTCAATTACTTCATTCACAGTTCTTTAGAGATTCATGGAATTGATCTGAAGGCAGCATTTAGTTTTAAAAAAAAAAAGTAAAACTTGAAAGAAAAAGTCAGTGGATATAACACCACATACAAATGTTTTTGACTCCCTTATCAAGAAACACCGAATTCTACTTTCCATTTGAATTGTTATGGTTAAAACGAAAGTCAAAAACCCAAAACATTAAAAAGCCAGAAGACAAACATACATATATGTACACAGACAATAAGACTCAAACAATTATACTTGAAAATAAAGGTTTAATGAAGACTAATTATAGGTGAACAAATAACAGAATTGGGGGAAGATGCTGATTCCTTAATATTTCATTCAGTGCTCTCAGATAAGAATATTGATAATGTTGACATTAGACAGTTGTCATTCACCAGAAGAAAATTTTTAGAATTTGACAGTCTGAATTACTACACAGGAAATGTTGATCACTTTGCTGGTGAACGCAATATGGCGTTCAGTTTTCACAGCTACAAAAGTTAGTGCCATTGCTTTAAAATGCATCACTTCAGCATAAATTCTTGTGGGATCTGCAGAAGGACTAGCGAAGTCATACACACAATTGTCTACTGAGTAAAAAAAGTTCCCCCTTGTCATTACTGATGCTTTAAATTTTTCAATTTGCTTTGGGTAGAAAAGGTGTTTTAAAGGCTGAAAAAATAACTTTCAGCTACAAGGATTATCTCATTCTGTCTCTTCCATGGCCTACAAACACTTGGTGTATCCCCAGCAAGCAAGATTTTTAGATAGTTTGTATTAGGATCCACTTTCCTTAGTGCCTCCACGTGCAGAACTCCCACAGAAGACAAGTTGCACATGGATGGGCAGAATTTGGTCCATAATGGGTATTATACCTAAGACGCTGTTAGTGTCCCACACAGCAAGAAATCACTCAGAAAGGGTTAGTGACAGAGTATTCCACCCTATCTATGTTGTCAGATGTACTGGGGTCTTGTAAACACATTCTGCAGCTACTTCTTGTCCCCAAAGAAACTGTCGAGAAAAGTCTAAATTATTTAATTCTGCCCACCCCACTATTTATGCTCTACTTTCAATTTATCCTTGTTTTAGAACTTTTTTGATACTCCAGGATTTTACAGCTCAAGGATTAGAGAGAGAGGTCTAAACATGCCAAAACTATGAGAAAAATCTGGATCCAAGCCTTGCGGCTTGGGTCCATCTTTGTAAAGGATGGATTCAGGATCTTTTAAGACAACCTGCATTACAGACATACATACATAAAGATGATGCAAAAATTTATATAGGGAAGGCCATTAATTGACAACTTAGTATATTTAAGTAATTGTCTGATCAGACTTCTAAAAAAATAAAAAGTTAAACTGCAACATACTTACGTGAAAGGAATTGTTGACATTTAATATGAAAAACATTTTGACAAATTCTGAAGAGACAGCATTTTGTAACAAAAAATGAATACAAGCATGTTTTCTTGTAAGCTACTGTAGTTAAGCATGTCAGTGTTCTAAATTAGCTACACTAGCCACTTGATGCGTCACTTCTACAGGATGTCACACCACATAACTGATATAACTTGACAAAATTATGGAAGGATACATGCTAATTCAAAAATATTTCTATTACGAAAGTGAAGGCAGCTACATGTGTGTTTAAAGTATTTGGTATGCTTAATTTCTCCAGCGTATCAACAACAATTTGTATTTTTAGCCCATACAGAAATATTGTACCCCAAATTAATAAAATATAAGGTACACATCTAGTAAAGAACAGTTATTTTATATCAGAAAAGGTCCTCTACTCTTCTCAATGCAGTTAAAAAGGAAGATATGCAAATTGATGTTAAGGGAAAAAGCCCACAAACTTTAACAAGTCTTGCTCATTAAAATAGCCATAGCTCCTTTGTCTGAACCTAATGTACAGTAATTCAATCCTTTAAAGAGTAAATTACGGAACACTAGCCATTTACATGCCAGATCCAAATGCTTAAAATCAAAAAGAAAAAAAAAACTTTTAATTCTTAATGTGCTTTTTCTGTAGATTAGAGAGACCCTCGGGCATATTATTGATTTATGAATTTTGAACTCCATACAGAAATACACTTACTTGTAGATGTTGCTGATTGAGAATTGCTAAAACCATCAGTCCATCATCCTGGAACACGACATCTAGTTCACGTTTTAACACAAGAGCAGAGGACTTGCACACCTTACTTGTCTCCCAGATCTGTTAAAGGGAATAATGTATCAAAGGTTCTATAAAGAACAGGATATAAAACTTTCAGTCAATACATAAGGGTACATACAAAAAGTAAGAAACTCATAAATGGAATCATTTTAAATCATTGAGAATTACTGCTCAATACTTATAATGGTTTTCAGTTATTAGATTACTAGGAAGGGATGTACAAACCAAACAGATAAAATGCAATATTGATATTTTTCCCATACTGACTGACTCGCCTATACTTCTACTCAGAGAAGTCACATGCACAAAGTTCACCGGTTCCTAACTTGAAATCAAAGAAAAGAATTTTTAAAATGAAAGTACCAGCTATTGCATTATATATTTCATTTGCATAAGAAGTATGAATACTGATTATGGAAGTCGGGAAAGAAACAACAAGAAAGAGAACAGGGTCACCTCTGCTAATGGTAGCACTGCAGTTTATCACAGGAATTTAAAGATCAAAAAATATAGCACAGATATTATACACAAGTGTGTATCCTAAACAAGTAACAACATGTAAACATGCCCATACAACTGGAAATAAGTTACCTTACCCTAATTGTCTGGTCATCCGACGATGTCAGAAATAAAGATCCATCAGGAGAAAATGTCACACAGTGAATCCAACTCAGATGTCCTCTGCAATCAGCTACTTTTAAAAAAGATTCTGTATTCCATAACTACAGCAAAAATATAACAAAGCAAGAGCCCAACTATATCACCACTACATTCTAAGTACAAAACACAAAGCACATACAATAGTACCTAAGGACATACCAATTTTTTCTACTAGTATTTGCTTTCAGTCCTCACCCTGAATATACTAACTGTAACTGGAGTTGTCTTCTGCTGTCACTATTTACTATAGATATTTATTCTTTGAAAGATCAACCTTCTCAGTTGTATAATTAAATCACTCTAATATATGTAGTGCTCAAATGTAGACTTAAATGTGTCTGTTTTAGAAAATATGACACTCATAAATGTTTTGGGACTAGAATGGATGAAGTAAGTATTCCATCCACTACTTAATGTTTTTCACTTGGCTGAATGGTCAAAAGCCCTGTAGTGTACCGGTATAACGTACAAGAGTCTTTTATACCATATTATCTCTTGAAGACTGAGTTTTTCTGATTTATTTTTCTTTTAACTTGTACAGTTAAATAAAATGTTCATTTTGCGACTTACGTAAAAATATTAAAAAAATATTTCACCATTCAAAATTATAACTAATAAAATGGGTTAAAAAATAGAAAAATGAAATTAAGATATTACATTATGTGCTAAGAATACTAAAGTAATTAAGTTCATTTTGCACACATACACACATGTGCAGTTATTGAAAAGTTCTAGCTCTCCAAAACTAATGGATTTAGACACCCCATTTTCTCCATATAGTATCCCAGGAGGACTATTTAAATTATGTTAAGGACAGTCACTTACCTCAACAGAATAATGTGATAAAGCAACTGCTACCAACTGATTGCCAGGACAAAAGTCACAGTACTGGATTGTACTGTGGTGACTTATAAGGACTTCTGCTAACAAGTCATTGGTTATAACATCAAGAAGCTGCAAACATATAAAATTATAATAATTATACTGTATTATGACTATTACTTAGCTGCTCAATAAAAACTGTATAAGATTTATATGTACTTTACTGCTGGCAAGTAATTAACTATGATCATTAGTAGTAGTTTAAAGCACTCAACAACATGTATTCACCAACTGGGAAGAATGTGGTTTCTTAAATTAAACAGACTCACTCCTTTCTCAGAGACCTTATATCAGGGGTCAGCAACCTGCGGCACGCGAGCCAAAAACTGCACGCAAGCTGATTTTTAATGGCATGCTGTTACCTGCCACGGTCCTGACCCCACTTAGTCCCTCCACCCACTGCTCTCTCCTGCAGGGGCAGGAGGCAGAAGCTTGGTCCTGCCAGCAGCCAAGCTTCCTACTCCCTCGATTCTTTCCCCTGCCCCTCCTCCTCTCCTTCCTGTGCTGATCAGCTGATCATCCTTGCGAGGGGGAGGAGGAGGGGGAGGGGAGCCACAGCGTGCTTACTGCTCCCTGGAGGAGGCAAAGAGGAGGTGGGGACAGACGGGGCCCTGGGGAAAGGGGTGGAATCAGGGCATATCGCCTCGATGAGCCGAGCACCCCAGCCCTCTGCCCTGACCCCTGCACCTCCCCACACACACCCAGCCCTCTGCCCTGACCCCTGCACCCCCTCACACACACCCGGCCCTTTGTCCTGACTTCTGCACCCCTTCACACACACCCAGCCCTCTGTCCTGACTTCTGCACCCCCTCACACACACCAAGCCCTCTGTCCTGACTTCTGCACCCCCTCACACACACCCAGTCCTAACTCCTGCACCCCCCACACATACCCAGCCATCCGACACCATGACTCCTGCACACCGTCACACACCTCCAGACTCCATTCTGACTCCTGCACCCCCCCACATACTCAGCCCTCCACACCCCATGCCCTGACTCTTGCACCCCCCACATCCCCACCCCCACCCTGAGCACCAAATGGGAGCTCCTGCACCCACCCCCCACATTTGCATCTGCACCCCTGGTCTGGGGTCCCAGCCACCAGCGCCGCTCAGCCCGCTGCCAGTCTGAGGTCCTGGCTGCTGGCCCCTTATCAGCCGGGGTCTCGCAGGCCCCGCTCAGCCCGCTGCCCAACTAGGTGAATGGAACCGCAGGTCGGCAGCGGGCTGAGTGGGCCAACAGCATAATATCCGCATTTTAATTTAATTTTAAAGTAAGCTTCTTAAACATTTTTGAAAACCTTGTTTACTTTACATACAATAATAGTTTAGTTATATAATACAGGCTTATAGAGAGAACCTTCGAAAAACTTTAAAATGTATTACCGGCACGCCAAACCTTAAGTTAAAGTGAATAAGTGAAGACTCAGCACACCACTTCTGACAGGTTGCTGACCCCTGCCTTATATCATTCAAGTATTTATTTAAAGCATATTTAAATACACACTTTAATACAAAATAATTATTCCTGAAGGAATTCTGCACCAAAAAAAAAGAAATTATGTGCACAATATTTTAAAATTCTGCAAATTTTATTTGTCAATAAATAAATGTGGAGGCTCCAGCATGGCAGTGAAGAGCACAGGCCACTGGCTGCACAGAGTGGGAGATCACCCTGCAGCCCCCCTCCTTCACCCAGTACACAGACTTGGTGAGGCTGCACCTGACCTGACACAGCACAAGGGCCGGGCCTGCCCCAGAAACATCCCAGGGCCCTGCCTCTCTACACCAGGCGCAACAGGTGTGGGCATGCAGGCTCAGCCCAGCAGGATCCAAGTGTGGAAGGGCTTAATGTGGGGGGATCCAGGTGTGGGGTGAGAGGGTTCTATGCAGGGCGGTCTAGGTGCAGGCAGCTCGGGGGGGGGCATTCCAGGTGCAGAGGGGGAGGGAGAATCTGAATGTACAGGCTCACTGGAGGGTTTTGGTGCAGGGGCAATCAATGGGACTCTGGGGGAGTCCAGTTGATGGTGGTTGGCCCTCAACAGGGGGGGATGGGGCTCGGCGGGGGGAGCACATGGGAGGGTTTAGCAGGGGTCCGGATGCTGGGAGATTGGGGCTTGGTAGGGTGGATGTCTAGGGGCAGCTGTTTGGGTTTCAATGGGTCTCAGTGTGGGGGGACTCATTGGGGTGGTCTGGGTGCAGGGTGGGGTAATGAGGAGGTGTAGGAGGATGGGATTAGGGGGTCTGGGTGTATGGCGCTGCGGATGCAGGGGCTAAGGCTTGGTGGGGTTTCAGGTGTGGGAGGCTCAGCAGTGCCGTTTAGGTGCGGGGGGGGGGGTTTAGGTATGGGGGCATCCAGAACATGGGAGTTGGGCAGACCAGGAAGTGGCATACAGGGAGTTGCTCCCATGTCCAGTGACTCCTCCCCCCATAGCTGAGGAGCAATGGGGCAGGAAGTGGGGGGTGGAGGGGCTGCAGAGCTTCCTGCAGCCGGGTAAGGATTCTGGGGATGGGGTTGCTCCTTGCAGGGGAAGAGCAACTCCTGTCCTCCCCCAGCTCAGCAGAGACTAGCAGCTGAGCCAGGCGCAGGGTAGGAGCCACCAGCCAGGGCATCCCTATCCCCTGAAATGATTTACCTCTCCACTGGCTGCCCACACTGCTGGGGACAGGCGCATGACTGCTCGTGGCTGGGAAGCAAAAAAATCTGCACGGGACATGAATTCTGTACATGTGCTGTTGCACAGAATTCCCCCAGAATATTAAAAATACACAGTATTTTTTACCTCAAAACAAGCTACATTGGCTTTATAGGTACTCTTAGAACACTGTGTAAATGAAAATTTTTCTTTTAAATATTTGTATTATGCAGCCAATTCTTAAAGGAAACAATTTTGCATTAGTACTGGCTCCATCAACTATAGTCAACATGATGTAAAAGTAACTTTTTCTCAGTCATTTCATTTTTTCAGATCACCAATTATTATTAAATTAAATCTGGTAAGTAGTCCATTATATACTATTTATTAAATAAAGCCTTTTTGAGTTGTACAACTAATCTTGAAAGTATCTTATTTCTGCATACCAGAACTCAAAGGCTGGATGCTTTATCAAAACTCTAATAAACAGAATGCTAATCCTATGCCAATTTTTAATCCGGAGTTACTTTAATAACTCAGTTGTAAAAGCCTGAAAAAAACTGAGACTATAATACTTTTTACAGATCCAGACTAACACGTCTACCCCTCTAATACTTCATAATACTAATTATCATATAATGGCAAAATTAGACTTTGAATCATCTCCTGACTCAACCCACAATGGTTTGACATCATTTCTAGCTTCCCTCAAATATCTTTAAAACAGGCTACCATAATTTAGTAGTTCACAAACAGAGCTGTACCTTTCCCTTCATGGAGCACATTTACAGTGTTATCCATGTGTCTCTATACCCACTAGTGCAGGGTGTCACACCTACAGCCTACTAGCCACTTTCATCCATCTGCAACTCCCTCTGTGCACAAAGAGGGCCTGGCCTGCTGCTGCTCCTCCACAGATTATTCAAAGGGGCCATGAAGGAGGAGCAAGCTTGTGCGGGGTTAGGGCTTCCCTTCTCCTGCTGTTGTCATCAAGACTTTCAAACTAGTTTTACATCCAGTTAGCTGCTTTGCTTCCCCTCCACTGCAGCTACCACAAAAGATTCAAAGTAGGGGCAGCTTTTCAAATGCCCAGGGAGGCTCCTGTAACATAAGCCTCCAGGGCTCTCTAAACTATGCTGATGTCTCTCCACAGTCCCCAGAGCTCAAACAGAAGATACTCATCCAGAAGTCCTGGATTCAGCGCTTACAAAAGACCGAAGCAAGGATGTTGGCTATGGTGTCTGTAACCCTAGAACACAATCTGCTTCCAGAACTAGAAAGAAAAAACTCAAGAACTCTGATTCCCAGCGCTCTGTGTTGCACAAATATTATGCAACCCTTTGGCAGTGTGTTGCATTCCCCTTTGTGGGCTGGTCCACATATCAGCATGCTTTCTCTCTCACCAGTTACTCCAATGGCTAAAGTGGAACAGGTCTCTGCAACAAATCTGAAAATTAGGAGTTCAAACCCTGCTGATATCAATGTGCAGTTTGGAGGGATGTGGTGGTTTAGTATAAAGTCTCTGCAGTAACTGTAGGCATAATTTATATTGCAAAATATTATATTTAAAAAGGAATTTGGATTCTGTGTTAGTAGTTGTCTTAGTGCTGTAGTTTTAGTGTTGGTATTTCAGTTAATGGAAGCTGTCCTTCTAAGACGGATGTTGATAAATTGGAGAGGGTTCAGAGAAGAGCCATAAGAACGATTAATGGATTAGAAAACATGCCTCACAGTGACTGGATTCTTTGAGCTTAACAAAGAGAAGGTTAAAGGGTGATTATAGTCTATAAGTATCTACATAGGGAACAAATATTTAATAATGGGCTCTTTAATTTAGCAAGGAAAGATAACACACCATTCAATGGCTGGAAGCTGAAGCTAGACAAATTCTGACTAGAAATAATGCATGCATGTTAAATAGTTAGAGTAATTAACCATTGGAACAATTTACCAAGGGGCACGGTAGATTCACATCACTGACCATTTTTAAATCAAGATTGGATGTTTTTCTAAACTATATGTTCTGAGAAATATTTTGGAGAAGTCCTATGACCTGTGTTATTCAGGTCAGACTAGATAATCAAATGCTCCCTTCTGGCCTTGGAATTTGTAAGAACAGGATGTGGCAGACAGAATGTTTGAGATGTAGTGTAACGTGTGAGAGATTTTGCCTGTGTCTTCAGAGAGGGGCGGACCCTGAATTTGTGAAATCCAGAAAGGATAGAATTTGATTTAATAAGTTTATATTTCCAGAAAACAAGTCTTGTTCTCAAAGGCCTTAGGGCACTGCTAATGAGCTATAGCACTTTTCACTTTTAGACTACCAGTCTAAATCCTTCCTACGTCAGCAGGAATTAAAAGTCGTTCCCATATAATGGAAGTTCAGCAGACTCCACATTAGAAGAGTTTTCAAGTCCCAGTTTCAGCTCTGCTGTCAAACTCACCACAATGTTCTGAGACTAGATTAAGATCTACATGGTAGGGAATTCTCTTACCATGTGCGATGCATTGTACAGACACAATGAGGGCTTGATTTTGGTTATGTTCTCGCATGAGAACTCCTGCAGCAGGGGCCAAAACTGCCTTACTCACTACAAGTTTTTGAAAGTTTGCAATACTTTTTTTCACACACACACTGCAGGTGGGCAAGAGATCAAAAATCAGAAAGCAGACAAAAAATACATGGTTTAATTTTTTTAATTCACTATTTTAACTTTTGAGGTTTGCAATACTGCATGCTTTGTAGATCCAGAACCTGATTTCTAGAGGTGCTGAACACACACCTTAAGTGCTGAGCACCTGCAGCTCCTGTTATGAAAATATAGTTCAGAATCTTAAAGAACACAGCAATCTGCAGTCTAAACATATTATTCCACTTTTCTCAAAACAAAAGAACCTTTTGTTTGATATTGGCGGAATACTGTGGGCCACACACTGCCATTGATTACATCTGAACAATACCAATGGCTTTAGTGAGGATTACTGACCTAACTAAGAACACAATTTTCACCAAGCAGTTTTAACTTTCTGGTTAATTTATAAAGCTCCATACAATTTCTGAATAATCTGTTTTATAAATTTGAAAGTCAGAAGTCAGAATTACTTCTCCTCCTTAGTACACTATATTTCATTCCAAGTCTTCCAGCCAGTAGTGTAGTCATACCACCAATCCTTAGAACAGCATTTCCTAAACTTCGTAAGTTGGCCCCTCCTTTAGGAAAATCCCTGGACTCTTGCCATATATTGCTATAAGCCCTACAGATTTTATTTTATACATCTGCACTGTCTGCTCCTAGCTAGTTTTTCATACTCCATTTTGTTAAGTGCTACCTCAGAATATGAAGAGGCCAGTCATAGCTGCTCATACCTCTCTCCACCCCCACATATCTAAACTAGTGAATCTTGATCTCCAGGACAATTGCACTGTAGGAACAAGCACAATTCAAACATTTTTCTCCCCTTATACTATAAAACATTCCTGCTATCCTCCACTAACAATTTGTACCAAAAAACCACACACATTTTGGTAACAAAGCATTTTTTAAATTTGACTAAGGTAAAACAAAACAGACCACAGGAAGAAATAAGAGTTTGAATATTATGAAGTACTTACTAAAAGCCGATTTTTGGCTGCCACCATTATTGTAGCACAATTTGCTGACCAGGAGCAACACTTCACTAACACTTCCACATCATCCTGGTGTTCATCTGCATTTCTGAAGAAGTCTTTTATATCAATAGTTTTCAGTTCATTTGCTGAGCACACTTCCCAAAGCTTCAAGAACAAAAATATTAAAATCAGCCTTAAAAATCAATTAGTGTAAATGACAGAAATTAGCATTAACTGATTGCAGTACTGATTAGGTTATTCAAAAGCACATACAATATTTTTAATTTAATTTTCCAGATCAACTGGAATGTTACTGTACATTCATGTATGCAAACAGGTCATAGCGAAAAGAAGATAGCCCCTCTATACTGCTGTGTTGAGATTGCACTTGAATGCATACTCAGTTCTGGGCATTTCTTTACCAGAGAGGTATTGCAAAATTGGAGGAAGTTCAGAAGAGAGCAACAAAATTATTGCTGACCTTTCAGGAAAGATTAAAAGATCTTATATGCCCTACCTTACCTGCCCTTCCCCCCCAAAAAAAGACATAGGGAAACATAATACACTTTAATCTTTGTTGTTTATGAAATGCATTTAGTTATAGGTTATGTTTATCTATTAAATATTAAAATTGCATAAAGCAGTTTTCCCTCAAAGTTATTATAAACATATTTCAGAGAAAAGCCTAACATTTCTGGGTTTAAAATGCAAGACTATTTTATAATCCCTAACAGAAAGAATGTTTTCTTTTATGGATTACGTTTATTGTAGTTTTTCATGTGCATACCACAAAGTAAAAAGAGTACAACATACATTCCTGTAAGCACGATGTTTAATATATATGCCGTTATGTACAAGACTATTTTGTATTAAATTAAAATGTTTTGAAGAAATTTCCAGTTTGGAAATTGAAAAACTTTGTACTGAATGTCTACATAAAACATATTTTACACATTCCACAGGGACTTAGTTGCAATTTTTCCAACAAAACTTCCACATTCAAATATTATACTTCTGTATCTGTTTGCATATTTTATATATATATTTTCCTATCAATCTGTTTTTTAAAACTATCTACACAATCCCTTCAGTGGGAAGCACTGAGGCCATAGAAAAACTATAGGCCAGCTACTACTGACTTTTTGAAACCAAGAAAATACAATTGCCTATGGTAACCCTCTTTACTTTATCCTAAAATTCCACCAACCAGATGTACTATCAAACTCCCTTCTTTACCTAACATCTGTCCAACTTTTGTCGAGATGCTCACTAGCAGAAACTATTGGTGAATGGTAGTTTATTAAACATCACAGACAAACTTTGTGATCAATTTTTTTCTTTTTTACAAAAGTTATTTTAGATTTCCCTTTATGGCTAAATGAGATTATTTATCATCAACAATGAGCCCCGAAATAGAAATAAAGCACACACAATTCTAGACATAATTTAAGTAATAACATAGTAGTAAAAATAACAGAGTCCTTGTGGAACCTTAGAGACTAACAAATTTATTTGGGCATAAGCTTTTGTGGGCTAAAACCCACTTCATCAGATGCATGGGGTGGAAAATACAGTAGCGGGTATATATACGCACAGTACGAGAAAAGATGGGAGTTGCCTTACCAAGTTGGGGGGGGGAAGGAGGAGCAGTGCTAATGAGACAATTAACAGTAGCAAGGGAGGAAAAATCATTTTGTAGTGGTAATGAAGGTGGCCCATTTCAAACAGTTGACAAGAAGGTGTGAGTAACAATAGGGGGAAATTAGTATGGGGAAATTAGTTTTTGTAATGACCCATCCACTCCCAGTCTTTATTCAGGCCTAATTTGATGGTGTCCAGTTTTCAAATTAATTCCAGTTCTGCAGTTTCTCGTTGGAGTTTGTTTTTGAAGTTTTTGCTGATACAGACTAACAGAGCTAGCATTCTGAAACATAATAGTAGTAGTCACCTAAGTCCTGTGACGCAAGTGAGATTTTTTATTTGCAAAAAACCTCAAATTAACTTTACATGTAGAACAATAAACCCAGGTAATCCTTCACCCCAGAGTAGTTACAGTAACTCCTCACCTAACACTGTCCCGGTTAAGTTGTTTCGTTGTTACATTGCTGATCTATTAGGGAACAAGCTCCTTTAAAGTTGTGCAGTGCTCCTTTATAACACCCTTTGACAGCTGCCTCCTTTGTCCACTGTTTGCAGGATTCTCTGGAAGAGCAGCTCCTCCTCATGGGGATTAGAACCAGAGGGGGCTGGGAGCAAGCAGCTCTCCTAAGTTCCCTGTAAAGTATGTGGCTCAGCAGCTGCCCAGCAGCAGTTCAGGTGTCCCTCCGCCCACTGCCGTGCTGCTCCTGCCCTGCCCTCTGCCTTAGAGCTGCTCCTGGGAGATTCCTACTTGCTGGTGGGAGGGGAGGGTTTGCTGATATCAGAATGTCCCCCTGCTCCTGCCCCCCACGTACCCCCTCTCCACAAAGCAGAGGAGGGGGATGGGGCTCAGCGACAGAAAGGAGAGAGCTTGCTGGAAGCTGTTGCTTCTTGTCTGAACTGGATGATCTGCTTAAAAGGGCAACATACTTGAAGTAGGGTTACCATACTTAAAGGGGCAATGCACATCACTCTCTCTCTCACTCATGCATGCACCCCCCACCCCCAGCACTTTGGAAAGTCAGCACCTGTGCAGCCCTGTATGTGCTGTCCAGGAGGAGAGTGGGGCGCTCCATCTGGATAGCATGGGCTCATCATCATGTTAAGTTTTTGCAGGGAAGTGTTTGCAGCTACTGCCCAGCATCTATTGTGTTTCCTCCCTCCTGCCTCAGTCCACGCTGCCTTGTAGAGTGTGAGGCTACATTAACAACGGCGTATTAACCCTTGAGGGCTCAGCCAAGTGCTAGTTCATAATTTAGCAGCAAGGCATTCCCTGGGAAATATTCCACTCTCTTACTCCACCACCTCAACCAAGCTTCACAGTCATTCATCGCTGTGTACAATATTAAACTGTTTAAAACGTATACTGTATATGTATATAATGTCTTTTGTATGGCGAAAAAAATTCCCTGGAACCTAAGCCCCTCGTTTACATTAATTCTTATCAGGAAATTGCATTTGCTTAACATCATTTCGCATACAGTCGCATTTTTTAGGAACATAACTACAACATTAAGTGAGGAGTTACTGTACACATATAGATGACTTTGACCTTGACTGTACTGAAGTAGAGCACTAGCAAAAAGAGATCCTCCACTTCTGAGCATGCAATTGCACAAATAGCAGAAAATGCTGAACAGTATTAACTAAAAGAAAAAGCCTAGACTGATTTTTCTGATGCAGTAAAAGATGTGGCTTTCACATCATCTTCTGCTATGTGCTCTCAGGAAGTGAAATCATAGGCTGAATATTCACAGGTTGAGGTGTAGAATTTGAACTTCCCTCACCACACAGATGAATGATAGATGAAAGTAAACAAATTGTTCTCCAGCACTGGAGTCTTAAAAGAAAATATACTGAAACTAAAGTTTATGTCACAGCATACCAAGTGCTTCATTGTAAATGCAAGAATTCAAAAATAAAGGCTGACATTTCTTAGAATGGTTAGAATGAATATTTGTCCGTATCAAAAAATACATACTGGATATAAATGGAGTCCTAGTAAACTAGGCACATTTTTCAAGGGTAGTTTATTGTACTGAAATTATTATTCTGAAGAGTGACCACGATTAAACTGCTCTCAAGATAGACTATATGAAACTCAAATTAGATCTGTCTGCAGCAGGAAAGTTTAACTTTATGTTGTATAAGAAGCTCAGCACAAGGGGGACTGGTGTATCGAAATGAGATACTAAAAGAAATATGTATGTAAATTTGCACTGAATGAGTTGATGTTGGAATAGTTTGCTGTCACTCATTCTTTGTGAGTATTTTGCTTTTAAATGTCCTGCTTCCCTGAAGCATGCTAGAGAATTAACAATGCCCACCTGGCTGGCTTCTTTGTATATTTTCTCTGAGCAGCTATCCAAAGTGATTGTTCTTTGTTCCCACAGAAGCATACAAGTAGCACAGAAGCATCAAGGGATCCTGTCCCAATCACAGCAGCAAAGGGTGGAGACAAGAGAAAAGCTAAATCTCCTCTCAGCTGGCACAGTGGTAGAACAGAAAAAGGAAAGATGTGGGAGAAAGACAAGAAATAGCAACAATTTTTCCCTAACAGCTGGGAGAAAAGGGCAAGAAGTAAGCAAGCAAAGCTTTCACTTCTTCCCAGCTGCCTAGGTTTGGGAAGAGCGCCAAGTAACCACAAGCCAAAGCTGACATGAAAGACGGGGACTGCTTTATGGTGGGACTGCTTCCAATCAGGGAGAATTCTGGGTTTCTGGCCAGAATATTGTACCTGGACCCAGCTAAGGAGGATACAGACAATCAGTCTCTAGACAGTATTTAAACCCACCATCTAAAAAGGATTCTGGTAAATTTTTCAAGCTCAGTCCCCAGATCTCATTGATCCATTCACCAAGACCAAACTAAACCACTTTTAACTTTCTTTTTTTTTTTTTTTTTTTAACAGCAGCTGCACTAGCATTAGCAGCTCTTTAACATTCCTGATTTAGCTTCTCTTACAGCAAGATAAAAGCTTCTTTGAACAGTGATTCTAAAATGGTACAAGCTTTAGGCTGTAATTGGCAACTATACCTCCCTTTCTAAAAGAAGAAAACATAACAGTATAGGGGAAAAGAGCTACCCTAACCAACCCCAACCCTCCTCCCAAACTTCTGCTTGAGCTCATTTGTGTAAAATTACATTAAATTCAAGAATACGTTAGTCATTCCTGACTATCATATTGAAGATATATTTTATATGCCAGATCTCCTTTCCAATCAATCTAAATCTTCTATTATACACATATGATTTAAAAATGTATCCCAAAAATCATTCTCTCAATTAGAAAAGTTACATGACAGGAAGGATGGTGAAGATAAAGGAGTAAAAATGACACCCTGGGTTCTATTTCCATCTATGACACAGAATTATTCATTTAATAAGTCATTTAACTTCTGAGCCTCGGTTTCTCATCTTTAAAATAGGAATGCCACTCAGCTACCTCACAGTGAAAATACTAGGCTTAATTCATTACCGTTTGTAAAAGGCTTTGAGATTCTTGAATACAAGGCAGTATTAAAATGCAAAGTATGTTATATAAGCCAATAATATAAATTTCCATTTTAAAAAACAGACTGGTTATTTACAAAGCATACCTTTAATGTTCCATCTGATGAGCAACTAGCCACATATTTGTCATCTGGTGAAAATCTGCAGTGGCTTACAGAATTTAAGTGACCAAACATTGTATTTCGACAATACTTTTTGTTCAAATCCCACAGCTGCATAAAAGGCAAACACAACAAAACTGCTGTTTAACCAAAAAACTATCTAAAGCTAACAATATCAAAAAAACTTTCCTACCAAAACCAGGAATCCACATTCAAAAACAGAAAAAAAGCTTTAATTCAGATTTTTCTTCATATTCACAGCAACACAGGGAAGCCAGTGGCAACACTCATTTATTAAGTTACTTAAATTTTTAGACTGAGATTTTCAAATCTTACCTTGACCTACCAACTCATGTGAAAACTAAAAATTGCCCATCTTCACTAGGATTTACCTCAAGTTTTTAATTCACTTAAGTTAACTAACTCAAACTAAGAACATGCCTTTTTTTCCCCTAATGAAGACAAGGCCCTTGAGGGAGGGAGAAGGGTATGGAAAGTTTGCCTTGATCTCAATGCTTCTCAAACTACCTCCCTTTTATCTTATCTTCCTCTTGTTTTCCAAGTTCAGGAGAAGTTTATTAACAACTCCTAAACTCCCTCTGATCCCCTCAAATAGTCATACATCCTATTAATGTACTCAATTGAATCCACCCTTATTCCAAGGTCACTAATGACCTGCTAACTAAATCAAAAGGACACTATAATTTTTCTTTGTCTGCTGACTTCTGAACTTTTTGATCACACTCTCCTCATTTCTCTGAATCTATGATCTCACTCGATTCTCATCCTAAGTGGCCTTTCAGCATTACCTTTAGCGCAGTGATTCTCAAACTTTTGTACCAGTGACCCCTTTCACATAGCAAGCCTCTGAGTGCGACCTCTAATTAAAAACATTTTTTAAATATATTTAACAATATTATAAATGCTGAAGGCAAAGTAGGGTTTGGGGTGGAGACTGACAGCTCATGACCCCCATGTAATAACCTTGTGATCCCCTGTGGGGTCCCAACCTCCAGTTTGAGAACCCCTCCTTTAGTAGCTCTTCTTAAGAGTGACTTGATGATTTTGGGTGCCCAATTTGAGATACCTTAAAGGGGTCTGAATTTTTAATGGATGGGTATGTGCTGAGCATTTTTGGAAAAATCAGGTCCCTTTAAGGTGTCTCAAAAATTGAGGCATACAAAGTCACTAATCACATGAAAATCTTGTCCACTATCCTAAAACCTCATATATTCCCATGGTTTTTACTTCTTTTATAGAGGAAACATCTAAATCTGTCACTGCAGCCTGTCCCAACTCTCAATAGTCCTCTCAGATATATCCTCTAGGATGTCCAAGTGTAGTCTCTCCAAAACGGAATCTCTTCTAATTTTTGTTATCTGCCTCATCTCTATCAACAACTACAATTTACTATCAATTCTTATTTTCTGCAACCCAGGTGCCATTTGATTCGTCCATCTCCTTCTCATTTCTAGTTTCTTATGTCATTTCTTTCCTCTTTTTATTATAGTTATAATCCAGCCCAATTGCTAAAATCTTCCACGCATTGGTCATTTTTGCCTTAATTACTAGTTTTCCTTTCTGATTTTTTCCTATTCACTTCTTCCACCCACTGCTCCCAATCATTCCAAAATGCAGTTGCTAAAAACATTTATTTCTCTTGCTACTTCAGCACAACCCTCTTCCCACTTGAGTCTTTCAATAGCTTTTTGTACCCTCTGACATATAGGCAAGGATCAGGATGTTGAAGATAATACATAATCTTTCCTTCTCCAAACTTTCTGCTCTTATCACTAGTCTATCACCAATCTTTTTCATTAGCCTTTTCTCAAACTCTCATCTTCATACCTTTTAGCATACAGTCCCCTACTGCTGGGGCAGCATCCTTGATCTCTTCAGCTAAGTGCCACTCCACCTCCTCGCAAGCCCCTGTAAAAACCCACTTCTAAGAATTCTACCTACCTTCTGATGAATTATCACTATATTCTTCCTTACCTGCGTTGTTGTCATGTGTCATGTCATATGTTTGTCTTATCTAATAACTTACAGAGTCAGCTTTTTAAGTCAAGGAACTTGTTTTATGGTATTTATAAAGTGTATGTACACTTCATTTTTACTAGTAAGCAACATAAAAAAATAATCTCAGCATTTCCCACTTACCTTGATGTAGGTATCATTTGAGCAGGTGGCTAAGAGAAGTTGATCATTTGTGTTATTAAACTGGCAGCAGTTGACCTGTTCTCCATGTTCTTCGTATACCTGTACAAGCTGACCTGTTCTTGAGTTCCAGATCTAAACAGAATTGATTTAAACAAACAACCAAAAAAACTGTTTGAAATATATTCTATACAGTTATTAAAAACAACCATGTGTGTGGGTTTTGGTTTTTTTTAAACACAATTATGCTGGAACATTTAATATAAATTAAATGCACTTTTGTCATAAGTTTGTAACTATTTAACAGTATTTCTCCCAGTAATATTTGAAAGAAGAGGGGGAAAATGTGAAATTAAAATGAAAAAAAGAAAAATACTGTTATGGCCAAGTTATAACAACTTGTGGTTAAGAGTGGAAAATAGAGGATGCTTTTAAAAATAACAGTGGTCAGACAAGTTTTTACTAAAAATGTGATTACAATAAGATGCTTGGAAATATCTTTTCACATCAATTCACTCTTGCCAAAATATAGTCTTTGGGTATTATTAAAATGGACAGGCCTGCACTTTGTTGAAACGTGAAAAACTGAGGTGCTTTAGAAAAAAATTCTTCAGTAAAAGATTTGAGATTCATATATGAACCCACTACAATACTAAAGAAATATACAGAAGCAGCCTAAAAAAACCAAACAAGACAAACAGAAGCAAGTGAAACAACACTGGCAACAAGCATGAAGAAAGCTATTATGATACTGATGTCACTCATGTTGTAATGATTCTGTTCATGCACTCAGATATTATGCTCCAGCCAGACTGAAGAATCATCTTATAAGAGAATATGATAGTAAATTATGCTTTATACAAAACTATGCTTTACATCATGCACATCTAAAATAAAGGCATGTCTTCTAAAATATTTTCAAGTTGAAAAACAGTACCTATAATACTTGTTCTCCGCATAAGGTATACATAAACAAAAGATCTTAAAATTGGCTCAGTTTAAATTAGTTCAAGTTTAGAAACAGAACTACTTTTCTACTCAGAGGAAAATGCTCACCACCGTTGCCTTACCTTAACTTTTTTATCCACTGAACAAGTTGCTACCAATCTGTCATCTGCAGAGAAAGTGCAACAAAGTACTTCATCATCATGAGCCTTTATTTCCAAAAGCTTCTCTCCACTTTTTGCTTTGAACACCTACATAAGCAGAGTATAACAAACACTGAAATCTTATGTCTAATGTACTCTGAGCTAAGTTCAAAATATCAATTTTATGCCTCGTGCAGTATATGTTCTCAATTTTCTTATTTCAAGAGTTCCTTATAATATTAAAGAGAAAATTGCCAAACAGTTCATGTTAAATTTTTTTTATCTTAAAAATGTTTATAATCTCATAGAACGTGTGCCCAGAATTTTAAATATCCATTCTTTACAAAGTTGGAGCTCAGATCAGAGATCACAGGAATGTTCCTGAACGGCTGAAAGTGAAATCTGGGGGAGGGTGATAATTATTCTTAAATATATTGTCAAAGGTTACAATATACACTTGAGATGAAAAACAAAACAATGATGGGAAGATTGTGTGTGTGGTGATGGACAAATTAGAAAAATAGGAACATAAATTTGTCTTTGGGCACAATTGTGTTTCTATTCAGGTTCTTCACTATTCAGTGTATAAAATTTTGAATGTGTATAAAGGACACAACCACTTGGCTGTCAAGTAGTAGTACTCATATTTTAAATCCCAAAGACAAAAATATTTTATATATTAATATTTTTCCTTTCATCCTCAATGTAGATAACTGTTTCCTGGAATCTACATTAAAATGAGGAATTCTACGATGACAGATCAGAAGAATCAGAATACTTGGTATAATAATGATTTTGAAAGTCTTATTGAGGAAGACCCTACAACAAAATCTTTCATTCCTGAGTTTCCCTGACTCAGAATGGGAAGAAGTGGGGGGAAAAGAAACCATATACTTCCATCATCTTGCCAAAAATTCTCATATTTACTTTTATGATAATACAGAACCCTTGCTTAATCTAGACTAAATTTTCCTACTCAGAGCTATTGATCCTCAACAAAAAATTGTTCAAGTGAATTTTGAGATGCCAACTGAAGCAGGACCAAGGTAATTTAAATTTGTTTTTTCTACATTTTCTCTTTCTTGTTGAGTTGAAAGGGAGTAAGAATGAAAATGAAACAGATTTAAAAAATAACCTAATCATGAATATTATGTTTAAGATGCAAGGAAATCAGAATTTGTAAAATTTGGATTTCCCAAATCTAAGGACCACCATATTTTGGTTTCAGACAAGATCTTTAGGTTTGGCTGTGGTGGGGGGTACCTGAATAGTAGTATATTTCCAATTTTTAAAAAAAAACCTTTTCTGTAGAATTATTTAACAAAGAATAGAATAATTATCAGCAAAATTTAGGCAAGCTCCCTTTCAAAGGCTATTTCATTCCATACACGGCTAAATTTTTCCTCCACTACACGGGAGGACAAGGACAAGAAACAAGCAAAAGATGCTGAAGAGAGGAATGAGATAGCCAGGGACTGGAACCTAAGGAAAAATAAGGATGATTCACAGACGACTGTGAGAGAACATAAAACAGATTCATGCCAACACCAAGAAGAGACAGGTCTATGTCATGTGGAACTCCACTCAGAAGAAACCATAGCCCTGTGACCAGACCAGATCCAGAGAACAGAAGAGTGTGCTGTCTCCCAGGAGCAAGGATACAAGATGTGGACGTGAGGCTGAGGAAGATCCTGATGTGAGTCGGAAAAAATCCACTGATTGTGCTGCATGTCAGGACAAATGACACTGCTAGATACCCATTGGAATGGACCAAGGAAGACTACACTCGACTGGGAAAGGCACTTAAAGAAGCAGAAAATCAGTTGATTTTCAACAGAATAACTCCAGTTCCTAGAGAAGGAGAGCAAAGGTGTAACAAGATAATTAAGATCAACAGATGGGACAAGCACTGGGGCTAGGAGGAAGGTTATGGGATGGCACTGGAAGGCATTTGTAAAAAGACTGATCACTGGAAGGCATTTGTAAAAAGACTGTTCTCAATTGATGGACTCCACTAGAGTACCTGAGATATTAATGTTCTGTGCTCAAGGCTGACATGACTGAAAAGGGCTTTAAACTAGGAGATGAGGGGAGAAGGTTGGGAAAGACATGTGAAATCTCCATGCCTGCCTTCAATACACAGGAGCTGGAAAATCAGCTAATGGAAGATATAGCAAGGGATAAGGGAACACCACAAGCTAGAAAACTGGATGAGGCCTGAGGGAAACTGGAATGCTTGCACATAGATGAAGCAAGTCTGGGCAAAAAAATAGAGGAACTACAACTGCAGGTGCAGGTCAAACCAGTTATTATAGGGATTACAGAAACCTCATGGAATAGCACTCAGGAGTGGAAAATAGGTATTGAAGTGTATGCACTGTTTAGAAAAGATGAAAATAAAAGCAAAGGTGGTGGGGTAGCATTGTACGTCAGCGAAGCAGTAAACTGTAAAGACATACGAATAGCATGGACAAAACAGAATCTGTCTGGGACAAAATCAGGGTTATTAATTTTAAGCTTCTCTGTCAGACCATGCCTGATCATGCTGGAGCACACCAGGATGAGAAGGTTTTCCCTTGATGAGAAGGTCTGGCCTACTTGTCAGCACACTGACCACGTGCTTATGAATACTTTGTTACTGTGTTGGATACAGTGGTGGCTTATTTTGAGGCTGTTAGCCACTTTTAGAGCAATTGCATAAAATACCATGTGATCTTTGGACTTAAAGGAATTTATGGTTACATTAGTGCCTGGTGATCTCATATTAATAATTGCTATTATTATTATTAATAATTCCACCACTATGTCACTCAGGGCTGTGAAAAATTTAATCCCCTGTCCACCATAGTTAGGTGGACCTAACCCTCTGTGTAGCCGTGGCTAGGTTGATGGAATAATGCTTCCATCAGCCTAGCTACTGCCTCTTGGGGAGGTGGATTAAATACATCAATGGAAAAATCCTGTCCTTTGATGGTGGAAGTATCTTTACTATAGAGGCACAGCTGCAGCACCTGTGCTGCTACAGACGCTGTATTGCAGATGTGCCCTTAGGCATCATGATCCAGGAGCGTACTTAAAGAAAAACAAACAGACAATCTAGTATAGACATCTCTGTATTACACTGGCTGTAGATGCATTTAGGGGATATAAACCCTTGAACCGTATAATCCTGTATCCTTCTGAATAAAAAGATGACTCAATATAAATTATACAGTTAAAATAATTTAGGCACAGTTGTCTGTATCTTTATAATTATTTCCCTCTGAAGTACTCTAGTTTCTTGGCATCCTTGTATAGTAAAACAAAAATAGAAAAACTTAAGTTCTGTTTTGTCTGGATTGTCTTATATATTTTAGTTTTGTATACATTTATGTATTTTACCTGCAAGGTTTTATCAGCACCACAAGAAGCTATTCTCTGTCCATCCTTGGAAAAGCAGGCATGGTAAACTGCATCTGTATGGGGACGGACAACCAAACGGGAGAGGTTCTTCATGGATTTTTTATTTCTACAACACAGAAATAATAGTCAATGATTTAAGAAAAATAATAATATGGGAGATTTCTTATTTAAATCTAATCCACACAAAAAATGCCTGTACATCTATGCTTTGAAGAGCACTTTAATATCTTTCACTTTTGTCTTCCAGATTTCAGGGCATAAGAGTAACATATATTGCAACCTTCCACATGCACTATAAGGGCTCGAATAGCTATACGATCTGATCATCCAAAAGTGGGATAATTTTTGTATGAAGAGTTAACAATCACCGACATGCAAACTTGTTGCTCACTAGTAGAGCACTTTCCTTCCAAAAGCATATTTAGGACAAGAACAGAATCACAGAAATGTAGGACTGGAAGGGACCTCAGTAGATCATTTAGTCCAGTCCCCTGTACTCAAGCCAGGACTAAAGTACTAACTAGACCATTCCTGACTAGTGTTTGTCTAACTTATTCTTAAAAATTTCCAGCGACTGATATTCCACAACCTCCCTAAGCAATTCATTCCAGTGCTTAACTACTCTGACAGTTAGGAAGTTTTTCCTAACGTTCAACCTAAGCCTCCCTTGCTGCAATTTAAGCCCATTACTTCTTGTCCTATCCTTAAAGGTTAAGAACAACTGTTTTTCTCCCTCCTTCTTGTAACGACCTCTTATTAACTTGAAAACAGTTATGTACCCCCTCAGTCTTCCAGGTTAAAAAAAAATCCAATTTTTTCAATTTTTCCTCTTTCTTCTAGGTAATGTTTTAGAGACCTTTAATCATTTTTGTTGCTCTCCTCTCGACTTTCTCCAATTTGTCCATATCTTCACTGAAATATGGAACTCAGAACTGGACAAAATACTCCAGTTGAGATCTTAGCGCTGGATAGAGTGGAAGAATTGTGTCTTGCTTACAACACTCCTGCTAATACATCCCAGAATGACATTCACTTTTTTTTTTTTGGCAAGTATTACACTGTTGATTCTCATTTAGCTTGTGATCCACTATAACCCCCAGATCCCTTTCTGCAGTACTCCTTCCTAGGCAGTCATTTCCCATTTTGTATGTGTGCAACCGAATGTTTCTTCCTAAGTGTAGTACTTTGCATTTGTCCTTATTGAATGTCAGCCTATTTACTTCAGATCATTTCTCCAGTTTGTCCAGATCTTTTTGAATTTTAAACCTATCTTCCAAAGCATTTGCAATCTCTCCCATTAATGTCTTCTACAGGTGTTCAGATCCCACCTTCCTTCCCAAACTTATCTCCATACATGTTACATTATATCTATCTATCTGTATTAGAGTGACCTGACAGCAAATGTGAAAAATCAGGACGGGGGTGGGGGAGTAATAGGAGCTTATATAAAAAAAGACCCCAAAATTGGGACTGTCCCTATAAAATCGTGACATCTGTAATTACCTATCATCTTATTGTTTCTTTCTATACCTACATGAATTACTGTTTTCAGCATTAAGAACCAAACCTGGCAGTGTACAGTTTACGTATAGAAGTAAAAAACAACTAATCACCACTTACCCCAATTGAATTAATCTGCCACATTATCTTTAAGGTCTTTTTGATACAAATTTAGATTTACAATTCCTCAAATAGCTGCATTTCTTTTTCTTATAAAAATCATAATGCTCTCTAAAAATGTTTGTGGATTAATTGAACACAGAAAATAGTTTTCAGAAGAGTTGTTTCGTTTCCCTGTATGCAAGAAACCAGTGTATCAAGATGGTTTGCAACTACTTACAACCATTCCAGGTAAAATGCTCCTTTAACAAGTTCTTGCTGAGCTTGCAGTTTGGCTTGTTGATACACTTCTGAAATCTCTGGTTGACACAGCCCTAACTGTATAATGTTAGGAAATGGTTGTCTTCCAAGAAGGTGTCCATTTAAAGACAGAAATTCCTGAAAGTTTTCACGTACTCTGCTATCCTGTGAACAAAACAGGTATGTTTGATAATATAGCCAAAACTGGACACGGACATTTTTCAAACACATATTATTCATATTTTTGCATCTTGCATAATAATTCTAATCTTTCAGAAGTGCAGTTTATATTTAGTCCTGGAGTAAACAGATTTAATAAAATGGAATATTTACAAGTAACTTATATATTACACTGATTCCCCCAAAATAATGGGCCAGATACCATGACTTTTACTCACCCTGAGTAGTCTCTTAATCCCAAAGCAGCTCTCTTAAAGTCAACCAGTTATTTCACAGAGTAAGGGTGACAGAATCTGTCCCAATAGGATGTGGGGACTACAGGAACCCTCCCACAGTGTTACTTCTTACTGAATTATAATTATTCAACATTTTTACAACTGTATATAAATTATTATTTATTTATGTTCAGTCTTCACATTGAATATATACACGCTCTATTTTTTAGTTAATTTATGACTGTGGTCTGTCACTCATTTACATATTAATGTCCAAGAATTTATTTTTTCTTCCCCAAACTACAGGCTTTACTGTAAGGCAACTCCATAGTTCACCGCTCTTTCCTTTGGCCTCTAACCAATTAATTATTTTTTAATAACCTGAAATCAAACAGAAAAACAAGGTATGGTTAGAGACTATTAGTCATTTATCTTAAAGTAACATACCTTCTGATCCAATATATGGCTATATTCTACATATTCATGAATCAAATGGGCAGGCCCTACCAACTCTGTTTTTGCTTTTATCCAATCTAGAGAAAACATGAGAGCACAAAGTTCCTGTAAGGAAAAAAAAAAGTTTAACAAATATGTTTAAGGAAAAAGTAATTTGCATATATAAAATTGTTGCATCTAGCATTTTTTAAATGTGTACAGTAAAAATCAGCATCCCTCTAAGGCTTCAAAGCTTAAAGTTTGACAACAGACGGACATCAAAGGGGGGGAAAACACCATATTAAAGGAAGCCATAAAATCTAAAATTTATTACTGGCAAAGTTTAAGAACAGGCCTCATCAATTACGCACACTTAAAGAGAGAGCCAGAGACAGCTATGTAAGATCCTGAAAAAGATATCCTCAGCCAAAGCCTGAAGTTACTTAGTATTGTGACATATGGAAAGAGACAGGATAAACTTCCCAATTATTAGCTTTAGTTAAATTGTCAAGAACAAGAATATAATCCAACAGAATGTCCTACAAAGATTGACAGAGAAGACTTTTTAAAGCTTTCACAGTCCTGACAAAAATCAAAAGTATAACTACTACGCATGAAGCTGTCATTGCCAAACTTTAAAGCAGTTTCAGGGTAAAACAACCAGAATGGATGGAATAAATTCTGTCTAGTAAAAGGATGAAGCTGTTTCTAACATCACCTCTATTGTGCATTAACCTGATTACCTAAGAGCACCACACTATATAAAACTAATTAGCTCTATTTTAGCAGAGAAAAAGTTTATAACTTGAAAAATTGGTCGACAGACTTTAATGCCCCCCTACAGTAGCAAGTGTTACTGCCACTTCTAAGCAGTGAAATATTTATAATAGGGAGGGAGGAGGGGAAGGGAAATATTCTATAAAGTAAATGAGATGAAAACTCTAACCACTTCTTTGAAGAATCTGAATGCCTTGTATCCCAGATATGAATACAGGACATTTGTTTTGAAGGCGTCCTAGCCAACAAGCAACAGATCTTTAATATATTAAAGAAATGTTCCATTATCACCATACATTACAAAAAATAAAAATGAAAAGTTATGAAAATTATATTTTATGTAAATTACATATGCTGACCAGCTGTTACTTTTTTTTTTTAATTTAATTTCTTAGTAATCTTTTTCCAAGTGTCCCCAATTTACCCTATCAGATTATTTTTGTTACTTTCTGGTAGCACCAGTCTGCTAAATGCTGTAGAAATGAAAGACAACTCTATGCTTCAAAGTTTACAATTTAAAAAAAGAAACAAAACAAAAACCTACAATTTTTCTCTCTCTTTTTTTGTTTTGCTTTAGCACAAATGGAGTTTCAAGAGGCTACAACATGAATAAGGACCCTGCAAACAAATTGTCTTACATAATAAAAATAATTAAAACATTAAACCTGATAGAAACATTTCTAATTTTGAAACCGACAAAAGTTCAAAACTCAAAAACCAAAAAAATGGGAGAAGCTGATGTAGTTTTCATAAAGCGTTCTCTCCCATTTTTGATCCAATTATAGAGCTAACTGAAATTTTTCATACTTTGAAAAAAAAATAGGAAGAAAACAAGATTAAATGACGAAATTTCTCGTTCTGACCACTGTTAACAGAATACAAAACCCCAATAAGTAAGATAGATGAAGGCATCTATGTAGATAGCCCCCCTCAATTCCACATCCACAGAATGGCTCACATACAACATATAACAAAACTATGGTGAGAAAAATTAAATCTGATGAGATAATCTAAACGATTTCCCCTCCCTAAGGATTTCCCCCACCCCAAAAGAGCTACTTGTAATGTAAGAAAGCAGCAGTATGGCGAATCCAAAGTATTTAAAAATCACGAGGTAGGTGTCCCTGTCATAGTATAATTCCCAAATCTGGACCTTAGCGTCCAAAATATGGGTACTAGCATGAATTCCCCTAAGCTTAATTACCAGCTTTGATCCTGTACTGCTGCCACCAATCAGGACTTATAGAGTAGAGCGCCTGATAGACTTTGGTCTCCCCCTAACCTTTCCTGGCGGTCCCAAGACCCAAATTCCTTGAATCTCACAACAAAGGGGAATAAACCATTTCCCTTCCCCCTCCTCCCCTCCAGGTGTTCCCTCCCTGGGCTCCCGGAGAAATATACAGATTCAAGCTCCGTGAATCTAAACAAAGGGATTCCCCCTTTCTCCTTTCTTCCTCCCAGATCTTTCCCGCCCTGGGTACACTAGCAGATCACCGTGATTCAAACTTTTTGAATCACAACACAGGGAAATCAGGTGGGTTCCCCCCTTCCTTTTTGTCCCCCTCCCTTCTCCTTCCCTGTTAAATACAGACTCAATTCCCTTGAGCCTCAACAAGGGGAAAAAATCAGACAGGTCTTAAAAGCAAAACTTTTAATATAAAGAAAGAAAAAATAAAAGATCTATCTCTGCAATTTAGATGGTAAAAAGTTACAAGGTCTTTCAGCTTATAGACATTAGAAAGAAAGCTTTCTCCAGCAGAAATACAATTTAGAATACTTTCACCCAAATACACAGTAAAAATCTACCAGCCAGATACACAGTTGCAAATACAGAAAAACAATTAAAAAGACTAAACTGTCTTTCTACTTTTGTACTTACAAAATTGGAACAGAAGATTAGAGAGCCTGTAGGTATGTGTGGTCACTCTCAAAGCGTAGAGAGAACAAAGCAAAACCCAAAAACTACAAACAAAGGCTTCCCTCCACCCAGATTTGAAAGTATCTTGTCTCCTGATTGGTCCTCTGGTCAGGTGTTGCAGGTCACTGTTTGTTAACCCTTTACAGGTGAAAGAGACATTAACCCTTAGCTATCTGTTTATGGCAGTCCCAGTTCAGGACAACTGCAACTGTATTTCACCTCAGTGATTCATCAAGGGGCATGCATTCTCTGGCTTCAAGCTCCCCAGCCGTTGCCTCTCTCGGGTGGAGACCTGCATCTCTCTCCCTTCTGATCACGGTAATTCCAGGCTGCACAGTTCTCTGCCTTTATTGTATTATTCTCAGAAAGGGACTCTGTCTAAGCAGGTTTGCTTACTTTCTCTTCAGAGAGTAATAACGTAACTCTTGGCAATCACTCTAAGTTACCACATAGCTCTATTTATTCATTCCTGGGGCAAAGGCAGTAAGTACAGAAAAAACATTAAAACCACAAGTGAAACTACACGTATGCTAATAAGCTTACCAGAGATCACCTCAACTCCAACACAGGCTCTGTCAGGTGATTAGTCCTTATAACCCACAAAGGAGTTTCTTCTCTGGTCACAAGATCATAACAGACACAGCCATTAGGCCAAGTCCTTCCAATCCTTCCCTAAGGATTGGGACCCTCTGGTGGACCAGAGATCCTGTTCGTTTGCTGGATCAAGAAGGAGGCCCTGAGTCTTTTTGAAAGGCTATTTTATCCAAAAATTCTCTCTCTCTCTCTCTCTTTCTCTCTGTGGCTCCCTGGAGAACCCAGTTTGAACTAGTATTTTCAAATCTCTCCAGTGGGTGGCTTCAAAGTGATAATAACCAAAGGAATTACATTAGCATACCCGCTCCTCCTAGAGAAGTTGCATATAATCTCACAACACAAGCACCTGCATTTTTAATACAATGAACTACAGCAACATTAATCTTAATTCAACGAGATTTAATTTAATTAATTAAAGTTTGTCCACAATATTGTCCTCTGTCACACTAGGCTCCCAAAAATCATGAAATTTTAAAACAAAAAGTTGGGGTTCTTTTCAGTTTCCTTCATTTTTGAGCCTTTAAGGTTCACGTTATTAAGTTTTTCTCCGCTATTATGAGAAAGCTAGAAAGTTACTTTTTTATATGAACAAAGATTTTGGCATGACCACCTGATTCTAAGAGCTGGGGCTTGGTTTTTGTGGAACACAACAAAACAACAAACAACAAAAGCCAACAAAAATCAACCAACACCACACCAAATGTTAAAGGACCTGCAATGAAATCACAGGAGTTTGCAACACTGAGGAAGAGACTTTTATAGGAAATAGTTATATAGGGAGAGAATAAGTGGTTGTGGGAGAAAGAAAGTACATGAGTCTAAACTTACATTCTGCATGTTGGCACTAGCCATGTGGTATGCTAGAAAGTTATACCAGTACATACAGTCCTCTTGAGCTGGAGTAGGTATATGTAGTTTATAATGTTTCTTGTACTGATTTACTATCTTTTTATGCAGCTCCTGCAACAATGAATAGCAACAACATTTTCAATTAATACTATTATCAAATCCTGGGCTAAAATATTTCTATTGCTTTTTTGTTTCAAAATATTTTATTGAATGAAGGTAATTAAAATTTTAATTGCCATCTCTATAAAAAGCGAAATAAGCATCTAAGTTCACTAAATGCACAATCTGAAAGGTTAATTTTTCTCCTGCAAAATTTTTTCACAATATCTTTAGGATAGTCCCATGTCTAGGTCAGGACCATATTTTCACTAAAGGAAATCCCAAAGTTCTGGGAACATCACACCATATTCATTGAACACTGCAAATGTATAAAGCACTTTACAAAATAAAATCATTCTATGTCCTTAGGAGCTCACATTCTATATGCACAAAGGAGTCATCTATTTGCTTTTGTAGTGCAGTACATGACTATTGTGAGCATTTACCATTTTTTGCATTGCATATAAAATATTACTTTATGGAGGAAGGAGAAAGGTATTTTGTCTTCAGGGTGAGGAGGGGTCTTGAATTTATGAAGATTCTTTCTTGCTTTTGAAAAGATCACTTTTAGCTATTTTTATCTTCTGAGTTCCTGGAAAATTTAGGGTGGGAGTTTCAAGAGAATCCTGGGACCTATACTTTGAAATCACCTAGGTTTTTTTCTGAAAATCCCACCCTAACTTCTATGCCCTCCAAGTACTAGGCTCGCTCACTATTCATTCAGTACTAAAACTATGGCATCCCTAGATGTGAGATGATTTTTGGTGGGATTAGAGGGAGGATTCCATGTATGTCCTGCTCCAGGACCACCTGCAGTCAAACCTAGAAAAAGCAGCACAATAAAGGCTTTCATAATTTGTACCTGTAATTAATTTCAGACCTCAGAGGATGCATTAAGCTCAAATTCTTCTGGAAGCCAGTTATCCCTCTGTGACAGAGTGCTTGGCAACTGTAGCTACACCAGCACTCTGATCATTGGATCACCAATTAAATCTACCCAGAGTAAGCCACCAGGGAAAAGCTGTAAATTGATAGATTGTGGAAGGGCAAGAGACAGCAACAAGACTAATTAACCCATTACCCAGAAAGTAGAAAAAGTACAAGAAGGAGGAAGTGCTCAGGATGGAAGAGAGCCTGGTAGACTTTTCAGAGGCAGAGCCAGAAGAGATCACTGAGAGGGAAGATGCATTCTGTCTACCCCATCCTTGGCTGAATGAGCTGTTGCCAAGTGTATGGTATTGTAAATTCTGAGCTGCACAAGTTGTAAAGATGGTGGGAAAGGACACTGTAAATAAATTGCAAAAGGTGATCAAGAAAAAAAAAGATTTCCAAGCAGTTCTTGGCTAGAAAAGAGATGGGAGCAGGACAGTGCCCTGTTATGCCCTAAGTCATTAGCTGCCAGAAAATAACGGTAATCTATTTTAAATATTACTATGGGTTTATATAACCAAAATTAATAATAGTTCAGCCTTTGCCTGACCTACATTTAACTTTATTCTCCAAGTCATCCACTGAGCTTTGAATGTGCTGCCCATTCAGTATGTCCAAGATATGAATTTGGAAACATTAGGCTCCAATTATGGAAATAAGCAAAGTGAAATATGGGAAACTATATTTTTAAGACCTAAATTTAAAAGGTTTTATGCTTGGAGTCAGCCTTGAGTTGTAAAGCCCTTTGTAACTTGCATAAGTAACTCTTGTTGATCTTGTTCTTTTGCTTTCTTTCTTCATTGTTAGTTCTGCTAAATGAGTGTGTGCTAGAAGGTGACAGGAGAGAAACTGAGAAAAATATAAACTATTTGCAATCACTTTCTCATTCCTTCCCTAGGTTTCTTTCAAGAGACCACCAATATGCACACACTTTTCTATTTTCTGCATTTAAAATAGACCAAAATAGAAGTGGTAATTCCAATTCTAGTGTCATCTTGACACTTCTTGATATCATGTAGTGATGTGGATATTGCAACATCTTCCACTAGCAATGGGTTATAGCAGAGAAACGAGAAGAAATGCATTTGAAAGAATCTCGTAACTCCAAACATGCCCACTGTCAGCTCAGCTCAATGTTTTCAAATTACTCAGTATCAAAATAATCAAAAGTGATAAATGACTGGAAAAAAAACAGTTTAATTAATTTAATAGGCAGAGTTAAAGTTAACTGTATTTAGAATCTGTCTTTACAAAAATGGTTGGTTAACATTCTGGAAGATAAGAATGATTTTAGACCATGGCTATTTTCTGTTACACAAGTGTATCAAACACACTAGGTTGATTAGTGTTAAAGAGTCATTATAAACTAGAGTTGTGGTTATTGTACCTGAAGCTGATTGCGATTCTTCTCTGTGAGAAAGTCAAGTTGAAGATCATGCAAATAATAATGGAATGATTTCCCATTACGATCACAAAATAAGAGAGATTTATTAACAAATTCTTGCAGTATATCTTCCACTTCTTCAGTCTCCATATCCCAAAGAATACAAAGCACCTAAAAAAAAAACCAAAAGCATTTTAAAACATAAAAGGGGTAGGACTAAAGCAGCAATATGACTATTACCCCAAAATTACAAGAGGTCACAAAATTACTTATTTATTCGACAAAGAACACATTAATTAATGCATAAAACTTCCTACACAACAGGCAAAACAATGAGGTCAGCAAAGTTAACTTTTCATACCAAACTAGGTTACAGATCAATCTAGATTTACATAAAAGTGCAGGAATTAGGCATTTTATTAGCACTAAATATGGCCAAGAAATGCCTGAAGTTCTTAAGGAGGGATTTCAACCTCTGAAGCAAGCACATACAGAATCTTTGCTTAAAATAACTAGAGGGAAAGCCAAGGGGAGTCTGATGTCCAAAATATTTAGACTATCATTGGACCAGGTGGCAAGAAGTCATTTAAGAAGTGTACAAGAAGTGTATTTAAAATGCTGTAGGGAAGTGTTATTACTCCTTCTCACAACACAAGAAATAGAGGTCACCAAATGAAATTAATAGGCAGCAGACTTAAAACAAACAAAAGTAAGTATTTTTTCACATAATGCAGTCAGTCTGTAGAGCTCTTTGCCAGAGGTGGTTGTGAAGGCCAAGACTATAACAGGGTTTTAAAAAAAAACCTAGATAAGTTCATGGAGGATAGGTCCATCAATGGCTATTAGCTAGGATAGGCTGGGATGGTGTCCCTAGCCTGTTTGCCAGAAGCTGGGAATGGGCAACGGGATGAATCACTTGATGATTACCTGCTCAGTTCATTCCCTCTGGGGCACCTGGCAGTGGCCACTGGTGGAAGACAAGATACTGGGCTATATGGACCTTTGGTCTGACTCAGTATGGCCATTCTTATATTCTTAAATTACACCCAGGATTTTGCTTAAGGAAAAGGGAAGACCAGAACTCTTCACAGATCTAGATACCACTTCAGTATCCCCTTATAAGGGCAAGGCAAGAGGAATCAAGACGTGAGCTGAGGAGAGTCTGTCCCAAGTTACTGGTCATATGTGGGGAGCTACATAACCCCTCACTGGGCCCAGTGAAATATCTGGTATGAGAGAGATAGATGAGGCACATAATATTGGGAAAGAGTGCTAAATTAATCAAGTGGCAGCCTGCCACTTAATTCACTCCTGTGTCTGCCTTGCACTCATCTGCATGTTCTGACCAATGGTGATCATGCTTATTTACTCAACCTATCTCAACTGCTAACCACTTTTGAAATGCTTTTTCAACTTTTGGCTAAATCAATTAAAGTCTGATTAAGAGAGCTATATAACAGCAAAGCATTATATTATTTCAACAGCTCTTCAGTTACTACCTCTTTTGTTTAATATCACACTAAGATGCTATTATATGATGATGGAGCTAGTCTGCTGCAGTATTATTTTTCAGTCAACATGGTGATATATTCTTTTCATTAGGTCATACACATTGATTAAAACCAGTATTTTTTTTTCTTTTAAAGTGAGTCATTTTCTTTTCAGTTTTGCTGTTATTACCTTAGTCGGCACCTTAACATCCTTTTGAAGGACAGAAAGATCTTTATAATAGTCTTTAAAATTTTCGTTTAACATTTCAACACTCATAGACATGGCTTCATCAAGTGCTTCATAATCATAAGAAGATGATTTCCTTATTCTTTTAAACTGCTTATTCTGCAGCTGTCTGAGGTAATATTCCCAACGATTAGGGAAATCTCGTAATAATGCACCTATCAATGACACTACAAGAGGTGAACCTGAAAAACATGAAGAAAAAGGTTAAAATCTTAAATGGAGATAAACGGTTAAGCCAGGGGTCTCAAACTTAAATGACCACGAGGGCCATATGAGGACTAGTGCATTGGCCCGAGGGCCACACATCACTGACACCCCTTGCCCTTACTGTCCCTGGCCCCGCCCCCACTCCACCTCTTCCATGAGGCCCCGACCCTTCCCCATCTCTTCTCCACCTCCTCCCCTGAACGTGCGGCTCCCCGCTCCTCTCCTCTCCCTCCTAGAAAGTGCTAAGCACCACCAACAGCTGTTTGGCGGCTTGGCAGTGAGAAGAGCCTGGAGGTAGTTAGGCAAAAAAAAAAAGAAGAGTAAGCTATTAAAAGTCAATTTATTAACTTCTTTAAATGTAATGCGAAAAGTCAGTGCTAATTTTGACAGTTATTTCATTTTTGGCCACTTAGCTGGCAGCATTTTGCATCAACCAGAGCATCAATATTAGGTTTGATATCCTGAGACGAAACCAATCTCAGTGTTGCTTTCAAATGTTCATCAGTGAGCCCTGACCTTAACACAGATTTGTTAATCTTCATGGAAGAAAAAAAAACTGTTCACATATATATGTACTTCCAAACATTGCCATTATCCTTACGGAAACAGAGAATAACATGGGAAATCTTTCTTGTGAAAGAAACCTGCAGAATTCTGGAATTCCAACATCTGTAGACTTTTGCTTCAAAATGGCATCACACTGAAGCTCCACTAACTCCATCTGCATTTCCTCTGCAACAGTCACTTTCAACAGCAAATGGTGTGGAAAAAAGTTGAAAATGTGGTTCAAGTGCTTTGAAATCTTCAAACTGCACATCAAACTGTTTGTGTAAGTTAGAAAGGATCTCTGTATATTTTTCAAGGATTTGGGTTCATCTTTTCCTAATGAATTCAGAGTCAAGAAGTGAACCAAATTGCCAGCAGTCAGCTGTTTCCCCCACAAAGTAAGCTTGATTTTGAATGACTTAAAACTGTCATACATCTGTGTTATCGCCTGTTTTCTACCCTGAAGTTTCAAGTTCAGTGCATTCAGGTGATTAGTTACATCTGTTAGAAAATAAAGGCTGCAGATAAAAGTGGAATCAGCAAACTGTGGAACTTCATTTTTCATTTTCATGACGGAATCAATTAATCAATCTCCTCTCTAAGTGCAAAAAAACTCTTCAAAACATTTCCATGACTCAGCCATCTAACTTGAGTGTGATACAGAAGTTCCCTACATTCGCTGTCCATACTTGCTAGAAAAGAAGTGAAATGTCTGTGATTCAGCCCTCGAGCATGTATAAAATTAACAGTTTTAACAACTACATCCATAACTTCTTTCATTTGTAGACTTTTACTACACAGCGCTCTTGGTGCAAAATAAAAATGTATACTGGTGAAGCTAATTCCTGGTATATTGAGGCTGTTCAGTTTGTTCTTCAATAATCCAGCCACACCAATGTTTTCAGAGCACACTGATGGCGCACTGTCCACCGCCAAAGATACTAGTTTGTTCCATGGCAGCGCAGCGTTTTCAATGCACTCTTCCAGTCCTTGAAATATGTCACATCCCATTGTGGTACCCTCCAGTGGCATTAAGTCTAGCAATTCTTCAGTTATATTCAAATTGCAATCCACACCTCTAATGAACACTGCACACTGTGTACTCTCATCAAGAGCAACTGAAAATGCTTCCAAGTCTTTTGCCATTTGAATCAATTGTTTTTGCACATTATCAGCTAAATCTGTTATCATGCAGGAAACTGTATTGGCAGACAAGCTTATGCCTTCAAAAACTTTCTATCAGGATATAAAATGTTGCTGGCCTTCATTAAGACATTATTTTACGAATAAGCCTTCTTTAAAAGGTAACAATGATTTAGCTAACATTCTGCTTATCACAAAACTTGCTCTTACTGAATCTTCGCTAGATTTGTTAATCCCCGAAAAGAAACTTCTTTGCTCGGCATATGCTGCTTTAAGTTGCTGAACTTTTTCCTCTCAGATTTTTACAGTGAATGCATCATATTTTTCATGGTGCATCATGTTGTAGTGCCAACGCACGTTATACTCCTTGGGAACAGCAATCGTTTGCTGACAAATAAGCATTGAATTTTATCTTTTACCTCTGTGAAAAAATATAAATTCTCCCATTTGTCTTGAAAAAACTCTCTTTTTTCCCATGAGTGTTCTTTTTTTCAATGAAGTCATTTCCAAGTGATTTTAATAAAATATACACACTCAGTAAAGCCCCCCCACTGCACTGGGCTGCACCACCACTCCACTCCTGCTCTGCTTCTTCCAGGGATGGCAGGTTTGTGGAAATTTTGGTGGTGCCCAGAACCTGCCCTCCTCCAAACTCCACCCACACATGCCTAAGGCTCTGGGAGGGAGTTTGGGTGGGGAGGTGGTCTGGGGTGCAAACTCTGGAATGGAGTTAGGGTGCTGGGTGCAGGCTCCGGGCTGGAGCAGGAAGTGCAGGCTCTGGGATGGAGTTTGGGGATAGGAGGGGGCGCAGGGGTGAGGGCTGTGGGGCTGGGGATGAGGGGTTTGGGGCATTCGAGAGGCTCGGGGCATTGGAGAGGCTCAGGACTAGGGCAGAAGGGCAGGGGAAGGGCAGCCTGCCCTGGCCCTATGGAGGGGGGCACTAGGACCCTGTGGCAACAGGTGATGCCAGAAGCCGGCAGAGCCAAGCAGAGGCCACATGAGCTGCAGACTCTGGGGTGGTAAGTGGTGGCAAATGAGGCCGGGGGACACTCGGGGGAGGCGCGTGGGGATGGCAGGCGAGGCCAGGGGAGAGACCCGGCCCCAAACATTGGGGAGCAGCATGCGGGGAGCTTACTTGCCATATAAAATAACTCGGTGGGGGGTGAGTTTGGCAGCGACAAGAAGTAAATGCGGCGGGGGGGGCGTGCAGGGAGCTTGGCGCTGCAGGGAAGAGCTCCACAGGCTGCGTGTTTGAGATCCCTGGGTAAGCAATAGTATCCAATGGTTAAATATAGCTGTTGATAAGGAAGTCAGGTCAGGTTCTTGTTTTTTCAACAAAGTCTTGGGAGGTTGGAGCAGGCGAACAGAATATGCTGTCTATGTATGTGCTTGTGATATGAAACTTTTTGGGAATTCATCTGAATACTCCTTCTGTATGTACTCTAAGCAGATTGAGAAGGGGTGTAGAAGAAGCTGTAGAGTCAAAAACCAAGATAACCATCCATCTTGCTTACAAGCAGAGGTCCAGCAGTAACTTGCGTTGTTCATTTAAAACGATACTGTATTACAGAATTTATGTCCCTTACTTTATTTCTATAAAGTAGAAACTAAAAACTACAAATATTTCTGATAATAAAATAAAAACTAGCAAACTACATACCTTTGCATTCCCCTACAATACTATCAGCCTCTTCTGGCAGATCTGTTATTTTCATATTAACAAACAGAGATAAAATTTCAAGTCCTTTGTCATGTGCTAATCCACTCTCCACAGGAACTTCATATTTATTGCCTGGAGATTTAAATAAAATAAAATAAAAACTTGGTAAGAAGTATCTGAAGTATTTAAATTAGCTTGTGTGGTGCAAGAGGTTAGAGGACTTCCAAAACAAAACTTTAAACAAGGTACATGCTTAGAGACTTGACTGTTCCTTCTCTCTATGTATACTGAAGTACATTTGTACCAAGAGTGGTAGGAAAAGGAGCAGAAACTGCATTTAGCAAAACCAAACTGACATTTAATAATATTACTCAAATAATACTCAAAATAACTTACAATATAATTATTAGGCTATAGTTTAGTATTCAGGCCACCTCCTTCCCCACTCAAAGTTAGTATTTAAAACATACTAAGGAAACATGGTGGAGCTTGGCAGCTTAGCTAAAGCATCACTGACTGTACAGATTTTGCAAGTGTGTTTTTTTGTTATACCATAGGTATTTATGAAACTGTAAAATTGAAGTTCCCATTCCAAAGAGCGAACATTGTAGAAACCCAAATCTAAGACAACACAGAGGGGAGGATGGTCAACAATTTCACAAAATAGAGGAGGATTCTCAAGTGTCAAAGAAATAAAGGGAATGCACTTGGCAAACATTAACTATCAGGTTATTACATGCTTAAGGGAGGGGACAAAAGGCAGCACACCTAAGACAACTGGTAAATTTGAAAGGCAAGAACTGAAAGTCAGTTTTCTTAGTAATAAACATGTTTACACTTTAAAAATAAACCTAAAACTGTACTGCTCTTTCTTGTGGCACATAAATAGCAATGCACATCAGAGAAAGAAAAACAAATAGAGGGAAATTATATATAAATTTGTATAGGTCTGAACAAAAACGCATCCAAGAATTTTAAGAGTTCTAGTGAATGAAACCTCAGAGCCACAATACTAAACCTAAATATACTGAGAGTAGGAGAAATATCCCACCGTTTAGGGAGGGAGGAAATTAAATTCAGCATCCATCCTTAAGAAGTTGAAGAAGGAAGAATGAGGTTACTGGCCCATTGACCAACATTAATATTCAGGCAAAATCTGAGCACGAGTTCAGTACATGAACATTTGCAAGCAGTATGCAATTACACCTCTACTTTGATATAATGGGGTCCTCGGGAGACAAAAAAATCTCACTGTGTTATAGGTGAGACTGCATTATATCGAACTTGCTTTGGCCGCCCCTGTTCCTTGTTCCCTGACCACCTCCTCCAGAGACCCCTGTCCCTAATCACCCCCAGGACTCCCCATTTAACCTCCCTGCTCCCTGTTCCCTGACTGCTCCAACCCCTATCCACACTCCCTGCCCCCTGACAGGCACTCACCAGCAGCAGCGGAAAATGGAGCAACATGGCCCCAGCCCACTCTACTCCACCACTTCCCAGCCATGGCGCTCTGCTTCCTGCTGCCAGTGAGTACAGGGGGCATCCTTCCCCCAACATCCCCACACTCACTGACAGTGGGAAGCGGAGCGCTGTGTCTGGGAGCTGGCGGAATGGAGCGGGCTGAGGTTGGGGCCGGACTGCTCCGCTTCCGCTGCTGCTGGTGAGTGCAGGGAGGGGGATCCCTTCCCCCAAGCCCCTTCCCCTGTGTGACATGGCTGGGGTTGGGGTGAGGGAAGCGGATCGGGCTGCTCCTGGCCCCCAGCTAATCCCCTGGGCCTCTGTGACTGCAGGGCCCCCAAAACCCTCTGCCCCTTATCCAACCCCTCAGCCCCAGCCCAGCACCCTTAACACGCTACTCAGAGCAGCATGTCAGAGTTTTACTGCATTGTATGCGAACCTGTGTTATATTGGGTCAGATAGAGGTATACATGATGTCTCTATTAATGGGTGATGCCAAAACTTCAAAAGTAATTAGTAAACAACAAAAATATATTCAATAGAGAACTGTGTTGCGGGCAAGAATTTCAAAAGCAACTAATGATTTTGGGTGCTCAATCTGAGACACTTTGAGGAGTGTGGATTTTCAAAAGTGCTAAAAACTGACCCTTCTGAAAGCAACTGTCTCAAGTTGTGCACCCAAAAACAAAGGCAACTAACATAACTAGCAACTTTTTGAAATCTTGGACCATATTGTTACCTGGTTGATATTTATGGTTTTTAATATTTATTATTATTAGCATGGATTATTAGAAATCAGGTGAACAACAGAAAAAATAATCACTTGCAGAATGACCTCCACGTGGAGAATGCCATCAAGTGGAATTACAAAAGTCATTTGGGACTTGGTTAATATTTTCATTAAAAATCTTAAAAAAGACAAATTAACTACGATCAAGTATTCCAACTCCAACAGAACGGACTAGCGGCAAACGGATATGGAGAAATCAGAAAGAGTAGATTCCAGGCAACAATATCAGATTCAATACCAATATATGAATCCATAAATCAATTAGTACTTTGTGCCGCTTTGGTGAATATTCCCATAAACATTTTCCAAGTGCATGTGAGCAAAATCTAGAAAAAAACCCACTATTTACAGCTACATTCTCACATGAAGGGAAGGCCCACTGAAGAAAACACACAACCAGTTTGGTGTTCTCGATGTCAACATAAAATATCATTGTCACAGGCTCAATTTTCCAATCACCAAGGCAAAAGGGGCTAGGAGCAATCAGGAGCTGCCTATGCAGCCCATGAAAAAGGCAGAAGGAAGTGGCTTATACACTGTCCTCGTTCCTTTCTCCAATAAGCCCTTTAAGTTGGCCAAAGGATTAGTATTTGTGTCCTTCATTAGGAATTACATCATGCCTTCAAACTGTATAAACGGTTTGAAAAACATAAGTGTCTTGGATGGCAAGAAGTAGGAAGGGTAGGATTCTAAAAGGCTTTTCTATTTTGCATATAAGATGACAGAATCTACTTCAGAGGCTGTTATATGGCTTCGTGGCCTTTGTTAACAGCACATAGAATTTTCTATGCATATACTTATGGAATTGGAGCGTGGCAGACAGCGGCTCTACCTTGTGTCCCTCAGATCCCCTATTACTTCAGCCACCTGCACCTGAGAGAGGTAGAGCATATCTGAGGAATCATTTTTATAACTGAGGTGAAGGAGAAGAAAACAGTATCCTTTCAACAGGAACGTAAACATTTAAGGTCAGAATTCATTAATTTTAAAAACATACATATATAATATCAAGACATAGGCAAGGAAGAAAACAATCCTTACCAGTCACTGAGTCTGTCACACTCCTATCCCTACTAGTAATAAGAACTTGACACTGATTATCAAAAGCTTTTAATACCCAGGAGTCCCAAATGTCATCCAGAACCATGAGACACCTAAAACAACAAGAAAAAAAAATCAGGGTCAACTGATGACTTTTCAAACAAATACTCTGGAAAGTTATTTCGTTATTAAAATGCTGTCTTTAAGGGGTATTAAGCACTGCAATTCAGGGAAGAACTATATTTTAAAGCCAAATATCTTAGAAAATAATTAAAAGATTTTGCCATTCATGGCTTTGTCAATAGGGAAAACATACATCTTTGCTTGTAATTTACGGCTGCATGTATTTGTCACAGCAGAAATATTAGGCAACCATTTTGAGATTTCTCTTTTTAGTATCTTTCAGGATAAATAAATACGTTTGTTGACCAAGCTTGTGACGCCTTACAGTCCACTCAACAGCATTTCTCTATTTGTATAGGTATGTTTGCGAAGTGTAACTTTTGAACACTGCATCCAATCAATTCCAAAATTTCAGAGAACATCCTAAGCATCAATGGCTATCTTATTCATTTTGGAGAAAATCAGAATACTGAAAAAGGGGACACTGGAGGACATATTGAGCCCCACATGATTTGATTAGCACAGCTACAAATTCAAGCACCTCTGCAATTTTCTATAGATCAAACCAAACAAAAACCAAATGGTTGATAACACCCATTAAGGCTTAATGTTCAAGTATAACATTACCCCAGCCCATAGACAAATAATTGTTCTCAGAGCTCGGAGCCACTTAACAGCTGTAGGGCAGTGCTCAGGCAGCAGAGAGAGGAAAGGAAGCTTCAACTTCCTTCCTACCTCCTGATATCCTGCCTCCATAAAGTCTGCTCCATGGCAATCCAGAGGGAAGAAAGGTACTTTTGGGTGCGGGGCAGAAGTGGAGGGAAGGAGACAAACAATCCCTGTCACGGCAGGAAAGAAAAAGATCCCTTAGTGAGGCAAGAATGTGAACCCTGCTATAAAGGAAACAGGGACACACAACACCATGGGGGGCAATTGTGTGATCCTGATATAGGGGAAAGGAGGCACACAGAACCCTCACCAGGGGAAAAACTGGGGAATCCTGGGGATGAGAGGGTGGCACACTGGGAGCTTGTGGGGTGGAATGGAGGAATGTAAGAAGCCCCAATGAATGCAATAAGGTCAGCCTCCAGAAACTACAAAGCATATGTCTCCTAGTCGGAATGAAAACTAATAAGAAATATCCTACCATTTGTAAGATAAATAAAGAAGTTGCACGGAATGGCTAACTGCATTTGGCCTCCCATAGGAGTAAGTATAAACTTTTTTAGGAGAAACAAGTTTCCAGCTGGCTTGACATGTTGCAAAAACTTTGATTTTTTTTTAGTCTGGAAAAATGTTACCTAGAAATAACCCTGCCTCAAGGTTTTGGTATGAGGTAACCACTCTTTTTAAATGAACAACATTTTCCAGGGACTATATATTAAAGTATTTCTGCAGCAGGGCTATGCAGTGCAAACAGACACCTCAGACTAATGAAAAATAGCCTTGCCCACACCCTGCACCACCACAGAAAGGGAACCTTATTTATCAAAGATGGTTGCCAAAAAAATGGTCCCTTTTCCTTAAAGGGCCATTGCCTCAGAGCAAAGAGCCCCAAGCAGCTGAACCAGGAGATGAAAGGGAGCCTCAGTTACTTGCATTATGATCAGGGCCATCCCTACCCATACGTAAAGTATGCAGCTGCGTAGGGAACCAGGAAATTTGGGACACCCTGGTGCTGCTCCAGCCTCTGCTCTGCCTCTTTGCCATGGCCCCTGCCCCAGCCCCCCACCACTCCCCTGAGGACTGCAGCAGGGCCGGGCCTGCACTCACCGGTGGCGGGAAGTGCAGCAACCCAGCCCCAGCTGCACCACTGATGAGTGCTGGAGGGCGGTTCCCCCCTGGCCTCCCCATGTCAGCTCCGCCACCCCCATGGAGGCCTGCCCCACCCTCCTCCCCACAGGGAGGCTGCATAGAGCCCCAGAATAGCTAGGGATGGCCCTGATTATGAGCACTGTAGAATAAAACAAAGATATCCAGATGAATTGCATTACACTGTTTAATTTTATTACTCATTCTTTTTGAGAATTTTCAAAAATCACTCAGAATTGGCCCAACTGTTCCCACTGAAGTCAAAGGGAATTTTACAATTGACCTCAACTGAAGCAGATTTAAGCCAATAGCACTGCTCTACAGCCAAAATGCTTCTGAAATAAATGTAGTCCAACTTTACTAATCCTGGGTCACTGAGAACAAAAATGATGCTTAAAATTGTTGATTGGCTCTAGTTTTCAAGATATGCTATTGAGTCAGTATATATGACCCTTGACTTGGGAATGGCGGAGGATAAGTGAGTTATAAAGGGAAGGGATCTCAATTTAAACCAGAAATGACTAAAATACATCTTTGACTGGATCTATGAATAAATCTATGACTGGGTTTGGACAGTACTTGCTTTTGAGGCAAAACAATGAATGATGCAATCTGAAGCTGGTATTGCATCATACATGATATGAATTGCATCATGTTATTCCTAGAAGTCATGGATGATGCAATCATAACGAAGCTTACATCACTCTGCTGAACAAATTGCCCTATATCAGCTCTAGAAATCATACAGTGTTGTGCTCTCTTATTTATCAGTGTTTGATTTTGCAAAGAGACACATTTCTGTTTAGCCAAAGTGAGCAGAGATGCCTCGTACTTGTGTGAACAGTGCAGATAACTTCTGCTATGTTTGTGGTGAAGTGACTTTTGCATCACAAAAGCACAGTACAATCAGTATGGTTAAGAAAGCCTATCACCTTTATTTTGGCTGCAAAATTGGAGATCAGGACAAGAGGTGGGCCCCACACATATGCTGCAACACCTGTGCAACAAATCTTCGCCAGTGGTTGAACAAGAAAAGGAAATCTATGCCTTTTGCAGTGCCAATGATTTGGAGAGAGCCAACAGATCATCCCAGCAATTGTTACTTCTGCATGGTGCCTCCAGTTGGGAAAGGTGTGTCAAAGAAGAAAAAGTGGACTGTGCAGTATCCAAACATTCCATCAGCTATACGCCCAGTACCCCACGGAGAAGGAGTGCCGGTTCCTGATGCACCAGAATCATTCTCACTTGAGTCAGACGAGGAAAAGGAAGAGGATGAAACTTCTGGTCCTGAACCATCAATGTCACAGGACCCACATTTTCTCCCATCCTCCTCCTCTGAACCACATCTCATAACACAAGGTGAACTGAATGACCTTGTCAGGGATTTGGAACTACCCAAGAGTAAGGCAGAGCTGTTGGGCTCCAGACTACAGCAGTGGAATCTCCTGGCAGGCTATCAGGGCAAATGGAGCCCATCAATGCTTGCAGACTATTGCTGGACAGTGACAAGAGATGCTCCATTTAATGAATACAAGAGACAAGCCAAGAAGCGCTGAGTAGACAATGCATAGGACTAAACTATGTACATAATAGTTTTTTGCCTTTTGTTTCATAATCAATTTTATTTATATAACCCTTTTGCTGATTTTTAAAGTGTTACATAAACAGGACAGGTGAAATATTATCATGTAAAGCAACCATAAACACACGAAAAGACCTAGGTTTACAATTTATGATTAAAACTCTACTCTGTTTACACAATATACATAGACATAAAATGTAAAAACTTAAATATCTTAGAAACAGTAGCCAATCAGTTGTTTTAATTGTCATATTTGAATTCAGCACATCAAAATACATAATAATCACATTTTATCTCTGAAGCAGATGACTTCTCAAAAATTGTAGACCAGTGTAGCAAGCACTTATTAGAACCCACCACATATATACAAATGCATACGTGCTATAGCTGAGATTTTCAAAGCTGCCAAGGGGCTTTAGATCCCTAATTCTTATTTTTAATGCAAACCAGACATCCAAACACCTTAGATTACTTTGAAAATTTCAGTCTATGCAATTACAATAAATAAAAGATTTACATTAGGACACTCAATCTCAGGAGGGATAAGAAGGAATGACCCTTGGGTACTGTCACAGACATGACTGAGTAACATGAAAAGTGTCATATACCATATATGTAACTGGCTATTCATATGTCTGTACACTCCAACACTTCAGATGTAGTTCAAAGTTTTCCAAAATTTTTGGAGCTGGTTAAACCCCCTTCAACACTAAGAAAAAAGTTTCCTCATCACCTCCATCAAAACCTCTAATCCTAATCATATTTAGGAGAAATGTTATGACTATAACCATGTCAGAACTAATTCTGAAATTTTAAAAAACTTCAATAAGAAGTGAGGTACAGAGTGTTAAAATATAATCACAATCCATATGATGAATGATGATTTCTTGTTAAGAAAAATATTCCCAGGTACTCATTGGGAAAACACAGTCCAGTTTCACTTTTGATTGAAGGCAATTGAAATGCTTTATTTTCATAACCAAAGGGAAAATTGACAGATAAAAATGGAGTTAGACTTGAAAATCTTCACAACTAATGCTGGATCCTCTTTCAGAGATAGCTGAACTCTGAATTCCTCGCTACAGAAAGTCAGTTGTAGCATCAAGTCCTAGGTGAGGTCTGTCAATTTGTCTTTAAATGCTTCGTTAGTGCTCTCAGATCAACAGCCCCTTGAATAAAGGGGTGGGTGATGACTCTCTCTCTTCCATGGACAATCAGGAAATAGTTCCACAGGTGGGTCTGAAGTTCCCTGAGATGCTGATTTATAAATTCCTGGTGGATACCAACTGCATCCTTGTTTCAGACCTCATTGAGGGACTATGAGGAAACAAATCTAAACTCTCTCTTTGAGCTCAGGAAAACCAATATCCAAGTTTTCTGAGGAATATATCTATCTTGTCATGCATGAACTGAATATTCAAATTCTGCTGCTAGTGAGAAAAAATGAGTTTAAGTGACCAAAGATTTCAGAAAGGCAGGTTAAGTGTGCCACTAAAGTTGATTATGGAATATGTCAACAAGGGGAGATTGCTGATCTTTCATAAAAATCTGCACTTCTCTTATTTGAAAGAATCAAGATAGCACTTCACATTTTAAACCTCTCTCACTTCAACAGGGAAGAGGAGTTGCTGTCATCACAAAGTAAAAAAAAAAAAAAAAAAGTCAAGAATTCACGGAATGACCCTTAAACCAAAGCTCATTACTATAAAAGCTTCATGGAGGACTACACATCAGCGTTCAGGCATTTTCTTGAAAACAAAAATCTGGCAACATACAAAACAGTAAAGCAAAGAATGTGTGTGTGAACAGCCCTCTGTTTTTCTGCCTGACAACATCTATAGAGCTTGCAATATTACTACTCCAACTAAATATATAAGTGTCTGACTGCTTCCTCAAAGTTCAGTTTTAGATACCTCTCCTGCTTGCTCTGGCACTGCTTTACAGAACTGCAAGTCTTCAGTACAATCAGAAACATATCTCAAACATGTCAGAAGCTCTGCAGCACCAGAGGTATTAGTTGACATTTCAAGTCAATTGCTGATTTGTCACTTTTCCTAAAGTTTGAAAGTAGTTGCGCTGTTGTATATACTCAGCCATATCATTACTATGACATAAAATTATTATTTGAATAAAGTACTACTTTCACTTTAAGAACCTTTTAAGAACCAGCAACTTTTGAAACCAAGTCTATTGCTTAGAGAAGAATAAGATTTTCTGCAACGATATATGCCTTACATGGTTGGGTGACACATGCAAGATATCTGAAGGGCATTTGTCTGACATTTCCTGGTGGAGCAATTAAAGCTTATTGATTTCTCCTCAGATTTATCTTTCAGTGACAGATATTTGGTTTCTGAAGATCACCACCACTTCAAAGACTACACATTCTTGGCAGCCAATACTTCAGATCTGACCACAAGCTATGGTTTCAAGTCAACTAGTGAGAAACCATATGTAGTATTTCTATGTTTTCTATTTTGCCTTCTGAACCATCACTGGAATAACCTATCACTGTCTTTTTCACAAAAGATTCATCTTCACAAAAGGACTCCTCTTCCCACGTCATCCCACAGCCAGAACTAATCTCCAACATAGACTGAACAACGAAAGCAACATGGTTGGGTAAGGCTTAGAACTGCCCTGGGGTGTTATGAACAATCACAAACACTGTGTCTGGTGTTCCTAATGACACATTTTGTTATAGTCTGTGTGCACAGGTACTTCATGATGTACACGTTTAATGGGAAGTATACTGTTCTGCATAAAGTCCAGCACAGTTACATGTTTAACATGATTTTAGCAGCAGAATTTTCATATTTATACACATATTCACATCCAGGACAAGTCTACACTGAATTATTGGCAAGGGTTCTCACTTTACAACAGTAAGTTGATCTAAAAAGAATAAACTACTACATAGTGTATGTTATAAATCCTTTTATATTTTTGTGTATGTAATTTCAGTTTTTGCATGCCTTCATGAACCCACCACACACAGTCTGGGAAATCCTGATATAGGGACTTTCATTTGAGAATCATAATATGTTTAAGAGTAACCCAACTTCTTGACAATCTTTCCAGTTTTGCCTTACGTAACATTTCCTCACAATCTACAGCATTACCTCCAAGGCTATTCAAAGGCTAGACTGGAAAGAATTTAAAGGGTGACAATGGTGTTACCTCATTTTACAAGTTTTGAAGCCAAGTCACAAAAAGCAACTTGACCAAGATCATGGCTTTTTTTTTAAACATATAGCCTAATTCCACCAACACATCTTTTATCCCACTAAAAGTACCTGGGGTATTTGCGCAGTATCAGCAGACGAAGGCGGTCTTTAGCCTCCTCAATATTAAGTGGTGGCCTTTGTGAAAGAGAGAAGTCCTGGTCTAGTCTACTACAAAGATTTTGGAGTTTCATTAGGAGCCCCGCCTTGTCTTGTTTTCCAACCGAAATCCAATGTACTCCTCCTGGGAAGCAATCTAAGTAAGATGGTGCAAAGTTAAAATTCATATTTTTAGTTGAGATGTATTTTCTATGTGTGACAAATGCAAGCAAAATTATGTCAATAAATTGCTTTATATATAGCTAAGATGGAAATAAATTTTAGACTCTGATAAGCAGCTGTCAAACTAGATAAACATATTTTGAAATGTGAATAAAATACTTCCATAATTCTAAATCCAAATACATTTGTACATCACCAAAGTAAGAGTGAATTGCTTATGTCCTTATTTAAAATACTATCCAGGATGGAAAGTTACTCTGGGGACCTTTTTCCATGAATTACAGCAATATCCAATGATCATAGAGTAATGAGATGATGATCAGAGGTACAAATACTGGATGAGCTTTTTTAGAAATGCCCAAATCATTTAGAAACCTGAATCCTATTTACCTGCAATGGGACTTAGGCTCTATAACAATTTATGAAAATTTGGTATGCGCATAAAGAACAGGCATCTGTACCTTCCAAGAGATGGTGATCCCGTAGTGCTTCTGCTGTTAAAACAGACTTCCCACAACCTGCCATTCCATAAACAGTAACCCAACCTGGTTCGCTTCTTAAGTTGTACAGTTTCTGTTGAATTGCTTTTACCAGCTTTGGACGAGTAACAAATACAACTGGTCTTTGTGGTACTCCACCTTCACAGAGAACTGTCCTCACTGAAATGTAAAAAAAAAAACAACAACATACAGAGAAACAGAAATAATTTCTAAGTGATTTTTCCCCAGCTCTTTTAAAAGAAATAAAATCATCACCATACACAATAAATAAATAAATAAATAAACCAACCCAAAACTTCCCCCATCATAAAAAGTACTGGATCACCAGTTGCTGAAATCCACTGCTTGTCCCAGAACAAGTGGAAAGGTTACAAAACAGGCATCAGCTTCTTCTCTCACACTACTCTGCCAATGACTACATTTCTACTGTGAGCTAGAGGACTGGTCCCTTGGGGTAAAGAGTGACTCACCCTCCGTGACACATTTTTAGACTTAGACAATTAATAAAGCTGCAGTAAGGCTGATGACACATTTGATCAAATGCAATAAGAATGCTTGTGCCACTAATAACAGCTCAGAAACCACCACCTCATTTCACATTGGTCACAGAACACAAGTACTGCAGACAAGATGTTTATGTCAATTTAGGAATGCATTTAGGACAATTTGAAGTCTATAATTAAAAGAAACCCACTTATGGTAGATAAGAAATTTGAACCAATTTTTTTATATGGCCCAAGTATTAAATAAACATAAAAAAGTTTTGTGGGTGGGAAATAAGCTTCCAAGAAGAATGAGATTTTCCGAGTTTTACTTCCACACTCAGATTCAGCTTCTCTAAAATATGTTGACAGGAAAGGTCTTCCTCCTGACTACCACTTCACAGTCAAGTATTTGGATTTAAATGGAAATGTGGGACATGTAGGCCTTCATTTAAATAATAATCAATGGAACATTTCTTAAAATAAAGTTACTGGACATGATACAGTACCAATTTCAGACAAAACCACTCTCTCCACACCCCATATGCCAGATGAAATATGGAAACATTGGCTAGTACCATACCAGATCAAACTGTCTCAGGAAGCAGTACTTGAAGCAATATACTTACTCATTTTATAGTAATTAAACTAGGTTTTTTCATAGATTCAAGGACTGGAAGGGACCTCGAAAGGTCATCAAGTCCAGTTCCCTGCCCTCGTGGCAGGACCAAATACTGTCTAGACCATCCCTGATAGACATTTATCTAACCTATTCTTAAATATCTCCAGAGGTGGAGATTCCACAACCTCCCTAGGCAATTTATTCCAGTGTTTAACCACCCTGATAGTTAGGGAACTTTTTCCTAATGTCCAACCTAAACCTCCCTTGCTGCAGTTTAAGCCCATTGCTTCTTGTTCTATCATTGGAGGCTAAGGTGAACAAGTTCTCTCCCTCCTCATGACACTCTTAGATACCTGAAAACTGTTATCATGTCCCCTCTCAGTCTTCTCTTTTCCAAACTAAATAAACCCAATTCTTTCAGCCTTCCTTCATAGGCTATGTTCAAGACCTTTAATCATTTTTGTTACTCTTCTCTGGACCCTCTCCAATTTCTCCATATCTTTCTTGAAATGTGGTGTCCAGAACTGGACACAATATTCCAGTTGAGGCCTAAGGCGCAGAGTAGAGCGGAAGAATGACTTCTCATGTCTTGCTCACAACACACCTGTTAATGCATCCCAGAATCACGTTTGCTTTTTTTGCAACAACATCACACTGTTGACTCATATTTAGCTTGTGGTCCACTATAACCCCTAGATCCCTTTCTGCCGTACTCCTTTCTAGAGTCTCCTCCCATTTTGTATGTGTGAAACTGATTTTTCCTTCCTAAGTGGAGCACTTTGCATTTGTCTTTGTTAAACTTCATCCTGTTTACCTCAGACCATTTCTCCAATTTGTCCATATCATTTTGAATTATGATCCTCTCCTCCAAAGCAGTTGCAATCCGTCCCAGTTTGATATCATCTGCAAACTTAATAAGTGTACTTTCTATGCCAATCACTAAGTCGTTGATGAAGATATTGAACTGAGCCAGTCCCAAAACAGACCCCTGCGGAACCCCACTTGTTATATCTTTCCAGCAGGATTGGGAACCATTAATAATTATTCTTCTTTATCTTCAAGAATAGAGAATGCAAGCATTATACTGACCATACGAAGTAACTCCATCCATAGACTTATTTCCATTACAAGAGGAGATAATAGGGATCCCATCCTGAAGAAGAGCGGCCAGGTCTTTGTACCCTTCATGAAGCAGTGCGTTATAGAAGGATATGTATGAGTAATTATCTTTTGCAAGAATAATTTTTATTAGCATAGCAGCTCGTTCTTTCTGCGTAGTCTAACAGAAAGAAAAAAAATAATTTTTTTTATATACAATCACAAAAATTGGGAGATCTATTAGGTCATCTAGTTCCAACACTTGGCTAGTTAAGGACAGCTTCTTATTGCCAGGAACACTAGCTGCTATTACAGGTCAGATAATGGACCTGCATTAAGACTTTAATTCAGCAAGGTATTCAAACACACACCTAACTTTAAGGTATGTAAACAGTCCCACATCAAGTTTAGGTACCTTGCTGAATCATGGCCTAAGACAGAGGTGGACAAATTACTGCCCGCGGGCCACATCCGGCCTGCAGGACCAGCCTGCCTGGCCACCAAGCTCCTGGCCCGGGAGGCTAGCCCTGGCCCCTCTCCAACTTTTCCTTCTCTCCTGCAGCCTCAGCTCATTCCATCACCAGTGCAATGATCTGGACGGCGGAGTTGTGAGCTCCTGTGGCAGCACAGCTGCAGAGCCCGGCTTGACCCGGTCTCTGTGCTGTGTGGTGATGGCAGCAGTGTGGCCTGGCTCCAGCCAGGCGGCGTGCCTGTAGCGCCGCCAGCCACTGGTGCTCCAGGCAATGCAGTAAGGGGGCAGGGAGCAGGGGGGGTTGATAGAGGGCAGGGGATTTTGGGGTGGTGGAGTGGATAGGGGTCAGGGAGGTTGGGGGAGGAACAGGGGTAGAATGAGGGCAGGGGTCCTGGAGGGGGCATTCAGGAAGGAGGTGGGGGTTGGATGGGGCAGCAGGGAGCAGTCAGGCAGAAGGGGTGGTTGGATGGGGCAGTGGTTCCAGTAGGGGCTCGTCAGGTACGAGAGGAGAGGTTGGATGGGGCGGCAAGGGTCCGGGGGCAGTCAGGGGACAGGGGTGTGTGGATGGGGCAGGGGTCCTGGGCGGGGGTGGGGGTGGGAGTCAGGGAACGGGGGGTTTGGATGGGGCAGGAGGGGGGAAGAGAGGAGGTAGGGGCCAGGCCATGACCCGCTCCCCTAACTGGCTCTCCATACAAGTTATGAAACCTGATGCGGTCCTCAGGCCACAAAGTTTGCCCATCCCTGGCCTAAGATGTCACAGAACTATTCAAATGAGTATTCTAAAACATGTTGAGCAATCTGGGAATAGGAAAGCGATTAAGAAGATTTGCATTTTACCTGGGCTTTTACTTTCTCCTCCTCCTGTAATGTTAGTACTTCATCAGCAATCATATGATCCATAATGTAAGAGGTCTTGATGTCTCTTACCAATGCTTCATGATTCAGAAGCAAATGATTTCGAGATTTCACATCCATTTTTCTTCAGTGGAGAAAAAGTTTGCACAGGAACATGAGCTAGTCAAGACATTAAGAAACTAATCAATTTCAAAATATATTTCCTTTTATAGAATGCAACTTAAGAAAAGTGGCAATAGTATTCTCAACATTAACTCCAGTTGAAATATAGCTGATCTTCAGTTAGTTTCATGCTATGAATTATTTCTTACTAGAAAGTACATAAGCAACCAACATTTCAGCCTACTACTGATGTTTCTTGAGAACACTATATAAAGATTTTCATATTATCCTCTCTCCAAGATGCTCAGATGGGCTGATGACTGTACCAGATTAAGGAAACACAGGGAAAAATCCCACCTTCTGCTTCTGTCCATTCCCAACCACCCAACTCCTACCTAACTTCTAACTTACCCCCACACTCCATTTCCCCATTAATCCTGTCTCCTGCTCCTATCCTCCCCATTCTCTTCCAATGCCTGCCTTTTACACACACCCTGCTCCTACTGATGCCCCCCAACCTCCTATCCGACCCTTCTGGCTTCTGCTCCAACTCCTCCATCCACCACTGCATCTCAGTCAGGCTGCTTCCTCTTCCACTCCATGCTGGCAGCATGCCAGCAAAAGGCATCTTCTCTCCCATGCTCTCAGTCTCCCTGTTCTCAGTTCCTGTGCCCAGTACCACAGCAGAATGAGAAATTGCTAACAAAGTCTTGTTCAGTTCTTGCAAACCCAGAATAGAGCATGCTCAATAGGTGCTCTATAGGGATGGTGCACGAGCAGTCGAGTTGCAGACACAAGTTGTATGGGGATGGAGTATGCTCAGTGCAGATGGAATCTTCTGAGAATTTAGCTGCCAAATTCTACCAAGCCTCTCCTAAGCACGTACAAACTGAGGCCTGGTCTACACTACGCGTTTAAACCGATTTAACGCTGAACCCGTCCACACAACGAGACCCTTTATATCGATACAAAGGGCTCTTTAAACCGGTTTCTGTACTCCTCCCCAACGAGAGGAGTAGTGCTGAAATCAGTATTACCATATTGGATTAGAGTTAGTGTGGCCCCAAATTGACGGTATTGGCCTCCGGGCGGTATCCCACAGTGCACCATTGTAACCGCTCTGGACAGCAATCTGAACTCGGATGCAGGGGCCAGGTAGACAGGAAAAGCCCCGCAAACTTTTGAATTTCATTTCCTGTCTGTCCAGCGTGGAGCTCTGATCAGCACGGGTGGCAATGCAGTGCAAAATCCAAAAAGAGCTCCAGCATGGACTGTACGGGAGATAATGGATCTGATCACTGTATGGGGAGACAAACCTGTTCTATCAGAGCTCCGTTACAGAAGACGAAATGCCAAAGCATTTGAAAAAAATCTCCAGGCTATGATACAGAGTTCACAGAACAGTGCTGTGTGACAAGCGTAACGGAAAGCTAAAGAATGAAATGAACGCTCATGGAGGGAGGGAGGGGGTACTGAGGACTCCAGCTGTCCCACAGTCCACAGCAGTCTCCGAAAAGTATTTCCATTCTTGGGTGAGCTCCCAATGCCTGTAGGGTCAAACACATTGTCCAGGGTGGTTCAGGGTATAGCTCGTTAATTTACCCCCCTTCTCTCCCCGCATGAAAGAAAAGGGAAAAAAATCATTTCTTGACTTTTTTCAATGTCACCCTATGTGTACTGAATGCTGCTGGTACACGCAATGCTGCAGCAGTGAACAGCAGTATCCTCTCCCCTCCCCTCCCCTTCCCGGTACAAAATGACTGCTATCCGTCGTCATCATCAGTCCATGAGTGCTCCTGGCTGGCCTCAGGTGAGGTCGGCTGGGGGCGCCTGGGTCAAAATAGGAATGACTCCCAGCCATTCCCAGTAGATGGTACAGAACGGCTGGTAACCGTCTTCATCGTAGCAACTTGGGGCTGAGCTCCATCAGCCCCCTCCCTTTCATGTGTAAAGAAAAGATTCTGTCCTGCCTGGACTATCATAGCAGCGGGATGCTGGGCTCCTCTCCCCTGCACTGTTTAATGTCCTGCCTGGACTATCATAGCAACTGGAGGCTGCCTCCCCCTCATTTTATCTCACTAACAAGTCAGTGTTTCTTATTCCTGCATTCTTTATTACTTCATCACACAAATGGGGGGACACTGCAACGGTAGCCCAGGAGGGTTGGGGGGAGCAGGGAAGCAATGGGTGGGTTATTGCAGGGGCACCCCCCCCGCAAATGGCATGCAGCTCATCATTTCTGCGGGATCTGACACGGAGCGGCTGTGCTCTCTGGTTCTCTGGTACACTGGTTCTCTAGTACACTTGCCCCATATTCTAGGCAGGACTGACTCTATTTTTAGATACCATAAAGGAGGGATTGACTCGGCGAGTCATTCCCATTTTTGTCTTTGCGCCCCCGGCTGACCTCAGCCAGGGGCACCCATGACAGCAGCAGACGGTACACAGAAGGACTGATAACCATCATCTCATTGCCAATTTACAATGGCATGGAAGATGGTACAGAACAACTGATAACCGTCTCCGCTATCATGCAAAGGCAAATGAATGCTGCTGTGTGGCGCTGCAGTACCGCGTCTGTTAGCAACATCCAGTAGACATACGGTGACAGTGAAAAAAAGCTGAACAGGCTCCATGGTTGCCATGCTATGGTATCTCCCAGGGAAAAAGGGCGCAAAATGATTGTCTGCCGCTGCTTTTACGGAGGAAGGAATGAGTGACAACATTTACCCAGAATCACCCGCGACATTCTTTTTGCACCATCATACACCGGGGTCTCAACAGAATTCTAGTGGGTGGGGGAGACTGCGGGAACTATGGGAGAGCTACAGGATAGCTACCCACAGTGCAACGCTCCAGAAATCGAAGCTAGCGTCGGACCATGGACGCACACCACTGAATTAATGTGCTTAGTGTGGCCGCGTGCACTCGACTTTATACAATCTGTTTTACAAAACCGGTTTATGTAAAATCAGAATAATCCCGTAATGTAGACATACCCTGAGACAAACTGAGACTTTTCAAAGACTTATGATTTGGACAAATTTTCACAGGAAAGGCAAAAGGCACAACCCTGACAGCAGGGCAGGACAAGTCCCTCCACTGCCCCCATCAAAATTCAAGTCCCTTCTCCAAAGCATGGAGCTGTTTGAGCTTCTTAACAAAATCACTGAAGTTTATTTACTTTTAACATCAGCAAACAACATACTTCCCCTAATCGCATTCTCAGGAACCAAAAAATCAGCCTTAGGCAGACACCCAGTATGGAAAATTTCAGCCCAAATGTTTGGCGAAGTTCAAGTGCCCAAAACAAAAGATTCTCCCAGGAACAGAGAGTTAAAGAAACCCATGCGCCCAAACGGATCCTCACTGCAGGGTCAAGGTATAAGTTACCCTGAAGTGGGAGAGATGGGGACGAAGGCAAAGATGAAACTAATCAGTTGAGAGAATGCATATTAATGGTATCTGTCCCCAATCTCTTCCCAGGGAGAGGAGAAAGTGCTCCCTGCTTCTCTGGGGGCACCTCTTGGGGTGCAGAGTGGCAACAGCAACCCCTCAGGTCAGGTCACGCAACTGGGCACCGCCATCGGCACCACAGACGATGGTGAAGTGTGGCATCTCAGGCCTGCAGGACCTACGGCAGCTCTTCCTGTCCCAGGCATCTCTCTCTGGATTCGATGGATCGCTGCCAGGCCACCACTCCCACCGGGCCAGAGACGTGCTCCACAGCTCAGCCAGTTGTGTGCATTCAAATCCAGCCTGTGTGGACACTTGGAACAGAGGCGCTCAGGCTGGCTGCTGAGAAAGTGAGTCACTTTCACTTTCTTGGCATGCAGCCTGCCCGAGCAGCTCCTGCACCACACCCAGCCCTGCATGGGGTGGGGGGTGGGAGTTGGGGAGAAAAAAACACAATATGATGGGCAGCAAAAGGATACCACCGGAGCCACCCAGCCCACCTCACCTCACCTCACCACGGTGGGGAGAAAGTAACACACAGGTGAGTTCCCCCACCCCTTCCCAGAGACCTCAGAAATCAGTACCCACACTCAGAATGCACTGTCATGCTGGTGTCCTGTCCCATCTGTGGTGCCCCAAATTCAGTAGTGGCCTACACAGCAACGTATGCTGCATATGCCTAAGGATGGCCCTGTGCCTGAGACGGCTGCTGGGAAGAGACATGTGATTCCTCTCATGGCTGCCCTTTGCTTCCCAGTCAGAATCTATTATTCTGCAGGGAAACAATGAAATCTGCCCATGCGCAGTGGCACAGAATTCCCCCAGGAGTATTATATGGAGTTTCTTAAACCTTCCTCTGAAACATTTGGTTCTGGATACTGTCAGAGGCAACAGTACTGAAGTAAATTAATCAGCAGTCTACTTAGGGCTGGCAAATTCTGTTGCTACAGGCTCCCCCTACATTAACACAACGTACCACCCCTTGGTTTTCAATACTACGTAAGTATGTTTAAAACAAATCATGAAATCTCTTAAATCAAAGTTTGGGCCTAAACTACTTATTTTAAATTTAAAAATAAAGTAAATAATTTAATTTAATTAAGTAAATACTAACATATGTTCTAAGTCTCCCCAAAGAGATAGAAAGATCTTTCAAATACTTCGATCTCCCTATTATGCCAGCTTTTCAGGAAGGAATCAGGCATGTACTAAACAGAATACACAACTGTCCAATAAAGACAAAATAGTTCCTATTTATTCTCATGTATAACAAATACACTGAAGTAATACAAAAACCCAACCAGCATTTTCTTGCAAGTGATTACCACCAAAGGGGTTAATTACATATACCATGAAGCAGAACTCCAACTAAAATAAAACTCAGACTGAAAAAAAAAATATCCAGGCAAGAAAAACTGTCTCCAAAATATAAAGAGAATGTAAATGCATATCCAGACACGCACTCACGATTCATGTGAGATAATTTACAAAGACGACAACAACCGCTATGTAATCTCCATACAACAGATCAACGGGCCCACTTCAGCTTCAGAGGTGCCTATCAATAGCACCCTCCAGCCCCAAAAGAACAAAGGCGACTTCCCAGGCTCAGTTCGGCAACCCCGCCAGCCCAGCACGTGCCAGGTGCCCCTACCTCATCGATCTCCAGGGGCGTTTGGCCGCTGCAGAAGCTTCGCCCCGCTGGGTTCGGCAACGGAGAGGGTCCGACCCCTCCTACAGGCAAGTCGTGGAAATACGAAACTTAACGCGGCGGCACAACTTTCCCCGGGGGCCGCTCCCCGCCGCCGGGCCCCGCGCCGCACAGGTCCCTGCGCGCCCGGCGAGTGTCAACGGGGTCCGTGACCGCCTGGCTAAGGCGCCAACGGAAAAATGAAGCTCGTCGGCTCACTTCATCCCGCCCCATAAACACTCACAGCCAGAGCGGCAGCAAGTGGGAGAGGCCGCTGGGAGACAAAGCCCGCTGCACCCCCGCAGCCCACCCCGCCCGTACCCCTCACGGGGCAGCTGCGGGCGGGCGCGCGCTTACCTGGCCGGCAGCCCCTGCGGCGCGCGAAGTAGGGTCTCGGGGAGGCCAGCGCCGGCTCAAAACAACAGGTCCGGACGGGGCAGGGGCAGGCACGGCGCCGCCAGCGCGGGGAGAGGCGCCCCGGAACCAGCGGCCACTTCCTCCTTCTGAGGGGCTAGGAGGCCGGGACTGAAGAACAGCCCGGCAGGCGCCTCCCAATCCCCAGCAATGGGCGGCCGCGGCACAAAGCAGCAGACTCCACTCCCATCCCTAGCCGCCGGGGGCTCGCGCTGGCTAGACGCGCCCCGTGCCGTAGCCCAGAGCGCGAGCGGCGGGCACGCGCCTGACGTGGCGCGCCCGAGGCTGCGGGGAGCAGCAACCGCCGCCAGGGGCGCGTGCCCGGGGCCGAAGTTTGTTTGAGGCGGAGTGTCCCGAGCGAGAGGTAATGGGGGTCGGGGTGCGGCGGAAGGGAGCTGTGGGAGCGCGGGGACGGGTCCGGGGGCACTGGGCGGTGAGGGCGCTCGAAGGGATGAGGAGATCGGGAGAGTGACGGGGTAGGGAGCGGGGTGGCTCTGTGAGGTGCCCGCAATGGGGCTGGGGAAGGAGCGATGGGCGATCCCGGGGGTGACGGGAGGCTGCTGGGGGGCGGCGGGGCCGTTGGTGACTGCGGGGCACTTTTCAGCAGAAGAGGCTCAGCCCACTGAATGGCTTTGTGTGACTACTGCTCGTTTGCCCGCGGCGTTCCCGTGAGGCCCTTGCTGTCCTTGAAGCTGAGGGCTTGTTTTTGTCTTAAAAGATTTTGTCACTTTTCACTTTTCCTTCCGAAATTCGGTTTGATTTGAAATTTCTTGTTCTCTGCCCAAAGCAACTTTTTACACGTTTAAAGAAAATCAGTTCTGACATTTTTGTGCTGTGAGAGGGGATTTTCTTTGTTTTCTTCATGCTTCACAGGGACGCTTCTTTGCATTTTTGTAACTCACAAACATTTATTTTAAGCTTCATATTTCTGATGGACTTAGTCCTTAAGAAGTACCAAATGAAGTGAATAAATATCTGAATAGCTGTAGAATGGTTAGGGTTATTCATGCTTATGGACTGGATTTATGGATATGGATTTATGTCTGAGCTTGGCTACCTCAGTTGGTAGTGCATCAGACGTTTAATCTGAGAGTTCAGGGTTTAAATTCCTGGTCAAATCAAAAAGGAGCCTATCCTCATGTGGTAGCCCCCAAGAACTAAAGAAGACATCTCTTAAGGATGCTATTTGATATTACTCTGGGGGCAAGGATAGTTTAGTGGTTTGTGTATTGGCCTGCTAAACCCAGGGTTGTGAGTTCAAACCTTAAGGGGGGTATTCAGGGATCTGGGGCAAAAATCAGTACTTGGTCCTGCTAGTGAAGGCCTGGGGCTGGACTCAGGGAGGGGAAATGAAATTTTCCCCTAAAAAATAATCCCAACCCAAATTCTATGATTCATATGAGTCAGTTCTAAGTCTTTTACTGAGGTTTTTCTAGATTCAAAAATGGACTGTTTCAATACATCATGATCCTGAAAGTCTAGACATGCGTTTTGTTGCATTGGAAAGTAGAGATTGTCAGCTTCCTGCCTAAACCCAACAAGACTTGCCTTTAGCCTCCAAAAATATCTGAGATATTGGACTTTAAAAAGGTGACTTATTTCTAAACCAGTTTTTAAAATAAACAGTTACACAAAAGAAAATGAAGAATTAAACTCTCATCTGCTAGTAGCTTCTACACTACTAATAACTTCTCATTCGAAAAAGAAAAATAGTCCAGTTCTAGGGGAATGCCTCAAAAATACAGGAGTTTATTATGGAAATATTAATGCACCAGTTATGTACCCAGCAAAGTGGAGAACAAACAGATATTTGATTACCATTTATATGATACTCAAAATACATCCACCTGCAGAAAAAAATGTGCACCCCTGTCCACTTTTTTTGACTGGTCTGTTAAATGTGTAATTCACTCAGTTTAATAAGATCATTAGAAACAATAAGCCATAGCTGTGATGATGCTCATTTTGTAATATGGCAAAGTGTCACACCCTGTTAAGTAGAGACATAACTATGTATGCACAGAATTTCCTTTCCCCCCACCCCCACAGAAATGGGCTGCAGTACAGCTAGGGGGCACTGGACCCAGCAGACCCCAGTTCACACATAGAAGACACTGCTGGTGGGAGGGGGAGGGAGCTAGAGAGTTCCTGGCAGCTGCAGTTGCCAGCATGCCCTGAAGGAAGGAGAGGGCAGCATGCAGGAAACTCCATGCAAGCCTGGGACCGAGCATCAGGCTGTTTCTCCCTCTGGATCCCTGTGCTTGGGGGGCACAAGTGGTGGGTCTGAGGGGGAAGGAGATGCGGGTATCTGGGGGCAGGGAGTGCGGCTTTCTGGGCTAGGAGCACCCTGCAGCTAGGTTCTGGGGGGGATGGGGTTTAGGTGTATTGGCTGGCGGCCCCCCACAGCTAGGTGTGACAGGTTCTTCCCCCAGGGTGCCACCTGGAACTGGGGTACCACTAAGCCCCACCAACCTGGGCTCCCTTTACTGTACAGCTGTGACCAGCCTGCCTAGCCCTCTCCCAGCACACATACAGGTAGGGACACACCCAGCTGCAGTACATACAGATACTGTGATCAGCTCTGCATAGGGATGCTACAGCCGAGGAACTGCCTAGCTACCAAAGCGCAGACTCCCCTCTGGAGTGTAAACCCAAAATTATACCATCTTGCGCTGCACAGAGATCTGTACAGCATAAGCTCATGAAATTTGCCTCTCCCTCAAAGTGGAGGACATGCAACAGCTTTCTGCCCCAAGTTATGACTCCCGCATACTGGTTTTAGACAAAGCAAAAATAAGTTTATTAACTACAAAAGATAGATTTTAAGTTGATTACAAGGGGTAGCAAACAGATCAAAGCAAATTACGTAGCAAACAAACAAAACATGCAAACTAAGCTTAATATACTAAAAGGATTGGATATGAGTAGCAAATTCTCACCTGTGGGAGATAAGCTTCTTCTAGGACCTGTTGTTTTCTCCTAATGGCTCATCAACCTGATTTGGCTTTTCCCAGTCAGCCATCTAGACTGACCATCTTTTGCCTAGTTGGCATTCCCCAGGTGTAAACACATTTGTAATACAAATAGTCAATATTCCTAACTTCAGATACAAAAATGATATATGCATACAAATAGGATAATCATATTCAATAAATCGTAACCTTTCCAATGATTTCACATGACCTATCTTGCATAAAATACATTATTATGTCATAATAATATAATTGTGAGGAATATGGGGTGCAGTGTTACATTGGGCATGGGGGGGGAGGGGTTGTGAGTATCTGCCCCCTCGCCCCCGGCTGGGCTCGGGGAGAGGTGGGGAAAGGGGGCAGAGAAACAGGAACTGGGTTGTCAAAGGGGGTTCTTTAACTCTCTACTCCTGGGAGAATTTTTGTGTGTCTGTATTTTATAGACATACTTGCTGACAGGTATTTTGAAATAAATTACCAAAATAATTGAAACTGGTGTGATTATGTAGTGTTATTTTGACAAATACAATTTGCAGAATTTTAAAATATCACATGCAGAATTTTAATTTTTTTGGCACAGAATGCTCCCAGGAGTATACAGTAAATAATGAACCTGCTTTATGGGTGAACATACACCTCTACCCAACTGTAACGTGACCCAATATAACACGGGTTCGCGTATAGCGCGGTAGCAGCAGGGCTCCAGCAGCGCTCTAAAGGGCCCGGAGCTCCGGCTGCTGTGGGGAGCCCCGGGCCATTTAAATCCCACTGGAGCCCTGCTGCCGCTACCGCGGGGCTGCAACAGTGGGGCTTGCCGGTGATTTAAAGAATCCAGGGCTCCAGCTGCTGCGGGGAGCCCCGGGCCCTTTAAACCCTGCTGGAGCCCTGCTGCTGCTGCTACCCTGGGGCTGCAGCAGTGTGGCTTGCTGGCGATTTAAAGGGCCTGGGGATCTGGCTGCGGTGGGGAGGCCCAAGGACTTTAAATCACCGCTGGAGCCCTGCCGCCCCTACCCCGGGGCTGTGGCAGCAGGGCTCCACCAGTGATTTAAAGGGCCTGGGGCTCCCCACAGTGGCCAGAGCCCTGCCGCCCATACCCCGATATAACAGGGTTTCAGCTATAATGCGGTAGGCTCCCCACGACCGCGTTATAGCGGGGTAGAGGTGTATATAAAAAGTTATTATAGAAATATTCCTAAATTAGACCCCAAAGATGATTCACAGTCCCATATTTTCTGTGTCTTAAATGTTTATTCTCCTCTTTTGCATGTGAAAGACTCAAAGAACAGTAAAACAAATTAGTCGATCAAACATGAGAAATAGTGAAACTGACTAAACATAGTGCTGTCTTAAAAAAAAAAAAAAAAAAAGTTTTCTAATCTCTTTTACTTAACAGTAATCTTAAGAACACCTTGAAAATTCCAGATGCCTTTGCATCCTGAGGGAGTTGAAAGTTTTCCTGGACAATTGCCATCAGCTTATGTAGAATCTAAGCTTTCATTTTTTTTTAAAAGACATTAAATCTATAGTCTTAGTGCTATGGAGAATTAGACAATTTCTGCTAATCCGAAAGTATGGAAGGGGATAGCTATATAATGGAAAAATGAATAGTTATGGTGACATTTTCTTAAAATTATTAATGTAACTGAATAAACATCAATGTGGTAGACATCAGCAGGAAGCAGTTAATTTTTAGTTCAATTGCCTAACTACATATTTTGGGAAGTCTCTCTGTTAATTTGGAAGGGGCTAAACATAACTCATTTTGCTTTCTTTGTCATAAACAGATAGCTAAGGGTTAATGTCTCTTTCACCTGAAACACCTGACCAGAGAACCAATCAGGAAACCGGATTTTTTCAACTTTGGGTGGAGGGAAGTTTGTGTAAGAGGTCTTTTGTCTGTCTGCCTGTTTCCTCTGAGCTTTGGAGAAGTAGTTCTATTTTCTAGTCTTCTGTTTCTAAGTGTAAGGACAAAGAGATCAGATAGTAAGTTCTATGGTTTCTTTTCTTTGGTATTTGCATGAATATAAGTGCTGAAATGCTTTGATTTGTGTTCTTTTTGAATAAGGCTGTTTATTCAATATTCTTTTAAGCAATTGACCCTGTGTTGTATCATCTTAATACAGAGAGAACATTTGTATTTTTTCTTGCTTTTTTATATAAAGTTTTCTTTTAAGACCTGTTGGAGTTTTTCTTTACTTCAGGGAAATTAAGTCTGTACTCACCAGGGAATTGGTGGGAGGAAGAAATCAAGGGGAGAGCTGTGTGTTGGATTGCTAGCCTGATTTGGCATTTCCTCTGGGTGAAGAGGAAAGTGCTTTTGTTCCAGGATTGGGAACGGAGAGGGGGAATCACTCTGCGTAGTTTCACAGAGCTTGTGTCTGGGTATCTCTCCAGGAACATCTGGAGGGGGGAAGGGAAAAAGGATTATTTCCCTTTGTTGTGAGACTCAAGGGATTTGGGTCTTGGGTCCCCAGGGAAGGTTTTTCAGTGGGACCAGAGTGCCCCAAAACACTCTAATTTTTTGGGTGGTGGCAGCAGTACCAGGTCCAAGCTGGTAACTAAGCTTGGAGGTTTTCATGCTAACCCCCATATTTTGGACGCTAAGGTCCAGAATCTGGGAATAAGGTTATAACATGGTGTAGCAGCGGCGGGATATAGACAGAATCCAGAAGCCAGTAGGAATATTATATTTTTCTTTTCTCTGCTAAGGGCTTTTTAGCAGAGAGAAACAGTTTGGTTTTAAAAGGGAACCAGAGAGAATTTTTTTTTTCTGCTCTCTAGCAGTTTGTGGTTTGCATATTAAGCGAGAAGACTGTTAAGGGTCTTTTGTCATGCAATAGCCCTCCCATTAGGAGGCAAGTAGCAGCACTTATATGCATGCAAATTAAGTGGTTTTTCTGGTTTCCCTTAATTGAACATTAGCTAGAGAGAGAAAAGGAAAAAAGCACTGTTGCTAGGCAGACTTCAGGAGGCAACAGAGAGCCTGCAGTTCAGAAGATAAACACCGGAGGGCACCCCAACACAAGAAAACAGGAACCATGACTTCTAAGGCAAGGATTGACGCCGAAGAACAAATCAAAGACGCTGAACACAGGCGACAGATGGAGATGAAAGAAAAGGAAGAAAGCCTCAAACTGGCAGCCTTCCAAAGAGAACAGGCAGCCCAAGAGGCAGCACACAAAAGAAAACTAGAAGAAGAAGAGGTGGCCCACCGCCGAGAAATGGAAAAACAACAAAAAGAAATGGAAAAACAACAAAAAGAGAATGAAGAGAAGGAAAAACAGAGAAAACATGAACTGGAGTTGGCAAAAGCTGGGCTGCATGTGCCAGCCAACCCTAACAACCCGGCGCCAATTATTACTCCACAGCACAGGAAATTTCCCACCTACAAGGCAGGTGATGACACCGAGGCCTTCCTGGAAAATTTTGAAAGAGCCTGTCTTGGGTACAGCATCCCCGAAGACCAGTACATGGTAGAATTAAGGCCACACCTCAGTGGACCTTTAGCAGAGGTGGCAGCTGAAATGCCCAAGCCGCAAATGAATGACTATAAACTTTTTCAAACCAAGGCCAGATACCGGATGGGGATAACCCCAGATCATGCCCGTCGGCGCTTCAGAACCCAAAAGTGGAAACCAGAGGTGTCATTTCCCAAACACGCCTACTACATTGCAAAAAACTATGAGGCCTGGTTAACAGGAAACAACATTCAAACCTTGGAAGAAGTGAACCTCCTCATACAAATGGAGCAGTTCTTGGATGGTGTTCCTGAAGACATCACACGGTACATACAAGATAGAAATCCCAAAACTATCGCTGAGGCGGGGGAGATTGGAGCCAAATGGATGGAACTGGCAGAAAGCAAAAAAGCTACTGTCAAGGGGAACGATTACCCCAGGGGGCACACAGACCATAAACCCTACAACCGAGGACAGCCAAAGACCCTACATACCACCCAAGTAAAGCCACAGATACCCTACTCTTCAACCTCACCAGTCTCCAGTAACTCACCTCGGCCCAGTGACCCATCAGATGGAAGATGCTTTAAGTGTAATGAACTGGGACATATCAAGGCCAACTGTCCCAAGAACACCATGCGAGTGCAATTCATTACACCACCATCACCCCACAGATCCCCAGGCCCAGATGCCTCTCAAATACCCTTGGAGCGAAGGGAAAATTTGAGAGTGGGCGGAAAGAAGGTTACTGCGTGGAGAGACACGGGGGCACAAGTGTCAGCTATCCACCAATCCTTCGTTGACCCCAAATTCATCAACCCAAAGGCCAAAGTTACAATTTACCCCTTCATGTCACAAGCTGTAGACTTGCCTACAGCTCAACTGCCTGTCCAGTACAAAGGCTGGTCAGGAATGTGGACTTTTGCAGTCTATGACAATTATCCTATCCCCATGCTACTGGGGGAAGACTTGGCCAACCAGGTGAGGCGGGCCAAGAGAGTGGGAATGGTTACCCGTAGCCAAACCAGGCAAGCTTCCAGACCCATTCCTGTTCCTGAGCCGTCCACAGAGGCCCCGTCTGTGTTACCAGAGACCCAGACAGAGGTAGTGGACCCGGATTCCATGCCTACCACTGAAACAGCCACAGCATCTCCAGTCCCAGGCCCGGAACTGGAACAGCAACCAGCACCAGCAAGTGCAACCACATCTTCAAACTCAACGCCAGAGGGCGCCAGCGCGCCAAAACTGGCAGAAGCACACGACAGCCATACCCAAAAGGCTCAGCCAGAGCCTGAAATACCCTCAGGTGCACCAGCGGAGAGCGGTTCACCAGCAACGGAAACAACCCCATCACCTACATCGCTTCCAGAGGGACCAAGCCCAAGTCCACAGTCTGAGGAAGAACTGGTGACCCCAGCCTCAAGGGAACAGTTCCAGGCTGAGCAGGAAGCAGATGACAGCCTTCAGAAAGCGTGGGCGGCGGCACGGAGCACCCCACCGCCTCTCAGCTCTTCTAATCGATCCCGGTTTGTTATAGACCAAGGACTTTTATACAAGGAAATTCTTTCTGGTGGACACCGGGAGGAATGGCAGCCGCAAAAACAGTTGGTGGTTCCAACTAAGTACCGGGGGAAGCTCTTAAGCTTAGCCCATGATCATCCCAGTGGCCATGCTGGGGTGAACCGAACCAAGGACCGGTTGGGGAAGTCCTTCCACTGGGAGGGGATGGGCAAGGATGTTGCCAAGTATGTCCGGTCTTGTGAGGTATGCCAAAGAGTGGGTAAGCCTCAAGATCAGGTCAAGGCCCCTCTCCAGCCACTCCCCATAATTGAGGTCCCCTTTCAGCGAGTAGCTGTGGATATTCTGGGCCCTTTCCCAAAAAAGACGCCCAGAGGAAAGCAGTATATACTGACTTTAGTGGACTTTGCTACCCGATGGCCAGAAGCAGTAGCTCTGTGCAACACCAGGGCTAACACTGTGTGCCTGGCCCTAACAGACATCTTTGCCAGGGTAGGTTGGCCCTCCGACATCCTTACAGATTCAGGGTCTAATTTCCTGGCAGGGACCATGGAAAAACTGTGGGAAACTCATGGGGTGAATCACTTGGTTGCCACCCCGTACCACCATCAAACCAATGGCCTGGTGGAAAGGTTCAATGGAACTTTGGGGGCCATGATAAGAAAATTCATCAACGAATTCTCCAATAATTGGGACCTAGTGTTGCAGCAGTTGCTGTTTGCCTACAGGGCTGTACCACATCCCAGTTTAGGGTTTTCACCATTTGAACTTGTGTATGGTCACGAGGTTAAGGGGCCATTACAGTTGGTGAAGCAGCAATGGGAGGGGTTTACGCCTTCTCCAGGAACTAACATTCTGGACTTTGTAAGCAACCTACAAAGCACCCTCCGACACTCTTTAGCCCTTGCTAGAGAGAACCTAAAGGATGCTCAAGAAGAGCAAAAGGCCTGGTATGACAGACATGCCAGAGAACGTTCCTTCAAGGTAGGAGACCAGGTTATGGTCTTGAAGGCGCAACAGGCCCATAAGATGGAAGCATCATGGGAAGGGCCATTCACGGTCCAAGAGCGCCTGGGAGCTGTGAACTACCTCATAGCATTTCCCAATGCCTCACTAAAGCCTAAAGTGTACCATGTTAATTCTCTCAAGCCTTTCTATTCCAGAGACTTACAGGTTTGTCAGTTTACAGTCCAGGGAGATGATGCTGAGTGGCCTGACGGTGTCTACTACGACGGAAAAAAAGACGGTGGCGTGGAAGAGGTGAACCTCTCAACCACCCTGGAACGTCTGCAGCGGCAACAAATCAAGGAGCTGTGCACTAGCTTCGCCCCATTGTTCTCAGCCACCCCAGGATGGACTGAACGGGCATACCACTCCATTGATACAGGTAATGCTCACCCAATCAGAACCCCACCCTACCGGGTGTCTCCTCATGCCCAAGCTGCTATAGAACGGGAGATCCAGAACATGTTACAGATGGGTATAATCCGCCCATCTACCAGTGCATGGGCATCTCCAGTGGTTCTGGTACCCAAACCAGATGGGGAAATACGCTTTTGCGTGGACTACCGTAAGCTAAATGCTGTAACTCGTCCGGACAACTATCCGATGCCACGTACTGATGAGCTATTGGAAAAGTTGGGACGTGCCCAGTTCATCTCTACAATAGACTTAACCAAGGGGTACTGGCAAGTACCGCTAGATGAACCTGCCAAGGAGAGGTCAGCATTCGTCACCCATGCGGGGGTGTATGAATTCAATGTCCTTCCTTTCGGCCTTCGAAATGCACCCGCCACCTTCCAGAGGCTGGTAGATGGTCTACTAGCTGGACTGGGAGAATTCGCAGTTGCCTACCTCGATGATGTGGCCATTTTTTCAGACTCCTGGCCCGAACACCTACTACACCTGGAAAAGGTCTTTGAGCGCATCAGGCAGGCAGAACTAACTGTTAAGGCCAAAAAGTGTCAAATAGGCCAAAACAGAGTGACTTACCTGGGGCACCAGGTGGGTCGAGAAACCATAAACCCCCTACAGGCCAAGGTGGATGCTATCCAAAAGTGGCCTGTCCCAAGGTCAAAAAAACAGGTCCAATCCTTCTTAGGCTTGGCCGGATACTACAGGCGATTTGTACCACACTACAGCCAAATCGCTGCCCCATTGACCGACCTAACCAAAAAGACCCAGCCAAATGCCGTTAAGTGGACTAATGAGTGTCAAAAAGCCTTTACCCAGCTTAAGGCAACGCTCATGTCTGACCCTGTACTCAGGGCCCCGGATTTTAACAAACCATTCCTAGTAACCACAGATGCATCTGAGCGTGGTATAGGAGCAGTGCTCATGCAGGAAGCAACAGATCACAACTTCCATCCTGTCGTGTTTCTCAGCAAGAAACTGTCTGAGAGGGAAAGTCACTGGTCAGTCAGTGAAAAGGAATGCTATGCCATTGTGTACGCCCTGGAAAAGCTACGCCCATATGTTTGGGGACGGCGGTTCCAACTACAAACTGACCATGCTGCACTAAAGTGGCTTCATACTGCCAAGGGGAACAACAAGAAACTTCTTCGTTGGAGTTTAGCTCTCCAAGATTTTCATTTTGAAATTCAACACATCACAGGAGCTTCTAACAAAGTTGCTGATGCACTCTCCCGTGAAAGTTTCCCAGAATCCAGTAGTTAAAAAGTGTTCTTAAAATCTAAAGTCTGTTAGTTATATACTTAGTAGTATATGTAAAGGTGCATGTGTTGTATTAATCTGTTTATTTTCAAGTTCTAGAAGAAATTGCCGCCAGTGAGCTTCCCCACTGTCTGCAATTTGGGGGGCGTGTCATAAACAGATAGCTAAGGGTTAATGTCTCTTTCACCTGAAACACCTGACCAGAGAACCAATCAGGAAACCGGATTTTTTCAACTTTGGGTGGAGGGAAGTTTGTGTAAGAGGTCTTTTGTCTGTCTGCCTGTTTCCTCTGAGCTTTGGAGAAGTAGTTCTATTTTCTAGTCTTCTGTTTCTAAGTGTAAGGACAAAGAGATCAGATAGTAAGTTCTATGGTTTCTTTTCTTTGGTATTTGCATGAATATAAGTGCTGAAATGCTTTGATTTGTATTCTTTTTGAATAAGGCTGTTTATTCAATATTCTTTTAAGCAATTGACCCTGTGTTGTATCATCTTAATACAGAGAGAACATTTGTATTTTTTCTTTCTTTTTTATATAAAGTTTTCTTTTAAGACCTGTTGGAGTTTTTCTTTACTTCAGGGAAATTAAGTCTGTACTCACCAGGGAATTGGTGGGAGGAAGAAATCAAGGGGAGAGCTGTGTGTTGGATTGCTAGCCTGATTTGGCATTTCCTCTGGGTGAAGAGGAAAGTGCTTTTGTTCCAGGATTGGGAACGGAGAGGGGGAATCACTCTGCGTAGTTTCACAGAGCTTGTGTCTGGGTATCTCTCCAGGAGCATCTGGAGGGGGGAAGGGAAAAAGGATTATTTCCCTTTGTTGTGAGACTCAAGGGATTTGGGTCTTGGGTCCCCAGGGAAGGTTTTTCAGTGGGACCAGAGTGCCCCAAAACACTCTAATTTTTTGGGTGGTGGCAGCAGTACTAGGTCCAAGCTGGTAACTAAGCTTGGAGGTTTTCATGCTAACCCCCATATTTTGGACGCTAAGGTCCAGAATCTGGGAATAAGGTTATAACATTCTTCAGCTAGATCTCTGCTTGGTTTCTGTTTCCTAAAGACTTTCTTAAAATGTCTGACATGAAGCAAAGAAAGAAAGCTGTTCCTTCACAGAAGCATAATGAAGATCCACAAAAGCAGAGCGGTGATGGAACAATCTCAAGTCCCAGGAGCGGCAGCAGTAGTCAGAATTCCTTTTGGATAGACTCACAAACAGCCTTAAATCTACTTTCCCTTGTTGCTTGTCTACTGCTGACCTGGTAAGTGATCCTCTAAAGGTAACTGGATACAGTTCGTTTCACACTTTCAATTTTACTCTTTCTGGTTTCGTCCATGTCATATACAATGGAATCCGCTATATACGACATTAGTAGAATAGTGTCCAGTTCTGGTGATCACAGTTTAAAAAAGATAAAAATAAAAATTGCATAATTTTGGTTCTGCTGAAACTGTCCCACATCTGGGATAGGTATAGCTTATAATTTCTTGGTTTTTGCTCCAGACCTCAATCTCAACAGTCCATTATTACAAATGTTCTGGAGTTCTCACTTTAATTGCTGTACATTATTGTAACAAATAGTGCATTATAAAATCTATGTGAGAGAAAATATTCTTCTACATAAATTGATTCCAAAAAGAGGATACCTGGACAGCCTGCACTATCCCCATCTTGATTTGGGATTGATAAGCTTCCAGCAAATTAAGCTTCTTTTGCTGCCATGTTAGGGCCCTCTCTGTTGTTTCCTATTTCATCCTGGTTCAGCTATAGTGGTGCTGCTTGCCTACATGTCCCCATCTGCAATTTCATTGTATTAAGGCTGTAAAGTATTAACACAGTGTTACATACCCAAAATACAATCCCGACAAATAAATAGCTGTGTTACCCCCGCCCTGGGGTACCCCTGCCCTGTAACCTGGGGTGCTCTTTACGCTGCTTTGCTGCTGTAACCTCCAGTCTGGACTGCTCACAAACAGCCTCCAGCATGTAAATCACTACCAGCTATGCCTGTGTGAGAGTTCCAGCCAGCCACACCTTGGCTCTCACCAGCTTAGGGTATAGTACAGGGTGACCCCAATACACTCCCAGTCTTAGATTTCCCCCCAGAAATATATGCCCTGTACTGTGCAGCCCTCTCCTGGGCAATACAAGTATATTAAGTCTATTATTTCTTTAAGGTAAAAATACGATTTTTTTTTAATTTCAAATTGTTTGTCAGATATTTCAGTTTAAACACATTGGATTAGATAAAACAGTTAAACAAGTTCATTAACTACAAAGATAGAGATTTTAAGTGAATCCAAGTAATGAGGCATAAAAGTCAGAAATGGTTACAAGAAAAATAAAGAAAAAACACAACTCATGCCCAGCTTAATAAACTAGCTTAAATTCAAAGCAAAGTTTTTCTCACTACATGCCCTCAACAGTTTTAGTGGCCAAACTTTTTAGGCCAGGATACCTTCTTCTCTTTAATGGGCGCTTCCTTTGTCCCTTCTTGTGTTGTGAATCAATAGAAAGAGAGAGAGAGGAGGGAGTCCTTTTGTGGCATTTATTTCTCCTTTTTATAGTGTCAGTCCTCCTTCTGGAAAACATTTCCAGCTGAGATTCAGGAGACAGAGGCTTGGTCTTCACTACAGACTTGTCAGTATAACTACTTCGCTCAGGATTGCAACACAGTTTTACCAACCTAACCCCCAATGTAGACAGCACTATGCAGATGTGAGGGCTTCTCCTGTCAGCATAGCTAACACCTCTCAGGAAGATGGAGTTTCTATGCCGACAGGAGAAGCTCTCCCTTTGGCATAGGTTGCGTTTGCTCTAAGGCCTATATCAGCACAGCTGCATCATGCAGCATATGTAAGGATATTCCCTGCTGATTTTTCCACCTGTTTGAACTCCCTTTGTCTCCCTTCCTGCTTGATGACTCTGTTTACTGCAGACTCTGTTTAGGCAGAGCACATATTCTTTTGTTTGAGACTGACCTGTTCGCCAGCTTCTGCTGTGATTTGGAACGTGTCAATAACATTATACAGGAAAATAGTATAAACAATGCTGTTGCACATTTATTCAGGACTATATTGACCAGAAAATTATGAGTTTATGGATAATACCTCACAAAACCGTCTTTTTACTAAGATTATTACAACAATGTGTAGTGTGTGGACGTGGGTACATTCTGTCAAACCCATTTTATTACTATATGTTTAAGTTGTTGACTTCACAGAACTGGCAACCCTGAAACCTACCAAAAAAGATAATTTTAACTATTTTTTTTGTTGTTTAAGATAAATTTAATGCTTGAAAGAGGTGCTGGACTGAGAGCCTGGAGAATAAAGTCTATTTCTCCACAGAACTGGTACATCACAGGCAGCAACAATACAAACTTTCTCACAACCCAATAGCAATGGCTAAAAATAACACAAAATTAGGACTAGCTTGGCCCTTCCTAATTCAGAGCTCCCACATATGGTTTTGAGAAGTCTAAGAAGAAAGGCCCAATTATCTCATTTTGTTTAACTTGACTATCTAATCAGCTTAGGGTGACCAGATGTCCCGATTTTATAGGGACAGTCCTGATATTTGGGGCTTTTTTTATATATGGGCTCCTATTACCCCCACCCCCACCACCTGTCCTGATTTTTCACACTTGCTATCTGGTCATCCTACATCAGCTAAACCATTTAAAAAAGTAATTTTCTCTAAGGGTTTCCTTTCCCATAAAGGTACTTTTTTGTCCCACATATGTACATTAGGTCACAATGAAGCGGTTATGTAGGTTTGTGATAGCTAATTGAGTAGAACACACACTCTCTCTCACACACACTTTAAATGCAAATTATTATTTTTTGTCCATTTCCTTATTTTGGTAATCTATAACTCCAATATGAAGACGGACCAAACTTGTTAAAAAAGCCTTGTTCTTTTCTAATGCTCTGATCATGCAGGGAGCTGTGTGAAGATAGAACGCCTACACTCATGTGGTGCTCCTTACAGGATTGAGGCCTAAAACATTTAATGCATACCAATTATATTCACTAATTTTTTCATGATTTACAGGTTCCTATTTCAGCAGTCAGGCCAACTTGCTCACATGGAAAAAAAGTATCATTTATTACAGCTGGAAGCTGGAAAATGCCAGGATATGGAAAATAAAGTTAACTTAATTTCTGAAAAGGTAATAATTGGAATTTTAATTTGAGAACTTATATTGAACATTATTTAAAATGTATTAGTTCATATTTATTTAGTCAAAGTTAACAAATGTGCTTTGAGATTACGGACATTTTTAGATGACCAGAATTACAATTTTATATCTCTGAAATTAGACCATTTTTGAATGTTTATTTAGTCATTGACATGGGAGTCAATGGGACATCTGATTGGCCATCAGATCTGGCTTCTGTTCTGTTCTCAACTCTTAAGACTATGTTGCTCAATATCACTTATATAAGTAAAAGCATGCAGACAAGTGGATGCTTATACTGAGATACTAACATTGCTAAGGAAATTCAGACCTCATTGAAGTCAACTGTGTAACTCCCATCAATTTCAGTAAGGCCAGTATTTCATCCTGTGCGAAATAGCTACTTGAAAATGTTTCCCTTTACTTATATTTTTGTTTTTCATTGTTGATCTCTTCAGGACCTTCAATACTGTTTTCATTTATAATTTTATAGCTAGAAAGTGCTCAATTTTTTTAATTTTTTTATCTAGAATATGTATGACATCATTCACCAGATGATTATAATCTTAAAGTATGTCAAATTTGGGGCTTAAATTTGTCCATCCATTAACCATGCATATTAAGTAACTGTACCCTAATGTTTCTTTTCTAGAAACTTTAAGTCCTCCCTGAAATTCATATGGCTCAATTTAGAAGTTTAGTTCTCAATATAGTTCAGCTACATACACCTGTACCCCGATAGAATGCTGTCCTCGGGAGCCAAAAAATCTTACCGTGTTATAGGTGAAACCGCATTATATTGAACTTGCTTTGATCTGCTGGAGCGCTGCTTTACCACTTTATATCCAAATTTGTGTTATATCAGGTCATGTTATATTGGGGTAGAGGTGTTTTGTTTTAAAGAAATTTGGCAGAAATTCTTGTATGGTAAATTGGTCTTGTTCCCACTTCAGGCTGTCTTCTATACTACTAATTTAAAATCTTAAAACTGCTTGTCAAGGCTGATTCCCCACTCTAGCACTTCGAGTGCAGAAGGTGGGGGTCTGCAAGGATTTTAAAATTTAATACTGGCCACTCCAGGCTTGTATTAAACTCCCAAGGTTACAGCTTCTCTCTGACCTTGGATGGGTAGATGCTGCCATCATCCAAGTGCAAAAAACCCCTTTGAAACCAGAAATGTGCACTTGGGAATTCCTTCCTCTGGGGTATCCTCAAAGCTGTTTCACAAACACCCTTCCGCCCCTCCCCCCACCACTTCCCACCCCCTGGGAAAGAGCTGAGGAAGAAAACAAAGAAAATTAGTTGTTGCCCCAACTAATTTAAACAGCATATGCACAAACCTCTTAGGACACCAAAACTCCAATCCTATTCTTAAAAAAAGGTAAATTTTATTGAAAATACATCTGAAACTTAGGCTTTTGCTAGATTTAAAGAACCCACCTACAAAAATTAATAATCAAGAATAACCTTCTTGAGGTCCAGCTTAAAGGTTGCAAGCAAAACAAAAACATTTGGGGTTAGCACAGAGGAATCCACAAGCCAGTACGAGATAGAAATAAATCTAATTGCATCTTCCAAGACATTCCCTAATTTACATACATATCTGGGGTTTCAGATAAGCAATCTCTAGGTATGCTCTGATGGTTTTTCATACCTGGCTTTCAGCTTCTCACAGCATAGCTGCTCACTGTTCCCCTTTCCTGGAGAAGCACAACACACAGACAGAGGGAAGTTTTTTCCCAATTTTTTAAAGATTTAGCCCTCCCATTGGCGCTTTTAGTCAGGTGCCCACTCCTTTCCTTTTATCTGTGGGCTAGTTAACCCTTTACGGGTAAAGCAAGTAGAGAACAACCACCAAGAGGGATTCCATAGCCAACTGGCTGGCTGGGGGTCCACAAAAGGGAGCTATCCCCACTCTCTTTTGTCACACTGCTGATATGCAGCATTGTGTTCTTTTCCTTTCATAATGTTGTGTCATCTGTTGGAAGAGTTAGTTTTACGCCAAGATCATTCTCTGTATGGTAGAGATGATGATGAAAGCATAGCAAACCAAGTGCCTATAGTGCCATTTTAGCATTGATCTTAAAATATTGTCAGTGACATAGGATGCAGTTTGAATCTATGTACACTTCAGTCTAGAGAGCTGACTGCAAACTTGGAATTTCCTCGTGTGTGCAGGTTGGATAAAAATCAATGATTTTTTAAAAATGGGTTTTTTTATTTAAATTGGATTTTTCTATTTAAATTATAGGAAGTTTTTCTTTTTAAAAAAGTAACCTGTTTAAAATTAAATCTGAATTTAATATGAAATACGTTAAGGCCTAACCTTATTGTAATATTTTATAACATTTAAGTAAAAAATGAATATGCTAAATCCATGAGCCTCTATCAAAAACTTGGGAGTTAAAAACTGCTTTTCTGTGTAAAGAAAAAGTCAGGGGAAAAACATCTAACTTTTGAGGTCACGTTTTATAAATATAACAGGTAAGGGCTTGTTTTGTGTAATAAAAATAAAATGTATATGCTGTTGTGTTCAGTTAAATTCCAGTTACCATCCTAAGGCAGCTTGAAAGAAATCTTGTGCAAAAATTTCTTTATGTAGGTAAATAAGCAACATCATTCACCATTTTCTAAGACACTAAAAATTTAGAATTAATAAGAATCTGAAAATACTTAGCTACATAATTGCTTAAATATATATGCTTATAGTGTACCTCCTTGGTAGCAAAAAGATGTATCAAATCTAGTGTAATAGGCTCTATTTAGTTGTAAATAGATATTAAAGGTTATATCAACCAATCAGAATGCTTCTTTCTTTAGAAAATAAAGGAAGTACAAATGGAAAAGTTGATTAGAATAAATTATTTAAATTGAAGCCTTCCACTTGGTGATTTAAATAGCTGATTTAAATGAGTCCACCTTGCTAGTGCAGAATTTGGGCAGTATAATATTTTTACAAAAGAAAGTCCTATTGAGGAAATTGAAACAAAGGTTAGCTATCCAAGGATAATTGCATGTATTATACAGAAAAACATGAATAAATTTTCCCCTTCCCTGAAACTGTGTTGTAAAGATTATTTCAGTTGTTTCTAAACTGAAATATTCGTATGCTCCCTTTAGAGCTTCATTTGTGCTCCTCAGTTAATCAAAGAGTGTTACAAAACTCTCCTGTGCTCCCTGAGTGAAATTGTGGAACCCATTGAAGTCAGTGGCAAAACTCCCATTGACTTCACTGGGTGTAGGATTTCACCGTGTCTTCTGCCTCAGTTTAGTGTATTATTTTCTTAGTGCTCTTATCTCCTGCTAGCTCACACAGTGAAGAACCACTAATATGTAACCCAGTGTCCGATTCCCTTTATGGTAGTGCATTGTGGAGACACTAGACTGCTGATGCTTTATTGCTTGGTCTTTTAGTAATACTCTTAATTGTGTGATTTAATTCTAGGTCACAATATTTGATTTGTATTTTGAAAGTATTTGTTCTAAGTTTGTTGCTTCATATTTTTACAGCAATAAGTTATGGCAGTTCATTTTTTATAAATAGAAACTGAGGTCCAGATGACTTGAATGTAATAACTCTGGTGCTGCGTAACAAATTGACTAGAGTTACTAATTCCTAAGTAACAATACATGTGTGAAAACTGCCATAGAAATTCTCTTTATAGCTTTCACATGCCAGAATAGATTGGAACAATAATATTTTAAACATAAATTATTAGAGAAAATAGGAAGATTGAAAATGTGTATCAAATCAGGTGGGATTTCTCCAAGAGACTGACTGAGCCTTATGTATATATTATACTCCCAGTTGTATAAGTGCTCTTCCAGTCTAATATTAAGTAGATATGGACATTGTTTTGTGTTACAAATGCAGCTTGAGTCTTCCGAAAGTATCCTGCAGGAAGCTACCTCATCCATCTCTATGATGACCCAGTTTGAGCAGGAAGTGTCCACTCTCCATAACATCATACAGGACATTCAAAACAGTGAGCAGACATTCTCTGAAAAGATGCAAAGCATTAATGACACATTCCAAAATGTTATGGACTCCTGGAAAAGAAGCCTGGATGAAATGAATGCAAACACTAGTAGCTTAAAATCTGAAGCAAAGTTCATACATACTGAAGTTACGGCCCATATAAATACTGCTGATCAAAATATGAAGTCTCTTTCAGAAAGGTTAAAAGATTTAGAAGACAGTACAATAAGAAATATTAAAACATTAAAAAGACAGGAAGAAGATGAACTTTCTAGAGTTGAACAGCAGCTGGAGTTGGATACAAAGACAGTTGAAAAATTAGAAGAAGAGCAGAATACTTTGTTAGCCAGAGACCTAGATTTGAGTCAGAAGCTTACAGACTATGAACCAAAAGTTGAGGAATGCAAGACCCACTTGCCAACAATTGAAAATGCCGTTCAGTCTATTCTTAAAGTATCAAGTGAGCTGATAGGTATAGAGAAAAAAATGGAAGATTTGACAATACAGGTGTTTACTATCGAAGATGAGATGCTGAAAACAGTGTCAAATATAATGGAAATGCAAACGGTTCTTGAAAGCATGCAGTATGACAACAGCATATTAAAATTGCAAAATGAAATAATTGTTTTAAAAGAAAAAGTTTTTGACATTACATTATCTTCAAATACAAGAGAAATACTACCTTTAGAATACAATCTAGAAAATGAACAAAGTCAGGGTGATGATCAATGAATTCAGACTCATTTTAATACATGTATATTACTTGACAGTATGGGCAATATAGCTCAGTTATGTTAATGGGTTTATAAACAAACAATAACCAAAAACAACTAGTCCAACAAACGTTAAATAGCATGTGTCTTGTCATTGATTTTTATTGACATTGGATCAGACCTTACATGCCTAAACTATCCTAGAGGGAAAAAAAAGCAAATGTCATGGGGTAGGGGGAACAGACAGACTATTTTTCATGTATTTTATGATTATCTTGAATGCCCATTGTTTTTTTATTAAAATGAAATTTGAACCAAAGTATTTAGATGAAAGAACATTTTGGATGTTAAATCAGAATTTTAAGCACAGTATTCTGTATTTAAATTTTATATTCATTCATTTTTTCTAATTATAGCTTTTTGCAAAGTTATATTTCATGCTTATGTATTAGCTACACTATAAGATATGAAAAATTAAAAACCTGTTTCTGAGCAGGTTCTGTGAATTGTAGTCTGATTCTGACATACCATATTGACCATGAAAACCAACAGTTTCATAAATTTGGTTCCATTCAGTAAAATTAGATCACAATTACACCTCTTTTGTGGGGACAAAATTCTGTTCTTGGTAAATGTAATGGAATTATTCCAGATTTACATTGATGTATTGAGAGTAGAGAATTTGACCAGAAGTCCATCAATACTATTCCATACAGGAGATCCTAGTAGTCTACACACACGTGCCCCAAAAAGAGCTGTAACTGTGATCTAATTTTACTTAGAAGAAAACTTGTGGATTATTCCAGTATCAGTTTAAATTCAGAAAGCGCTATCTTTATTAGGACCCTTAGATTTTGGGTCTACATCTAAAGATATTATTGTTTTCTCTACTGCCAACAATTTTAATAATTATTGGGGCTGTCAATTTAATCGCAGTTAACTCATGCAATTAACTCAAAAAAATTAATCACAATTTAAAAAATTAATTGTGATTAATCTCAGTTTTAATCGCACTGTTAAACAATAAAATACCAGTTGAAATGTATTAAATATTTTGGATGTTTTCCTACATTTTTAAACATATTGATTTCAATTACAACACAATAAACAAAGTTGACAGTGCTTAATTTATATTATTTTTATTAGAAATATTTGCACTGAAAAATGGCAAACAAAAGAAATAGTATTTTTCAATTCACTTCATACAAGTACCATAGTACAATCTCTTTATCTTGCAACTTACAAATGCAGATTTTTTTGGTTATATAACTGCACTCAGAAATAAAACAATGTAAAATCTTAGCGTCTACAGGTCCACTTAGTCCTATTTCTTGTTCAGCCAATCACTAAGACAAACAAGTTTGTTTACATTTATGAGAGATAATGCTGCCCGCTTCTTGTTCACAATGTCACCTGAAAGTGAGAACCGGCATTCACATGGCACTTTTATAGCCGGCATTGCAAGGTATTTACAAGGCAGTTATGCTAAACATTCGTATGCCCCCCTCATGCTTCAGCCACCATTCCAGAAGACATGCTTCCATGCTGATGATGCTCGTTTGAACAAAAAAATGTTTTAATTAAGTTTCTGACTGAACTCCTTGGGGGAAAATTGTGTGTCTCCTACTCTGTTTTACCCACATTCTGCCACATATTTCATGTTATAGCAGTCTCGGATGATGACCCAACACATGCTGTTCATTTTAAGAACACTTTCACTGCACATTTGACAAAACGCAAAGAAGGTACCAATGTGAGATTTCTAAAGATCGCTACATCACTTGGCCCAAGCTTTAAGAATCTGAAGTGCCTTCCAAAATCTGAGATGAACATGGTGTGGCGTTTGCTTTCAGAAGTCTTAAAAGAGTAACACTCTATGCGGAAACTACAGAACACAAACCACCAAAAAAGAAAATCAACCTTTCTGACTCAGATGGTGAAAATGAACATGCATCAGACCACACTGCTTTAGATGGTTATCGAGCAGAACCTGTTATCAGCATGGACGCATGTCCTCTGGAATGGTGGTTGAAGCATGAAGGGATATATGAATCTTTAGTGCATCCTGCACATAAATACCTTGCAGTGCTGGCTACAATGGTGCCATGCGAATGCCTGTTCTCACTTTCAGGTGCTATTATAAACAAGTGGGCAGCATTATCTCCTGCAAATGTAAACAAACTTGTTTGTCTTAGCGATTGGATGAACAAGAAGTAGGACTGAGTGGATTTGTAGGCTCTAAGGTTTTACATTGTTTTATTTTTGAATGCAGTAATTTTTTGTGCATCATTCTACCTTTGTAAGATCAACTTTCATGATAAAGAGATTGCACTACAGTACTTGTATTAGATGAATTGAAAAATGTTTTTTACAGTGCAAATATTTGTTATCATAAATATAAATTGAGCACTGTACACTTTATATTCTGTATTGTAATTGAAATCAATATCTTTGAAAATGTAGAAAATATCCAAAACTATTTAAATAAAGGATATTCTATTAACAGTGTGATTAATTGTGTGATTAATCACAATACATTTTTTAATTTAATCTCAATTTTTTAATCACTTGGCAGCCCTAATATTCATGCCTCAGTGGAAGGGTGTGTTTGTGAGAGCGAGAGAGAGAGAGAGATACACACTTTACTTCCATTGAAGCATAGATAGTATAATTATTCACAATATAGAAAACCCTAATACAGTTAGGTGCTGACCCAAAATCCAAGGGTCCTTGCAAGGACAGCTCTTTGAGTTTAAACTGACAGCAGAATAGGAGAACTTCTGGATTACTGGTAATAAATTATGTACATTTAACACAATTTCTATATGCTGAACGAGATTCCCCTCTGAACTACATAATTACAAGCCCCCTTAAACTCAGTAGTATTCCACCAGTATAAATGAGAAAATGTGGTCCCCTCTTGTGGTGACAGGTGAGCTTTGAAAATGCCAGATTGCAATGCAGAATACCATACCACTTTTACTAAAATATCCCCTCCTCTCCATTGAGATTTTATATTTGTTAATGAATTATACAAAAGTTGGTCTTTAAATTTCTCTCTCTCCTTTCCTTGGCAACAAGCAAGTGGCCTCCTCACTCCACACTTTACTGTTGACATTCTTAATATCATTGTGACAAATTGAGATACCCTTATTCACACTGAATGGCACCATTCTGCATGAACACTGTCACTGAAGTCTGTAGGACTAGTTGCAGAGTTAAGATGCTTCTCAACCTGAGTACAACATTATTGTTAGTAGCCTTCCATCATTTCAGTTTTTGTGAGTTTACTAACATCATTTCCTTGTCAGGTTTAACACATCTTCCCCCAGAATCTCCTTTTCCCATTTATACCTGCCCAATTCTCTGAAACAGACTATTTTTGTCACTCATTTTTCCTACCTTTTATTACTTAAATTTATTGCTGAACTATAGGGATCCAACTTTTCATGAAAAACAAAAATTAAAAAGTTAATTCCAAGACATTTATATTTCCTTAATTAATTTAAAAAGAAATTAGCTTGTGCCATCTATTAACCCCTTTTCATGGCAGTATTGCCAGGTTTTAGTCCTTGTGTAAGGCACTTGTACTTGGTGCTAATCACACACAGGATCTAACTTCCATTTAAAAATAAATCATTCTTTTTGAATGGCACACTGGTAGGCCTAAAGAAATTATGTGACTTCCAATATAAACTGTTGTATTCCAAAGTCAAAACACAACTAATATATAATCTCAGCTATCAGGAGGCAAGACTGTTCAAACTTCTCGCAATCAAGAGCTGCACTGGCAGCTTACTGGAGCCAGAGAGATTTGCCTAAGTTACATGAACATTGTAGCCGCCATTTTATTTTAAATGCAGAAATGTAACCTTCACAGATCTATTTAGATCAAACTGGAGCACTACACCCTGGGATTTGTTGTATGCAAAGGCCTCTCTTCTTATATTGAAGTTGAGGGCAGCTACAGGCTGAATTTTAAAACTCAAAGGTATGTCTACAGTGCAATTAAACACCCGCAGCTGGCCCATGCTAGCTGACTCAGGCTCACAGCGTTCAGGCTAAGAGGGTGTTTAATTGTGGTGTAGATGTTTGGGCTTGGGCTGGAGCCCAGGTTCTAGGACCCCACTATGGGGTAGGTCCCACACCTCAGGCACCAGCCTTAGCCCAAACTGCACTTAAACACTGCCTTAGCCTGAGCCCCACAAGCCTGTTCCAACTGGCACAGGCCCACTGCAGGTTTTTAATTGTAGCGTAGACATACCCAAAGTGTTCACACACTGGGTCTACAAACCACATTTTGACTACTTCAGATTTAAGACTCAGGATATCCAAAATGATAAGTGGCCTTGTGAGCTGCATATGCCCATAGAAGTTTTAGGATTAACTATGCATGAAACTGTTCTGGTCTCAATTTTCACATATGTATTTATTTTACATAGCAGTCTATAAAAATAATCTCTAATAAAGAGTTAATGCTGCACATATATGGTATATTAAACCTATTTGTCCCCTTAATAGAAAAAAAATGTAATATACCTTGATGGTCACTTTTGTATCTATTTACTTTTCTACTCAATAAAGGTGTGTTCTCAAAGTTTCTCTGCCTCAGCTGGCACAAAGTCTACTTGGCTATGTAGATTGCTCTTCTCCTCTTTAACATTTTATGGGAAAGAATTTTTGCAATTAAACACAAGTTTGTATACTTTTCATACGTTTGATTTTTTCAACTTAGATTTTTCTCTTTCATATAATTATTTTTCATTAACAACGGTAAGAACTGAAATCTCATTTTCAGCATCTTTATACTGTAGGTTTGGATCAACCTAAATTCCATTGCAGGCTAGAATACGCAGTTGAACAGAAAGTAGTGGGCACTGGGTGTTACAGAGTTCTTAGTCTAGTAAACCAATGGACTTGCCTGAAAATCTAAAGTTTGGGAATCACAGGCTAGACCAAATGATCCTATGTTCACAGGGGATGACTAAGGATCTTGACGAGAGATGAAATTCTGCTTGCACTGAATCAATAGGAGTTTTGCCATTGACTTCCATGAGGCCAGGATTTCACACTAGGCCTTTTCAGTCTGCTAAGTATGAATTTGTGAAAATGAGATGGTAATTACAGCCAGAGAAACTAGACTTTTGTCCCAGGATAAAAAGTACATTAAATAGTTTATTAGGGATGAAGTGGGGTAATACTCACTGGCATGGATTCACTAAAAATTAACCACGTCCTGTACATTTGACCAATTTAATAGAAAGAACAATAAAGAGGGTAGTTCAGTCTGTAAATTTCAGTTTGGGGGGTTATCACACAAGCAGCTGTTGAACAAGATACTAAATGTGGATATAGTTAGAAATAAAGTTAAAAACAATGTCAGCATTAGTGCTAAAAAAGTCAGCTGAATCAAGAATGGCTGGCAGACAGCTGTCAGAATTATACATGGGGCCCATATCCACTAGAAATCACAATAATTAGATAAAAATTACAGTATCAAATTTATTTTAACTTTTAATTCAATAAAAACCTATTTGAATGTTTTCCTGTGCAATCCAAGTTGCAGGATTTCCAGCTTGCAACAGAATTCAGCTCCTGTGTGCCTCAAATGTAATCATCATTATAATTCATATAACCCGAACAGTGTGCTTTTACAGACAAGTAATAGACAAGAATTTACAGACAAGGGAAAGATAGCTTTAATTTTCAATGTCAGCTCCACAAGGGTGTAATAGCAAGTGATGCAAGTTTGAAAACAAAATACTCATTTGTAGCTGTAATGGGATGTCAGGGCCCTACCTGAAGTATGCTCTTAAGGTCAATTGCTATAGATGTTTACTGTTGTCTTCTAATCAATGTTACTCCTCTAGATTGTAAACTCTTTAGAACAGACACCTTCATTCTTTGTCACAATTAATAAATTTTACATTGCTGTATAGACAGTGTTGTGCCATCAACAACTTTCTGTTCCTTCTACAATCTACATAATGTGTGCTACAAAATACTAATGCACAAATACTTTAAAATATATGCACACAAATATCTTGGGCCCCAATCATCCTTTTGTACAACTATCAGTGTTAAGGGGGACACTAATACCAATACTCTATTGAGCCCATAAATAGGAGTCTGACATACATAGTATCTTGTCCATTTTTACATTTTTGAAAGAGATGGCCAATAGAAAAATTGGCATATAGTAAATCACCTTGATAAAGATTCACTATAAATAAAAATGTCTGCTAACTCTAAGCGCGTCCTGTTTCAGTTGCATAATAGATAGCCATTTTCTACTGTTACACTGTAACGTTAGGGGAATATATTTTGTTACCTTTTTAAAAGACAGATCCCATTTTGATGTGGGCAAAAGGTAACAAAAGATGGTCTTGACTTATAAACTGTTACATTGATTTAAAAATTGATGACAAAGAACAAGCACAGAACTGAACATAAGGATTTGTGTAAAATTAGTTTGTTTAGGCTGAAAGGTAGTGACAAAATGACCTTCACATATTCATATGAAATCATAAATTGGCAAAACAGAACCTCATATCTTCAGAGTCCTTGACATCTTCAAATTTTGGGATCTCAGCAAATGAACATCACCTTTGTCTATGACTTTGGGAGTGGGGGATGTATGGTATACCCAGGCTGCAAACAGACCAGTCAAGATACTATAGACACCAGACTGATCATTTCCTAAGAAATTTCTGCTCCTACACTCCCTTGTGTGTTACATGCTATCAATTCTGTTCTCTCTCATCTTCCTTTTGCCTTCTTTCTAATTGTTTCTAAACTTTGCCACTTTTGGAATTAATTTATGATTTCACCATCATAAGCAGCATGACATGCTCTGATAGCAACCAGCCGTTTTTCAGCATGAAGAAAAACCAGTGGGAGGAGACCAGAAAATGCCAACTGGATTTCCTCTTGGACTGGAGAACTAAATCATAGTCTACAGACTAAAATATACCTGTTTATAATCAACATGTCTGCATAGTGTATCCTGCCTCACCCACAAATAAAGTGGTATATGGCAGAAGATTTTCCTCTCATCTCATCTTTTGCATGTTTGTCTGAAGAGCAGGAATAGATCTTTTAAAAAAATCTGTTAAGACAAAACCCAAGAGTGGATTGAATCTTCTCTCATTAAGCTAACTTTGAATATGAGCAGGAAGCTGTTTAAACTATGTTTTCCCTCTGAAGGATTTTGCTGAATATAGTTTAAAAATTTGCCCCAAATGAATAATCACTTAATTTTTCAATTTGAAGTCTTTATATTTTCTGTTTTGTTTCTTTTTGTTATGTGAATGTAATAAATGCTCACAAGAATTTTTTATGCTGTGTTTGCTCTAGTAAAAACAGGATAGAGTCCCTTTACAGAAAATTCATGGATCACAATTATTTTAAGTGGATGTCTTTCTAAAAGATATGCTATAGCTCAAACAGAAGTTATGGGCTTAATGCAGAAATTACTAGGTGAAGTTCTGTGACCCATGCTATGCCAGAGGTTAGAGCAGAAAATCATACTGGACCCTTCCAGCCTTAAAAAATTATGAATCTATGTTATAACAGTAAAAGGAGAATTCTAGTAATACATATGAGCCTGTTGCCTATACTTATGTTGAAAAATGGAGTTAATCAGTGGAAGTCTGGGACACATGCATTGTGGCAGAAATACTGTTCTCTAAAGACCAAGGATCCATCACTGTTGATTAAGATTTCAGAACAGAAAGATATTTAAGTGAAACTTAACTGCAGTTTTGACATGAACTTATTAGTTAAAATCTTGTGCTTATCTTGTGAAATACTTTTATTTGTATCTCCCTCTAGTGTGAAAAGACTCAAGACTTAATGGAACAACTGGAAGCTGTTCAAATAATTTCTCATGTTAAACATCTACAAGAGGATCTCCATGGCATGAAAACATGGTCTAAGAGCATAATCCAAAAAAAAGAACTAATGCAGGAGAACTTAACAACTCTTTTTCATGCAGTTTTAAAAGTTGAGCAGAGTACAGCTTCTATAGCAAAAGATGTATCTCTAAAGATTGCAACAGTAAAAACTGACATAAGACGTATTTCAGGTCTAGTGTCAGATGTGACCTCACTGACTGATTCTCTGCAAGCACTAGAAGATAAAGTAGATAAAGCTGAAAAGAAGACAGTACAAAGTATAGGTGATCTACTTACAAGTAGCATTGACCGTACTGCAAAGCTACGAAGTTCTGCCTCTGATAACGCAAAAAGAATTGAACAGCTTAGAATCACATTGTCTGACCTGAGAGGTGATTTCAACAAACATTCAGATAGGCTTTTAAATCTGGAAAGTACCAGAGCAAAAGTTCTGAAGACAGTTACATTTGCAAACGATTTAAAACCCAAGGTGTACAACTTAAAGAAGGATTTTGCCCGTTTGGAACCAATGATAAATGAGCTAACATTAAGAATAGGAAGGTTGGTTGATGATATATTACAAAGAGAGAAAGAAATTGTTTTCTTGAATGAAAAACTGTCCAATTTAACTACAGTTCAGACTGAGATCAAGGATATGAAAGATGAAATAACCAAGATTTTAGATATAAATTAATTACTTCCTGAAACTATAGATGGCCTAAAATGCAGTAGCATTTGAAGAGCGATAACCTAATCAAGCTTAGTACTAAGACACTGAAAGAGAGGTGTAATTTAAAGGCTTCTTTTCAAAGCATACTGAAACAAATTTAGAGGTCAAGCCTCCTTCTTTTGAAGTGATGAAAGTCCCATTTACATCAGAGGGACCCAGAACAGGTTCTTCTTAGCGAAGCAGGGTTTTTTTCATAACTAAAGTAGAATATTTTTACATAATTTTAAAAATGTAAACGATTTAACTGATATTTTTGTTCTTACCTACAAGTTTGCTTTCTTGTCTCAGATAGGCCTACAGATTGACAAGTGGGTCTTCAACCTTCCCTACTGCTTTGAAGTCAGGGATAGAATTGTGGATTCCAGATTCAGGCTTAAACACAAGTTCACAAAACTGTAGCTTCATTTGATTTTCCCAAAATGTCTGGGGTTTCATTTTTATTTTAAATCGATCAGTGTGTTATGGATATAGAAAGGAGTAATGGCCAGAAATAAATTAGTGTTATCTCTGAAAAGGGAAGATGGTTAGACATTTTCCATGTTAAATGCACAATATTATTTTTAGCAAACTAAATGGAATCCTTTATTCAGGACTGTAGTCACAACGGAGTAGAGCTCTAGGATTTCTTTCTACAGCAGAGCAGAACTCTGTGTAGGGACAGTGTCGTGAAAGAGGTACTAACCCTAGCAGAGGGCCCTCATTCCAATGTCTTTGGGCTCCCTGTCTGAGAGGCCTCTGCTCTTCATTTGTCCCCTACATGCACTATCACTTGATCTGTAAAAGTGCTAGACTGAAGACCAAATTTAGCACAGGAGACATTGTCTAGGCTCAGAAACATCAAAACATCCCCCATCCGATGTGATATTGCTCTGGTAAGAGAAGCATTTATAGAGCCATTGAGATTTGAGAAGGGCAGGTAAGAGTAAGAGATGGAAGAGGTGTACTAAAGGCAAGAGAATGTGAATAGATGTACCAGAGGCGAGGAAATAAAAAGCCATGGTATAAGAACAGCAATGTTTATGAAGGAAATAGATTGAGAGAGGTAAGGTACAGCACTTGAGAAAATCCTTGTAAGACCAAATCACAGCCAGAAGTCTTAGGGAATGCTAAGGCCCCCAGAACTTGATTGTTTAGCAGTTAGTAAGTGCTAGTTGACTTTTTTTGAAGTTACTATATATGGATCCATTGAAAATTCCAGTCATTCTCCCCCTATATTTTCATCCTCTTTCCATTGTCTCTGTCTTTTTTATTCCATGTCCCTTCCCATATGGTTGCTCCATCTAGCTTTTTCCTCTTTCACTGGTACCTCTCCACTACTCTGCTTCCCTTATCTTTCCTTCAAATAATACTCTAAATAAGTTGGTTATTTTTCCTAAAGTCATACAATAAATTATTTTGAAATGAAGGTTTTCATTCTTTGACCCACTCCAATCAAAAAAGTCATTGCTAGAACAAACACACACGATCAAAACACAAAAAACATCCTTGAAACAACAGGTAAAAATATAAAATATCTGGGTTTGTTTGACTTTGGGGAGTTCCCATCTGTTGATTTCTTGTGCAGCAGTTAGGTTCTCTTCTCTATAAAACCAATCATATATGTAGAAATCACCACCCATTGAAAGCCACTACTCTTGCCTCTGGAGGGCACCAAAGTCTTAAAGGAATTTTAAGATTTTTTTAAATTTTGTTTAAAGGCAATCACACAAGAGGAGTCATACCAAAAGAAAAAGGTCCTTGCTCCCAACAGGAAATTAAAATTGAGTATCTGTTATCCACATTAGCTGGAGAAAGTTATGTTTGTGAAGATCAAGTAAATGCCTCAGAAGTGAGGTGGCAGCAGCTAGTGTATAGTGAAACTTGTGTTAAAAGACTTTCTGAAAGAAAAACAAGTTGCTTAGTAGAAGTGATCTTTAACTAAAGGTTGATCAAAATATTAGATGCTCTGATAATTTTGTCAGGTGGTTACTCAAAGCAAAGGACTGCTTCTTAGACTCTGCCATATATGCATGTTCTATTATATTTTATCAAACTTTTTCATGTATATAGTCTCATGGCAGTCAGTAGTATTAGGACATATTCCAAAGGCTATGATCTCTTCCTCAGACTTATTTCATCATTTGTATTCTAGTAGTACCTCCAATATGCTAGGCACTGTACACACCCCAAAAGTGCAGCCCATACCCAAAAGACCTTACAACCTAAGCTATAAAGTGAGTGCAAAATTAATACACTGGGGACTTTTCTAAGCTGGCTCAGGTGGGTGATGAGGATTTCAACGCCAGACTTTCAGAGGTCACATGAGATCTATCAACAGTGTAGAGATACTATTCAATTCTAGATCAAATGTATTTACACAATCCCTTATCTTGTAACATACGTACAGTTCTCAGTGTGAAAGTGGGAAATTGTATGATCATGATGAAAAATTAGAAGTTCATTTGGGTCTGGGTTGAAGGAATATTGACAAGTCAGCTGACCTCTGAGACGCTTATCTAACATTTTGGTATTTGCTCATTGCAGATGGTAAGTGGAAAATAAAGAGGCTCAGGCAGATCCAGGGGGGACGGCATAGGCAACTATCTGGGCAGAAGAGAAAGCTCTCTGCAAGGGGTCAACAGTAGGACTATTATGAGTTGAACCAGGCATAGTCATATAAATAAGAAGAAAACAAAGAAGTGGGATCACTAAACACTGAGGATGGAGTGGGGGTTAAGGATAATCTAGGCATGACTCAATATCTAAACAAATACTTTGCCTCAGTCTTTAATGAGGCTAATGAGCTTACGGATAATGGTAGGATGACAAATAGGATACGGAAGTAGATATTACCACATCCACGGTAGAAGCCAAACGCGAACAGCTTAATGGGATGAAATCAGGGGGCCCAGATAATCTTCATCCAAGAATATTAAAGCAACTGGCACATGAAATTGCAAGTCCATTACCAAGAATTTTTAATGCATCTGTAAACTCAGGGGTTGTACTGTATGACTAGAGAATTGATAACATAGTTCCTATCTTTAAGAAAGGGACAAAACGTGATCCGGGCAACTACGGGCCTGTCAGTTTGACATCTGTAGTATGCAAGGTCTTGGAAAAAAAATTGAAGGAAAAAGTAGTCAAGGACATTGAGGTCAATAGTAATTGGGACAAAATACAACATGGTTTTACAAAAGGTAGACCATGCCAAACCAACCCAATCTCCTTCGAGAAGGTAACATTTTTTAGACAAAGGAAATACAGTGGCTCTAATTTACCTTGATTTTAGTAATGCATTTGATACAGTTCCACATGGGGAATTAGCTAAATTGGAAAAGATGGGGATCAATATGAAAATTTAAAGGTGGATAAGGAACTGGTTAAAGGGGAGACTACAACGGGTCATACTAAAGGTGAATTGTTAAGCTGAAGGGAGGTTACTAGTGGAGTTCCTGAAGGATCAGTTTTGGGACCAGTCTTATTTCATCTTTTTATTACTGACCTTGGAACAAAAAGTGGGAATGTGCTAATAAAGTTTGCAGATGACACAAAGCCGGGAGGTATTGCCAATACAAAGGACCAGGATACCATACAGGAAGATCTGGATGACCTTGTAAACTGGAGTAATAGTAATAGAATGAAATTTAATAGTGAAAAGTGCAAGGTCATGCATTTTGGGATTAATAACAAGAAGAACTATTGTTATAAGCCAGGGAGGCATCAGTTGGAAGTAACAGAGGAGAAGGACCTCAGAGTATTGGTTGATCACAAGATGACTATGAGCTGCCAATGTGATAAGCTAATGCGGTCTTGGGATGCATGAGGCGAGGTACTTCCAGTATAAGGAGGTGTTAGTACCGTTATAGAAGGTACTAGTGAGATCTCATCTGGAATACTGTGTGCAGTTCTGGTCTCCCATGTTTAAGAAGGATGAATTCAAACTGGAACAGGTTCAGAGGTGGTCTACTAGGATGATCCGAGGAATGGAAAACCTGTCATATGAAAGGAGACTCAAAGAGTTTGGCTTGTTTAGCCTAACCAAAAGATGGCTGAGGGGGAGATATGATTGCTCTCTATAAATATATCAGAGGAATAAATACTAGGAAGGGAGAGGAATTATTTAAGCTCAGTACCAAGGTAGACACAAGAACAAATGGATATAAACTGGCTATCAGGAAGTTTAGACTTGAAATTAGATGAAGGTTTCTAACCATCAGAGGAGTGAAGTTTTGGAACAGCCTTCCAAGGGGAGTAGTGGGGGCAAAAGACATATCTGGCTTCAAGACTAAGCTTGATAAGCTATTGGAGGGGATAGTATAATGGGATAGCCTATTTCTGGCAATTAATTAGTCTGACTACTAGTGTAAACATTCCCAAAGGCTTGTGATGGGATGGGATCTGAGTTACTAGAGAATTCTTTCAGGGGTGTCTAGCTGGTGAGTCTTGCCCACATGCTCAGGGTTTAGCTGGGGTCAGGAAGGAATTTTCCTCCAGGGCAGATTGGCAGAAGCCCTGGGTTTTTTTTTGCCTTCCTCTGCAGCATGGGGCACAGGTCACTTGCTGGAAGGCTCTCTGCAGCTTGAAGTAAGTCCTCAAATCATGGTTTAAGACAGGTTTGATACAGGAGTGGGTGGGTAAGATTCTGTGGCCTGCATTGTACAGGTCAGACTAGATAATCATAATGGTTCTGTCTGACCTTAAAGTCTATGATTCTAGGGACAATAATGAAATGGTGAATATTAGGCTTTAGGGAATAGGTATCTGTCACAGTTAATGTTCCTGCCAGAGAATGGTTCTGGGTGTTCAAGGAGCTATTTTCAACTTAGGCCAGGTCTTCACTGGCAATGTTAAAGTGCTACCACAGCAATGCATTAACATGGCTTGCGTAGTGGTGGCATAGAGCACTCTCCCAGTGCTCTAAAGAAAACCACCTCCACAAGGGGAGTAGTTACCAGCACTGATGCAGTCTACACTGGCACTTTACAGTGCTGAAACTTGCAGGGCTCAGGGTTCCCCCCCCCCCCCCCCCCAGCTGCTACCAGGAAGAAAGTAGCTCAAATCTACCCCGTTCTTCAGCTAGTAACTTCAACTGGAGCAAGTTTCTTCCAGTTCTCCCACCACCACTCTTCTATTCACGTTTTGGAAGAGTATCATACAACAAAAAAATTAAAATTTTTGAGAGGTATTATTCACTACCAGGAATGAAGCTAGATGTTTATTATATTTTTATCATTGTGCACTGCATCATCTCTAGCTGAAAAGATAAATGAATTACAACTCTCCATACTGTCTGTAACCAGACTTATTCTTACAGTACATACTTTCAAATAAATACTAGCAGCATTCTTTAAGCAGACATCTAGTAACTTCAACACTGTGCTAGTGGAAAGCAGGCATATTTGACAGGTACAGCATAGTCTTTGATATACATAAAATGAAAGCAGTTTTCTGTACTTCTAAGCCAGCATATGCATAAGCAAATCTGGTTGCCATGCCCATGGTAGCAACAAAATGGGGCTAGAATTGCTCCTCTCCCCTCTAGACAGTACACAAGAAGAGTGGCAGGGAGAACCCTCCCACCCCTGGGTTCGCCCCTCTACTCCACAATGGGATTAGAGTTGCAGTGCTGGGGCAGAGGGTGCTACTGTGGGTGGTTGATGCACCTTTAGTGGAGTGATGAGGCAGTGGCAGCAACAGCAGAGGATGACAACACTGGCCTATGACTAAGACCCCCTCCTTAACTCCCCCCCCCCAATTGAATTCACAGCTGGGTGGGTTGAAAGAGAAAAATGCTCCTTACTGAAGTTGGGAATCACTGAAATAGGTAGTTGTGAGAGTCCACACATGAATTGTGCACCATTCCAAAAGCAGAATCTGGTCAACAAGCCAGCAGAAGTTACCTGGGCTGCTACAAGTGAAAGCCCTACTGGGTAAGTGGCTGATGACACTATGGCAATGAAGAGGTAGCCTCTATGCTGCACTTCCTTGGCTGCCATTTCAGTCAGAACTGCTGGATGCTCAAAGCTATGGTGTCTTCCTTCAGATCGCCATAAATTACGGGACAGTCTCTTGAAATCAGTCAGCAGCCCCCATGTCACGAGAAAGCAAAAATCAAGTTTATGCCACCTTTGTATCATAACAGCATTTGTGCTCAGACATTGCTAGTGACATGGTGCTTACCATTTCCCTCAAGATCTGAGAGAGACTCTTAGAGACCTTTATGAGATGCCAGTTCTTGCATTTCAAGAGCTAAGCTTTTCGCTCACTTAAGATTCAAGGTATAATATTTGCTCTTGCAAAAAGTTTTAAGTTTACATGTATGATACCAAAATGAAACACTAATCACTCTAGTTCCCATTTATTTAAACAGATGACAATAGAAGTTTTTGAATCCTCACTGGGGTAAGGACACAACCAATAATTGCATCAGATACATAATTTTAGTCTCCTACATGGTCAAATATATAAAAGTTTAATGAGCAAAGTTTCTCATTAATGCTGGTCAACCAGAAAAGTCAGTCCATGATTTGTCTATTCAGTTAGAGCAAGCTTCTTCTTTAGGGATTCTGGCATTTCAGGTGGTGGTGGACGAGGAAGTCTGAAGTAAACTTTAACAGAATCGTAGATGAACCACTGTAGTGCAGTCAGAGTACCAATCATAATAATACGGGCAAACAGACCCTTCCATACGCCTGTTGAGTAAAGCACAAGCATTAGCAACTGGGAGAGATTACTATATAGTAAAGTGAACATGAGTTTTAAGTTACCTCTGAATCCAAGCCTCACTAGAACCTGTGAAGCCGAACTGCCCTTTTCCTTGTTCAGCACAGACACCACAGAGTCAGCAGGATGAGAAACAATGGCACAGAAAACACCAGCTGAAAGAAATTTACCAATACAGTATTTAGTGTTTGCTGTAGTACCATCAAAGGAACTTCCATTAGCACAAATGCTGTTAAGGAAAACAGTGCCACATTTATGTGCAACTTAGTAGCCATGTAGCAGGGAGAAGGTGGTTGCCATAGCTCTTAAATCCTACCAGAGCTGTGTCTGCTCTTGCATGCCTTAGGAGCACTGGACTGCAGTCATATGCAAGCCTCACCTCTTGTGATAACCTCTACCTTATCCCAACAGTGGGACTCTGTGCAGATGATCCCCTACCTTATCCCAACAGTGGGACTCTGTGCAGATGATCCCCTAACTGGGCAGCCCTGTGCAATACTGCTCTGCTTCTGTGAATCTCCTCTGTAGTGCAGATATGGAGTGTCATTCTGACAACTTTAAGGGAGTCAATTATGTAGTCACTTCCTTCGCTGTGCTCAGCTAGTGCTCCTTCTGCCAAAACCTGCACCTCTTTCAGTTTCGGAGCCACAAAGTACATGATTGCACTTTACATAAGGAGCAATGTTCATGGTCTTTCATAATTCAGTTAAGAGTCAATAAAACCAAGACAATTTTTCATTCAGCTACTCATTCTTTTCAAAACTTCAAAAGCTTTGTAATTTTTCCCTACCTAATCTCATTAAGAGTATCTAAGTCCCTATGTTCAGTTACTACAGTGATTCCAGAAACTATGTAAAAACCCAGGACATAAGTTTCCTCATACTTGGAAGAATCAGCATTCAAAGGCTTCCTTACCAATATAGCCAGCTATAAATGTGACAACCAATTGTTCTGGCTTGGAACATTCACTCCGGGGCTTGGGAACGACATACTTGTAAAGAGCTTCAACTGTACGTTCAAAGCAGGCAAATTTCATCATTGTGTATGGAATCTGTCTCATCCATAAAGGAACAACGCCTTTGTAGAACCTTAAAAGTGGAGAGAGTAAAAATTGTAGCAAATACTAGCCTACTTTGGAGTGCAATTCTACTTGGAAAAGCAACTCGACAGCACTGAAGCTGTTTCAATTTACTCTCTCAGCAGCCTGTATATCTATCGAAGTTGTTAGATTTCCTAACTGTAAAAATAAGCAAACTGCCAGACCTGCAAAGTGAAGCAGTGTTTTTGGCTTGTGCCATCTGACAGAATTTAAACTATTGTACAGGCTCAAGTGTTTATCAGAAAGATAAGCAGCTATAACAGGAAGGAGAAAAATTAAGGTGATGACATTTTGTAATCATTTCCCTGTAAGTGCAAGTTAACTCATGTCTGCATACCAGCCAAGTCCTGATAGTGAGAAATGACATGTAGATCTACAGCCACTGATATCAGAACATAAAAGGCAAATGTGCAGGTATAATACTCTGACATGCCAATGACTCAAGCATCTTTGACTGTACAACAAAAAGTTGCTGAATATCAGTTGACTGGAACTACCAGAAACTAAAGTTTACAAGCAGAACTCAGCACAAAAGATATCCACAAAGATGGATCTAAGGAGCATGTCGATTACATTAATCAGGCTGGTTTGCAATGTAATGGTTTCCCGATATTCCATTTTGATATACAGAATCTTCAAAGTACCCTTCACTACTTGTATACAATATGACAAGGTAGAAAGCATCAAAGATTTTACTTAATGCTATAGCCACTATTAAGGCTAACCAGAAGAATTTTCCTTCACTAATAAGGATCAAGAACTTCTTATATTCCAGCAAAGAGAAACGGATACCAATACTTACGCCCATACACCTTCTTCTGCAAACATTTTTGGAGCAGCTTGTCTCAAGGTGTTAGCATACCCAGGCTGTGTCTGAATGCGAACCTTTGCAGCTTCCATTGGAGCTAGAGCAATATCAGCAAAAAACTCCGCACTGGCAGAGGCAGCCAAGTATAGTGATGTACGCCACAAATATGCATTCTCCTGAAATGCAAATGGAGCCAAAGATTTTATACTGAAGTATTCTTTCAAACTGAATTCAGTATTTCCATTCAACAGTAAAGCAAATAAGCCACACAAATATGCAACATACAAACTGGATTTCAAAAAAAGCGGTAGACAAAGCTTACCTCTCCTAGTAGGTTGCCATATAGGACTTTGAACACTTCATAAAAACCAAATTTGCAGAGCCCTTGCATAGAATATCCAAAGAAAGTTGGAGCCCATCCCTTAGCCAGACCACGAAAGCCATCTTCTTTAACTGTAACTGAGAATCCATTGAAGATGCTTTTGTATTTTTGTGGGTCCACCTAAACAAATCGGAAAGTTAGTTGCATGGTACAGGCAGTAGGATCTCTCACACAAACCCATCAGCAGTAAGCTTTCTACCCTCTTCCCATAGCACCATGATATAGATTTCTACAGTAAATTACCGTTACTTATAATCTTAATGGTCATTAGTCTTAATTATTAGGCTTGCTGCTGGCAGCTGAAATTCATAGTCTTCAGATACTGACATGAGAAATTATGCTTATTCCAGTTATTTTTACTGTTTGTTCTGCATATATATAGTCTCAGATGTGGCTCTGACTACATTAGGAATTTCACTTGGTAGCTTTCCACACAACCATTCATGTGTGTGAACATTTATACTGGCGTAACTGCTTATTTCAGTTCCCCCAACTAGAATAAGCAGTTACGTCGTCAGTATAACCATGTCCACACTTGAAGGGATATGCCAGAATAGCAATGTCAGTTAAGGATATGATTATTGGACATGGCTATGCTGGTATAAAATTTAAGTGTAGACTGAGCCTTAAAGCTCACCTCACCATTTGCTAAGCAACAGAAGTAGTATTCTTCAGTTACTAGGTTTTTTTTGAAACTACAAATCTTAGGTCTAACTTGTTGCTCACCTCACTATGGAGGTATCAAGGTCTCACCTTCCCTCTGTCTTATTTCCTGTTCCTATTTTTACCCAGAATTGCAGAAGATGTAAATTTTGTACTGTGAAAATATGTTTGAGTGATATTTCAGTAATAATCCAGTATTCAATTCAGTAACATTCTGAGAGCTAGTCTAGCTTTTTAATGTTGTAAATAACTAAAGGAAGCCAATCAATTTAATACTACTGCTACATCAGATTGATAAAGATTTAGAGGAAGTCTCACTATCTCTTGCTTTTGTGCACTTAACACTTGACAGTTTCTCTTATTTGAGACTCACGGCAATATGAAAGAAGGAAAATGCCATACAAAGCCACAGGAACTGATAGGGATGACTACAGGGCAAGTGGAGCACAGATCTCATACTGACTGTCCCTTTAGTATACAAGGGAATAACTCAGAAGTGTCAAGCATATCTATTTACTTTAAAATTCAGGATCTGATGCCTCTTTAGAGCCTGTTTTATGGAAGTGATTTCAGAGTACAATGTTACAGAAGTGTTGTTACCTGCATACTTTATAAATGACTATTCCTCTATTTAGAGTAGACGTTTACTTTAAGTAAAACATTTAAAGCGAATTGCAGGTTTTACTTGGTAAAACATGAATCTTTACTTGAGTCCAGTGGTTTCAACCCAAACCATTTACATGAGCTTATGATGCCTTCACCTGAAGCATAACTAGCATTCAGTCAAATGCATTAAGTTCACCATATCTTTCATAATGGGATCACAACTTCCCAAAACAGTACACCAGCTTCCAGCCTTAAAGGAGGTTTAGAGATCTCTGAATGACATGCAATTCTAAATGAAAGGATATCAAGACTGGTACAAAGTTCACATCCATTTCTCCCAGTCTCAGTTCTATCACCACTAGATGTCTGCTAGCTCTAGAAACGTTGCTCACCTCACATAGTAACCTGAAAGCCAGTTAATTTCTAGCAATTTAGAGATGCGCTTTAATCTACCTTGTTCTTGGAACATAAGCCTTTGGCCGAACAGCCACTTAGTTGTGCCATTAATCAATGAATGTGCAACAGATTCTTATATTTTTGTGTAAATAATTTAAACATTCAAATTGAATAGGCATTCAGTCTCCTCAAGTCTGCTTAATCATGTTTTACCATTTGACTGCTGGCCTATACCACACTTTTCTTATAGTCACTGATAGCTAACCATGCAAGCATTAATTTAATATTGCAACACAAGTAATTGCAAGTTTTAGTATCATTTTAACGTAAGTGTTGGCTTCCAATTGCTATGCATTTTCCATTTGTTCATAAGGAAGGCTCTAATTAAAAACTTAATCCAGAGTCCATGCACAGAGGTTCTCTATATTAATTTTCATTTCTCTTATATATGCACATCATGCATCTCATACTCTTAAGGTAATTTCCCCCTACTTCCAGAATGCTAAGAAACAGGTATCAGTCCAACGCTCCCCACAGAAGTGTGACCAAAAACTAGCAAAACAAGATACTTAAGACAACTGGTGGCAAACTTTTGCCATGAGTTACTCAAAAGCATGTTTCTCAACTGTAATTGAGATTTCAGCCTTGATTTGTTTTAGCCAAAGTGGTTAAAAGTTCTCTATTCACCTATGCTGTCATTCATCTGCATCACAAGGATGCAAAGTTTTTTATTAATCCAAATGGATGTTCATGTAATCCAAAAAACATTAAAGCTTGATTATTTTCTCTTTCCACCAAGCACTAGTGTTGAGTTTTACAGTGGGTATAGTGTAATACCTTATGTGACATACAGCCTCTGGACTAAATATGAAAATAGATTAAATTAAAGAAGATTTGGAGTTTGTTTTATTCAGATACAAACCTGGATACGACATTTCACTAAATCCAGAGGTACGACTGCAGTGTGCGTCAGGCCACAACTTAGGACCCCACCAAAACCACAGAGAGCATAAAACTTGAGCGAGCCATATTCACAACTGTATTCCTCTGTAGCAAAACAAAGACACCATGCTTTTATATAAAGCCCCATGCACAGCTGGAGAACATCTTGCATGACAGATAACTTACTCCTCCAGCTTCTGTTAGCAGACGTATCACACTTCATAACCATGCTTTATGAGTTTTCACCACATTCAACATGCAAAACAAACCTGAATTCTGCATTTAACCAGGTCTAGGGGAACCAATGCTGTATGTGTTGTACCACAGCTAATAATCCCACCAAGGCCACAAAGGAGAAAGAATCTGCCTGAGCCATATGCACAGCTATAGTCCTCTGTTTAATCAGAAAGAAAAGCATTAAAGTTTGTACACTTAACTGTACATGTCTGAAGACTACTTAGTATTTCATGTTTAAAATCCATTTCCAATAATCCTCAGGCATATTAGATAGAAATCATGGGCAATCACTTCAATCTTTTGATACAGATACTAGCTGGTTAATGGGTTGCTCAAATACTATGGTACTGGCTCCTGGCTTCACTCCTAATTTTCTGGACAAAATAAAGAGCAGCTAGGTTGAGTTCCAGGCCTGCCAACTTGAAAGTGTCCATTCACATTCTCATTTGTCAACGTTTTCACTGAGTGAGCTTTTCCTTTTAATGAAATATTGAGCCAACTATTTATGTTTTTAATTTAGTGGAGCACCTCAGTCTTTACATTTGACTTTTATTTAGGTGCAAGCACAAATTTAACACAGATCGAAGAAAGCCATTTGAAGAGATAGAAAGTGCAACAGTTAGGACTCTAGTCTGCACAAAGCTGTACTGGTCATTAGACCAGGTAAGTTGAATCAGTGCAGCTTTGGTAAGGACACTTACATAAGCATGATTAAACATATGTAAGAGAACCAATATACATGAAGTCACACTGGTTTAACACAATACCTCTAGTTCAGTGGTCTCCAACCTTTTCACACACAAAATCACTTTTGAATTTAAGTGCAACCCAGGATCTACCCTACCCCAGGATCTACTCAGAGGCTCTGCCCCACTCACTCCACCTCCCCCACCCCCAACCCAATTGCTTGCTCTCCTCAACTCTCACTGGGCTCAGGGTTGGGTTGTGGGATGAGGTGTGGGTCTGGGTTGGAGCCATGGGGTTTGAAGTATGGGAGGGGGTTCTGGGCTGAGGCAGAGGTTTGGGGTGCAGGAAGAGGTGAGGCGTGCAAGCTCTGGGAGGGAGTTATGGTGCAGAAGGGGGCTCTGAGCTGGGGCAGGGGTTCAGGTTGCAGGAGGAGTTATGGAGGGCTGACTCCAGGAGGGAGCTCTGGGCTGGGATCCCACCAGGCAGCACTTACCTCAGGCAGCTCCTGGTCAGCAGCACAGCAGGGCTGAGACAGGCTTTCTGCCTGCCCCAGCCTCACATCACTCCACGAAGCAGGCATCACACCTCTGTGGCCCTCCCTGCAGGGACTGCCTCTGAAGCTCCCATTGGCCATATTTCCCCATTCCCGGAAAATGGGAGCTGCGGGGGCAGTCCCTGCCAGGAGGAACAGCATGAGGCACCACAAGCACACCCTCTCCCCCCGCTTCGCCCTCCAAGGGGCCACAGGGACAGAAATACACAAAGTAGTCTTAAATCCAAAAGTTACACTTTGAGTCTTATTCTGAGATGTTTCCTTCACATGAAGCCATACTTAAAGTTCATTAAGTATTTTCATCTTTGTTACTGTATAATAAAATTATTCAGCACAGAGACAATGACAAGTGTTACATTTCTTCAGTTTACTTGGATGTGAAGAACCAGAGACAGTATCAAGTGGCATCCAAACAAAAGAAAGATGAATTTTTAACCTAACCTAAATAGAATAAAGCAAATAACTTAAAGGACAACTTTCCAGAAGAATACTGTTGCCAATACCACCACCTCAAAAATAGGCAAGTACAGTTTCTCAGGAATAATCCAGAGTCTTAGTTAGAACAAAGTCAAAGGTACACTAGTTACATTCTCAGGAACCAAATAAAGCCTCTCTGAAATGATAATAGGACAGAATTGATAAGCCAGTACTAATATAAGGCATATTCTACAAAAGTCATGTACTTCACTCTTAAGAATAGTCTTGACAGAGAAAGCATGATCTTATGCTAGGTGCACTTGACTAACATCAAGACTAATGGGTTCGGCTCCCAGTGTGTCTGTGTGCAGCCTTGGGAAAGCCACTGTTACTTATGCAGCTCAATTACATATCTATAAAGTGGTTAGTACACTTTTCTACATCCTGGAATATAAATTAGTATGTGAAGTGCTCAGTTGAAAAGCCTGTATTTATCCCTCTATGGCATTCTTAGTCTCTTTGCAGCCATTAATGTCTGCAGCCAAGAAGGGAGAAAAGTAAATAAAGTAGGAGACCATCTTTTCTTTAAGAAAAGATGTCTTCATTTTATATACTAAAGCCCAGCGTTTTTTAAATGGGAAACAGAGTGGTTGAGAGGCTAGAGCAGCAAGCCACAAATCAGGAGACCTGGGTTCTATTTCCAGCTCAGCTACTGGCCTGTCAAGTGTTCTTGGACAAATCACCTCACCTCTGACTTAGTTTCCCAGTCTATAAAATGGAGATAGTGATATAAACCTCCTTTGTAAAGAGGATGGAGATCTAATTAAGAAAAAAGTGCTGATATTAACCAGAAACTTTCCTGATATAAGAATGTGATTTTTAATTACTATTGTTACACACACAAGATTATGGTCGTGACATGATAGAAATTTTTCATTTGCCACACTGCAGAGTTTGACAGCACTTTATGTATAGGAAGATACCTTTATAATGATTTCTTAAAAAAGAAAAAAGCATGAATGAGACACATTGAAAATTTGGCTAGGATATTCAGAGAGAAGGGTGGTAGTACTTTGACTAATTGATGAAGTTGTCCAGATTTCCAGTTTCCATCCAATTATTTTTAAACATTTGCAGATTTTGTAATTCCTTCAAATGGAGTTCACAATACAGAAAAAAATTCCAAGCCATTCAGGATTTTCAATACAGGCCAGATCTATTCCCTTTATTAAAGGGAAGAGGAAGATCTTGCTAAAAGCTCTGGTGGGCACCATACGAGATTTACTTTTTACAGGGAACATGCCCTTGCTTTAAGACATGGATGGTGAGTACAGATGGTGATGTGTGCCAGGAAAATACCCAGAGGAAGGAATAAGTGACTGGCAGCCCTTGTAGTCTTTACCAGCGCTTTCCTAGGTGGCTGTGAACCAGCCGCAGCAACACTGCCCGGTGCCCCAGCACAGCTTTCCGGGGCTCACGCACTGGAGAAGAGGGCAGCTCTGGCTCTCCCAGAAGCGGGGGGACACAGGCCTGCGGCCTGGCCGCACCAAGGTTACAGCGGTAGAGCCAGGCCCGGGGCGCCCCGGCCGTGACGCGCTAGGGGTGACAGTGAGCTACCCGGGCGCGGGGCGGGGCAATCGGACCCGGAGCACCTGGGACCCGCCACAAGCCGGGAAGGAGCCGAGACTGGGCGCGTCTCCCCCGCCCTGTGCCCTTCCTTGCCCTCCAAACAGCACCGGAGAGGCCCGCTGGAGGCGGCCCCTCCCCAGCCAGGCCGACGTGCAGAGTGAGGGCGGTCCCCAGCCCCAAGCTCCGGCGGGCAGACCTCGTTCCACCCCCACGACTGAGGGACTCGGGACGGCGGCAGCGGCCTCCCTTCCAGCTGCTCCATTTACCTTCCGCGACAGCGGCGGCCGCTAGGCTCCTCCTGGGGCTGGGCGGCTCGGCGGGGTCCGGGCGCTTCCTCACGCCGTCCTGGAGCAGCTGCAGCTGGGGCGCGTGGAATGGATTGAGGCGGGCGAGCGGCGCGACGGACGAGAACATGGCGGCCTGGGGGGGAGAGGCGGACACGGAGCGGGAGTTAGCGGGGGCCGCGCGCTCGCAGGGGCACAGACCGCAGCCAGCAGGACCCAGAAGCCCAGTCCCGCGCGCTCCGGGGAAGAGCACGCGCCGGCTCGGCTCGGCCCAGCTTACTGACACTCACCCTCTAAAATGGCGGCGGCGCCAGCTCCAAGTTCCGCTGCTCCACCGGCAGCTCAGCTCAGAGACTGACTATCGACCCTGCTCAATGACTTTGTCCTTCTCCGGCGCAGGGGGCGGGGCAGCCGGCCAACAAGCGGCGATGTGATTGGTGGAGAAGCTCCGCGGACAGGCGTCACCACGTTGACGTCTTCGAAAAAAAAAACACCAATCCTGTCTTCTCACGCGTGCGCACTCCTGGCCGGTGGGAGGGGCAGAGCGAGTGATTGACTTTCCTCGGACCATTGAGGCCCTGGGACGAGCCCAAACTGTTGCGTGCGCGGGGCTGATGGGGTGACGCTGGTGGCGTCAATGGAAGCGGAAAGGAAAGTGTCGTGGTCCTCGTCCACTTCTGTGTCTACACGGGTGACATCTTCCTGGTGGTTTTAAAGCCATCGTGGCGCGGGCTCTAACGGGCCGTTCCTGCGGCCTTGGCCGGTTGTGACTTCCGTGTAGTTGGGCCAGATGTAGAACCAGGCAGAAAATGCCCCGCCCCTGCCGATTAGCCAGACTGGAAAGGCCGGTGCAAGGTACCCCAGTAAAAATGTACCTGATTGTTAGCTCCAGTGTCTGCCCCCCAGAAGCCCGTCTGGCCAGGCCGGCCAGTCCACTCATCCTGAGTATGGAGAAAACCTAGGACCTTGCTACCTTGTATACCTCTGGACTGGACAGCCCCTGAGTTAGGAAATGTTGAGTTTATCATCGCTTTTGTGTTATAACAATGTAATCATGCCCAAGGTGTTTACTAAGGCTGCCAGAAATAAGTTGCAAAGAAATATCTCTGTTATTTGAAGTGTGCGAGTGTTCTTGGGAACCTCCAAAACTAGAGCCTGAAGAGCCTAATACTTGGAGCACCACAGTATTCATCGCCAAGGTTGTGATAAATCTATCACGGTACCAGATAGCTACAGGCTGCCGTACTGTACTGCACGCACAGCAATGACCTGAGATCAGTTACAATATCTGTTATGCATTCCCCTTCCCTGTCATCTTTTATTGTCTGTTTCTATTATCCTCTCATATTTCTTTCTGTCCAGTTTATATTACTTCACTCTCTGGCCCTGTTTACACTAAGGGAAAAGAGCAATGAAAAAAAAAAAAAAACCAGAGAAAAAAAAAAAACACCAAACCCATAAGCTGAAACAACTTCATTTTGTGTCTACAGCACCTTGTATCAACATATAACTGTCAGACATTTTACAAGAGTCAATTGGAAGCAGTTGGTTCAGTGCCAAAACCAAGAGCCTAATTCTTCACTGCTTTGCACCTTGTGTGGTCATTTGCACCTGTGAAAAGTAAGTGTAAAATTAGAATTCTCCACTCACATATACTAGTGGTAGTATTTTACATCCACTTTGTATTCACTTTTGCACAGATGTAAATGACTACCTCAGGAACCAGTAGTGGAGAATCAGTTCCAATGTCTTTAGTTCATTTCAGGTCTGAAGCAATGCATTCTGCAGCTATTTCTGCCCACTGTAAACAGGAAGCTGTAAGCTGCACAATTTCAGATTGTCCTCCTGATCTCCTTGCCCCATCAGATCTTTTGGTAAACCACGCTTATGTTGACATAAGAGTATTCACATGAGAGGTTATACCAGTATAATTATATCTCTGTAACTTGGTAACATTTCCCCATATATACAAGACCTTATTCTAATGTCCAGAACATATCCCATGGATAAGAAAGAACTGTTAAATATTAGAGGCCAACTGAGGTGATTAAGAAAATGTTTTTTTATCACAAGGAAGCACTTTAGAGCTAACATTCTAGATTGGCTCTGGCACAGAAATCACAGTTATTGTGATTACAGAAAAATAGCTCATGGGCTTTAAGTGAGATGCATTTCCAGCTTTTTTATGGACCAAGTCTATGTAACCTATAATAAAATATATGCAAGTATCAGGAAAAAATGGATGAGACTGAGCTGGATTCCTTGACATATTGTACAGACTGAAAAATTCATAGTTAAAGCTGTTATAGAACACCAGCTTTGCAGCACAATTTACTGTTTGGTTCTATTAACAGAAGGTGGTGTTACATAAAGTAGGGAAAATATTCATATATCTACTGTGAACTAAATACACTGCAAGTTACTCAAACACTGAGAATTTCCTCCCATGTTTATTATTTTTTTGCCTCTACTGATAAATCTGTTTGGGATTTACTTTCTGTGTATGTAGCCAATTTGCAGACCTCCTCATTCTGTATATATTTTATTAAAAACAAAAAGTAAATATCTATTATAACAGTTATAGGTATCATCCTATTCAGCCTCAGCTAACCCTCACCTTCAAACTGGTGCACAATAGCAAGTACTGTAAGTACCAAGGAGGAGCACAAGTACAGTTGTGTTTACTGTTATGTTTATTTTGCTAGGGGAATTCTCCAGGGAGGGTAGAAACAAAGGGTAAGGGAAGGGAATAAAGATACACAAATACAATTAAAAATGGTAGGCACTGAGTACCTGATCCTGACCCACTGAAATCAATAGGAGATATATCAGTGACCTTCATGGTTGCAAAATAGAGCTCTAAGAGAGAGTGAAAAATAACAGGTGGAGAAATGCATAAGAAAGAAAGGGCAGAGAAGGGTAAAACAGAAATTCAAGAGGAAAAAGATGAGAGACTGCAAAGAGAGACAGCCAAAGAGCAACTGTTAATGGTAACTACTGATACTGATTTACTTTAACACGCACATAATTTGTGCTCCTCACAAAAAAACTGGCCTTTTGTGTTCAAAATGCATCAGCCTGACATCACTATTTGGTGACACCCTTCTTGCTCTCTGTCTGTCAGGTACAAAACTAGGCACGATGGTTGGTGAATCAGTTTTTTCAGACTTTTCTGCATTACAAATTTTATTTTTTTGGAAGCAACGTATTATAGCACAGTTTAGTTTTGCCGATATGGACAGACCAAACTTTTTTTAACTTATGAAACAAAAGACGGTTACTCACCTTTGTAACTGTTGTTCTTCGAGATGTGTTGCTCATATCCATTCCAGTTAGGTGTACGCGCCGCGCGTGCACATTCGTCGGAAAACTTTTACCCTAGCAACTCAGTGGGCCGGCAGGTCGCCCCCTAGAGTGGCGCCACCATGGCGCTCCATATATACTCCTGCCGGCCCACCCGCTCCTCAGTTCCTTCTTGCCGGCTACTCCGACAGTGGGGAAGGAGGGCGGGTGTGGAATGGATATGAGCAACACATCTCGAAGAACAACAGTTACAAAGGTGAGTAACCGTCTTTTCTTCTTCGAGTGATTGCTCATATCCATTCCAGTTAGGTGAATCCCAAGCCTTACAAAGGCGGTGGGGTCGGAGTGAAATGTGGCAGAATAAAACTGCTGAGCCAGAGGCTACAGCCTCTCTTGACTGCTGAACCAGGGCCTACTGCGAAGCAAAGGTATGGACCGAGGACCAATGGAGCTTCACGACAGATCTCGTGGGTAGAAACACGAGCCAGCAAGGCGGCAGATGAAGCCTGAGCCCTGGTAGAATGCATGTTGATGTGGCTTGGGGAAATATGAGCCAAATCATAACAAGTGGGGATGTCCGCCATCACCCCAGATGAGATCCTCTGAGAGGAGAACAAGCAAGCCCTCCCTTTGGCCCGCTACCGGGATAGAGCTGGGGCACCTTAGGAAATGGTTCTGTCAGCACAATATAATGCGAGCACTCCACAGATGTCCAAGGAGTGCAACGGTTGTGCCCATTGCGTTGAACTGTGGGTAACATGAAAAGCCAAAACCACCTTAGGGAGGAAAGCCGGGTGCGGTCATAACTGCACCTTGTCATTGTGAAACCTAGTGTACGGCGGAACCCCCGTAAGAGCTCTGATCTCAGAGACCCGTCTGGCCAAGACTAGGTTGAGGTCCCAGGTCGGGGCTGGGCGGCGCACCCGAGGGTGCAAGCGCTCCAAGCCCTTGAGGGACCTCGAACCCATAGAGCGTGAGAACACTGAACGTCCATCTCAGCCTGCTGGAAGGTAGAGATGGCTGCTGAGTGTATCCTCAGCGCTGATACCGCCAGGTCCTGCCGCTGAAGGCCAGAGGCAGGCCAAACAGAGGGGATCGAGACCTCAGCAGGAGCAAGATCGAGCGTATTGCAGCTGTAAAAGAAACGCTTCCACCTGGCCCGGTACGTTGACCAGGTGGAAGGCTGCCTGTCACCCCGACTCAGGTACGCAGCAGCCACCGTGAGGCGAAGAGGCTGCAGGTCCGAGTGACGAAGCCTGTCGTTGCCCTGAGTGATGAGGTCTGGGCTGACAGGCTGAGTAACGTGGTATGTCAGCGCTGCCTGGACCATTCTGGAGTGATCATGATGATGCACGCTCTGCCCCTGCGGAGTTTGAGCAGGACCTAATGAACCAGTGGGAACAGTGGGAAGGCATAATGCAGTTGGCCTTTCCACGGCATCAGGAATGCGTCCAAGATCGATTCCGAGGAGAGATCTTGGAAGGAGCAGAACACCTGGCATTTCCTGCTCTCGCGGTGAGCGAACAGGTCTGTGTGAGGAAACATCTCCACTTCCGGAAAGCGGGACGCCTCACATGGGGCAGAGTGATCACTCGTAAGGCAGGAAAGACCTGCTGAGGCAAAGAGTTAGGACGTTCCAAACGCCTGGGAGAAAGGACGTCGCCAGCTCCATCGAGTGGGCCATGCCAAAGACCCGGAAATGGATGGCCTCCTGACAAAAAAGGGGGGGGAGGACTATGTCCCCCCTGAATACTTATGAAGCACCTGGTCGTTGTGTTGGCTGTAAACACCGAGATACAACGGCCTCGCAGCTGCCGCTGGAACCCCTGGCATGCCAGGCGGACTACTCTCAATTTTTGGGGCATTGATGAGGAATGCCAGCTCCCTAGAAGACCAAAGGCCTTAAGCCCAGAGGTGACTATGAACACTCGAGCAGAGAGATGAGGCGTCCGCCGTCAGGGGCAGTGAGCCGGACTTGGAGAGGACGGAGGCGGAGCTTGGCGTGTTTGGTTACAAACTTGCGGGCAACCATGGACCCAGGAGACTGAGACAAGAACGAGCTGAGGTCGTTGGGAAAGCCTTCAGACCTCAGATGATTGTTGCCATCGCCTAAAATCTCAGTTGCGATAAGCAGGCTCCGGCTAGGTAGGAGACCAGGATAGCCCCTAGGGAGCCCAACCTCTGCGTGGGGACCAGAGTGGATTGCTCTATAATAAACAGCAGGCCTTGACCTGTGAATAAGACCGTGGCGATGCCCACGCGCTGAGTGGTTTGTGTCTCAGAGTCTCCGTGGATAAGCGAATCGTCCAGATACGGAAAAACGCATATCCGACATCAGCGACGGTAGGCGGCGACTATGGCCGTAAACCGGGAGTATTGACAGTCGGCTATAGAGCGGAGGCATCTCCCGTGCGGAGGGAAGATGGCATTGCGAAAGTACGCGTCCTTCATATCCAGGGCGGCACAGTAGCCCCCAGGAGGCAAGGATGGAATAATGGTTCCCAGGGATACCATGCAGAACTCCAACCTTATCCTAACCCGGTTGAGTCCGTGCAGGACCAAGAAGGTCTGAGACCTGTGTTCGAGTGGGGGACTAGGGCATAACGGGGGTAAAACCCCTTACCTCTTTCGTCCGCTGAAGTGGGACAGGGCTGGAGCAAATTAAAGGTGGTACCTATGCTCCATCGTGCGCAGGACCCAGCGATCTGAAAGTAACTGGGGCCATGCCAGGAGAAAGCGGGATCGGGATCCCGTCCTGCGACTGGTACACCGCCCTCAGGTGAACCTTGGAAGGTCCGACTTTGGTCCCAGTGGTAATTGCGAGGGACCTTGACTTTGGCTCTTTAGGGGTCTTGACGTTCGTCTGCGACCACCTTGGCCCTGCCGTTTGCCAGAGTTCTGCCTCTGGCTAGGCACAGAGTATGGCGGCTGGGGCCAGAAAGGCCTGCGTTTGGTCGCTGGCGTATACATGCTGAGACGCATTAGGACCCTATTGCCCACCAGACTTCGCAGTCTGGGGCTGTCTCTGCCGCGAAGATGCCTTTACCAACAAGGGGTAAATCCTGAATGGCATACCGCAGCTCCGGCCGGAGGTTTAAAACCTGAAGCCATGAAATGCACCTCACGGCGACACTCAAGGCCAGAGTGCTGGCCGCAGAGTCTGCTGCGTCCAACGAGGCCTGGAGGGACGCTCTGGGAACCTTCTTTCCCCCCGTCCTCCAAGACGGCAGCGAACTCCAGGTGGAAGTTTTGAGGGAGAAACTCCTTCACTCAGGTGCTATAATTATCGCAGCTAAGCAAGGCTTGTTGCTTTGCTACCCCGAGCTGCAGGGCCCCTGCAGAGTACACCTGGCGGCCAAGCCTGTTCATTCGCCAAGCCTCTTTCTGCTTCGGGGCTGGCGCCCGCTGGCCATCATATCAGGATCGTGGTCCTGAGCATAAAATCTGCGCATATGGGATGACACGGATGCGTGTCCGGACGGCCATGGAAGTACTAAAAGAAGGCACAGGCAGAGTCTCTGACTCACTCGGACCTTGCCCAACTCGGCACCGGGGACCGGCATCGGGAGGCGTATCGGTACCTGGAACGAGATCCAGACCCGCAACCAGAACGGTGTCGGGAGGTCGACCGAGATCTCGAGGCTCGGAGAAGGGCTACAGGAGTCAAGGTACCTGCCCCGGTGCCAGAGGTCGGAACGGTGCCGATAGCGGGTCGGCGAACGGGATACCGACCGGTGCAGCGAGTGCGACCAGTACCGAGGAAAACAGCACCGGGACTGCCAGTGGTGTCCGGCGTGCCGACAGGACTTGGAGTGTCTGCGGGACCGTGATCATGAACGGTGCCGCTCTGCTGTGCTGACAGGGGACAGTCCCCTGAAGAGTCTGTATTACCCGTACCGGCGGTGCCCGGGTCAGGCAGCACTGACTCTGTCATGGCGCTGAGAGCCCTCGCCGTTGGTAACATCTCCGGCGTGAAGGGAACAGCAGGCTCAACCACAGTGCGTACTGGGGAGCTGTCAGGCACCGGATTCGACGGCCCTCGTGGGACCGGGATCCACGGTACCGAGGTCATCAGAGCTTCGGTAGGTGTCGGTGCCGGGCGATCTGAGTTAGATAAGCTGTCTGGCCGCGGTGCCGTCAGCACTGAAGCAGCGGGAGTAATACGCTCAACCACGGCGCGTGCCGGGGAGCCGTCGGGCACCGGATTCGATAGCCCTTGTGGGACTGGAATCGACGGTGCCGATGTTGTCGGTGCCTCAGAGGCGTCGGTGCCGGGCAATCTGACTTAGACTAGCCCTCTGGCTGCGGTGCCGTTGGCATGGAAGCAGCCGGAGCAGGAGCTCAACCACGGCGCGTGCCGGGGAGCCGTCAGGCACCGGATTCTACGGCCCTTGCGGGACCGGGATCGACAGTGCCGACGTCGTCGGTGCCGGGCGAGCCATCTTAGACGAGCTCTCTAGCTGTGGTGCAGTTGGCACAGAAGCAGCAGGAGCAGTAAGCTCTACCACGGCGCGAGCCGGGGAGCTGCCAGGCACTGGATTCCGTGGTCCTGGGGGACTGGAATCGACGGAGCCGAAGTCATCGGTGCCTCTGCAGGTGTCGGTGCCGGGTAACGCAACTTAGGCGAGCTCTCTGGCTGCGATGCAGGTGGCACGGAAGCAGCGGGAGCAGGGGGCTCAACCACGGCGCGTGCCTGGGAGCCGCCAGGCACCAGCAGGAATCGTAGGCTCTCTCGACCTCGGAAGAAGGGAGCGGTGCCGAGTCGACATCGGTGCCGGCGACGGTCGGTGCCGAAAGGCCTTGGTAGTACCGGCGGGGTCCGGTGCCGAGGAGGCGCTTCTGCCCGCCGCTTGAACATCGCTCGGCGCCCAAGGTGGAGGGGTAAGTGAAAGTCCCGCACCTTTTTGTTCTCGGCTTAAAAGCCTTGCAAATGGGGCACTTATCTGTCAAGTGTGATTCCCTGAGGCACTTCAAACAGGAGTCATGTAGATCTCTCTTCGGCCGCGGCTTCTGGCAGGCCGGGCCCCTTTTAAAACCCGGTGAGCCATGCATGGCTCCGGCACTGGGCTCATGGAAGGGGCTACTTCCTGAACCCCGCTAACTAAACTAACCATGTTAGCAAAGAAAACACGTATAACCATACAAATATATATATAAAAGGGTTATAACTGCATAATTATATACGAGAAAACGAGTAGCTAGGGAAGTGGAGGTCAGCTAAGCCGCGCTCCACTGTTCCAACGACCGACACGGGCGGTAAGAAGGAACTGAGGAGCGGGTGGGCCGGCAGGAGTATATATGGAGCGCCATGGTGGCGCCACTCTAGGGGGCGACCTGCCGGCCCACTGAGTTGCTAGGGTAAAAGTTTTCCGACGAATGTGCACGCGCGGCGCGTACACCTAACTGGAATGGATATGAGCAATCACTCGAAGAAGAACATAACAATACTGTAAAGACTTGGGCAATAGCCTGAATCTGCAACATCTTTTTAACAGCCAATCCCAACCCCACCTCACCCCTAGTACAAACTGTTATAAACACAGTGGCCAGAAATGGTAACAGTTGTAGTACACAGACAAGTGTCACAGGAGGATGAAAGATAATTGCTAACCTTTCTTCTGAAAACTTCCAACTGGTTTGATTTTAAATTAAATTTAATGTTAATTGCCTTAGAATCACAGTGTTGTTGTTTTCTGTATTTCTTTTGATTGGTGTAAATTTTTAGCTGTTACATTATCTGGAAATACTATTTTGCGGAGGTATGCTCCAACATGAGCCTTGTACTTCCATTAAAACCTTGCAGGTTTCTCCTGGAGAGTGGGCAGAAGGTAGGAGCATGTGTTTTTATTATTTATGCATACCCTATATATTTCTTAGGTTTTAGGAGCAGATAGCTTCTCCTTCCATTGTCAGGAGGGGATATTGAGTTTTGGGGTATTTGAGCTGACCATTTGACTGCTTTAAGTGTGGATTTGGAAAGGCTGGTCACTGAATTTGAAAATTTCTGTCTGTATCTGCATTAACTTTGTTTATTACAAAGGCATTCCGTCAAAATGTAGATACAGGAAAGGAGGACACAGGAACAGCTATAATGCAAGATTTAAAATAAGATTCTTCTTTCTATTTGCTATTCTTTGTTAAAATTCATATTCTGATGTTACCTTTCACTCTTCTTCCTCCTCCTTAAAGCAGTTGATTTTCAAACGACACCCCTCTCAGAGGATTTCTTGGTTGTTGACCAAAATAACTAAAATCATATGTACTGAAATTTGATTGTCTTCAGAGATGGCTTTTGTAGACCTTAAAACTCCAGTCCTGTATCTCATACCCCTACCCCAAGTTGAAATGTAAAGGGAAAATATCACCTATCATGTTGGGGGAGGAGGAGGGTGAGAGAGCAAGAGAATGTTTCTAGCCCTTGCAATGATAACCTTGAACATGCTAAACAGTACAAGCCTGGGTCACTGATTTCCCTTGAGAAGGTTATTCACAGTCTCCTCACAGTGACTCAGGGCTGTCCTTTGGGAACTGGAAAAAACATAGTAATAGGTCCCTTGGTTTTTAGGAAGACCTCATCTTAGTTCACAGCTGCAGGAGGCAGTGCCACCCAGACTACTGCTGTGGTGGTAGTGCTGCCACAAACACCCTGCCAATCGAGGCATGTCCTCTGCTGAGCAGCTATATGACCTCCAGCCACAAACAGGGGCCTTTCTATAGGATGAGAGGCAGCATGGTCTAACGGAATAAAAACAGGATTGGGAACAGGGAACTAATCTCAGTTCTAATACAAATCCCCACTGGAGCCTTTGTGAAATCACGTAGGTCAAACTTCTCAAGCAAGGGAGCCTAAAGTTAGGAGCCTGAATTCAAATATGCTGAGCACCCATGGTTCCTATAAGTAGGTCTGATCACACTGGCCAAAATTCCTGTACAGTTAGGGACAGGTGACAAAAATGTTCTTTTTAATCCATTCTCCTGACCTTGACAGAACTATGATGCTAAGACCCCATATCAGCTTCACACTGATGCATTGCAGAGACTGCCTTGAGCCCTAGCAGTCACAGAGATGAGTGGGATATGGCTGGTGGAAATTCTAAGCCATTTCTTGGTATGGAGTGGTTCACACATCAGCCATGCAAGCTGCTGCAGTCCTGAGGGTGTAGTAACAGCAATGGCACACCTCTGTTGCCAATCTGCAGCAAGATCCTTTCATCTCACTGGGTCCCAGGGAACTTCCCAGTGTGCAGCCTGATTAACTCATAAGTGCCTTAACTTCAGGGCAAAGTCAGACTGCATTGCCGGAGCAAGATGACGTGTAGGTGAACAGCCAGCCAGAAAATGTGGTACTGTCAAGGCTATCTTGAGTGAACCAGATTGGGCAGGTTCCAGTGTGCTCCAAGTAAGGCAAGGTCAGCTGAAATAGAGCTGAATTCTGTGCATAGTTCACTTCTGGCAGGGGGATAGCGTGTCATGCAATTCAAATTGTGAGGTTTAAAATACAGCAGGCTGTTTTGGTACTCAGTACACGGTAAAGAAAACTTTGAAATGAACTCTTCTATCCTGTAATGAGTTCTCTTGCATGTCCTGGTGTAGTCATGTGCATCCCAGGAACTCTAGGAAACATAGTTTTATCCAACAGGGAAATGCTGATTTTCTCACTCACAAAACAGTGGAATAGTTTAGTAACTGCTAACTGTAATGAGTATTAGGGCTGTGATTCTATAAGTTACAGATAAAACAAACAAACCAAACCAGATCCACTTAATTTATTTGGAGAAGTTTACCTGTTAAACATGTTAATTTTGTCCATGATCACTCAGATTTAGTGTCTGATTTGATAAAAATATGGTGTGTTCTCGAAAGTTGTAATTTGAGCTTTATAAAAAATCCATACTATTCTTTGCTTTCTTACACACAGAGCAAAGGTAGTTATTTATGTGATGAGGACATGAAAACATATTAACTTGTGATATCAAAAGCAGTAAGGTTCACAGTGAGAGCAGCTATATTAAATCAAAATTGTATTTGTATCCATTCAGATATGTAATGAGCAGAGCCAATATAATTTAATATTTTGTACATGTAGATTTCCATAAACTTATCTTCTGATTAGTAGAGGTCATATTTCAACTGCAAAGGACATTCAAATTACTTTGAATGTCTTTACATTGAATATTATGTATTGCACTATGCAATTTGGTGGATCTATGACTAGGAAAAAATGGACATCCATATTTACAACATATACTTGGTTTAATTTAATACTATTCTTTATCATAGGTGTCAATAGGAAAGAGGAATTCTTGCGGAGTTTGCAGCTTAGTAGATTTTACGTTGTGGGCTTTGCCAAACACATGAGTTTGCAAACTTCCTCCTTGCAAACCTTTTTTTTCTTCCAAAGGAACATGATTTTCGTTACAGGAGCTCTGTGCAATGCATTCAAATCTATCTTCCCAAGTAGCCCACCTCTCACCTGTTGTATAAATACTTTTTAAGACATTCTCTCCCCTACTCCTAATTTTCCCACCCTGTGAGTTTCTCTGTATTTGTTTTTCCTACTCTGCATCCTTTTTGCTTCATCTTCCTCCCTAATTTTATACTGCATTTTCTGCCATGAAAAAAAAGGAGTCTTGCCTAGCTTGCATACAAAGTCAAGACGGTTATACCTTAAGTCAAGCTTTTGGACCCACAATGTTAGAGAGTTTAGTTAAGCAAATGAGTTTGACCATCCCTAGTAATTTGAAAAATAAGGTTTGTTAGATGTTTATATGAAGCGTATGGGTATTCTATTGTGCCACATTTATGGCCATTTCAATGTCAGTTAGACTTAGACAAGTCCTAAGTTATACCTTTGACCGTGTTTATGCATCTGTGAAGACTTGCTGTTCCATAGGCAAAAGGCAACCCTAGCTTTCTTCCTACAGATAAAATAGACTTCTAGCAGAAAGGAGAAATATATTTTGCTTATTAAGGAATAGCATAACAGGGCTTGTTTGTGATTGTTTTAAGCCGTGTCATTAAATCAGGCTGGTAACCAATGTTAATTGTGGACTCACATTATGGAATTGAAGTTTTGGCAATGTAGGGGTTATCCAACCTCCCATGGAGAATTAAAACCAGAAACAAATTGCCAAACACAAGTTTTGACCTGCCCTGAAAATTGCTGATTATACCTAGGTTTTTGGCCTACCTAGTGTGCAATGTTTTGAGAAATCACATGGCTTTTATCTACAGGGTTTGTGTTTGTAAAAATCTGCTCTCAATTTCACAAGATATTTCCTCCCTGAAATGACCTCTGAGGGAAGATTGAAAAAAAATGGATTTGTTTAGTCCGGAAAAGAGAAGACTGAGAGGGGACATGATAACAGTCTTCTAGTACATGAAAGGTTGTTACAAGGTGGAGGGAAAATTGTTGTTCTTAATCTTTGAGGATAGGACAAGAAGCAATGAGTTTAAATTGCAGGGGAGGTTTAGGTTGCACATTGAAAAGCTTCCTGTCAGGGTGGTTAAGCACTGGAATAAATTGCCTCTGGAGGTTGTGGAATCTCCATCACTGGGGATTTTTAAGAGCAGGTTAGACAAACACCTGTCAGCCATAGTCTAGATTATACTTAGTCCTGCCATTACTGCAGGGGACTGGACTCTTGAGGTCCCTCCCAGTCCTATGATTCCCCCATCTACATGCTGAAGACTAAATGAAAGAACCTCCACTGGGCAACTCCCTATCTTAGGCAGTCACTTTATTCTATGCTTGACATTTTCATGCCAGTTTTGACTTTGAGTACCTCTGTTTGCCAGAAGCTGGGAATGTGCAATAGGGGATTGATCACTTGATTACCTGTTCTGTTCATTCCCTCTGGGGCACCTGGCACTGGCCACTGTTGGACACAGGATACTAGGCTAGATGGACTTTTGATCTGACCCAGTAGGGCCATTCTTGTGTACTATATTATGCAATGAATTTTTCTGCTTTGTTTCTTCATAGAAGGTTTCTTTATAGAAGAGGCAATCTAGTATACGCTAATTGTCAGAAATTTACATTTTAGTACCCTAAAAAATGTTGTGGTACATTACCCAGTAGATCAAACAGATCAAGGCAGGAAATGAACTAGGGTGGCCTGTATGACAATGCAGCATACTAACAAGTAGCCTAAGGAACTAATCTCCCACCCTACAATTGACAAATGCCTTCAAGGCTTCAGGACCAGAGTGGGATTTGATCTGAGACCTCTTGGAATAGTAGAGTCCTGACCACTAGGCAATCTCCACACTCCTAAAGTTATTAGTCACTCTATATCAAATGTAGCAGTCCACAAAGTAGTTAAGTTTCAATACAAGTCTGAATATAACTTTTCAGGCTGGGAGCTGTGGGAATCTAGACCAATCATTAGTGAACAACACTGTCATGCATGAATGAATGAAAGCTACACCTTAAAGTGGTAGACTCCAAAGAAAGATACCCCATTCCTTTCATATATATTTTTGCAATAGATTTAGGAGCCTAGTCAATTAGCTGCTTTGGAAAATTTTACCCTAAGCCACTTTTGAAAATGGCACTTGGGCACCTAATACTTCTTGGAAGTCAAGAGGTCTGAGGAGCCTAAATCATTTAGCTGCTTCTGAAAATTTTATTGGCATGGAGACTTTCCCTAAAAGCTTGTAATTTAGGAAGTTTGAGGACTAGATCTACCAAAAACAAAAACTTAGGCACCTGCCACTTTTGGTGACACAAAGATCCTCAAAACACTCTCTCAGCTACTAACTCTGTAGGCAGCTAGAGTTCTACGGCACTTGTTTCTGCCAGTGAACATGCACACAGCCACTTCAGTTTAGGTGCCCATCTCACACATACATCCCAGCAGAATCCTAATTCAGTGTTTCTCCTGCCTAAGTAGTAGGCAAGCATTGCCCATTCCCATACAAAACAGCCAGAGGCTGTGCTTCCCTTATAGATCAGTGGTTAGAACATACATGCTGGTGGGACACCATAGTCAATTGGCCCACTGTCTGATATGGATAAAGGGTTTGAATTTGGGTCTCTTCCCTTCCCCCTCAGGAAAGTACGCTATAGCCCAGTGATTAGGGCATCATGGAGCAGGCCTCATTCTTTCTTGTTTCACAGTGTATAAAATAATCAGAGCACAGGGATTGGAAGCCCAGTCTTCCACATCACTTGAACCACTGGCTAGAAGTTTCTTAAAAAAAAAAAAAAAGTTTGTTGGTTTAAAGTGTACAGGTACTGGGCAGTGTTGGTGGCCTGTACTACATAGGCCAGATTACATGTTTCAGTGGCCGTAACTCCCTGATTAAGGCATTCCAAGATGTAGTAAGTGCTTAACTTCCTCAGGGATGAGGGCCAAGCCCTTTCCTACTGGCTACCTTAGGTGATTTCCCAATCAGTGTTCTGGCTTTCAGAAATCTCATTCTTAGGTGCCTAAATCTCTCCTTGCATTGGGCAAGGTGGTCTGTATATTCTACTGAGGAGCAAGGCTCCTACAAGTTAGGCATTGCAACTCAGCATTGCAGCACTTTAGTCCCTTTATGGATCTAGCCAATAGCCCACTCCTGCATGTTGGAGAAATGAGATGAAGTTGAAGTTGACTAGTATCGGTGTTACTCCTTTGATAGCTGATCTTTACTGGCTTATTTTTCTATAAGTGCTCAAGGACCTTCACTTCTACTGCAATCCTTTGCAAGTGCACATGGTCAGCACCTTTAGAAAGGTTACATGCTAGTTACCTGATAAAGAGTGACTCATCTCATAGATGAAAGTGAGTATACTTAATTATTTGCCTTCTATAAATACTGAATACGTGAAAGGATTCATTCATAATGCCATAAATGAGTGCCATTAATCCAATATAATGTACAGTTATGGTGTTTCTGCTGTAGCTTTAGAAGGTGTATATAAATCTCTAAAGCAAGCACAGCTGAATGAAACGAATTGTACATTCAGTGAATGTCATTTAATTAAAAAAAATTAAACAGTTTGGAGACAGATCAATACACAGTATTTCTTTTTGTAAAGCTACACCAATCCGTAATAGGTTTTCTGTGCCACAGCAAGTGAAGTTAGTTAAACCTCTTGGTTCAGTAAAAGCAAAATGGAGCAAAGCCCATCTTGGTACATATAGGTAAAGAAAGAGGCTCAATTAAGAATTACTGTAAACAAGACATTTCCCCAAAACAAAGAGGGAACTGGAATTTCTGTTAATGATTATTACACAGTGAAATTTTATTTTGGGAATGTTTAAAAATTTTACTTCAGTGGCAGAGAGCTTCAGAATGTTATATATTTCTACACATTTTAGATTAGAAGCAAAAGCAAAGCCCTTCATATAGAATATGTTCCAGCAATACCACAAGACAGCACATTAAAAGTGACTGATTTCAGTTCTTATGAAAATAAGCACTGAAGTACACATTACATCTTTATTTTTCCACAGTTTGACACCAAAAAATTAATGTTTTCTGTTACAATTTTCTAGAGGATGAACACAAGTTTTACTATTTCATTAAAAACAGAAATTAAAAGAATTAAAGCATTTATTTTAGAGACAAAACTAGTGCTTTGCTACCAAAAATAAGTAAAAGTTGCCTCAAGTACATAGCAAAAAAGTTTCCATAAGAGCAACTATGAACTAAATATTACATTGTATCTAGTTACAGTAAAAAAAGAAAGATACAACTATATTAATTTATATCTTAAGCTTTTTAAAAAGTACCACTTTTATAAGGTTACAATTGTAATTTTGTTTAGAATATGTAATATGTTGCAGACTTAAGTGCACCAATTTTATACATTCACTTTATATTCTATTTGTATTTCAGACTTCACTGGGTGTGGAAAAATCAGTTGCCTGTAACTAGGTTATGGAATTTAGAATGTTTAGACACATTTCCACTGAAAAAAGAAAATCAACTGAATCCAAGATGAGTAATTTTAACCTAAATTAAAAGTCAAAGCATAACAATGCCCTTTTCACATCAAACATGAAACTTCATGATATAGGGAGTATCCAAGATGAGTATAGAATCAAAGCATTTTTATGTGAACATCTGCAAGAGTATAATTCTTAAGCTGTGGGAAAGACTTGACAAATTTTGTTTGAAGAACCTAGCCCTGCAGTAATTTTTTCTGCAGTCTGAATCATTCTGGTGAAAGGTTTAAGATGTAGCACAGCGCTTTAGACTTTGAGTCCTTCAATAAACAAAAAACTGATTCACAGAATATTTTGGTAGCAAAATTATATTTGATGCAAATTTTATTTTCACACATTACTAATAAATAAGTTCCTCTATAAAGAGATCTGTTGCCAATTAGATCTGTAATTATTAGGTTCCTACAACAGTATTGAGCACTAAAATTAAGAGCTACAATTAAAAAATGGATGTTATTCTTAAGTGGAGTTAGTAATGTTACTTAGACCTTACAGAAATGAATACAGCAGGGTTAGTTACATTTACTAAAAAGTTACAGTATTACAGAAGAGTTTATTGCCAGACTTTCCCTACAAGCTACAATATATCAAATTCAGCTGAACAGTTACAATAAAATGCATTCAGGAATGCATTTCCCTTTGTCAGGTTAATAATATCTCCTCCCTCCTCACCCCCATGTTGTGTAGTAGAGAAAAAAAGTACAACCTCTTTTCTGTACGTAGTCAAAGCATTTAAACACAGCTTCACATTTTACTACATTTTTGCCCTTTTCAGCTTCCAAGTTTGCAAAAACAAATATACAGTTTTTCAAAAATGAATTTAAAGATGTCCACATTAAAAAAATAAAGACTACAAAAAGTCCCAGAGATCTAAAAAATGTTACTCATATGGCACAAAGTTCTACTAGTCCAGAAAAAGTTACTGATGTCCATTTATACTGTTTATTTATGCTTCATTATTCAATTTGTCAAGTTGCAATCACAGTTGTAAGCAGTTCTTGTGACAACAGTAGGGAAGAAGTGTTTTTTTTTTCCTACAATTAAAAAAAACTGAGACCAAGTTGGGTGTCCCATAGGAGATGATCAATCAGTTGGGATGTCTGCCTCAGAGACACCAAGATATTTAGAAAAAGGATTTCCTTGGTTGGTTTCCATAGATTGATACACCACAAACAAGAAGACTGACACAACAACAAAAAGCAGAATCTTTATCCACATGGGAATGGAGCGTTTTTTTGTTATTGGTTTCTCTGGTTTGTCATCTGCTGAGGGAACATATTTTGAAATATATTTAGATGAAAAGCTTTCCTCCATTCTGAAATCACTGAGCTCTATAGGTCGGCCAGCAGCTCCTTTGATTGGTCTGCGGCAGCTAGCGCTGTTAATTAAAAAGAATAAATTAGTCACATGTTTAAGTGAGCAATCTAAAGTATATAAAAGTTTTAGTTTAAATGGATTAAGGATCTGTTAAGGATCAGAATACATGTCAGATACTCGATGTTAAGGACAGATTTCACTACTGCCCCTGAGTAAGCTTTCGGGCATATAGTTCATATTTTACTTTCTCTCTCTTTCCCAGCACTGGTGAAGGAGGAGTGTCTTTCAAACCCATATGCAGAAAGATTGATAGGATATACAAATAGCCAGACTTAGGTATCACGCAGCGCTGTCAAACAATGGAAAAAAAAATTGTGATTAATTGCTGTTTTATGTTATGGTTAAACAGAATATTAAATATTTTTTGATGTTTTCTACATTTTCAAATATATTCATTTCAATTACACAGAATGCTTGCCAAGGTGGACTGGATGAGGCTCCAGGAGTTGGCAAAAAGATTTTAGTGATCAGTGTCCTCTCTACTTAAGGGACAAAGAACTTTGGTAGAGATCTTAGCTCTCATCACTGTCCTCCTCCCTCAGGGAAGAAGAGTAAAGAGGTGGAGTTAGTCAAACCAGCAGTGCAAACAAGAAAAGCTGCTTTGGGCAGGACTAGTCTCCTTGCCCTACAATGCTACCACAGCAAGCAGATGATTCCATACTGATAAAGAGGAAGTCCCTGATTTTAGGGACATGGGGGCAGACATTCACTGATATCATTTCCTAACTATTAGAACATGTGCTTCTAAGGCATGCAGTGTTTAAAAGTAACTGCCCCATAAGTCCAGTTGTCTCTGTTGGGACATTTTAACTTCCAATAACAATGTCAATGCTTTCTGCACACCAGCAGTGAATACTCAACACTTCATTTCAATGAAGTGCAGTAAAAGCTGTGTTATCTAGCACTTCACCAACTGTAAAGTTCTAGAAATGGGCATGTCTGATATCTCCATTAAAAGTCCAGTTGTTGCAGGGCCGGCGGGCTCCCTACCTGGTTCCTCACAAGCTGCAACATGTCCCTGCTGCTCCTAGGTGGAGGAATGGCCATGGGGGCTTTGTGTGCTGCCCCTGTCCCGCTCCACACACTGGGGCTCTGCAGCTCCCATTGGCCACGAATCGTGGCCAACGGGAACTGTAGGGGCAGTGTCTGTGGGCAGAGGCAGTGCGCAGAATGCCTGGCCACGCCTCCACTTAGGAGCTGCAAGGACATACCACCACTTGCGGGGAGATGCCTGAGATGAGTGCTGCCAGATTTGGCACCCCAAAGCCTCTCCTGTGCCCCCTCCTGCACCCCCTCCTGCACCCATACTCCTTCATCCATCTGAGCCCCCTCCCACACCTAAGCTCCCTCTCTCCATTCATAAATATAACTTAGTTAACCAGAATTTTTGACTAACCGGGACCACCACCACCCCCGCCTATTCCCCCAACATGCCGTAACAAAGCTTTTCCTGTACAACTATTCTTTAAGGAAGAGACATGGGCACCAATACAGGTAGCTCAATGAAAGTCTGTTACTCTGATCTCATTATCTTACACTTCCTGTCTGTGCAGTTGCCAGTGTTGTCTATTTATAAGAGCTCCTGGGCACAGACCACCTTTGTTAGGTGTTTGTAAGATTACTACCACAATAGGGCTCTGGCCTTTCGGTGTTACTGTTGAACAAGCCGACATCAAAAACAAAGCGTTTGGATGCACAAGAATGAGAGAAAAAGAGTATATTAATAAGTGATGGGAATCAGGAAGCATACAAAGTCTTTGGTATGTTGAACCTCAAAAGAGACTAGGGTTACTTAGTTTATAAGATAAATAAGAGGCATATGATAAAAGAATGCAAAATAATGAATGGTATGGAGAAGTCAAGTCAGACATTTCTTTTTACCTTCCTACGTTATACAAGAAGGAAAGGAGATTTAATGGAATTCAAAAGGCAACATACTTTTAGAGTAAAATCCCTTTTAAATTAAAAAAAACACATACACAACTACTGACTCAGGGAACTCTGTCTCAAGACATTGTGGCCAAAAGCTAAAAAGATTTAAGTAGGATTTAGGACTGGAAGTTCTATACAGATAAGAACATCTAGTTACATTAGACCGGATGCCTATACCTTCATGCTTCAGTGCATAAGGCAATCACTAATTGACAGATTAGAAAACAAAGGAATATTTCTCTCTTTTTTGGCACTTTTCCTTTGAAGCAGCTGGTATTGACCAACGTCAGTCCAGTGACTAGTCTCTATATGGACCATTAAGCTGATTTTGGCTACAGAATTCAGTGCTCTGCTGAAGCAGTACTTTTAAAAAATGTGTCCTGGACCTGTGCATATCTTTCTGCCTGGAACACAAACTAACAGGATATTTTTAGCCTCAAATAAGTTTTTAAAGTTTTACCATTTTTATTATTTAAAATCTCATGGTGGAATACTGGACTTCATTTCAGAAGAAAATGTGTCATTTTAAAAAGAAGATTCCTTATCTGAATTAATTCTGTTTATAAAAGGCTTATTTACTTTTAGTATCTGAAGCCTAAATCATACTACATTTCAATAATGTTTGTGATACTAGAGTAAACGCTTGTTAGCCCAGGTAAATTCAGTTTTAGTTCTAATGGGATAAGTTAATTTTAACAGTTATATGCAGAAAGGCATGCCACCTAGCTCTATGGTGTACTGTGAGGTTGAGCCACAGAATACTGATTAATTCTTAGAGATTTCCTAGCCATATAACCTAATTAAACCCAGAAAAAAAATAGTCTTTTTCTATCATAACTAAGTAAAACATAAGATGCTTTTATTGTACCTAATTCCTGTAGGTGTTGATACTTCATATGGGAACATTTCCTTAAGAATATCTCTTTCTACTCTTCGTTCTTCTGCTGGTGTTTTCTCCACCACCTACAGGAACAAATAGAAGAAGAATTATAAATCTTACCAAACAATAGCTTTTTTCCCCCCGTCTAGTATAGATATTTAGAGTGACCATAACCCTACGTGATTTGAAAGGGAGAATTTGGTTCACCCAGTGAATTTTAAGAAGTCTTTCCTGGATTTTAATTGTTGGTTTAAGCTTTGTTACTGGCAGCTGTCTAGTGATTTTTGGTGTCCAGATGCATTCAGCGTTGTCCTCAGTTTCCTTCAACATGAAGAATACTTTGTTGTTACTTATGCAGTACTTATACACCAATCAGACAACAATACAGATGATCAAAAGAGACTAGTCATCACCTCTATCATGGCTGTGTTGAGTAGATCACTGGATTGTGTGTGACCAATGTTAACAGTATGTTTATGAGGACGACCTGTTTCCTCTTGCTGTAGTAAGCGAAAGTGCTGCAATATAGCAAAACACTGACTGCAAAGGCTTATTGGGTTTGAGACAGTAAAGCAAAGCACTCGTTTTTAATAAATGTAATTGGTATCAGTTCAGTGCTCATTTACCAACATGGTGAAATGGTGTCTGATCTCTGTAAGCAAATGAGGTAGCCCATTTCACATGTGGACACGTGAAAGCAGAGCCACTAGTTTTTAATCAAAGATTTCTTATCTATTTTTAAGAATGAGTTGTATTCAAAATGAGCAATGCAAAAGTGATAAATCCTATTGATTTCTATTAGGAAAATAGCAATGCTGCAGAATAGCATACAATATCAGGTCTAAAATTTTTAGCATAGAAAAAGGTTTCCAGAGATAATATAGTCAAACACTCTAGAAGCAGGGGCATTTTAGCTTAAAAAGAAGAGGCAGATCTACTCCAGTAATGTTACACTGGAGGCTTTTGGTTTAAAATAATCCTGCTATTTGATGCTCTAAATTAAGCCACAGACTTGATCAATTTTTCAAAATTCAAGAGCCATGTACTTGACTCTGTCTCTGTTCAACTAACTTGACAAGGAATTGTACAAAAAACCCACACAACATGCTACATTGATGACAGAAGCAGCACAAAACTGCAAACATGACCCCAGAAATGCAGAATGGCTCAAAACTAAGCCAGTGTTTTATTGGCCAAACTTTTAAACTTTACATTCATCAGTCAAGCCATGATATAATGCAAGTTTGATCCAAATACCGTTGTGCCACCTGTTAGAGAACTACACCCTCATTCCCACTTCTGCAGGAATGAATAAATAAATACAAGAACTCTGTCCAGAAACAACAACAATCTAAAATTTAATTCATTTACTTCAGCTGTCATCAATGGTTTCTTTGGTGTTCTTCTGGGCAAGTCTGAGAATTCACTGATTGACAGTGTAGGAGCTGCATGCTTGAAATTTCCAGGCACCCTATTGACAACCTGCTGAGATTCAAATTGTTCAGACTCAATTAGCCAAAATACAAAAGAAAACAAAAATAAGACAAAATCTGTGTTAAACATTTGGGTACTAAAAGTTATCACTCACAAAAAAAAATGATGATTTAAGAGGAGCTACTTTGGAAGAACATTCTAAATACATTAGTGACAGTTTCAGGTTTGTTTTTTTTTCCCCTAAAAGCTGTTTAGTGACAGAACCTCACAAACCCTCAAGACAGGTTTGTTGCACGTGTTAACTAAAAATGGACCCTCCATGAAGGTTGTGGTACTGAAGTTCCCCAATCTTCCACTTTTAAGAAGATAGGAATCATCATACTGGCTCAGACCAGGCCAGCAGCAGAAGGCTTCAGGGGTTGGTGCAAGATCATATCCTTATATAAGACTGATAAAATGGAGAGGGAAGCATATCTTGACAAAGTAAAAATACATTAAGTATTGGGGGCTATCAAGTAGAGTTAGATTTGTTTAAAGTGAAAGCGCTTTCTAGTGTAAGTTAAAAGGTACATTACAGAAGGATATCACTTGTATAATTTATTAGATATATTTACTAGGGTCTCGTTGCTTGAAGCCACTATAGTTTCAGCTATGGGAGTACCCTCTGACATTACTGCATCATCTACAGGCAACTGTGCTGTAGTTTCCACCTGTTTGTTTAAAAAACAAAACAAAAACAGTGAGTGTAAAAAATAGTCTCTAGGGCCCTGACAATCTCAGGAAAAAGTAAAACGAGTCTAGATTGCAATAAGCCTCTCATCACCCTTTTCCTTGGTGTTCTTCTTGATACTCTTGTAGACTCCCTAGAAACTGCCTGAAGAGGTCCACTTTTTGAAGATCCACTTGTCCAGATAGCCTCAGTTACTCCATCTTGAGAATAGTTCTATACAAGCATCAAATACATTAGCAAGCATATAAAAGCCATGTCCCAACACTGAAATGTCCATAACTAAAAGCCACAGAAGTATGCATATTCCAGATGTAGGTGTGTAGCATACTTGCTTTCCAAATATCTTGCCTTCTAGAATACCTGCATTAATATTGGATATCAAGGGATTATACTCAACACTACACTTAAGAGGATTCTTATTTATATGGAGCTGAACAGACAACGTATTATGATTATCAGAACAAAAAGTGACGGCTATCATCTCCAGAAAGTGTAGAGTATAAATGGTTTACATCATCACTGGCTAAAACCTGATCTCTGGCTTGAACCTGGATAACCACTGATGAGCGATATGCCATTTTACATTTAACCCAGATATCTCATCTGCATAGGTAAAAAACAAACTTCTTGTGCATCTGTAGGAAGAGGTGTTACCAAAACCATTTACTCAGATAAAGTTTTGTCTCCTCTGAACACAAGATAGGGAGGTTTCCAAAGACAAATACAGCAGTTTGAAATTCATCAGAAATTGTTTGCCTAACCACCATTTGTGCCTTTGAAAGTCTCCCTCATAACTGTAACAAGTTTTATATCCATAAATTAAGCTTTGCCCATTCCTTATGGCCAAGACTTGAGAGACAATTAGTCAAACCTAAACCAGTCCATTAGATACTAAAGACAAGTGTCATACTAATGTTAGAATAAGATTTAACTTAGGAGTTTTCCCAATGGCTTTATATCCATTGAAGGAATGAGGTCATTCACCACAGTAATAGTATTGTGGGTTTAAGTAACTGGGAACATAATTTTCAGGTTAGGTCTCAAAGAGTGAGGAAAGACCCCAAATCTACAGAAGCAGCATAAAAAGCTGCAGTTTTACACTGGCAACTTGAAACACAATTAAAAATCCCAAATCCATAAAATAGCCAATATTAAACAGTTTAAAAAAAAAAACACAACCCCCCCCCCACCTACTTGAGGAAAAGAAGTTTACACTAGTAAAAAAAAAAAAAAAAAAAAACAACAAAAACCTGAGCAATAATCTGAAGCCAATAGCAAAACAAATGTAACGTGCACATTCTTCTTTTAATTAATTAAATAAATAAATATAAATTCAGGAATTTTGGTAGTTTGTTATCATTTATAAGATAGCTCTTCCTAACACATCAGGGGGCGCGTGGCGGCGGAATTGCTTGTTTATTGTTGCTATAAATTCAGTAGGAGTACAAGTTTTTATGTAGGTAAGACAAGTTAGTCTCCTAAACTTTTCAATTACTAAGTAGTGAACTTTTAATTGGATTTTGAGAAAACAACATCACTTCCCATTAGATCTTAAATTTCATGGGAGTACGCTAAATCTGAGCCTAAACTGTTTGCAATATTTCTGTAAATTGTAAGAAAAAAAAATTCTCAAATTAAACAATTCTTTCCTTCCAAATCTAATCCCATCTTCCTCGCCCCCCACAAATTTTGGTTATGTCCTTTCCTAAAAAGCAGATAATTTTGGAAGCTTACTGTACTTTACTGAAGTTCATTCACAAATCTTTGCCTGTTACAGGTTTTAGATTATATTGTTTGCAGCTTTAACCACTCAAAAGTACTTTTAGCTTCTACTGTGGGCATTCAGCATTTTCATTTACTAGATTTTAAAAGAATATTAATGGGCCAGGTCAGCCTAGCTAAAGAGAGGGTTATGATGGTTTAAACGATTATTTTAAATGATTATTCATCATTTTGAAAGGATGTGTGTGAAGAGTTTTACTATTCTCTTTGAGTCAACCTGGTGAATTGGATAAGATACCAGCTGAATTAGCACTGGATCATATAGGTGCAGATTTCAGACTCAGTGGAGTACTATTGTGGCAGACCAAATGCATTTGAACTACTTAGTTTGCGGTCTTAGATGCCTCAAGAGATCAGGCAAGAAAGTCAAATTAACACCTATTTGTTTAATGTAGGAGGTTGTGAAAGCAGGTTGTTTTCTGAGGGTGTTTTCATATATTTCTCCTGTTGGTTTGACAAACTGCTAAGATAAAAAGGCATTCAGGTGACACTGCAAGGTCTATTTGATCTCTTGGGGTCCTGGGAAAGAAAGGGTTTGTTCTGAGTACAGGCATGTTTATTTTGCCAAGTAGGTCCATTCAAGGGGCACATTTTAATAAAATGGACATTAAGGCAATGACTTCACAACACTTTGTCTTAACTTAGTTTCCCATTATGGTTCTATGACAGGATGCTACTGATTTCAACAAGATGGAGATGTCAGCGTGGTCTCTCTCGAGAAAAAAAAAATAAAAAAAATATGCACATTCCAGAACAGAGGCCCGATTTTTCAAGAGATTTGGGCACACCAACATCTGTCACATTGAAATTAGTGGGAGCCTGCTGGAAGAGCACCGATCCTTTTATTTATTTATTTATTTATTTTTGAGGGGAGGGAAGGAAATCAGGCACCTTATTTAGGAATCTAACTCGAAGTATTCATTTAAAAAGGATTCTTGGCTAACTGTTTAAATATCCTTTAAAATAATATTGTGCGGTCAACAATTTTGAATTTTTGCTTCAACTAGGAAGAGCAGAAGTGTTTGAGTAGGACTCCTTGATTTTGATTCTCATCAAAGTGAACTGGAACAGTTGTGACAATAAGTTACATTACCATATATCTATGTATGCCCCAGCCCAGACAAAAATTAAGTGGTCCTTGGATGTCTGTTTCAAAAAGGTATCAGACAAAATTAGTAAGAGTTAACCATTTCTGAAACAGGCATTGGTGACAAATTCCAGAGAAGGGAAAGATTCAGAGCAGCGTGCACTAGTATCAGTGGTTGAACCACCATTTTGAAGTAAATTTTTCTATTTTGTCCCCTCATACTGCCAGCCCACCCGATCACAAAGTTCTACAAAAGCCAGTTACTCAAATAGTTGCTCCACAAGGAGTCCACTACCTTTCTTCTGCAAAAAGAAATGTTAGTCAGGCCACTACACTACTACCAGCCAGAACTGGATCATCTGATGAAATACACTAATCTGGACAAAAGGATATTCACACTGATATGCTAACTTCACAAGGGTTGATTAGCTACAGGTATTTGATAAATCAAACTCCTGAAGTCCACATGATCAACTCATTTGTTAAGTAATGAATCTACACACCCTAAAACCCAAACACAAAAAGCCTTCATTAAGCAAGCTAGAGTGTACTAGCATTTCAAAGTGAGGCACTCAAAAGTTAGGAAGTGCCCATGTGTATGCATTGATAGTATTTGACCATACAACTGCAGACTGTTTTTCCCCCACATATGTTCTTCTCTTAGGATAAAATTAGTGGGGAGGTTAAGTCCTCACTCTAAAGCACAGAGGCCCTAAAGCCTCTCAAACAGATACCAGGATATTTTAATTAAGCAAACAATTATTTTCCTTAACTTTGTTCTAAGAGAACTTTACAGAGCTGGTTTTGCTGAAGGTTCCCAAAAAAAACAAAAAAGTTTCTTTGAGACATTCAAAAAGGACATTTCAATAATTTGGCAAATCTATAAGTCATTGAAAATGGTTTTATAATGGAAAGTCTTATGCAACCTTAACTACAGCAGTGCTGCCTATAATATCCTAGAAAAAAGCAAAGGCTAAGATTAGCAGCTATATTTTGCTAAAGTTCAGTGTTACTGAGTAGGCAAAATATTAACAAATAGCTCCAGGATTACCTAAGACTTGGGTTGTGTTTAATTACTGCACGATTCCTGGAAAACTTGTGATAAACAGTTTAGCTCACTTCAGATATTAACCATATGCAAATATTAGTCGAGCAATATTAAAAATTCAGCTACTGCAAGTATACTCACAATTACAAGTTGGTAAGAAAATGCCATTAAAATAAAGATACCTGATTATGTTCAACAACTCTTCTTTGTTTGAGTGTTACTGGTGTCTTTGTCTTGGCTTTCAGTGGTTCTCTCTTCTCAAGTCTGAACTCTACCTTGGGATCTGAGAATAAAAAAGTCAGTCACCATTACTCTTTGGCAACTGAAAGAGCCAAAATCAAACAGAAGAGCCTACTAACATTCTACCTAGAATATTAAAAAAAAAAAAAAAGTAACGGTCAAGACCATAACATAACCCAAATAATGCACTTCATTAAAATAGACCATTTTAGCTGCCAGAATGGTTGAGTTATAACTTGTAATATTCTCTTAATATAACTAATATGGGCAAGTTTGCATTGTGACATACCGCTTGCCAGTATGCGGGTCACTCCAGATGGGTTCGTGTAACCCCAGCCTGCCAGTCTCATCCTTGCTCTCACCAGCCATAGTTATACTGCCGGGTGACTCCAAAATACTCTCAGCCCTGGATTTTCCAGGAAATGTATGTCTTGTACACCCAGCTCTCCAGGGCAGTCCAAATATACAAAGTCCATTATTCCTTTAAGGGAATAATATACACAGACAACTTGCCACCTTAAATGGTGTTACCTACACATTTCAACTTAAACATGCTACATTAGATAAAACAAGTTTATTAACTATAAAAACATTTCTAGTACTCAAAATAAGGAATAAAGGTCAGAAATGATTTTAAAAGATAAAGTGCTTTCTAGTACCCAACTTAAACTATATAGTTTATTAGATTCAAAGCAAAAAGTTTTTCACTATACACTTCCAAGCAGCATTACTGACCAAACTCTTCAGGTCAGGACTCCTCCCCCAAAGTCCAACTCCTCCGCCTCCTGAGCAAGTCCACACTTAAAACATTTAATGAAAATGCTAAACTGACTAGAGAGAGCTCTCCCATTGGCATAGTTAATCCACCTCAGTCCCTCTTTGAAAAGTATTTCCAACTGAGAACCAAGATACCTGGGATCAAGTGAAGGAAGGAAACCTCATGCTGTTTCTTTACTAAGATGCAGATATTTTTGTCCCTGCTCTCCTTTCTTACCAAAGAATGGCCACTTGATGGGTGATGGCCTATCAGCTTTATTTTTAGTTGGCTGGGGTGTCAGTTTGCCCTTTGTCTTTGAAAAAGTGGTTTAGCCACTTCCCAGACTTTTTTAAGAAACACACTTGTCATGCTTTCAGCTGATGTTTGCAACTTCATACATAAGTGTTGCTACACATGCCTTTTGCCATATTAGTAATCAGCAAGTTATGGGTTTTCAAATGATTGTACAAGACATGCCTTATGAGCCAGCATTATTTCAACAGTGAGTCAGGTGTGAATACAGGGGTGCATTCCACCACATGCCTTCCAGCTAACAAGAACATACTTTAAGTGTCCAGACAAATCCTATAAAGCCTGTAGTTACACTCGGAGTACTGTCTGAAATGATGCATTTTCAAAATGTCCTTTAAAAGTCTTTGCTCTGTTGGACAGATTAATAAAAAAACCAAAAAGATGTTTACCTCAAATTATGATATGACATACAATTTTGTAGTTACATTTAAAAGTACGAGGATAAGAGTTTACAAGATGTCACTTGAGGGCCTGTATACCATATCCAGATCTACTGATAAAATACGCAAGTTACACAGTGTTAGAGAGGCTCACTTATCTGCTCTTCTAGTTTAATTTCCCTATTTAAAAGTGTAGGCTACATACTGTAGCTTGTGACATTAATTTACTAGTTGCAGCCTTGTTTCCAAGTTGAAGGAGACAAGGTGGGTGAGAACATCTTTTATTGGACCAACTTCCATTGGTGGGAGGAAGAAGATTCCAAGCTATACAGAGCTCTTCAGGTCTCGGAAAGGTCCTCTATGCTATACAGTTTTGTTGACAAGTCAGCTTTCGTCAACAACAAAAAACAAAACAGTGGAAGTGTACACAATGAAATGCTCCTGCCGATATAACTCCCCGGCTACACTGACATAATAAAATCTCCTCGGCAAGCAGCACAGAGCTTTTTGTGACATAGTTAGAGCAATGCAATGTCAGTATAGACGCTGTACTTGGCTCTGGCCCACAATGCCTATCTTGACTGCTCTGGTCAGCATCTGAACTTATTTATTGACAATTATTTGTGAATTTCTTAAAGGAAGAATTCTTGGTGTAGAGACTGAGTTAGATCCGTTTACATAGCAATTTACATCAGTGAATTTAACTAACCCATTCAGCATTGCTTGTATTTAGTTGTAACATACAACGAATTGGGATTAGGACAGAAGTCATCCAACAAGAAAAAGTAAATGTGACTTATGCAATTAGCCAGTATAATACAAGTTGTGAATTTTACAACTGAACATACAATTTAAAATTAAACTAGGATTATCTGAACTAAGCATTTACCCATTCCATGAGTATTTTTGCTCAAAAAGTTCAAATATTGGAGTCTTTATGGAAAGCAAACACAAGAGAGAGTTGTGAAGATGGTCAAATCCAAGCTAGTTTTTAAATATAAATGAATATTTAAGATGGTTTCCTCCCGCCCTCCCCCCCACTATTCAATCACCTCCAGTATTCAGAAAGATTATTGCATAGTCATTTACCACAAGCATAGCTACAGTACACACAGCAACATCTTAAATTAAGGTGTCATTTAACTATGATTATTTTTAGTAGCATCTTCCAAACTTTTTAAGTTGTACTCTAAGTGAACCAATAGAGACCATTTTATGGCATAGAAAAGATCAAAATATAATTGTTGAAGTTTAAGGAAATTGACAAAGGTAGGTTACAACTTGCAACTTAGAAAGTAGCACATACACTTCTACCCCAATATAACGCTGTCCTCACGAGCCAAAAAGTGTGTATATGTATATATACCTGTGTTATAGGTGAAACTGCTTTATATCGAACTTGCTTTGATCTGCCGGAAAGCACAGCCCCCCCCCCCCGAGTGCTGTTTTACCGCATTATATCCGAATTCATGTTATATCAGGTCGCATTATATCAAGGTAGAGGTGTAGTTTCAAGCTCAGACTGTACAAAAGTTCCCACGTGCAAAGGGTAAGCTCAAAGCCTATTCAATACTTGGATGTTTAAGTGGGACTTTGTGCTGGTTCTCTTCACAGGTGAATCACATCCAAAGTATATATGGTCTACTTTGAGAGGGAAAAAAATAGACTATAGCAATATATTTTAATTGTATTGCTGACACCCCCTTGTTTCATGTGTGATACTCATTTGAAAAGAGTGAAAGAACTGCTCCCTGATCGGATTCAAGTTTAGCATAATGCTGACATAAGTGAATTTACAGAAAGTCCATAGCTGCTCATTTTAGTGTGAACAAAAAGTTTATTTCTGTAATATTCTGAAAGATAATGGAGCAAATAAATAAGCAATCAATTTGAAACCGCCTAGAAGATAAGGTGATAAGCAACAGTCACATGGCTTTGTCAAGAACAAAAATTTTGTCAAACCAACCTAATAGCTTTATTTGACAGGGTAAAATGAGCCTTGTGGATTGGGAGGAGGGGGAGGGTAGATGTGGTATATCTTGACTTTAAGGCTTTTGATACTGTCTTGCATGACCTTTTCATAAATGAGGGAAATACAACTTAGATGGAGCTACTATAAGGTGGGTGCATAACTGGTTGGCACATCGTTCTGAGAGTAGTTATTAATGGTTCAGAGTCAAGCTGGAAGAGCATATCAAGTGAGGTCCCGCAGGGAATATCTTCATCAATAATTTAGATAATGGCACCAAGTACACTCAAAAAGTTTGTGGATCATACCAAGCAGGGAAGGCTTGCAAGTGCTTCAGAGGACAGGATTAAAATTCAAAATGATCTGGATAAACTGGAGAAATGGTTTGAAGTAAACAGGATGAAATTCAATAAGGACAAATGCACAGTACTCTGCTTAGGAAGGAACAATCAGTGGCACACACAAAATGGAAAATGACTACCTTGGAAGGAGTATTGCAGAAAGGGATTGGAGGGTCATAGTGAATCACAAGCTAAATAAGAGTCAACAGTGCAATAGTTACACGCACAAAACCACACAAGCAAACATCCTGAGATGTATTAGCAGAAGTGTTGCAAGCAAGACACGAGAAGTAATTCTTCTGCTCTACTCCACTGATTAGGCCTCAGCTGGAGCACTGTGTCCAGTTCCAGGGAGCATATTTCTCCAGTTTGTCCACATCTTTCCTGAAAGTCCAGAGAAGAGTAATAAAAGTGATAAAAGGACTAGAAGACATGAGGGAAGAAAAAAATTGGGTTGGTTTAGTCTGGAGAAGAGAAGACTGAGTGGGCGGGGTGGGGATGGGGGGACATAAGTTTTCAAGTACATTAAAGGTTGTCACAAGGAGGATGGAGAAAAAAAATTGTTCTCCTTAACCTCTGAGGATAGTACAAGCAATGGGCTTAAAATTGCAGTAAGGATGGTTTAGGTTGGACATTAGGAAAAACTTCCTAGCTCTCAGGGTACTTAAACACTGAAATAAATTGCCTAGGGAGATTGTGTAATCTCCATCATCTAACCTGCTCTTAAAGATCTCCAAACACCTGTCAGGGATGGTCTACAGTAACTCTTCTCTTAATGTTGTAGTTATGTTCCTGAAAAATGCTACTTTAAGTGAAACGATGTTAAGTGAATCCAATTTCCCCATAAGAATTAATGTAAATGGGGTGGGAGGGGGGTTTAGGATCCAGGGAGGAAAAAAAAAGTGTGCGCGCGCACACACACACACACACACACACACTACAAAGTTTTAAACAAATAATTTAATACCGTACACAGCAATGATTGTGAATCTTGGGCCTTGGCTACACTGGCGCTTTACAGCGCTGCAACTTTCTCGCTCAGGGGTGTGGAAAAAAAACAAACACACTGCTGAGCGCAGCAAGTTAACAGCACTGCAAAGCGCCAGAGTAAACAGTGCCCCAGTGCTGGGAGCAAGGCTCCCAGTGCTGCAAGCTAATCTCCACGGGGAGGTGGAGTACCTGCAGCGCTGGGAGAGCTCTCCCCCAGAGCTGGTGCCGCGACCACACTCGCATTTCAAAGTGCTGCCGCGGGAGCGCTCCCACAGCAGCGCTTTGGAGTTTTGAGTGTAGCCAAGCCCTTGGTTGAAGTGATGGAGTCAGATGGTGGAAGAGAGTGGGATATTTCCCAGGGAATGCCTTGCTGCTAAATGATGAACTAGCACTTGGCTGAGCCCTCAAGGGTTAACACATTAACAACAATGTAGCCTCACACTCTGCAAGGCAGCAAAAATGAGGGAGGAGACATAATAGATGCATGGCAGTGGCTACAAATATTCCCTGCAGAAATTGAATGTGATGATGAACCCATGCTATCCCACTGGAGAGCATCACTCCCTCCACTTTCCAAAATGCCAGGGGAAGGGGGAGAAGAGGGAGGAGGAATGTGTGCGTGCATGCGAGACACACACACACACACCCCGTATGTGGAGCACACTACCCCTTTAAGTACACTGCCTTTTTAAGTAGATCAGCAAGCTGAGACAGTGATTTCCCTACATTCCCCCTGAAATTCCCAAAACCCCTCCCCTCAGTTTTGTGAACTAGTTACATGCCAAACCTGGTGAACTTTGCAACTTTGTCCTCACCCACAACTATTTCACATTTAGGAGACAATATATACCTTCAAGTCAGCGGCACTGCTATGGGTACCTGCATAGCCAATAGGATGCCAACATTTTTATGGCTGACTTAGAACAACACTTCCTTAGCTCTCATCCTCTAATGCCCCTACTCTACACTGATGATATCTTCATAATCTGGACCCATGGAAAAGAAGCCCTTGAGGAATTCCACCACGATTTCAACAATTTCCATCCCCACCATCAACCTCAGCCTAGACTAATCCACACAAGCAGTCCATTTCCTTGACACTACTGTGTTAACAAGCAATGGTCACAAACACCACCCTACACCGGAAACCTACCGACCGCTATACTTACCTACCTGCCTCCAGCTTCCATTCAGGACACATCACATGATCCATTGTCTTCAGCCAAGCTCTAAGATACAACCGCATTTGCTCCAATCCCTCGACAGAGACAAACACCTAGAAGATCTCTATCAAGCATTCTTAAAAACTAAAATACCCACCTGCTGAAGCAGAAAAAAAAAAACCCCAAAACCGAAACAGATTGACAGAGCTAGGAGAGTACCCAGAAGTCACCTACTACAGAACAGGCCCAACACAGAAAACAGAACAGAACACCACTAGGCATTACCTTCAGCCCCCAACTAAAACCTCTCCAGCACATCAAAGATCTACAACCTATCCTGAAAGATGATCCCTCACACTCCCAGATCTTGGAGACAGACCTGTCCTTGCTTAGACAGGCCCCCTACCCCCCACAACCTGAAGCAAATACTCACCAGCAGCCACACGCCACAGAAAAGACGGTTACTCACCTTTGTAACTGTTGTTCTTCGAGATGTGTTGCTCATATCCATTCCAGTTAGGTGTGTACGCACCGCGTGCACGTTCAGAGAAACTTTTACCCTAGCAACTCAGGTGGGTCGGCTGGGCGCCCCCTGGAGTGGTGCCGCTATGGCGCCCAATATATATCCCAGCCGACCCGGCCACCCTTCAGTTCCTTCTTGCCGGCTACTCGGACAATGGGGAAGGAGGGTGGGGTTTGGAATGGATATGAGCAACACATCTCGAAGAACAACAGTTACAAAGGTGAGTAACCGTCTTTTCTTCTTCGAGTGATTGCTCATATCCATTCCAGTTAGGTGATTCCCACGCCTTACCTAGGCGGAGGGGTCGGAGTGAGATGTGGCGGTATTTAAAACTGCTATGCCAAAGGCCGCATCATCTCTTGATTGACGGACTAATGCATAGTGTGTGGTGAATGTGTGGACCGATGACCAGGTTGCTGCACGACATATCTCCTGGATAGGCACGTGCGCCAGGAAGGCCGCCGCCGACGCCTGAGCTCTCGTGGAATGTGCTGTGAGGTGGCCAGAGGGGACATGAGCTAGATCGTAGCATGCAAGAATGCATGCAGTCACCCAGGAGGAAATCCTCTGGAAGGAGATAGGTAGACCCCTCATCCATTCTGCGACCGCCACAAACAGCCGAGGAGACTTCCGGAACGGCTTTGTTTGCTCAATGTAGAAAGCGAGCGCTCTGCGTACATCTAAGGAGTGTAGCTGCTGGTCTCTCCGAAAGGAGTTGGGCTTCGGGAAGAAGACCGGGAAGAAGATGTCCTGGTTGGTATGGAAGGCAGACACAACCTTAGGGAGGAACGCCGGGTGGAGTCGCAGGTGTACTTTGTCCTTATGGAAGACGGTGTAGGGTGGGTCCACTGTGAGAGCTCTCAGCTCGGAGACCCGTCTGGCCGATGTAATGGCCACCAAGAAGGCCGTCTTCCATGACAGGTATGTGAGCGAGCAAGTCGCCAGTGGCTCAAATGGTGGGAGCGTGAGCCTGTTTAGGACCAAGTTAAGGTCCCAGGTGGGAGCAGGGCGGCGTGCAGGGGGGTGGGGGGGGTTAGAGACGCTCCAGGCCTTTAACAAATCTAGCGACTAGGAGGTGGGAGAATACGGAGCGACCACCCTCTCCTGGTCGAAAGGCGGATATGGCCGCTAAGTGCACCTTTAAGGAGGATGTCGCCAGGTCCTGCTGCTTAAGGTACCAGAGGTAGTCTAGGACCGTGGGAATCGGGGCCTGCGTAGGGTTCACCCCCTGAGTAGCACACCAGCAAGAGAAGCGCTTCCACTTGGCCTTGTACGTTGAGCGAGTGGAAGGCTTCCTGCTGTTAAGGAGGATATGTTGGATCGGTGCGGAGCAGCTGAGCTCCGCCACGTTCAGCCATGCAGGAGCCACGCTGTGAGGTGAAGGGCTCGTAGGTCCGGGTGACAGAGCCTGCCGTGATCCTGTGTTATCAGGTCTGGGTGGAGAGGGAGGGGGATTGGAGGGTCCACAGACAGGTCCAGCAAGGCAGTGAACCAGTGATGTCTGGGCCACGCAGGTGCGATCAGGATTAGATGCGCTTTGTCCCTGCATAGTTTCAACAGGACTTTGTACACCAGAGGGAACGGAGGGAAGGCATACAATAGGTGGTGGGTCCATGGCAGGAGGAATGCGTCCGTGATCGACCCGGGAGAGAGACTCTGAAAGGAGCAAAACTCCTGGCACTTCCTGTTGGACTTGGTCGCGAAGAGGTCTATGCGGGGAAATCCCCAACTCTGGAAGATGGAATGGATGACATCCGGTCTGACCGACCATTCGTGGCATAGGAAGGATCGGCTGAGTCTGTCGGCCAGTGTGTTCCTGACTCCTGGGAGGAAGGATGCCACCAGATCTATCGACTGGGCTATGCAGAAGTCCCAGAGTCGAATGGCTTCCTGACATAGGGGAGACGAATGGGTTCCCCCCTGTTTGTTGATGTAGTACATGGCCGTTGTGTTGTCCGTGAGTACGGAAACACGACGGCCATGCAGACGTCGTTGAAACGCCTGGCAGGCGAGGCGGACTGTCCTCAACTCCCTGACATTTATGTGGAGTGACAGCTCTTGGGACGACCAGAGGCCCTGGGTACGTAGGTGCCCTAGGTGGGTCCCCCACCCCAGGGATGATGCATCGGTTGTTAGGAGTCATCGACGGTGGCTGTGGATGGAACGGCATCCCCGCGCACACTAGGGATGGGGTCAGCCACCAGTCGAGGGAGCGGAGAGGGTCGGAGGGGACCGTCATCAATACATCTAGGTAGTCCCTGCCCGAGCGGAATACGGAATGAAGCCACGTTTGGAAGGGCCTCATTCGGAGCCTGGCATACTTCGTCACATAAGTATATGCGGCCATATGCCCCAGTAGTGTGAGGCAGGTGCAAGCTGAGGTGATTGTGGAGGCCTGCAAGCTCCGTATGAGCAAGACGATAGTCTGGAAGCGGGGCTGAGGTAAGTAAGCCCTGGCTTGAGTAGAGTCCAGGGTCGCGCCTATGAAGTCCAACCTCTGTGTTGGGACCAGGCTGGATTTCTCAGCATTGAGAAGCAGGCCTAGCTGGGAGAAGAGGTCCGTAACCACCTCGACATGTTGCCGCAACTGCGACTGGGGTCAGTCAGACTGGGACTGGCCAGTCGTCGAGGTATGGAAAACACGTGGATTTTCCGCCGACGGAGGTGGGCGGGGACTGGCCAGTCGTCGAGGTACGGAAAACACGTGGATTTTCCGCCGACGGAGGTGGGCGGCCACAACGGCCATGCACTTGGTAAACACCCTTGGGGCCGTGGAGAGGCCGAAGGGTAGGACTGCGAATTGTAAGTGCTGATGTCTGACCTTGAAGCGAAGGTACTTCCTGTGCGGGGGAAAGATGGCAATATGGAAGTACGCGTCCTTCATGTCGAGGGCGGCATACCAGTCTCCAGGATCCAGGGATGGGATGGGATAACGGTTCCCAGGGAGATCATGCGGAACTTCAACTTGAGCATCGATTTGTTGAGGCCCCGCAGGTCCAGGATGAGTCTGAGACCTCCCTTGGACTTGGGGAATTAGAAAATATCGGGAGTAGAACCCCTTGCCTCTCTCGTCTAGAGGTACCTCCTCTATAGCTCCTGCTGCGAGGAGAGAACAAACCTCCTGCAGAAGGGTTTGCACGTGAGAGGGGTCCCTGAAGAGGGACTGGGAAGGGGGGTGGAAAGGGGGGGAGGAAGCAAATTGTAGGTGGTATCCTTGCTTCACCGTGCGTAGCACCCAACGGTCTGAAGTTAACCGGGACCACGCCGGGAAGAAGTGGGAGAGGCGGCTGGAGAAGGTAGGGGAAGGATCCTGTCTTGAGGCTGGTACGCCGTCCCCGGGTGCACCTTCAAAAGCCGGACTTGGAGCCCGGTGGTGCCTTGGAGGGCCGTTGGTTTTGGCCTCCCTGGGAGCCGGATTGGCGTCTGCGGCCCCCCCGTCTACTGAAGTCCTGCCTCTGGCGGGGTGGGAAGTATGGGCGTCGTGCTTGGAGCCTGAAGGGTCTACGCTGGGTGGAAGGTGTATGCATCCCCAGCGAGCGTATGATGACTGGATTGTCCTTCAGGTTTTGCAATTTGGAGTCCGTTTTGTCTGAGAACAAACCCTTCCCGTCAAAGGGCAAGTCCTGGACGGTATATTGTAGTTCCGGGGGTAGGGTGGAGGCCTGCAGCCAGGAAATGCGCCTCATGGTGATTCCCGAGGCCAAGGTTCTGGCTGCTGAGTCGGCTGCGTCGAGGGAGGCCTGTAGAGAGGTCCTGGCCATCTTACCCTCCCCCAGGAACGCATTAAATTCCAGGCGAGAGTCCTGGGGTAGAAGCTCGGAGAACTTACCCACCTCCGCCCATATATTATAGTTATAACGGCCCAGTAGGGCCTGTTGGTTGGCCACACGGAGTTGCAAGGCCCCAGCTGAGTACACCTTGCGACCCATGATGTCCATTTGCCTAGCTTCCTTGGCTTTGGGGGCTGGTGCCTGTTGGCCGTGCCGTTCCCTGTCGTTGACCGACTGGACAACTAGGGAGGAGGGAGAGGGGGGACATATAGGTACTCGTACCCCTGAGAGGGTACCATGTACTTCCTTTCCACTCCCTTAGCTGTTGGCGGGATGGAGGCTGGCAATTGCCAAAGGTTATAGGCGGTGGACTGGATAGTCTTGATGAATGGGAGGGCTACTCGGGTAGGTGCGTCCGCAGAGAGGATGCTCACTACCGGGTCCTCAACCTCTGGGACCTCCTCCACAGGTAGGTTGATGTTAAGGGCCACTCTACGGAAGAGGTCCTGGTGGGCCCTGAGGTCTATCGGTGGGGGCCCTGACGCTGAAGACCCAGCCATGGCCTCATCTGGCAAGGAGGAGGAGGAGGGGGAGGATACTCCGGGGATGAGGGCATCCTGTGCGGTCTCCTGCTCCTGGACTGGTTCCTGCTCCAGTTGACCCGGGGAGTCTGGTGGCGGCTGTTTATCCGACTCAACCGCGGGGGGGTGGGAAACAGTGGCCTCTGGTACCCGATGTTCTGAGGTGGCAGAATGGGTCTGGGGCACGGGGCCACCCTGGGTCTGATGATATGCCCAGGGTGTCCAAAAACCCCACTGTTGGGAATTCACGTCCTGCGGGCGGGGGTCCTGGAACACTCCCAGCGGTACTTCGGGATCCTGGTGTCGTTCGTAGTAGCTACCTGCCTGGGAGGATGCCGACGTGCCTCTAGACGGCCATGGTGGAGCAGCGAAAGTTGGAGCCGAGGTTCTGACAGACCTTACACCTCTGGGTTGTGGTGACCGGTGTCGGTATTGGTGACGATGTCAAGAGCGAGACCGGGACCTGCAACCAGCTCGGTGCCGAGAGGTCGACCGAGATCTCGAGTCCCTCTGTCTCGATCTGCTCCTGGAGGTGTGGCACCCACTGCGGTGCCGTGAGACGGTGTTGTACCGCGAGTACTGGGTTGACGCTCAAGACGTCGACCGGTGCTGGGAGCCTGACCGGTGCCGGGAGCGTGAGCGGTACCGAGGTGATCGGTGCCGGGAGCCTGAACGGTGCCGAGACCGAGATCGCCGTCGAGAGTATGAGCGACGCCTCGATGCAGAGCGTCCGCGGGACCGCGATCTGGAGCGGTGCCGGTCTGCTACGCTGACCGAAGCAGGTCTGGTCAGGGTCGGTTTGCCCACTGAGTGTAGTACCCGCACCGGCAGTAAGGGCGGTGGCGCATCGGTGATCGCGATCAGATCCCTCGCTGCGGCAAATGTCTCCGGGGTAGATGGCGAAGCAGGCTCTATCGCGGTGGGCACCGGGGAGCCGCCAGCTGCCGGACTCGACGGCCCTCGTGGGGTCAGAGTCAACGGTACCAGCTTAGACGGTGCCGCGGCAGGTATCTGTGCCGGGCGGTCCGTCTTTGGCGCAGGCTCTGACTGCAAGGCAGCTGCTGGTGGGATGATTTGCGCCTTCGCCGTCTTCGACCTCGGGGAGAGGGAGCAGCTCGAAGCCGGTTTCGGCGCCGGCGGAGGCCGGTGCCGTGAGTCCTTGTTGGCAGCGCTCGGTGCCGTGGCGGTGCCCTTGCTTACCGGCTGACTTGTGCTCGGTGCCGCGGGTGGAGGTGTCAGGGCCGCTTCCATAAGGAGTTGTCTTAATCTAATGTCTCGCTCCTTCTTGGTTCTCGGCTTGAAAGACTTGCAGATTGAGCACTTAGCCGATAAGTGCGACTCCCCGAGGCACTTCAAGCAGGAGTCATGGGGGTCTCCAACTGTCATAGGCTTGTGACAAGCCAAGCACTGCTTGAAACCCAATGAGCCAGGCATGAGCTCCGGCTCCCGGTGTGGGGAAGGGGGGGTCCCCGAGCCCCTCAAACTACAACTAATAACTACACTATTAACACTAACTAAATAATTTTGTATATTACACACACACACACACACACACACACACCAATTAACTATAACTACTATATACAACGCTAGCGAAATGAGCTGCTAGGGAGTGTGGAGGTCAGCGAAGCCGCGCTCCACAGTTCCAACGACCGACACGGGCGGTAAGGAGGAACTGAAGGGTGGCCGGGTCGGCTGGGATATATATTGGGCGCCATAGCGGCGCCACTCCAGGGGGCGCCCAGCCGACCCGCCTGGGTTGCTAGGGTAAAAGTTTCTCCAACAAACGTGCACGCGGCGTGTAGACACCTAACTGGAATGGATATGAGCAATCACTCGAAGAAGAACAAAAACACTAACCTAGGATCCTATCCTTGCAACAAAGCCCAATGCCAACTCTGTCCACATATCTATTCAAGTGACAGCATAATAGGACCTAATCACATCAGCCATATCATCAGGGGCTCGTTCACCTGCGCATCTACCAATGTGATATATGCCGTCATGTGCCAGCAATGCCCCTCTGCCATCTACCAGACAGTCTCTATGCAAAAGAATAAATGGACACAAAATCAGACATCAAGAATTATAACATTCAGACACCAGTAGGAGAATACTTCAACTGCTCTGGCCATTCAGTAACAGATTTAAAGGTGGCAATTTTGTAACAGAAAAGCTTCAAAAAACAGACTCCAACAAGAAACTGCTGAACTTGAATTAATATGCAAACTAGATACAATCAATTAAGGCTTAAATAGAGACTGGAAATGGCTGAGCCATTACACACATTGAATCTATTTGCCCATGTTAAGTATCCTCACACCATCTTAAATGAGTCATCTTGATGATCACTACAAAAGTTTTTTTTCCTCCTGCTGAAAGTAGCTCATCTTAATTAATTAGCCTCTTAGAGCTGGTATGGCTACTTTCACCTTTTCACGTTCTCTGTATGTATATATCTCTCGTATTCGAGCAGGCTGCTCGAATAAATGTGTTAGTCTCTAAGGTGCCACATGTACGCCTGTTCTTTTTGTGGATACAGACTAACACGGCTGCTACTCTGAAACATGCCAATTTAGTGACTGTTTGGAAATTTGAACTGAAACTGAAACTTTAATACACACTTTAAAAGCATACACAGTGTATGATAAAATACATATATCTGAAAAAGTATAACAGATTTCAAAAGTATGAACATAGACTAGCTTCCTTATACAACTGTTTTTTATGACAATGTCAGTGCATTCATTTCGGTGATGTTGGCCAACCTAATAATTTCAAATGATTGCTTCTAAGCAAAGTCTAAATGGGCTCTCCCTGACAGCTAGTGATGAGCTGGGGAAAAAGGCTTCAGGACCAGATTGTATTTACATTCACACCAAGTCTACCTAGGTATCCAACAAACTGAGCTGTGTTGCTCAAGTGACAGATTTTGGCTGGAGTTGGGTTACAAATCACTTGAATGCGGGGGGTGGGAAATGAAATGATGTTCTTATTGTATGAAAAAAGATCAGTAGAACTGTACTTAGCCTGTGCTGATTGAGGGCATCAAGAGAGGGTGGGGATCTGCTCCTCTCCACTGTTTAAAGACAGAGCTGATTGGGCTCCATAGATAGTTTTTTGTTCTGTTAAGGGACCACTACAGCTGAAATCCTGAATCAGGTCTAAGTGCTTAGTCCCGCTGTGGGGACAGTGTTTCTGTGGAAGAGATGGCCCACCTGCACTAGCAGCAAGGTTCCCCCACTGAGAGCTCAGCTGAAATCACCGAGAGCTGAGTGGAACCTCAAGAGACCAACTTGCAGAGGTCACAGTGGCAGGTGGCAGCAGAAGGTGACTGCTCAGGGCCATTGGCAACAGAGTGGTAGAATGAAACAGTGGTACAATGAACAGCCGTGGCCAGAGCAAACAGCTGGAGGAATGAGCAAGGTGCCATCTTGCCCCCCACCTGAGAGGTGAAAACGTGTGAAAGCACCTCTGAATTCTGAGTCTCCACTGACCAAGGACACCACCAGTGAGTAGGGTGCGGTGAAGGGAAAGTGAGGGGCACGTTAAACATCTATTTGTTGGACTATATTTTAGTGACTTTGCTCCAGAATGCTAGATTTGTGACTGGGAACTTATATAAATGTTTCCTAGTAAGCCAAGATTTTAAAAATGCATTATGTGCCAAGGCTGTTATCTCACATCGTTGCTATATTGAGTAGTCAGTATGTTGGGGAGTTTCTGTACTAAAAACATTTATTATTATTATAATTAATTCTTACATAAGAATGGTCATACTGGGCAGACCAATGGTCCATATAGCCCAGTATCCTGTCTTCCGACAGTGGTCAAGGCCAGGTGCCCCAGAGGGAATGAATAGAACAGATAATCATCAAGTGATCCATCTCCTGTTGCCCATTCCCAGCTTCCGGCAAATAGGCTAGGGATACTCAGAGCACGGAGTTACATCCCTCCCCATCCTGGCTAATAGCCACTGATGGACCAATTCTCCAGGAATTCATCTAGTTCTTTTTTAAAATCTTGTTATAGTTTTGGGCTTCACAGCATCCCCTGGCAAGGAGTTCCACGGGTTGACTTTATGTTGTGTGAAGAAGTACTTCCTTTTGTTTTTTTTAAAAACCTGCTGCCTATTAATTTAATTGGGTGATTGCTAGTTCTTGTGTTTATGTGAAGGATTAAATAACATTTCCTTATTCACTTTCTTCACACCAGTCAAGATTTTATAGACCTCTATTGTATCCCCCCTTAGTGGTCTCTTTTCTAAGCTGAAAATTCCCAGTCATTTTAATTTCTCCTCCTGTTTCATATCCCTAATCATTTTAGTTGCCCAACTCTGAACCCTTTCCAATTCCAATATATATTTTTTGGGATGGGGTGACCAGATCTGCTCACAGTATTCAAGGTATACACATACCATGGATTTATATACAGGCAATATGATTTTTTCTGTCTTATCTATCCCTTTCTTAATGATTCCCAACATTCTGTTGGCTTTTTTGACTGCCGCTGCACATTGAGTGGATGTTTTCAGAGAACTATCCACAATGACTCCAAGATCTTTCTTGAGTGTCAACAGCTAATTCAGACTCCTTCATTTTGTATGTATAGTTGAGATTGTTTTCCAATGTGCATTACTTTGCATTTATCAACATTGAATTTTGTCTGCCATTTTGTTGCCTAGTCACCCAGTTTTGTGAGATCCTTTTGTAATGCTTCGCAGTCTGCCTGGAACTTATCTTGAATAGTTTTGTATCATCTCTTTACCCATTTTTCCAGATCATTTATGAGTATGTTGAATAGTAATGGTCCCAGTACTGACCCCTCAGGGATACCACTATTTATCTCTCTCCATTCTGAGAACTGATAGTTTATTCCTACTCTTTGTTTCCCATCTTTTAACCAGTTACTGATCCATGAGTGGACTTCCCGCTTATCCCATGATGGCTTACTTTTCAAAAGTCAATTTAGATTAAATACTTTTTTTTTTTTAAATTACATATTTTTTTTACAAATCTAGACCTGTTATGTGTTTTGGTGTAACTTGCATCATCCTTACGTTAAATTTGCATTATCCTAATAAAACATTTACTTTATTCATATCTCATCGGTCCTGACACCTCCTCTGTAAATTCAAACACCCCCTCTAATTTCAATTCCTGGGGAAACTACTGCTGAGATAGCAGGCTCCGGCCATGCCACCCAGGCCGGCCTGCTGGAGCAGACTGTGGCCAGGTCAGATACATTGTCCCTTGGCCCTCCCGCAGATAAGGTGGGAAGGGATGGGATGCGGAGAGTGTGGGGGTCTTTGACTAGAGGTGGGGTCATGGGGAGGGTGATCACAGAGGTTACTCTCTTGACTCCCAGCTCTCCCCCCAGTCAAGGTAAGCAGTTGGTGCGCTGGGACACTTTGTTTACTTAGGTTTGGCTCCTGGGCCATCCTGATGGCCCGGGAGCCGAAGTTTGCTGACCCCTGAATTATAGGGTCAGCTTATAAAAATTTTCCATTTTTACTTATCCATCTTGGGTGGTGTGTGTGTGTGGGGGGGTGTCGACTTATAAACGAACCGGCTTATAGGGTACTTATTCTTAACTTAACTCAAGCAATTTATATTTATTTTGAGTTTCCACTTTAGTTTTACCTTCTTCATTGTCACTATACTGGTCAGAATCATTATTTCCATTCTGTCTGGTGTTCTCAGCTGATGAAGAAACTGTTGGTAGAGGTGTCAAAGACCCCAACTCTGGCCCTTGTTCCTTCAGTTTCTGCAATTTCTTCTCATAGATCTTTCTTGTAGTAGCTGTAACAAGGCAGAAAATATATTCAAAGAATTAAGATAGATTGTGCACCTTTACTTGACTCTAAATGTTGGACCTTCCTAGTTTACAGACCCTTGGCAGTCTTACTGGCTACTTCTCTTACGACTTGCTTCTGTCTGTTTGGCCAAACAGGTTTAGAAAGTAAAAAGCTACTCAACACAGGATGTGCCTGCTTAAAAACATCAATCAACAATGTCAGAGCATTCTACTCACCTGTTTTATCTAAACTTAGATTCCTTGAGACATGCTATAATATGAAGAGAGCATGCTGGATCTTTGCCTGAGCCATAAGTGTCCCTTCCCCAATCAGTCATGCAAGTGACAAGTTAGTTTCATTGTTTAGTTGTTGGTGGGTTAAAAGGAGGATTTATTAATACTGAGCTAAGAATCTCTCTTTTCTTCAACTAGTAAGGCACACAGATCTGCCTGTCAGTCTTCAGCTTGCTCACAGGTTTGGTTCTGCCCCCAGAATTGGTCACTGGAAATCAAGAATGCCACTTGGGCAAATGCCTGACATCCATGGCATAAGAGGAGAAAGTGTGGAAGTATCAAAAAGAATTTGTTCTACTGTTAGGTTATCCATACACAAAATCAACCCCTAGAGGCACAATAATCAAAGGTATCAGAGGGGTAGCGGTGTTAGTCTGGATCTGTAAAAGCAGCAAAGAATCCTCTGGCACCTTATAGACTAACAGACGTTTTGGAGCATGAGCTTTCGTGGGTGAATAACCCACTTCCTCAGATGCATGTAGTGGAAATTTCCAGGGGCAGGTATATATACGCTAGCAAGCAAGTTAGAGATAACGAGGTCAGTTCAATTAGGGAGGATGAGGCCCTGTTCTAGCAGTTGAGGTGTGAAAACCAAGCGAGGAGAAACTGGTTCTGTAGTTGGCAAGCCATTCACAGTCTTTGTTCAATCCTGAGCTGATGGTGTCAAATTTGCAGATGAACTGAAGCTCAGCAGTTTCTCTTTGAAGTCTGGTCCTGAAGTTTTTTTTGCTGCAGGATGGCCACCTTAAGATCTGCTATAGTGTGGCCAGGGAGGTTGAAGTGCTCTCCTACAGGTTTTTGTATATTGCCATTCCTAATGTCTGATTTGTGTCCATTTATCCTTTTCCGTAGAGACTGTCCAGTTTGGCCGATGTACATAGCAGAGGGGCATTGCTGGCATATGATGGCGTATATTACATTGGTGGATGTGCAGGTGAATGAACCAGTGATGGTGTGGCTGATCTGGTTAGGTCCTGTGATGGTGTCGCTGGTGTAGATATGGATCAAAGGAACCATGGACCTCCTAAATAGCAGTTTTCAGCTTCTCCAGGATCTGGTCTGTACACAGTTGGCAGCTATTAGCTAGTTTCTGGGGGCAGGGGCCCTAACTAAACAACTTCCTAGAAGAGGGACAGGCAAATCATTTCCTATCAGGTGCCACTATCAGAAATATCAGCACTTTCATAAAAGTACTCAAGGAGCTGTGGCTAGACAGACAAATGCTGTTTAATGAAGGAACCTCCTGCAAGCGGTATAGATAGGTAGGTAAGGCATATCTCCTTCAGATCTACAGGTGAGAAAATCTCTGGGAGATGGCTAATAGGGTGTACATCAGTGTCTGCCTCTCAGAAGCTTGTTAAAAGTAATTCAGATAATTTATTTCTCTTTTCCCACACAATCAGTTATGAACCAAGATTAGCAAAAAAGAAGACAGTTTCTATTAGAAATATCTAAAGTAGCATTACTGCCTTCCTACTCGCTCTCTTTTATGGACTATGAAGTTTAAATCTGCATTTCAGAGTTTTGATCAATTTTTCTCATATTCCTTCTGGGCTATATCCAGAAGTCATTCATCTAATGTGGTAAGCATCCAGCTTTCTGCAAACAGAAGTATACTAGCAAATCATTCTGTCTGCTTCAAGGAATTTAGCGAGCATCTTATGAGTTTGCCCTGAATCTATTTACCCCTGTTGCATGAGTTCTCTTGTATTTGTTTGCTAAGAAACTTTAGAACTATTGGATTTATAAGATTTTGAGTACGGCTTATATTCTTCTTGTATTGATTCAGACATTACGGCCTTCCTAACTTCTTGTCCAGAGAGCTTTCCCACTTAATACTTAGTAGTGCCAACTGTTTGGCCTGGATGCCCACTTCCATTAGATATAGTATAAATACAAGACAACACTATAGTCCGTTATTCCAGCTATGAAACACAGGATACCTAAAGAGGCAGCTGATGTTATTGTAACTACAGAGATCTTTCAAAGTGGAGTTTCTACCCACAAAAATTTTATAGCCTGAAAATGTATGAGGTCTAGTGCATCTCTTCCATATCAGAGCTACTCATGCAAACCCCATGGAGCCTGTCAATGCCCTGAAAGTAGCTGACGTTGCTTTGTTTCTACTCAAGCATGAGCCTACCAAGTTTTCTGCCAAGATGGAGTGGCAGTGACTTTCTCAAGACAGCGTGATCCATTTTTGGTAGGTCACCATGTCTGTTCCAATTCAAATTAAAGAATCTTCTCAATTATAGGTTAAGCATTTAGATTTTGCAGGTGGCTCTTCCTCCAGCGTTACCTCAAGGGTTTTACATATGTTTTTGCATACTTTGGGACAGAAAATCAGCACAAAAAAAATCTGAGACAGGCCGTGTGGACTAACATCTCTCTGTAGCTAATAGTTCCATTAGAGCTCTGCTGCAGAGGATACGAAACAGGCTGGTGTAGGTATATACTTAGCAATTCAGACGTTTGAACCTATTCCCTATCGACTGGGGAAGGAGTCTTCCAACAGCAAACAGTTTAGAGTACGAAAGTTCAATCTTTGGTGTTTTAAAGAGACTACTGGCACCATCTCACTGCAGTTACATTCTGCGATTTGAATATGCATCCCCAAGACTAGTAAAGGGATTTTTCAGGGAGAGGGAAGGAAAAAAATACAAAAACAAACTTATAACAGGGAATTGCAGTGTGAAAGTGTTTAAATTTGAGTTTCCACCTCTGCTTTCCCAACAGCTCCCTAACATTACTGTGCATCATGTTTTCTTCAAGTCAGCTTGCTGAGTAATGCACATTCTCTCCTGACTGGTCAGTTTGCTGTGCAGGTGACCAATGAAAGTCATGAGCCACAGAAAGATATCTAAATTATTGGATATATGGAGGTCTAATACCAAGTTTCTCAAACCTACTCCATGAACTGTATTTGTTCAGACTATGGGGAGGGGGAGGAAGTGTTCTGAACAAGGCAGATGAAAGTGATTTTTAAAAATCAGATCTAAATATTTTTATAAAAATAAGCCCATTTAAAATTAAATTTGAAAGTATGACAACTTATGTTTAGGCCTAAATTTACTATAATCTATTAACATAATTTACATTAGATAAAATATTATGCAGTAGATGTTTGATGCTGAAGTTTTCAAGGCAGTCAAACGACTGACCTGGTGGAAGTCGCTGGCTAAGCACTTGGAACCAGAGTTTTTTGAAGTACTGAACTATCTTTTGACAACAAGAGCCTCTTCTGCACATGCTCTCTTCATGAATTTGTCAGCTTTGAAGTAGTAACTGAACTGAATAAACTGAAATGGAGTTGAAACAGCAGGAAAGTTTATCTTCCTCTTCCAAACTACAAACATGAACTAGGTGGGAAAGGATGAGAGCTACAGTTCTAAAAATCTTGGAAGGATCTGATGACCAGAAACAAAATCAATTGACCTAACTATAGTCAGTTTTAAATGTAAGATACATTTTGATAAACTTATTTTACCTTGTGTATCCAGCACATTTAAGGTAGCTTTATTTTTTAAACAAAAAAAAGCAAATACTGTGGTTTTGTGCATTTTTAATTGCATTCCAGTTTTCATCCAAACAGAGTTTGACACATATCACAAGTAAAAATAATCTGGCAAATAAATAAAGCATCAGTCACCAAAAGATGGATACAGAGTCTGACTGGGAAATGAAAGGAAATGAGACAATATCAGTCAGCATGAGAGGCAGCACAACAAGAGCCTAACCATTGTCAAATTTTTTTGAGTGGGCCTCTTGGCAATGTAGAGCATGTTTTAATGGATTACAACCAATTAGCCTCTTTTTAGGGAAGTAACTAAAGTACAAAAGCAAAAACAAGATTAAAATAGATTTAAATCAAGGTATGCTAGCTGTTGATTTAAAATCAATCCACTAATTCTAGGGTTGTACAATTAGTCTTCTCATTAATGTAAATTGTTTAATTTTACATGTATGGATATTTTTAAGTTAAATTACCTGTTTGGAGTACAAACTCTGTTTAGCAATGGTTGTTTTAATTACCTTCTGTTAAAGAACCAGAAGTGTATTTTATTTTACTTAAATAATACTTCTCACAGAAAATCTAGACTACCATATTAGCTCTTTACACTGTAAGCTCTGCAGCACAGACCATATATTACTTGTGATGCAACAGTTGTATTTAATTATACATAGTAAATCAGTAGTATTTGATATCTTTTACCTACCTAAAATTGGACCAGGGGTCACTCCATATTTTACAAGTTGCTCTTGAAGGTCTTCATTACTGAGCTCTGTTACATCTAGGTCATCTTTCTCCTCCAGCCTGGGCTTGTCTGTTTTCTTCGTGGCTTTCTGTAAAAAAAGAGGGGGGGGGAGGTACATAATTTCTCCACGCATTACAAAACTGAAGTCTTTGTCCCTATTGAAGGAGTAGAGGGAATGCATGTGGGCTGTGCTGAAGCAATAGAGGACAGCAGTTTTGATATTTACTCTTGTTTAGTAGTGTCACCTTTATCAATACCAGATAAAAATATTTCACACAGCATGGAAGTCTTAAAATGAATATAAGCCAGTTGTCCAGTTTTAGACATGAAAGAACAGTGTGTTTTAAGAGCCTCGGAGATCAGATCCTACACATTTTTCTTATCTCCTATGCTGACTGAGACTAGCACAGGTCATCACAAGTCTTATCTTTCCTACAATGGATAGATCAGGTCTGGAAACTTCCCCAACGCCTATTTTCTTGAAGACTACACTTACTAGCCCACCAAGCTGAAAAATACCCTTGCCATCACACCCCACAAGCTTTGTATTTAGTTTCCAGTGGCATATCTGCACACCCACCCATCCTGACTTTGCAGGACTCCACTACCCATGTGGACACATAGGAAGTCTTGGGCATTCGAGCACCTCTTTCCCCTTTCAGTAGTAGTGGGCTCATGAGCTACTGTGCTCCTGCCACTCCCCACCATTTTTTTTTAAATCTACATTATTGCTGCCACTATTGCTACCATTGGTAAAATTCTAAGTTGGTCACTGCAGACAAAGTCCGGGGCAATCAGCAAACAGTTATAAAAGTTGTAGACAGTAACTCTCTGCCAAGTTGCACTATTCCTCAATAGGAAACGTATTCATATCTCACCTGAAAATGTCCTTTTTTGGAGTAACGAAGCCTGCAGAGCCATAACATTGGGAACTCTGCTCTCTGCAGCCTTGGAGGCTGACTAACCCTGTCAGAGGCAGGAGAGGTGTGGCTTCACCTCTGAAAAACTGCCAGTTGCTACACTTCCATAGCCTAGGAAAAGCTATCTGAGGGGAAAATTAAGTAGTAAGACTAAACAGAAAAAAACCTCCTGCAAAGCGAGGATTTCAGTGAACAACTAACTGAATTCCAATGAATAGCCCATTCAGGGTGGGAAGGATGTGCGGACCTCCTTACTCCAAGAAAGGAAGTTTTCAGGTAAGATACAGATAAATTTTCCTATTCTTGCTTGTAATGAAGTACATGGCAGATCAGTAAAATAAGGATTTTATAGCTGTGTCCACTCAGATGGGGAAAAGAGGACAATATACTACTATGTACAGATGTTAAAGGGGATAACCCTTTCCTGATAGTTTGTGACATTACAGTGAGGAGCACCTATCTACCAAACCAGCATCCAGTGACTGGATGTCCAGTTTGTAGAATTCAAAGGTGATAAACAGATTTTCTTGTGTGAGGCAAATGATATTTCTGCTCATGAAGTTGCCACAGCTCTAGTGGAGTCAGCTCTGATATTGGAAAATGGAATTAGGCTTTTTGACTTTTATAGTATGCTTACGAGATGCAGCATCTCAGCCACCTGGGGGAGGGGAACCCCTAAAAGAACAAAAAAAAAAACCCCTCTTCCCCTTTCACACTGAATAATAAAGTACAAGAACATTTGTCTTTCTGACCTGACCTGTGTGATGAATATGCACTTGAGAGGCCTGCAGCCATCCAATACCAAAATTTGTCTTTGGAGTGCAATAGAGCTGGACAGAGTTCCTAACTCAGCTATCCTGTGCTCAGGTAAGATCATCATCAAAAAAAAGGCCACTTTAATGGTTAGATAATAATGAGACACCTTAATGAGTGGTTCAAATGCAGGGTCTACAATGGCACTGAGATGACCAGGTAAGATTCAGTACGACAACTTTATGCAGATCAGGAAGATGTTGCTCTTGTTAAGAAAAGTGCTAAAAAGCTGGACATCTGGGGAAGATGAAATTCACTACTTATCTACTGCATTAAGGATTCTAGACAAAGCAACAACCTGATCTCTGAGAGCCTGAAGTGCCAGGCCTAATCTAAATACATTTTGAAGGAACCTGAGAAAATGATGCAAATGAGGGGGGCAATCCTAGCATCAGTAGTTTAAACCTCAAATGGGTCCATAAATATGCTGAATTAGTATATTTATTTCTGGAAGCTAAAGCTGTGGATATTGGCACACTAAATAATCTCTTTGGCCTCAGAGGCTCTGTTCAAGAACCAGGCAGCTAGGCTCGGACTGTCTGGATTCTGATCCAGACCTCTTAAAGTGCATATTCACCACACAGATCAGGTCAGAAAGATAAAATGCTCTTGTACTTTATTATCTAGTAGCCCTTGTAAGATCATCTCTTTCCTGAATGGAAAGCACATGGGAGGTATTCATACCTTGTCAAGGAGATCAGAGAACCAGCCCTTCATGGCCAAACTGGGGATACCAGAATTACCAGTGCTACTTTCTCTCCTGAAGCATTCTGGTGAGGAGAGGAAAAGTGGAGGAAAGGTATAAAAGGAACTTTTTGGTCATCTTTTCAACAAAGTATCTGTTGCCTTGGTTGTGAACCAACCAGAAAGAGATCAATGCTAAAACTCTGTGATTCCAGTTGGAGGCAAACACAGCTACTGCTAAGAAACTAAATTTCTTTACCAGGAGATGACACCCTGTCATAACCTTAGTCCCAGATTTGGACCTTAGCGTCCAAAATATGGGGGTTAGCATGAAAACCTCCAAGCTTAGCTACCAGCTTGGACCTGGTACTTGCTGCCACCCCCCAAAAAATTAGAGTGTTTTGGGGCACTCTGGTCCCCCTGAAAAACCTTCCCTGGGGACCCCAAGACCCAAATCCCTTGAGTCTCACAACAAAGGGAAATAATCCTTTTTCCCTTCCCCCCTCTAGGTGCTCCTGGAGAGATACCCAGACACAAGCTCTGTGAAACTACACAGAGTGACTCCCCCTCTCTGTTCCCAATCCTGGAAACAAAAAGTACTTTCCTCTTCACCCAGAGGGAATGCAAAATCAGGCTAGCAAATCCAACACACACAGATCTCCCCCCTGATTTCTTCCTCCCACCAATTCCCTGGTGAGGACAGACTCAATTTTCCTGAAATTTCCCAGTAAAGAAAACTTCAACAGGTCTTAAAAGAAAGCTTTATATAAAAAGAAAGAAAAATACATACAAATGGTCTCTCTGTATTAAGGTGACACAATACAGGGTCAATTGCTTAAAAGAATATTGAATAAACAGCCTTATTCAAAAAGAATACAAATCAAAGCACTCCAGCACTTATATTCATGCAAATACCAAAGAAAAGAAACCATATAACTTACTATCTGATCTCTTTGTCTTTACACTTAGAAACAGAAGACTAGAAAGTAGAAACTACTTCTCCAAAGCTCAGAGAAAGCAGGCAGACAGAAAACAAAGACTCAGACACAAACTTCCCTCCACCCAGAGTTGAAAAAATCCGGTTTCCTGATTGGTCCTCTGGTCAGGTGCTTCAGGTGGAAGAGACATTAACCCTTAGCTATCTGTTTATGACACACCCCTGTGGGCATAATTCCCATTCTCAATTATCTAATTGTGCCTTCAGAGCAGTCAGCTGCAACATTCTATTTTGACTTTAATGTTTAGGGAGCAAATGGGCAAAAGGAATGCGCAGTCAAAGGCATCAGGAGGTGAACTTCTCTCTGGAGAACTGTATCTGCCATTATACTCCATGGATGTGAGCAGGGGAACCAGGTGCTCAGTATTATTTGGCCTGCTACACTCTGCAGAGTTATGCAGCTTGAGGGAAACTGATTTCACTGTATGCCAACTAGAGGAATCTCATGAATCAGACTCTTCAGAAGATGGGATAAGAAAACTTTTTTTTTTTTTGGAGTGTTTTATGTTGGGGCAACTAGAGGGGTCTGAACAGCTGAGAGACCGCTTTCTTATGCCTCCCCTAGATCCTCCTCCTCCTCAGGAGAGAGAAACTTCAGACTTCTGGTTCCTGGGGGTTGGGAAGGGGAGTGGGTGGTCCTTGTGGTTACCCTTTTGCACAGCTGTCTTTTCCTGTAAAAGAGGTTTGTACTGGACTGGGTCAAAAAGGGGGCTTCCCAGGATCTCATGCTTTGTTCAAGTGAGATTCCTGCACATGGTCTAGAGATGTGATGTGTACCAGGCTCCAACCCTGAATGTTCAAAGGGAGTCCTTGGTCCATTTGCTGCAATGGACTACACTGCTGGTAGGATTGGAGGAAGGGGTTGGGCTCAGGGGCCCCGTACTAGGCACACCTTGTCCTTGGATCCCCGTGTCATAAACAGATAGCTAAGGGTTAATGTCTCTTTCACCTGAAGCACCTGACCAGAGGACCAATCAGGAAACCGGATTTTTTCAACTTTGGGTGGAGGGATGTTTGTGTCCGAGTCTTTGTTTTCTGTCTGCCTGCTTTCTCTGAGCTTTGGAGAAATAGTTCTGTTTTCTAATCTTCTGTTTCTAAGTGTAAGGACAAAGAGATCAGATAGTAAGTTATATGGTTTCTTTTCTTTGGTATTTGCATGAATATAAGTGCTGGAGTGCTTTGATTTGTATTCTTTTTGAATAAGGCTGTTTATTCAATATTCTTTTAAGCAATTGACCCTGTATTGTGTCACCTTAATACAGAGAGACCACTTGTATGTATTTTTCTTTCTTTTTATATAAAGCTTTCTTTTAAGACCTGTTGGAGTTTTTCTTTACTTCAGGGAAATTGAGTCTGTACTTACCAGGGAATTGGTGGGAGGAAGAAATCAGGGGAGATCTGTGTGTGTTGAATTTGCTAGCCTGATTTTGCATTTCCTCTGGGTGAAGAGGAAAGTGCTTTTGTTTCCAGGACTGGAAACGGAGAGGGGGAGTCACTCTGTTTGGATTCACAGAGCTTGTGTCTGTGTATCTCTCCAGGAGCACCTGGAGGGGGGAAGGGAAAAAGGATTATTTCCCTTTGTTGTGAGACTCAAGGGATTTGGGTCTTGGGGTCCCCAGGGAAGGTTTTTCAGGGGGACCAGAGTGCCCCAAAACACTCTAATTTTTTGGGTGGTGGCAGCAAGTACCAGGTCCAAGCTGGTAACTAAGCTTGGAGGTTTTCATGCTAACCCCCATATTTTGGACGCTAAGGTCCAAATCTGGGACTAAGGTTATGACACCCCGTCAGTAGCTCTCTGCCACTGCAGCAGCGTGCAGCTGCTCCACAGCCAGACAATGTGGCCGAGAACGTGGACTTTGGTGACTGGGTGTGAAGCTTTGCTGACTCTTTGATACCATGCTTCCGCCTGCTGTGGGGGAGGGAAGAGGAGAAAGGGAGCCACCGTGTGCTGATCTCAGGCCGATGCAGTCATCTGTGCCAGGCCTCAGGGATTCTGCTATTGAGGTACTGTCACTGCTTTCTGGGAGCTGCCCCACTGAGGGAGGAAGGCTGCAGAAACCCTGCTCCTGCCTTAGAACTTCAGAGGCCTGGGTCTCCACAGAACAGGCACAGATTCCATGTAAGCACTTAATCAGCAGAGGAGATGCAGGAGACAATGTCTAGTTTTCCCCACTTAGCCTTCTCTGCCAGAGTCCAAGCAACTGTCCAGCTGTTGATTCAGAGCAGCTTTTAGCTTTCTATAAATTTGCTAGCAAATCTGCTCTTATTTTAGGGATCACACTACTTTAAATAAAACTAAAGGAGGCATTAGCGCCAGAGTTTGATAGTTCTAGCATCTCAACTGAAACTGGCTGGTAATCAGTTGCTCTGGATTTTCCAGAGAGTAATATGTATCTTCTTGGGCTCTGGAGCGGAGACTTGGACTCTTTTAGCCCAGAAATTCCCATGACAGGCGGCTCTCTCTACTCATGCAAAAAATGGAGCTTCTCAAATGTCTAGTTTGAGCCTGATCAAGCCCACAGCAAGAATGGAAAGGTAACTCTTTACACTTTCAGGAATTAAAGGACTCTAAGCAATCTAAGGAGACTAGATTAGTGTACAAATGTAATCCAATTAGGGGATTAGTCATATCCCTAAACCACATGTACCCCATTTTGGTTTTCCATATGAACATTTTAATTGCCTCAATAACTAGTTCCAAAACAGCTGAAAAATATCAAGCCTACAACATAAGAACTTAAATATATTTATTTTACTTTTTTAATTAAAAAGAGGCCTTTTTAAAGTTTACTTATTGGTCTGTCAGCCACACTTAGTTTGTAACATTAAACATTGCATTTATCTTAACCTATTTCACATTTGCTCAATTTTTCTTACTTATCCGTAGTGGTCAAGGCAATGAAATAATTAAAGACTTAAACTCTAGTCAGCATGTTAAAACTCATGCTGGATTCTCTATTAAGCATCTGTTTAGGCTAGTACTGTATTGTAATGGCATTAAGGCACTGGCCACTGACCAGAATGACATTACAAAACAAAACATCCTCAGCATGCCAGAGGAGTACAGCTAGGTGTGAGGGAAACAATTACAGATATTTAACATTCAAAGAAAAATTTTAGAATGTTACCAGCAACAAAACATGATTTACCATGACTTACTGTTTTTCTGGACAGATATCAATTCATCTAGGGCAAGTAGGAAACTTCCCCAAGCAACTGCTATTAGCTTCTCCAAATTCAGAGCTTTCATTTTGAAAAAAAAGTTTAAGATGTTAAGTATTCAAGAAAAACCTTGCAGCCACAGAGGTTAATCTGGTGCACAGTTCTAGGCCATGGCTACACTAAGGAGTTGCAGCGCTGGTGAGGGGGTTATAGCGCTGCAACTTAGGATGTGGCCACACTTGCAAAGCATGGCCAGCGCTGCAACTCCCTGGTTGCAGCGCTGGCTGTACACCCGGTCGAGCCTCAGGTGTAGCGAATCCAGCGCTGGTGATCCAGCGCTGGTCAGCAAGTGTGGATGCCCACCAGCGCTTTTATTGACCTCCGGGGTATAAGGAGGTATCCCAGCATACCTTTTAAGCCTCTCTGGTAATCCTGCACACTCCACTGCCCTGGGCTCAGCTGACCCCACCTTTAAAATGCCCTGGGAATTTTAAAAATCCCCTTCCTGTTTGCTCAGCCAGGTGTGGAGTGCAAATCAAATCAATCAATCAGCGACCATGCCTCCATGCCCCAGACGGGCCCCAGCATGGAACAGTTCCGAGCTGCAGGACCTCATCAGTGTTTGGGGTGAGGAAGCTGTGCAAGCACAGCTGCGCTCCAGCCGGAGAAATTATGATACCTATGGGCAGATATCACAGTCCTTGCTGAGAAGGGGCCATGAACGGGACGCGTTGCAGTGTAGGGTAAAAATTAAGGAGCTGCGCAGTGCTTACTGCAAGGCCCGTGAGGGAAATCGCCGCTCAGGAGCTGCCCCCACGACCTGCCGTTTTTATAAGGAGCTGGATGCCATACTTGGGTGTGACCCCACTGCCAATCCTAGGAGCACGATGGAGAGTTCAGAGCAGGGAGAAGTGGGGGAGGGTGTACAGGAAGCCGAGAGTCAGGCTATGTGGTGGAGGGAGACACCCCGGAGTCCCAGGAGGCATGCAGCCAGGAGCTCTTCTCAAGCCAGGAGGAGGCTAGCCAGTCGCAGCAGCTGGAAGTTGCTGGTGAGGAAGAAGCAGAGGATCGTGCTCGGGGTAAGCATTTTTTTATGTTTTGGGAGGACGGTTTGGGTTATGGCTGCCTGCATGCATGCCTAAACGTGGAATAGCCCATTGATTTGCTCTATCATGTCTCTAATCTGCCTCGGTAATCTCTTGAAAAGTTGCAGCCAGAGCGTGGGCAATGTGCTTTCGCAAGTTTATAGGGAGAGCCACCGTGGTCCTTGTCCCGGTCAGGCTAACTCGTCCAATCCACTGTGCAGCGAGGGGTGGGGGTACCATGGCTGCACACAGGCAAGCTGCATAGGGGCCAGGGCAGAATCCACATTGCTGTAGAAGACCCTCCCTCTCTTCCCAGGTAACATGCAGCAGTGATATATCTGGCAATAGGAAACCCTGTTGAGAATTTAGGGATACTTGAGTGCAGGGCGCCAGGTTCGCGGTCCCCCCCCCAGCCCCGCGGTGCATTCCGGTCTCCCCCCCCCCCCCACTTCCAGCAGGCAGCCAGCCCCGCGGTGCGTTCCGGTCTCCCCCCCTTTTCCAGCAGGTAGCCAGCCCCGCGGTGCACTCCGGTCTCTCCCCACCCCCTTCCAGCAGGCAGCCAGCCCCGTGGTGCGTTCCCTCTCCTTCACTAGCAGGCCGGCAGTTCCACGGACCGCCCCCCCCGCCAGCAGCTTGCCAGCTTCATGTTCCCTACTGTCCCCTGTGCAGGCCACCAGCTACCTCCTGTACCCAGTGCAGATAAACCCCAGTGAGCCATCACTCAGTTCCCCCTCCCAGGTGAAGTTGGGGCAGAAACACACCCCATTGCTCGCCATGCCTTCGCTTCCCTGGCCTCTGTGTGTTATGTTAGGTATGTGGGAATGATGCTACAAAAAGTCTACAAACTCCTTCACTGGGTGATAATAAATAATGTAGCCTCTGTGTATTACATGGTTTTTTTTAGTGACCTTGACTAACGCAGCCAGATCACCGGCCTCACGTCGGTTGCAGAACTTGAGAAAAAATCCACGAAAATCAAAAGAGGAGTTGATCAAAGCAGTTATGAATCACTGCAACACAGAGAAAGCAGGAAGACGCAGGAATGGAGAGAGAAAATGTATGAGTGGAGGCAAACAGAAAGCAGGAGAAAGGAATTGGCTACCAAAAAAACCTCAAAGCACACGATAAGCCTCCTGGCTCGCCAAACTGACTCTTTCGAGTCTCTCGTAGCCATGCAGGCAGATCTGTACCGTGGTAACCCACACCCCTCCCAAAGCTCTCTTTCTTGTTCCCCAGTATTTGCACAAAACACCTTTCTCAAGCAGCCAGTTTCTTATTACCCCCAGCTACCCCCAACACCTGTACGATCACCTACCAGCCCTGATAGCTACAATTCTTACCCTGTGCACTCCACCCCCATTACTCTGCAGCATAGTAATCCTGAAGTGCAGCAGACATTGAACAGTAATCCAAACAGGACATATTCAGACCTCTGAATGTACAGTCCATCACCCTAACCCCCCTGGCCTTTTATGTACTGTACTTTGAATAAAGAATTTTATGGCTTTTACAATACGTTTTATTATTGCAGGAAGTGGTAAATATTGTACCCCAAGGTAGAAAGGAGCACAGCAAAGGCACCAAACATTACTGTTGGCTCTCAGCATCAAATTGCTCCCTTAAGGCATCCCTAATCCTTGAAGCCCTTTCCTGGGCCTCTCTAGTAGCCCTGCTCTCTGGCTGTGCAAATTCATCCTCTAGGCGTCGAACCTCGGAGGTCCATTCCTCACTGAATCTTTCACCCTTCCCTTCACAAATATTATGGAGGGTACAGCACGCGGATATAATAGCGGAGATGCTGCTTTCCCCCAAATCTAGCTTCCCATAAAGACACCTCCAGCGGCCTTTCAAACGGCCAAAAGCACACTCCACAGTCATTCTGCACCAGCTCAGCCTGTAGTTGAACCAGTCCTTGCTCCTGTCAAGCTTCCCTGTATACGGTTTCATGAGCCAAGGCATTAAGGGGTAAGCGGGGTCTCCAAGGATCACAGTGGGCATTTCGACGTCCCCTACTGTGATCTTGCGGTCTGGGAAAAAAGTCCCGGCCCTCAGCTTCCTGAACAGGGCACTGTTCCGAAAGATGCGTGCATCATGCACCTTTCCAGGCCATCCTGAGTAAATGTCAGTGAAACGCCCACGGTGATCCACAAGCGCTTGCAGAACCATGGAGAAATACCCCTTGCGATTAACGTACTCCGATGCCAGGTGGGGTGGTGCCAGAATAGGAATATGCGTCCCATCTATTGCCCCTCCACAGTTAGGGAAACCCATTTGTGCAAAGCCATCCACAATGTCCTGCACGTTCCCCAGAGTCACAGTTCTTCTTAGCAGGTTGCGATTAATGGCTGTGCAAACTTGCATCAGCACCATTCCAACGGTGGACTTTCCCACTCCAAACTGGTTCGCCACCGATCGGTAGCTGTCTGGAGTTGCCAGCTTCCAGATTGCAATAGCCACCCGCTTCTCCACTGGCAGGGCAGCTCTCAATCTTGTGTCCCTGCACCGCAGGGTAGGGGCGAGCTCAGCATACAGTGCCATGAAAGTGGCTTTTCTCATCCGAAAGTTCTGCAGCCACTGCTCGTCATCCCAGGCTTGCAGGACGATGTGATCCCACCACTCAGTGCTGGTTTCCCGAGCCCAAAGGCGCCGTTCCACGGTGCTAAGCACGTCTGTTACTGCCACAAGCAATTGATTGTCTTGAGCGTCAGGCGTTTCAATATCATCGTCTGACTCCTCACTGTCACTTTGCAGCTGAAGGAATAGCTCCACTGCCATGCGTGATGTGCTGGCAACATTCATCAGCAAGATCCTCAGCAGCTCAGGCTCCATTTGTAACAGAAATCTCAGAAATCGCGCTGCAGACTCACAATGCCGCCAAAGTGCTCGGAATGTGTAGCAAAGCACCACGGGGTGTTGGAACAGGAAGTGGAAAGACCCGCACACTTCCTTCCCCTTCCCACAAGCCACAGCGCCAAAATGGGACGAGGTGCTCTGTGGGATAGCTGCGCACAATGCACCACTCCCAACAGCGCTGCAAGTGCTGCAAATGTGGCCACACTGCAGCGCTGGCCCTACACAGCTGTACGAACACAGCTGTAACTATGAGCGCTGCAAAACTGTAAGTGTAACCATGGCCCTAGTGTCTCCGCAGCTATCCTGGAGATTCTACAAGCAGCAGCGGAGTGAAAACTGGCTCCTCTTGCTAGTTTTCATTGCTGTTTATTCAGATCTCTGTGGGCAGCACTGAAAATGATAAGAATCAATTCAATTTCATCCTGCGGAAGCTTCTGAGCAACAGCAATTCCATGGGAAGGGGCACTCAAATAAAGGTGTGGACAGAAAGATGGAGTTAAATCGTGGAAACAATACCACCCTTTGACAAACCAGAAGCTTTAGGGAGGAGTAATGTGAGAACTCTCTACCTACTTTCATGGCAACCAGAAGGCTCTGGGACAAAAGAACATTTTCTTCCTTCTCCCCCACTTCCAGAAACATGAGCGGGGAGTGGAAAGACTTCAAGTTTATCAGATAGCCAGAGGCAGAAATTAAGCGCCCCCGCCCACCCCTTCTTAAGCAGGGCTCAAGGACAGTGTCCCTGTAGGAAATCTAAGTCTTCTTCCAACAGCTAAAAGGGTACAAGGATTGGTTTCTCACAAACTGCACCTGAACAGTCATCGTTCCCTATCTTTCATGTCCTCCATAGCACAATGCAAACATCCCTAAATTCTGAAGTGTTCATTTGTTCTATCATCCCCCTGCCTTTACAAAAGCAAAGCTATGGCCTATTGAACAAAAATAAGTCAGTCACTGTTATAAAACTAGTCCTACAATCATCATTTTTCCCCTGTGTTCTCAGTTGAACTATCTCCATAGGCATTATTAGCTACTGTGATCCAAGAAAGGAGTGGGGGGTCAGGCAGAGGAGACACTGGAAATCTGATTCTCCATGTCTTGGCTACTGACCTCTTGAATATGCAATCCAGCTGCATTTCTGGTTCTTTCCCCTAACTGCAAACTGGATACTAGCTTTCGCTCCCTAAGCCCCTGCTGCCCTCCTCCACAGAACAGTGCAGACAGTATGCACTATAATCCAGTTAACTCTCCTCATGGAGAAAGCTGGAGAGAAAGAGGCAGCTGCAGGTAGGCAAAAATAGTTGGGTGCCTGGCTGCAGCAAAATAGCAAATTCCACATGGACAGCAGAATTCTGTCGTTTGTGTCATCTTGGAAACACCAAATTCAGTGGCTGTACTCAAGAGACCATTGGCCCCTCACTCAGATAAGAAGAGCATATCATGGGGTTGTTTAATGCTCTCTGCAGACCTTTTCCCATAATTTTGCACTTGGTTACCATTTTCAGAGTTATCTTTGAAACAGGGCTGTCAGGCAATTAAAAAAAAGTAATTGCACTGTTAAACAATAGGATAACAATTGAAATGTATTAAATATTTTTGGATGTTCTTCTACATCAGGGGTCAGCAACCTATGGCACGCGTGCCAAAGACGGCACACGAGCCAATTTTTAATGGTACGCTGGAGCCTGCCAGGACTCCAGCATGCCATTAAAAATCCTGCCCAGCCCAGCCTGCTTTCCTCTGCCCTCCACTCTCCCCGTGGGGGCAGAGAGCAGAAGCATAGTCGTGCGCACATGGTGGGCAAATGGCCCCACTCTCCCAGCATGGCAAGCCGCGGGGTCCGCGCTCCCGAGACGGAGCACTAGGCTGAATGCAGCAAGCTGCCGGCCCTTCCCCCGCCTTCTCCCTTCCCCTGGAGCCCTGCTGTCGTGCACAGTGCTCTGCGGGTTGGGGTTGTGCGCTCCCGCAGGGCAGCATTTGGTTCTGCAGGGAAGCAGACACACTCCCCGCTCAACCGGAGCTCTGCCGTCGCTGCGTGCAGGGCTCCGAGGGGCCGGGGCTGTGCTCTCCCATGGGGCAGCGTGTCTGGCTCTGCGTAGAGCCTCAAGGTAAATGGCCCAGGGCTGGGGGTGTTGGATAAGGGGTGGAGGCAGTCAGGGAACAGGTAGGGTCCAGTCCGGGGACAAGGAACAGGGAGGCTTAGATAGGGGGTGGGGTCCTGGGGGTCAGTTGAGGACAGGGGTCCCAGGAGGGGGTAGTCAGGGGACAAGGAGCAGTGGGACTGGGAGTTCTTAGGGGAGCAGTCACCTAGCCCTCTCCCCTGAGCCCTGACACTTCCCCCCCACCCCCAACACCACACCCTCTGCCCTGAGCCCTGCATCCCCCCCAGGCCCCTGCCCTGATCCCTGTACCTCCCATATACACCCCCAGCCCTCTGCTTGACTCTTTCATTCCCTCCCCCGCCCCCCACAACCGTAGCCCTGACTCTGGCACCCCCACCCATTCCTTGCCCCCCCCCCCGCCCTGACACCTCCAGTTCCCAGCCGTGACTCCAGCCCGCCCCCAGCCCTCTGGGTCCTGGCTGCCAGCCCCGCACAGTCTGCTGCTGGTCTGGGGTTCTGGCTGACAGACCCTTGCCAGACGGGGTCCCAGCTGCAGGCCTCGCTCAGCCCGCTGCAGGCCTAGGTAAACAGAACCCCAGACCAGCACCAGGCTGAGCGGGCCAGCGGTGTAAGATCAACATTTTAAATTTCATTTTAAATTACGCTTCTTAAACATTTTGAAAACCTTGTTTATTTTACAATACAACACTAGTTTAGTTATATATTATATAGATCTTATAAAAATCATTAAAATGTATTACCGGCACACAAAACCTTAAATTAGAGTGAATAAATGAAGACTCAGTACAACACTTCTGAAAGGTTGCTGACCCCTGTTCTACATTTTCAAATATATTGATTTCAGTTACAACACAGAATACAAAGTGTACAGTGCTCACTATGTTATTTTTGAATTACGAACATAGTTTTTAATTCACCTCATACAAGTAGTGTAGTGCAATCTCTTATCATGAAAATGCAACTTACAAATTAAGGGTTTTTGTGTGTTACATAACTGCATTCAAAAAAACCAACGTAAACTTTAAAGCCTACAAGTCCACTCAAAGTCCTACTTCTTCAGCCAATAGCTTGTTTACATTTGCAGAAGATAATGTTGCCCACTTCTTGTTTACAATGTCACCTGAAAGTGAGAACAGGCATTCACATGGCACTGTTGTAGCTGGCATCACAAGATATTTATGTGCCAGAGGTACTAAAAAGATTCATATGTCCCTTCATACTTTGATCACCATTCCAGAGGACATGTGTCCATGCTTATTAATAAATTTCAATTGGTATTCTATTGTTTAACAGTGCAATTAAAACTGATTAATCAAGATTAGGGAGGCTTTGAGTTAATTGCAATCAATTGACAGCCCTACTCTGCAACCATCACATTTTTTTTTTTTTAAATAAAAAGGAGAGGGGAGCTGGGATTCCGGGTCATAGTTCTGAAGCGAAAGAGTGAATTTCAAGACTATAGACTCTGTAGCAAGGGTTCTCAACCTCCCCCCTACCCCAACCAACAGGCTATAAAAACTCCACAGCTGTGCCACTAACGTTTTTCTGAATATTAAAGCCAGGCCTGGTATTAGGGGAGGGCAGCAAGCAGGGCAATTGCCCAGGGCCCCATGCCACAAGGAGCCCCGCAAAGCTAGAGTCACTTAGGCTTCAGCCCCATGCAGTGGAGCTTTGGCTTTCTACCTTGGCCCCAGCAAGTCTAATGCCACCCTGCTTGGCAGACTCCCTGAAACCTGCTCATGGGTTCCCAGGGAGCCCTGGGCCCCTGGTTGAGAACCACTGCTCTATGGCATCCTGCTAGTAGGCCCAGTTCTATGAAAACCAAGTGTAAGATCTCCAAGCCCAAGGCATAGGTGCATAGATGGGAGTGGGCAAAAGAGACTGACAAGTTAAAGAAAACTACTACAGAGGAGTTTTCGGGAGAGAAGTGGGGAAATGATAGGAAGTAGAACACAGAGAAAGAAAAGACTGACAGCACCTCAGGAAATAGATATGCCATGATTATGATTGGCAAGGGAGAGGAAAAAAAAAGTAGAATATGGCAGGAAGAGAATGAAGCAAGAAAAATTAGGTTTAGGGCTGTCAATTAATTGCAATGCAACTCAAGTGATAAATGCAAAACAGATTAACTACATTAAAAAAATAGTTGCAATTAATTGCAGTTTTAATTGCAGTATTATGGCCAGTCAACAGGACAGCAAGTAACCAAACAGTAGCACAGACAAACAAAACAAAAAAACCGCAAATACCATACTGTGCCTACATTGCATGTTAAATGTAGGCACATCAGGGCTGCCTGTCCCCAGTGTCTCCCCTTACTCCCCCAAAAGTGTGCTGGGGCTGTCAGCCCAAGGCAGCAGGAGCCAGCCAGCAAAGCAGCAGCAGTGCTGGAGTCTGCACCGCTTTAACCCGCCCCCCACCCCCTCAGGAGGGACATGAGCTGTTCTTACCCCACTCCCCTGGGAGGGGGTCATGCTGTTTTCACACACACCTGCTGAGAGTGGGACAAGTTTGCAAACTCATGTCAGAGCTGAATAGGGAGCTCAGCTGCTGCTGAAGCCTGGCCTGGGGTATCAGTTGCTGGATCTGGAGCCCAAACTGCACTTTGTTCACAGTTAGGAACACTTCAGAGTTATGGACAAGCTTCATTGCTGAGGTGTCCATAACTCCGAGGTTCTATTGTAATAGAATACCAAATTTACATTTATTATAAAATTTTTGGATTTTTTCTACTTTTCAAATATTTTATTTCTGTTACAGCACAGACTACAAAGTGTATGGTGCTCACTTTTTTTTAAAAAAACAACACCCAACAACAACAAATATCTGCACTATAAAAAACAAAATAGTAATTTCCAATTCACCTCAAATACCATAGTGCCATATCTATTGTGAAAGAAACTTATGTCATTTTTGGGTGGTTGGTTTTTTTTGTTTTTTTACATAACTGCACTCAGAAACAGAACTATATAAAACTTTACAGCCCACAAGTCCCTCAGTCCTACTTCTTGTTCAGCTAATTGCTAAGATAAACAAGCTTGTTTACATTTATGGGAGATAATGCTACTTGGGATGTAAACGCTTAACTGGTAAACATTAGGCTTACTGTTAACCAGACCTTAACTGCTAATCATGGTGGCAAGCCGACTGCGCCCCAGCCCTGCCGGTGGGACCACAGCCCCATCAGGACCCCAGCCACTGCTGCCCTGGCCCACAGAGCAACCTTGGTTAATGGTTTACTGGTTAAATATATAGTTTAACTGGTTAACTTTAACTGATACACCTCTACCCCGATATAACGCAGTCATGGGGAGCCAAAAATCCTTACTGCGTTATAGGTGAAACACCGTTATATATCGGGGTAGCGGTGGCAGGACTGCTGCGGTGATTTAAAGAGCCTGGGGCTCCGGGCGCAGAGAGCCCCAGATCCTTTAAATCGCTGGCGGAGTCCGCTGCTGCAGCCCCGGGGTAGCAGCGGCAGGGCTCCAGCAGTGACTTAAAGAGCCCAGGCCTCCCCACAGCAGCCAGAGTCCTGGACCCTTTAACGCATCACCGGAACCCTGCTGCTACTGTGCTATATGCAAACCCATGTTACAGCGGGATAGAGGTGTATTTGCATCTCTAAATGCTGCCCGCTTTTTATTTACAATATTACCCAAAAGAGAGAACAAGCATTCTTGTCTCCAGTGCTGCAAGATATTTATATGCCAGATATGCTAACTATTCACATGCCCCTTCATGCTTCCATTCCAGTGGATATACTTCCAAGATGAATTTTAATTGATATTCTATTATTGTTTAAACAGTAAAAAAATAATCAATAAGTGATAGCTTACAAATACCAAAGCTTAAAGAGGCGTGTTTCCACTTCACATGTCAAAACAATCAGTCTTTCTAGTGCTAGACAGATGTACAACACTAGTGTTCTCTGTACATTATCAGCTTGTATTAATGGACTAAAATATAGGAGCATAACGTTTATCACAATCCACAGAATTGGTTACATCCTTAGTAACTTAAGGATGTAACTTAATTGGTTACATCCTTAGTAGCACATATTAAAACACAGATACACTCAGCCTTTCACTGCAATGTCAGCCTTTCATTACGATGTCGACTGGAATTTTATCACTCACTGCAGCTACTTATTCCTCAGATTACTGTATATTTCAAAGAAACACAATCCAATATCACCCTTTCCAGAGCGATACCAGAAATACCAGCAAGGGGGGGGGCCCTCACATATATTATAGAGCACTAAAAATAGACTGTCAAGGAACTATTTAACAGGTAGACAGAAAAAAAAAAAGAGTCAGTTGTCTGCAGGTAATATATTATTTTTATTTCATAAAAAGGGAGACAGATGTGCTGAAGGTCCCAAGCAGCAACTTGTATTAAATTTTTTTTTTTGGTGGGGCGGGGGAGAGGAAGGGAAGGAAGAGAGAAATACCACCTCTCCTAAAGTAGCATGGACTGACTTTATCTGTGCAAAACACAAAGCTATTATGTCACAGCCGTTATTAAACTTGACAAAGTATGGCATCGATTCTTAGATGCACAGGTACAAGATGTGTTGTGTTACAGGATGCCGTTTTTACATTCAAAGAGACCTTTGACATTATATATGAACTGTAGAATTTTTATAACCTAGTAATTGTATACAATATTGCAACAACATAATAGTAAAGCAAATCTTTAGCTTTAGGAGCAAGAGTCCACACAGTGAAAATCCACTTCTTATCAATGTTCCATAAGAAATGGAAGACTCTATCCTTAGCGGCAAGGCCCCACTACATGTTCATTAGTTATTTGTGCAAAGGATCTGGAACCTGACAGACTGGAGAATTGGGCCCTAAATGTCCAAATAAGCAATTAAAAAAATCAGTGGTGGTTCCACAAATTTTTTCTAAGATTGTTGTATTAGCCTTACATCCACACTATAACCAAGTTACAGCTTATGACTTGCAACCTCTCCAAGTTTTTGAAGGACCTGTTGCTGTTCACCTTGAAGCTTTACCAGCTAGTCTCACTAAGATAGGGGTGGGGAGGGTGAAAGAATGCAAAAGAGAAAAATTCAGTTCTGCATGTTGTTTCACCCCCACTTTTGCTGCTGAGAAAAGATTCAGCACTGAATTGCTAGTCACCAGGACCCTCACTGAAAATAAAATGACTAGAAGAATTTTGCCAAGAGTTAAGATCCATTGTATTAGGTCAGATCAGTTGTTCTACTACTCCAGTGGCTTGTCTTCAACCGTAGTTAGTATCACATGCTTTAATTAAAGAGGCCAGAAATCATTTGGACAACTATGAAATAACCTGCTAATAAGGAGCATGTTTCTTCCTAAAATGAGGACAGTTACGCTGAATTTACACGAAGATTTTCTAAAGCCTTAATCCCAAACAGGTGCAGCTCCACTACTGGTAGTGACAAGGCTCAGGCATCTTTACTACTACTCAGAACGGGGCTCTCTTAATACCTATTTAATACAAGTCTTGTCAACACCACATGTCTGCTGCCAAAAGTGAAACTATGTACACTTGGAATTATTAATACAAAAAATGTTAATATATTATGACAACCACTGAGGGCTGGTCTATGAAGCATGTAAATTTGTATTCCTCCTATATTTTTTGTTTAACATGACTAGGATGTTTTTATCCTTAAGTGTCTAATCCTTTATGGAGTCTAAGCTCTTGATCTCAAATACCTTGCAGCAATGATTATTCTAGGTTGCATTTACACTTGGTGTAATTATTTCCTTGCCATTACTTATTGTTTGTCAGGGTGGATAAAAATCAATGATTTTTAAAAAGTTTTACTTAAATTGGAGTTTTGATAAAATGCTTTTTGAGAAAAACTTATCTAAAGATGCATCTTAATTAAAACTATTATATATCAAAGATATCATCATGGAATAGGGATTATAATTTCTGTAGTAGGAGACAAACATTACATTAATATATTAAGAGAAGTTTTGTAAATGAGTTCCAGTAGTTCATGGATTAGGGACCCAATTTTATGGGGTTCCGCATGCTTCTGCATAGATTTAGGTTAATCTTTCTATCTACCCAATGGGACTCAGTACTCCGTCTAGAAGATACCATCAGAGATGCTTAGTTTTGCAGTTCGCAAACTGGATTTGTGTGTCTCCAGAGCTAACATGCTTGTTAACAGCAAAAATGTTTTAAAAGAAATATACAGAGGTGAGAAATAGCAGCTATATTGTCCCTCTGCAAATTTGTGTACACAGAGTCAATCCAAGCAATCATCCATTTTCTGATATAGCTGTAAAACTAATCTGAAAAGTTTTCAAAATAAATCACTGTTTAAAAATGTACAGTGTGTGCCTTCTAAAAATGAAACCTACTTCTGAGTTGTGAAGAATATGTATTACGGTTTAACAACCAACAAGAATGCATTTTTATGTAGAAAACCATGATTAAATAGTCTTCCTGACTAATGATTTAAACCAAATCCACCCTGTTGGTATACCAACATTACCTAAAGGCTCTAATCAGCATAAGTTCCTGTACTGTACAAAGATTTTACATATTCTATCACACACGAGAATATTGAGAACATTAAAGTTGTAAAGTCAAGCACTCAAAAGTTAAGAAATGCCAAAATTAAGGTTACTCATGCAACCTTAATTCAGCCCTCGTGTGTATTCATCATTATACAGTTTTTAATTACATGATCACATACTCCCACTCCAAACCCCTCAATCCCCTACACTGCCAGTATAGACTAGCCTTAAGTATGCCCACTCCCCAAGCTCCTTGTCCTAGTTTTTGTTCAATTGGGCTCAGTTCTCCATCTATACCCTGACTCTTCGTAGAGCACTCTATCCTCCACCCCAATAGTTCCCAGTCTTTTTCCAAATCTTCCAGGCTCCTCATCTCAATCTACTCTCCTCCCAACCCTCGGGCAGGCCTCTCTCTTGTCCCCTTTGCATTAGAATCACAGGCCATGTCTACATCTAAAATTTTGCAGTGCTGGTTGTTACAGCTGTATTAGTACAGCTGTATAGGGCCAGCGCTGCAGTGGCCACACTTACAGCAACCAGCGCTGCAAGTGGTGTTAGATGTGGCCACACTGCAGCGCTGTTGGGCGGCTTCAAGGGGGGTTCAGGAACGCGAGAGCAAACCGGGAAAGGAGACCAGCTTCGCCGCGGTTTGCTCTCGCGTTCCCGGAGCCACCCTGCAAACCGCAGGGAAGGAGACCAGCTTGATTACCAGAGGCTTCCTCCTTCCACGGAGGTCAAGAAAAGCGCTGGTAAGTGTCTACATTGGATTACCAGCGCTGGATCCTCTACACCCGAGACAAAACGGGAGTACGGCCAGCGCTGCAAACAGGGAGTTGCAGCGCTGGTGATGCCCTGCAGATGTGTACACCTTCAAAGTTGCAGCGCTGTAACTCCCTCACCAGCGCTGCAACTTTCTGATGTAGACAAGCCCACAGTTTCTTCCTCCAAACTGCTTGAGCCCAGAAGTTAGGGAAGGCTCACTGAGAACACAGGAGACAATTTCCTTGCTCTCAGCCTGAGGGAGTCATCCAGCATGAAAAAATTCAGCCCAGCTGATTAAAGTTCAGCAAAAAATTATAAGCAAATGGAAGAAGTGGTCTTATCATGGATAATGCTGAACCTTAACAAGCAGTACTTGCATAGCTGCCTGTGAAATGAAAAAAATCCCTGCCCCAAACACCAAGATTAATTTGAAACAAGATGCAACAGTATGAGGGAAAAGAGGTAGAGGAAGAAGGAGCGTAATGAGACCACAGATAAGTCCGCTGTAGTCACAGCTTGATACTGTAAATGTAGATTTTAAAGAAAAGAAATCAAGGATTCTCAAGTGCTGCTCAAACAGCCATCATTAGTTGACAGTTCTCTTTTTCCTACATTTTAAGTTTGTTGCCTTTCCACTTTGTGTCCCCCCCCCTTGTATTACGAGAAAGTGAATAGGCACACCTGACTGATCATACACAAATCAAAACCCTTGAGAGCAACTCCAGCACCCATAGCACATTAGAGATCCAGAAACTCACTATGTTAACCATGCACTGAAGTCTTGTATTGAAGTTTGAATAGGGAATACAGCAGAAGGCTTCCACACACAGTCTGCCTCTTATGGCTAAACAGAGCTCAAGTTATTGAGTTAATATTAGGGCTGTATGTTCTGCAACTGCGTTAGAAAGGCTGCATGGCCCTAAGACGTTAATTTCTAACCAATGCTATTAAAAAGCAACAATTTCTTTTGAACTGCCAAATTACAATTATTTATCTCTAAACAGTTAATATTTCGGTTATCTCCATGATGAATCCTCAAAAGCAGGAGATCATTACTTATATAGCTCCCCACTTCAAAATAATGAAAGATTAGTATGCTATATCAGTTACCAAGCACTGAAGTATCAATACCACTATGTAAGCCACAACCAACTGTACCATTTTCAAATTGGACAAGCTCCCAGTAACATACAATTACAATAAATTAAGTAGTACTTAATCAGACACAATAAACCTCTAGTTTATTGTTCTTGCAATTGTTACATAATCCATGGCATAATATTCTTCACTGTAGTCATGGCAGCAGCGTGGGGTTTTTTGGTCTTTTAGGAAAAGTGCTGATCTGTGTGTTTGGTTTAGAACGTGGTTTTAAAAGGTCACCTGCAAAGAATTTTTTTTTAAATTAGGTTTATACTGCATTTGTGTTTCCTCATAATGTACAAGAAAGGTCCAAAAAAAATCTGTCTACATTTGATATTTTCCTGCTGGGTTTTTTTGGTGCCTCAGAATTGTGAAATGTATGAAGTCTGGCTTTCCCTGGTTTTGCAGGAAATTTTCTTGAAGAAACATTAAGCTTTAAAGAAAGACAGTCTGTCAGGATTCCTTCTTCACTCTGAGGTACCGATGTGGGGACCCACATGAAAGACCCCCTAAGCTTATTTTTACCAGCTTAGGTTAAAACTTTCCCAAGGAACAAATTCCACCTTGAACAGTATGCTGCCACCACCAAGTGAATTAAACAAACATGCAGGGAGAGCCACTTGGAGCCCTGCCTTCCCCAAATATCCCCCCAAACTCCTACACCCCCTTTCCTGGGGAGGCTTGAGAATAATATCCTCACCAATTAGTACAGGTGAACACAGACCTAAACCCTTGGATCCTAAGAACAATGAAAAAATCAATCAGGTTCTTAAAAGAAGAATTAAATTCAAGTAAAAAAAAAAAATCACCTCTATAAAAATCGGGATGGTAAGTTCTTTACAGAATAACAAAAAGACTCAAGAACATAGAGGATCTCCCCTCTAGGCAAAACCTTGAAGTTACAAACCCAGGGATAAACCTCCCTCTTCCTACAAAGGAAATCACAAGCCAAAATAAAAGTAAGCTAACGCATTCATTCGCTAAGACTTACTAAAAATAATAGAGTTGGATTGCCTGCTTTCTAGATCTGTCTCCAGCAAAAGTCACATGGAACAGACAGACAAAGCCTCCCTCCAAGATTTGAAAGTATTTTGTCCCCTTATTGGTCCTTTTGGTCAGGTGTCAGCTAGGTTACCCGAGCTTCCTAACTCTTTACAAGTAAAAGAGAAATTAACCCTTTACAGTGTAAAGAGGGATTTTATGCTACTCTTAGTTGTATGTTTATGACACCACCTCTCAGCTTCTACTCAGGCATTTGATTTCAGACTGTTAAATTTACTTTTTGTTCTAATGCTGAAATAAAAATCCCTTCGTCTTTCAATTGCTCGGCTTTCAGTTTTTTGACCCAAGATGTACTAGTTTCACCAGTTACTCACTATACTACATGCCTGAATTTCTAGTGTTAGAAGAGTGACCAGAACACTCTCGTTTCCCCTTTTACAAGTCACCTTTAAAAGGTACGGGTTTGTAATCACCTGGATTGTAAAGATCAAAAGAACTACAACTCATAGAACTCAACACAGCAATGATTATTTATTACAAGTCTTTTATATGGAGGCCCATCCCATAATATTTGGCTGTATTTTAGATTACAAGCAAAATTATTTCCTCTCAAATACTGTTTAAATAAACTCTACCCAGTATAGGCAAAGCCTGCATGTCCATAACCCCACTTTCTCCTTGCATGCATACTTAGGGGGTGAACCAGCTTTCTTAGATTGTTGGTTGTTAGCCAAACACGTGCACTGAACAAGGCACTTCCCTATAGCATAGCCATTTAGATACAGGTAAGTACAGTCACACTTAGTGATTCAATCTAAGGAATGCTTTAAGCATTTGTTTCCTTCATAAAGAATGAAAAGACAATGGACTTAGTAAAAATCCACCAATGTGAACATAAATAGTCACACTTGTCTGAGTTATTTCAATGCAACTGAAACACCCTAGGAGAGATGTAGGTTTGTTTAGATCACAAAGTCAGTCTTGTGGACAGAAGCCTGAATCTCTCTTCCTTTGATGAAGTTTTTGGACATTCAAGTCATGGACAAATTGGTCTAAAGATTAGTAACTTACTTAATTCTATTTCTTTTTAAATACTTCACGCACACAAAGGCAACTTCTTTAGCCAACTTGAGTTACAGCATAAGAACCTGGCATGCCACAAACATGGAAGATGCTTATTTATAATATGCAGAATAAAATAATACGGTAATAGCATCCATCAGATGATTTGCCATCCAGCAACTTCACCACTAAAGTTTACAGAGACACCAACAAGACACCTCGATCTCCCAGCCTAGCCAAACATCTTAGTCGCAGGTGCTCCTTGCGCTGGCCGCCGACACTCAGGGAGCCCCCAAGCTGCAAGGCGAGGTGGGCTGTGCCAGACACAACGGAGTACGCCCTAGTTTGAAGTTACCGGGAAAGGAAATCCCTCTGGCGGAGCGCCCCTCTTCCTGAGCACAGGGCAGAGACCCGAACGCCCCGCAGAGTGAAGACCCCCGGGGGGAGAGGTCTGCGCCGAGGAGCTCGTATCGGCCACCGAGAGCCGCTGTTGCCCCACGCGGCGCTCGCCAGGAACTCTGGGTGAGAGGAAAACACCGAGCTCCCCTCTATACCGAGTTAAACCTCCGCAGAGAGGCCGGGGCCGCCAGGGCGCGCTCCGAGCGAGCTGGAGGCGGCGCACGCCGCCTGCCTACGGCCAGCTCCCCGGGGGCGGGTCTGCATGCGCGGGAAGGGAAAGGCAGAGGAGCGGGAGCGCGGGCGGCGGTCAGTAGCCGTCACAGCCCTTTGTACTGCAGCGCTGGGGTCACCCGAGCGGCAGGGGGACGGTCTCCTACCCGGCCGGGGGCGGCTCCTCCTCTGCTTCTGGCGCTGAGCGGGGTGGGCTCCCTCTCCTCGTCGCTGGAGAAGTCGGGCTGGGCGAGCGCGGCGGGCGCGTTGCGGGCGGTGAGGTGCTGCAGGTAGAGCTGCACATACACGTCCTTGCGCTGCTCGCCGCCCGGCAGGCTCACATTGTTGGCGATGAGCTCGCTCTTCAGCTTCTCCTTGGTCAGCACCGACGGGTCCGCCAGAAACTCGGGCATCGCCGGCCTCTGCCGCCCTCCCGGGAGAGACACCAACAAAGGGGGGGGGGGGGCAATCACCTCCCCTGCCCAGCGCAATGAACCCAACAACTCGCGGCGCGCTCGGCAAGAGATTCGCCCGACCTCCAATAAAGCGTGTCCGGATTGGCCGCGCGAGTCACAAAGTTGGGCTGCTATTGGCTGCGGGCTTGAGGGAGGAGCGGCGCAAGGGTTCGACCAGCATTAGTGCTTTGCGCGAGGAGTAGTAACGCAGTTTAAATTCGGCTCAGGCGGGAGAGGCGCTGGCGTTATGCCGTCTCCCTCCCCCGGCGGGGAGGTGCCATGGTGCAGACACCTCCCCCAGGAGAGCAGCTCCCGCCGCTGCTAAGTCCCTGCCCATACGAAAAGGAGGTTGAGATCTTTGCAGCTGCAGAAAGGGAGGAGCGAGACACTCTGCCTGGGGAGGATATGCCCGACTCTTCTGTAGTCGCTCTCTGGGAGGGGAGCACAGGGTTTTGCTGGCTGTGTTTCAGTGGGACATTTAAGAACTTCACATAATTGGTGTCTTGGAAATGCTTAAGAAAAATAGAATCCCTGCCTCAATTTAAAATTAATAATTTAAAATGTAAATACAGTGAAACCCTGCTATAATGTGATGTTTGGGGTCCAAAAAATGCCATCGTGATAAATGCGGGGTGGCAGTATAGCAGGGTTTCAAGCCGGTCAGTTTAAGTCAGTGGTCCCCAACGCGATGCATTGATGTGCGCTGCCTAGTGCCCAACAGGGGAGAGAAGCCGCAGCCCCGCACCTGCCGGGGGCAGAGAACTCTGAGGCTGCGGGCACTGGTGCTCTCTGTCCCCGGCAGGTGTGGGGCCGCAGCTTCTCTCTGGCTTCAAGAAGAACCGCTGCCCCGCATCTGCCAGAGACAGAGAACTTTGAGGCTGCGGGCGCCAGTGCTCTCTGTCCCCAGCAGGTGCAGGGCCGCGGCTCCTCTCCAACCTGGAGAAAAGCTGCGGCCTTGCACCTGCCAGGGACAGAGAACTCCAGGGCTGCAGGCACCAGTGCTCTCTGTCCCCAGCAGGCGTGGGGCCACTACTTGTCTCCGGCTTCAAGAGGAGCCGTGGCCCCACGCCTGTCAGGGAGAGATAACTCCAGGACTGCGGGTGCCAGTGCTCATTGTCCCCAGCAGGCGCGGGGCCGCAGCTTCTCTCACCTGCTGGGCACTAGGCGGGGGCACATCAATGTCCTGGAGGGCGCCATGGCATTGGGGACCACTGGTATTAGGCCTTAAAGGGGAGCCCACTTATTATCATGTTATATGCAATGTCGCGTTATGGTGGGGCGCATTATTGCGAGGTTTGACTGTACTGGAATAATTTCCCCATGTAGGGACTCATCCCTGGTTTACACTTAAAATTTAGATAGACCTAGATACATCACTTAGAGGTGTGAAAAATTCAGACCCCTGAGTGCCATATTTAAGTCTATTTAACCACCAGTGTAGACACATCTAGACTGATAGAAAATTTCCTCTCTTGACCTAGGTACTGCCACTTGGGTAGGTGGATTACCTATCTCAAAGGAAAAACTCCTGTGCTGCTGTAGTACCTGTAGACATGCCCTTTATTCTGTGACAAGAGTGGCTTTTTTGGTTTAGCTTCAACTACTTAGAAGGCAGTATAAGCTAAGTTGGAAAAGGGTACTCTTCTACTGCATTAAGAGTGTCCATATGGGGTGTTATACAGGTATAACTATAGCACTTTAAATCACATTCTAATGCATACCAGTAAAACTTCCTCATGTAAGTCCTTAGGGCCAGATCCTTGGCCCCTGAGATGCACCTTGTACAGGGGAATCCCTGGATGGCATGAAGATGGTATAGCCAGCTCTACACCACCTAGGTGTAATGGGTGCTTAGAGGCATGCCAGGGATAGAGAAAGAGTAGTAGGTGATATGTCTAGAATCTCCTGCTTCTATTATAATTTATACTGGAGGCCTTGAAGGCCTGTGGCTACTTCTGGGATTAAAGATCAGGTCCACTTGAGGATCTGGCCCTTATATTTTTTTTAATGAGAGCTTAGATTCTGGAGTACCAGACGGTAGCTAGAAAAACGTACGAAGTCACTACAAGCCAGCCCAAATGGATCCCTGCTTCCAATTTTTTTATAGGAAAAAACTGCCAGTATGGTTTATTAGCTAACTCATATCCTATAGAGTATTGAATGCAAAGCTATTGGCTGGTGACATCTTTTGTGAAGCATTATGTTATTTGAAATTAAGGCTAAATTTGTATCTATCAGTGAGTTCTGTTTTTCAAGGGCTGAATCAGTAATCATCACATTCTCCACTGTCTCTACCTGAGAGATAGGTAGTTGAATTTTACTTATTGTTGAGACATATGCTGATGAGAAGAGGAAAACAGAAGAGAGGGATACAAGTGTGAGATTGTGTCCATTTTCAACTGCTGAAAAATTACTGTAAGCCTGCCTAAAAATGTGAAATATGTTGAAAGCAGAAGCCAAAAATACTTTCTGTACAGGACCCTTCCAAATCACCGGAATTCCTCAGCTTTCCAGAATGTGAGAAGAGATTTCCAGTCAAAGACATTTCTTTGATGCAACGGGGCTGAGGCCGACTAGTTTTTAAATAATCTCAAATCTTGAGTTTAGTGGGAGCTTCCTCTGCTTTATTGATGACCCTTGTTCTATAGCATTGTGAATAAAAACAAAAAGTACATTTCATGTTGCATTGTAATGTAAGATTTTTACTTTCTAAGTTTGTGTATTAAAAGATGATTCAGAATGCATTTCCAATGGAGATTTTTGGATGATGATTTAATCTGTCAGAAATTTTAAAGGTATTTTTTCATATTTAACTCTAAGTGCAAAGTAAAGATAACAATAAATGCAGAAGAGCTCTGTATAAGATAGAAACAGAAGTTGGTCCAATAAAAGATAATACGCCACCCACCATGTCTTACTGCTGAGAAAAGCATTTAACAGGGAGCTTCAAATTTAAATGTTAAGAATGTGACTTAAAAAAACCCCACCATGATTTATAAGATTTAGATATTAAAATGGAAATCCGTTTACCTAAAACACAACTTTAAAAAACATAAATTGAATTTTAATTTAATCCAGGTGTATGACAAAGTTTGGCAAAGAAAATAAAGGTATTTACCAAGTCTGCAACAGAAGATGGGAATTGCTATTATAAATAAGAGAAACAGTTGCCTAATCATAACTGTACACTGTAATTATACTTAGTTAAATCACATTGCTTTTCCATGTTCTTGAGTGAATGAAAGAGGAAACATGAAAAAATTACTTGTACATAATTCTAGTTTTCTCATCAGAAGGTTCATTTTTAATATACTTGAAAATGAGTTTGCAAAGTCATACAAAAGAAACATATCTCACTATAGTGGGACAAATTCATCTCTGGTGTAACTCCATTAATTAAAACAGAGTTATTCCATGGCTTAATTTGCTGAATCTGTTGACTCAAGCATAAAAATTAGCAAATGATCATTTACTCGTATGGAAAAAAATCACAACTGAATTGTATTAATATTTTAAACTTTTTGCTACTGGCATTTTGACAGACACAGCCCTAAGTGAATGAGGACTGAAAATAGAAGTATCAGTTCCTACTGTGAGTGAACTGACAGTTAGAAATTATGTAAAAAATGGTTACTTTATAGTTTTCCATGCTGAATCATTTCCAGATGTGAGTTTAAACTTGATAATATACAAACAATAGCTCAGAAATTCTAGTCACCATCTATAAAACTACTATTGTAAGCTTAAGGGGTCATTTCTTAGATTTTTTTTCCAGCCTAGAGAAATATTTTTCTCCTTATTAATATAACAAAACAAAAATGTATACAATAAGCTTTTCAGGTTGATAGCTATAATACATTAACCCCTCCATTCTTAGGACACATGTTTAGATCTGGTCACAAGTGACATGTGCTTTGTGGTTTCACCTTAGTTCCTAGGAGGTTTGTCTACATCATAGCTACTTTGCAGTCTGGCACAACACGTAGTTTCCGTTCCAGAGAATCTATGGACTAGTATCAGTTAGTTCAGAGGACTCGCTCACACTATGCCAACCTCCAACTAGTCCTAATCATCTCTCACTTTCATAAATGTTTGCAAATTCATTCCAAATACAATTTTATAAAAAAAGATTATCTATAATTGTTTTGTGAAGATGTGCATGTGTACTAGAATTTCAGTGTTTCTCAGCAACTGGTCTGTAGACTAGTGACGGTCCCTGAGATCTCCTTGACAGTTTAGGAAGGCAGCAAGCCAGTCCCTGATATCAAAAAGGTTGAGAAACATTGTACTTGATCACCATTCAAGTGTGTTCCCAGCACAAGAGCAGACAGAAACTTCCTTAGTTTAGTGTTCCAAAGCTGTTAGCTATAGCAAGGGGATATAGCCACCACAAGTATTCCCAAGCAACAGTTCCTATATAAGCAAGTTTTAATGTTATGAAATTTGGGGAAGAGTAACAGATTTACAGACCCTTAACCTCAGAAGAGGTGAGTGTAAGGGCATCCAACGAAGTGGGTATTCACCCACGAAAGCTCATGCTCCAAAACGTCTGTTAGTCTATATGGTGCCACAGGACTCTTTGCTGCTTTTAAAATCAGAATGTTGACTCACTGATACTCTACACCCAAGACAATTTATTCTGGGGCTCATGGATAGGGCTCCATGTTTGTCATGGAGGTCACAGATTCCATGACTTTCCGCAACCTCCATGACGTCTGTGATGGCCAGTGTGGCTGACCCCAGGGCTGCCCAAGCAGCTGGCTCCTGGGCCAGCTGTTCAGGTTGCCCTGGGGTCAGCCACTCCGGCTGCTGCCGAAGCAGCTTCGCAGCCTGCCACTTGGGCATCCCTGCAGCCAGCCACATCAGCCGCTGCTAGAGTGGCCCCGGGGCTAGACTCACCAGCCACTGCTCAGGTGGCCCCGGGGACTGCCCGAGCAGCAACCAGTGAGGCTGACCCCAGAGATTGCCTGAGTAGCGGTCCCAGGAGGGGTCAGAGCAGCCGCTGTTGGTGGTCCCCAGCAGCAGTCCCAGGGTGGCTGAAGAAGCTGCTGTTGACGACCCTCAGCATTAGCTGCTGTCAGTGGCCCCCAGCATTGGTCCCAGGGTGGCTGGAGCAGCCACTGCTCAGAGGTCCCCAAAAGCTCCAACAGCAGCAGCCTCCCCAGACCTGCCCCACCTCCCCCCAGTAGTGATCCCCTCTGCCAAGATTTAATCAGGGGTATAAGTCATGGATAGGTCACGGGCCATGAATTTTTGTTTATTGCCCATGACCTGTCCATGACTTTTACTAAAAATACCTGGGACTAAATCATAGCCTTACTCATGGATGAGTATATTCTGCAGTATAATAACTGCAAGGCATCATAACTTGGTCAGAACAATTTTTATTTATTGTCAAGCAAAACCTTTAACATACAGGTGAGGCTGGATACATCTCCAGGTGTGGACGCCCAAGGAGCATGTCTCTGCTCTATAAGTTTACAAGGTCAGTGCCTCAAAGTTATTATTTTTGCAGTTCGCAGTATTCAGATACCATTCATAATTTTAATAGACAAAGCCAGCTAACCAAACCAAACCAAACCATGCTTAAGTGGTGGCTGAGACGTGGCCTGCCAAAACAGCCCTTTTCCTGAAAATGTAGCTTTACCAGGAAATATTGATTCTTCTTCAGCTAGTGTCTTTGCATCCCCAATCTGAGGGCCAGGAATGTGGCTACACCTACAGTGGTGCACTCATAGGGGGACACATCTCGAAAAACCATCGTTACTGTGCCAGGTGAGTAACCTTTTCTTCTTCTTCGAGTTGTGTCTCTATGAGTGCTCCACTGTAGGTGTATCAGTGAGCCTCAGATCAGTGGACGCAGACACCTAAAGTGGAGCACCCAGGGGCGGCCTTAGGATTTATGGTGCCCTAGGCGAGATTATTAAACTGGTGCCCTTGTGCCTGATCTGCTTTTTGCAACACAAACATAAGCTTACAGTATTGGAAAACTTGCCACATTCACGTTATTAAAACCAGTTTAACTTAATTAAGCACACTGTAATGCTGATGGACTAGCACTAAAGAAGCAGCACTATAGAAAAAATTCTGATGACAGAATGATGCAAATTTTTTTTTAATGTATCAAAATTTTATTGGAAATTTATATGAAGAGGTATTGAAACAAAGATTTGTTTTTAATTAAAAGCAATCTTTCTGGCTTTTTTGGCTGCAAAATCAGTAATAATGTCATCGTATGACAAAGACAAAGTCGTGTCTTGTTCGATTGCAAGAATAACAAGACCAGTTAAGCGTTCCTGACTCATTGTAGAGCGGAGATAGTTTTTAATGAGCTTTAGTTTTGAGAAACTCCGTTCTCCTGACGCTACTGTTAAAGGAATTGTCAGTAGAATACGAGTGGAAATGTACACATTAGGATATATGTCAACAAGTTTGCGGGTATGAATAAACTGTACAATGTCCATCACCGATTTTGCATGTGGCAACATTGATGACAGTGTACTCAATTCTTTGTACAGTTCAAGTCCATTTAAATCAAAACTATCACCGTGCTTCAGGAGGCTCTCTAGGTTCTTGCAATTTGTCATTAGTTGCTCTTGTTTTCCTATTTCGTTGAATTTAGTTATGTCATACAAAAATCCAAACTGTTCATGGTGTACTTGCAAGGTATTAAACCTTTCATCAACAGCAGATACTGCTTTATCCATCACAACATTAAAAAATTCAACCTCAAATTTCTTTTCTGGATCGTCTATGGGCATGATCTGTTGTACAGATACTTCACAAAGAAGTGTCCCTGGCCTTTTTAACTCATATTAACTATGTATTTACTTTATGAAAGTTGGAGAAAACATTGTGAAAACGTAAAACATTGGCTGCCCAATTTCTGGGCTGGCAAAAGTTATACTGACTCACAGGGAAAAAAAAAAGCAGGAGAATCTTAGTACAACATATGGTCACTCTATACCAGGGGTCGGGTCGGCAACCTTTCAGAAGTGGTGTGCCAAGTTCACTGTAATTTAAGGTTTCTCGTGCCAGTAATACATTTTAATGTTTGTAGAAGGTTTCTCTCTATGTCTATATTATATAAATAAACTATTGTTATTATCTGAGGTCTTGGCCACCGGTCCTGCTCAGGCCACTGCCAGCTGAGTAAATGAAACCCCAAACCGGCAGCGGGCTGGTGGCTGGAACCCTAGACAAGGATCCCAGGCCCTGCTCAGCCCGCTGCTAGTCTGGGGTTCTGACCACCAACTCCTGCCAGCCAGGATCCCGGCCGCCAATCCCCCCTCAGCCCGCTACCAGCCTGGGATTCTGCTCACGCAGGCTGGCAGGAGGCAGAGTGGGGCTGGCGGCTGAGCTCCTGACTGGCAAGGGGCCGGCAGCCGGAACCCTGGAGTAGCAGTAGGCTGAGTGCTTCTGGCACCCCAGACTGGCAGCAGACTGAGCCACTCAACCCCCCATCGGCCCTGCTCAGCCCGCCACCAGCCCACTCAGCCCGCTGCCGGCTAAGTGAATGGAATGACAGCAGGTTGAGTGGTTCGGCTGGTCTGCTCAGCCCACTGCCAGCCTGGGGTTCCTTGGGGGTCCCCAGGCCAGCAGCAGGTGCTGAGTGGGGCTGATGGCTGGTATCCCAGCTGGCAATAGGGCAGCAGCCAGAACCCCAGAGCAGTGATGGGCTGAGCCGCTCAGCCTGCTGCTGCATACCATCAAAAATCAGCTCACCTGCCACCTTTGACACGTGTGCCGTAGGTTGCCGACCCCTGCTTTATACACTAGTAAGGAGATGAGCATATTACAGTTGTTGGGCTCTTATCAGGAGTAACACGCTATAGGAAAGTCAGTCAACATTTTTTGTTTCTCTGATGAAAACTGGCCCACTCCCTGCCTCAAACCAAACCTGTCACTAATAATTGTCAACAACTTAATTTTCTGTTTTTGGCTAAGATATTGATTTTTTTTAAAATAATATTGAAATTGGATTCAGGATTGTTAGCAAGAATTTTTGGCAAACAAAGTTGTTAAATGACAATCTAAATGGCAACACAGTACTGCTTTCATGCTTGGCTCACCCCCCAGCCCGCTGGTCCAAGAGCTGCAGTAGAGGAGATAGGTGGAAAACTGCAGGACCCCAAAATCCACCTCTTGGGGTGCAGAGTGGCAACAGCAGCAGCGAACCCTCAGGTCCAATCACACACCAATGGGCACCACCACCAGCCTTATGGACCATGGTGAAGTTAGCACAGCATCTGATCTCAGGGACAGGGCACCCATGGAGCCAGAGCAGCTCATCCTGCCTTATGCAGCTCCCCCCGATGAGATGGATACAGCCCGGGGGAGAGGCGCTCCCCAGCTAGGGTGGCCAGATCCAGATGTCCTGATTTTATAGGGCGAGTCCCGATATTTGGGGCTTTGTCTTATATAGGCACCAACTACCCCCACCTAGAGTGACCAGACAGAAAGTGTGTAAAATCAGGGGGGGGGGTAAAAGGAGCCTATATAAGAAAAAGACCCCAAAATTGGGACTGTCCCTGTAAAATAGGGATATCTGCTCACCCTACCCCAATCCCGATTTGTCACACATCTGGCTAACCCCATCCAAACCCTGTGTGACATTCCAATTCTGGCTGCCTGCCCAGAAAGTGAGTTACTTTCACTTTCATTCCTCAGCAAGCAGCCAGCCTCGCCTCCCCCCCAGCACTTCACCCAACCTAGCCCTGACGGAGGGGAGGGAGGAGAGAGAGATGGGTGCTCCTGGGGAGGAGGGAGAAAGGAGGGGGTGCTCCGTGGGGCGGGAGGAGAAGAATGGATGTTATGGGAGACAACAAAGGATACTGGTTCCAGAGCCACAGCCTCACCTGACCTCAGCCGGGGGGAAAGAGTCACACTCACAGGTGAGCTCCTTTCCCAACCCCCACCCTCTCCCCTTCCCAGAGACCCCAGCACCAATCCCGTCCCTCAGACTGTGCTGCATTCGGCTCTCTCTAGGACCCAGCAGCCCTGCTTCTACACTGTCTGGGCTGCCTGCTGAGTGGTGCCCCCAGGCAGTGTGGGGCCCTACGCCCTTGCCTATTCTGCCTATGCCTAAGGACGGCCCTGGGAGCACCCAACACCCATACGAAGAGGGCATTCACCCACAAAAGCTCATGCTCCAATATGTCTGTTAGTCTATAAAGTGCCACAGGACTCTTTGCTGCTTTCACCCATAGGGAGACACTGCTCAAAGAACCACAGTTACTGCACAATAACCTCTTTCTCACACTCAAATCTTCTTTGAACTGCTCACTCCTCATTAACGTGCCCTTGGGTCCCCCAGTAGGGAGCTGCGTGAATGCGAGATAGGCTGCGCACTGTGATTGATGTGAAACAGGGGAAAGGAAATGGGGATTTTGATGTTTTGTTTTATTGACTACAAAAAAATCCTTCTCCTGGTTTCTTGTCACAGAAATGCAGACAGCCCGTCTCCTGCTCTGGACGCTCCCCATTTTGTAGCTGTGTCCCCACCCGTAGCACTTCTAATGGCAGTGAGCAGATCAGGGTTAAGGACTGGGAGGCAGGTAACCTCATGCAGAGCAGGAGGTTAAAGAACGTGTCTGACGAAGAGGGTTGTCACCCACGAAAGCTCATGTGCCAATACTTACGTTAGTCTACAAGGTGCCACAGGACTCTTCCTAGCTTTTACACAGCTACTACCCCTCTGATAAAAAAAGTCTCTTGACCCCGACGTGATTCGAACACGCAGCCTTCTGATCTGGAGTCAGACGCGCTACCGTTGCGCCACGAGGTCCTGCTGAGCAGTGTGGCGCCCAGCGTTAGAAATCACTAACCGCCACAACCTAACGGCTGCTTCGTCGTAACTCCCCCGAGCCCTAATTCGCGGAGGCGAAGCGGCCTGGGGGCACGGCCCGACAGTGACTGGCTCTGTCCTAGGCGCCCGGACCGCGGCAGGGAACTGGCCAACTGCCTCACGCTGACCGGCTCCGACCCGCGCGGTCAGGGCTCCTAACGGCCTCTTGCCCCCAGCCTTGCATGTCCGCCCCTCCCCCACCCGCACGTGGCAGGGCGGCCGCTAATAGCCTGAGAGCGAGCAGGAAGAGCCCGGCAGCCTCCCCGAGCAGCCCCCGCCCCCGCCCCCACCTATCCCTGGCAGGAACTCACCCACCGCCCCCCTCAGCCCCCGCCTCCCTCCCTGACCCAGCAGCTCCACTTCCGCTCGCTGCCCGCACCCTCGAGACGCCCACGAAGGCCCCCCAGTACCTCGCTGGGTTAATCTCGTGGCTCTCCAAGCCCAGCGCCCTCACCCGCTCCGTCCGTATCGGCGCCCGGAAAGCTCCCGCTCACCTTTGGCTTAGCACCGCCTTGCAACCCGCGCGGATTCACAGGCAATAACGGTTCTTTTCCTTCAGCTAGAAGTGAAGCACCTTCGAGCTGCTTTTACGTGGCTCCTCGTTAGTATAGTGGTAAGTATCCCCGCCTGTCACGCGGGAGACCGGGGTTCGATTCCCCGACGGGGAGGCGGTAAATATTTTGAAATGCTCAGTTTTAGCCTTTTTAAAAAAAAAACATAAAATAATTAAAGCATGTTTAAAATTTTAAAGAAATGAACGTTTTTAGGTGTCAACGACATTTTAGTTTTTGTTACCTTAAAAAAATAAAGCAGTTCGGGTAATAAAATACACATTACCTCCCCGTCGGGGAATTGAACCCCGGTCTCCCGCGTGACAGGCGGGGATACTAACCACTATACTAACGAGGACTTGGTTAGTAGGTTGTTTAGCAAGGAGTCTATTTCACATAACTTAGCGCGATTGCTGTAAGGCCTGTTAAAGTCAATTGTGAGACTCCTAGTGACTTCACTGCAATTTGGATCAGATCTTTAATGCACAGTGACCTTTCTGATCCCGCTGAGTGAAAGAATTTGCAGAAGATGGTGCAGCCTTTCTTTCCTCAGACTTTATTATCCCTTCCCAGCCAGTTGCCTAACTATGAAAACCACAAGGAAAAATGGCTGTTCCACACACAAGGGGAACAGTGAGGGTAATTGCAGAGAGGGAAAGGCGTGTGATCCGCAAACCATGTAAAATCCACCAAGGATTTTTAGGACGTCTTGTCCTGCCCCAGCCTAACACTAAAACAACGAGGAGTCTGGTGGCACCTTAAAAACCAACATATTTATTTGGGCATAAGCTTTTGGGGGTAAAAAACCCCACTTCTTCAGGCCATGGAGTGAAAATTATAGATACAGGCATAAATATACTGGCACATGAAGGGAGTTACCTTACAAGTGGAGAACCAGTGTTGACAAGACCAATTCAGACCTGGTCTACACTATGCGTTTAAACTGAATTTCGCAGCGTTAAACCGAATTAACCCTGCACCCATCCACACAACGAAGCCCTTTAGATCGATATAAAGGGCTCTTAAAACCGATTTCTGTACTTCTCCCCGACAAGGGGAGTAGCGCTCAAATTGGTATTGCCATGGTGGATTAGGGTTAGTGTGGCCACAATTCGACGGTATTGGCCTCCGGGCGGTATCCCACAGTGCACCATTGTGACCACTCTGGAAAGCAATCTGAACTCGGATGCACTGGCCAGGTAGATAGGAAAAGCCCCGCGAACTTTTGAATTTCATTTCCTGTTTGCCCAGCGTGGAGCTCTGATCAGCATGGGTGGCAATGCAGTCCCAAATCGAAAAAGAGCTCCAGCATGGACCGTACGGGAGATACTAAAAGCAGCAAAGAATCCTGTGGCACCTTATAGACTAACAGATGTTTTGGAGCATGAGCTTTCGTGGGTGAATACCCACTTCGTCGGATGGGAGATACTGGATCTGATCGCTGTATGGAGAGACAAATCTGTTCTATTAGAGCTCCGTTACAGAAGACAAAATGCCAAAGAATTTGAAAAAATCTCTAAGCTATGATAGACAGAGGCCACAGCAAGGACTCAACACAGTGCTGTGTGAAAAGCTTAACAGAAAGCCAAAGAATCAAATGGACGCTCATGGAGGGAGTGAGGGGGGACTGAGGACTCCAGCTATCCCACAGTCCCCGCAGTCTCCGAAAAGCATTTGCATTCTTGGCTGAGCTCCCAATGCCTGAAGGGTCAAAAACATCTTCCCGGGTATTTCAGGGTATATGTCGTCAATTTACCCCCTTCCCCCCCGAAAGAAAAGGGAAAAAAATAGTTTCTCGCCTTTTTTCAGTATCACCCTATGTCTACTGCATGCTGCTGATAGACGGGGTGCTGCAGCGCTGAACACCAGCATCCCCTTTTTAATGGCAGACGGTACAATATGACTGATATCCGTCTTCATCATCATCCAGGGAGTGCTCCTGGCTGGCCTGGGTGAGGTTGGCCGGGGGCGCCTGGGCAAAAATGGGAATGGCTCCCTGTTATTCCCGGCAGATGGTACAGAAGGATTAAAAACCATCCTCATCATAGCAACTGGAGACTGAGCGCCTCCCCTGCCCACCTTCATGTCTAATGAAGATTCTGTACTCCCTTGACTATCACAGCAGCGGGAGGCTGCGCTCCTCTCCCCCGCCACCCTTTAATGTCCTGCCTGACCATCATAGCAGCTGGAGGCTGCCTCCCCCTCATTTTATCTCACTAAAAAGTCAGTGTTTCTTATTCCTGCATTCTTTATTACTTCATCACACAAACTGGGGGATAACTGCCACAGTAGCCCAGGAGGGGTGTGGGAGGAAGGAAGCAACGGGTGGGGTTGTTGCAGGGGCACCCCCTAGAATGGCATGCAGCTCATCATTCCTGTGGGATATCTGGGGCTCTGACCCGGAGTGGCTGTGCTCTCTGGTTCTCTAGCAGACTTGCCCCATATTCTAGGCAGGACTGACTCTATTTTTAGACAAAACATAAAGAAGGGAATGACCCGGGGAGTCATTCCCAGTTTTGTCCATGCGTCCCCGGCCGACCTCAGCGAGGTCAGCCAGGAGCACCCATGACAGCAGCAGAAGGTACAAAAGGATTGATAACCATCATCGCCAATTTTCAATTGCAGATGGTGATATAGAGCTGGTAACCATCTCTGCTACCTTGAAAAGGCGAATGAATGCTGCTGTGTAGCTCTGCAGTACCGCGTCTGTCAGCAGTATCCAGTACACATATGGTGACAGTGACAAAAGGCTAAATGGGTTCCATGGTTGCCATGCTATGGTGTCTGCCAGGGCAATCCAGGGAAAAAGGGCGTGAAATGACTGTCTGCCGATGCTTTCACAGAGGAATGAGTGACGACATTTACCCAGAATCACCCACGACACTGTTTTTGCCCCATCATGCACTGGGATCTCAACCCAGAATTCCAATGGGTGGAGGAGACTGTGGGAACTATGGGATAGCTACTGGATAGCTACCCACAGTGCAAAGCTCCGGAAATCGACGCTAGCCTCGGTACATGGACGCCGAATTAATGTGCTTAGTGTGGCCGCGTGCACTCGACTTTATACAATCTGTTTTAAAAAACTGGTTTCTGTAACATCGGAATAATCCCATAGTGTAGACATACCCTCAGTCAGGGTGGATGTGGTCCACTCCCAATAACTGATGCGGAGGTGTCAATACCAAGGGCTTCTGCACATTGCATCTGTCCCTCTCCACAATGTCCTGTGTGTTGCCTCCAGCCCCGGAAGCCTGCTTGGTTTTGTGGCCATGCTGGTCCTGCTCCCAGTCAGGCTGGTGCAACCTATTAGGCGACCTAGGCAGTCGCCTAGGGTGCTAGGATTTGGGGGGTGGCATTTTCTTCGGTGGCGACCGCGGCGGCAGGATCTTTGGCCGCCTCAGTCACCGCCAGCATTTAGGCGAAAGTAGCTGGGGCAGGAGAGCACGGGGAGGGCCGCCTGCAGCAAGTAAGGAGGATGGGGGGCACTCAGGGGAACTCCCTGCCCCAGCTCACCTCTGCTCCACCTCCTCTCCGAGTATGCCGTGGCAGCTTCACTGCTCACACCTCCCAGGCTTACGGCGCCAATCAGTTTAGGTGCCGCAAGCCTGGGAGGTGGGAGAAGTGAAGCAGCAACAGCATGCTCGGGGGGGAGGTGAAGCAGGGGTGAGCTGGGGCGGGCAGCTGCCACACGGCTGCGCGGGGGGCAGGGAGCCACCGCAGGGCTCGGAGATGGAGGAGGGCGCAAGGTGGAAGTTTTGCCTAGGGCGTGAAATATCCTTGCACTGGCCCTGCTTCCAGGAGCACTCAAACCAGCAGATTAGCAATTAATGCCGTGGGCAAGAACACTAACTTCTTCAGGGAAATGTACCGACAATGGTGTCGCTTTCCTAGGGCAGGGAGGGCACCCCTACACCTTGAATTCCCGTAATACCTGAACCAGTAGCTGCTCCCAAAAGAGGCTGACTCAGGATGGGTAGCACACTATGCACCAGGCAGCTCTCGCTCTCCTCCAGCCCCGAGTTTGGGTAGGTGATGCACTTTTGCCCCCTTAGCACTGCACGAGGTGGGGTGCAGAGGGCTCACACTTGGGTTGTGTTAGAAGGAAACTGCAGCAGTTGCTACCAGAAAGCACAATCTCCTCTGCATCTCTTGTCACGCACCAGAGTATGAGCATTTTTTTGCAAGGCTCAGCATTAAGCTAGGTTTTATTTTCAGCTGAGGCCCCTAATGGGATGGGTGCAGGCAGCAATGGCCAGCTTGAATATGTGGCTGTATGTATGGAGCCTGTTGCCAGGAGCGGAAAGAGGGGAACCCCAGTGGGCCATAGCTAGTGTGCAGGCTAAAGACCTGTCATGGACAGGGATGCTGCAGTACCCTCTCCCTCCTCGCACCTCTTGTTCCAGCACCTATGCTCATCGATGGCTTCTCTGGAATCATTCTGTTTGGGTTGGGGTGGTGTTGTTTCGTGTTCTTATCCATGGATTAATTTCACAGTTGCCAACTTTCACACGGTATATAAGCACCCCAACTTTCACAATAAGGCAAAAATCAAACTAATCCCATTTCAAAACAAGGCCAAAACAAGCCAATCCCTAAGAACCCCAACACTCTATGTGACTAGATCCCCCTGGTGTGCAGTCTGGGACTGTGATGGGCCCACTGTGCATTCTCTTCTCTCCTTGCCCCTGCTTCCCCCCCACCCCTTGTCCTTGCTTGCCAGGAGCAGATCAAAGAAAAAAGAAGCAACAAGCTACAACAAGCAACAAGCCACAAGCCAAAAACCAGCCAACAAACAACTCACAAGCCAATTAAGCCAAAAACAAGCCCAATTTCTGGATTTTTTTGTGCAGGTTTGGCATATCTGGTTAATTTATCTTCCTCCCATTCCCTAATGGAATAGTTTGGGGGTGGGGGGTCTCTTGAGGGGATCCACAGAGATTTCCTCATTCAGGCATTGCCATGGGAGAAGATGATTGGAACCAACTCAATAAAGATAAAAGAAGCAGTTCAGGGACATTTGAAACTTGAGATGTGCTCTGGTAAGGGTGGAAGAGGATTTTGTAATGAGAATTTGAGAAGCAACTTGAGTCAGCAGCCACTGAGGCGAAAGAAGGTCAAACACCTGCTGCCTGACTTTCCAAAAAGGGAAAGAGAAATGGAGACCAATCACTTAGGGATCTATGAGTGCAAAGTTGAAGGACACTTACAGAAATGATACTGACTCAGTCAGCAGTAGGGTAGTTATAAAATAAGTGTGCTTGTCTGTATCATAGTGACATTAAATCAGGAACTATATTTAACTTACCAATTTGTGTGTCTGATCAGATGTACAGTAAACATCATATACAAATGGTTATAGGTATAAGCAAAGGTACTGTCTGATTGCAATAATGGAGACAAATATCTCTGTGGGTAAAAAGAGCCTAGGCCAGATTATCAATCATGGTGGCTAAAGGGTGGCTCATTCATATTTAGGCACCTAAATAAAAAAGTGATTAGCAGGTCCCATTGAAGTACCTCTGAAAATCAGGCCAGTAATTTAGGTGTTTAACTAGGGTATCCAGATGTCCCGATTTTATAGGGACAGTCCCTATATTTGGGGCTTTTTCTTATATAGGTGCCTATTACCCCCCATCCTTTGTCCCAATTTTTCACACTTGCTGTCTGGTCACCCTATGTTTAATCCTTTTAGGCAGCCAAGTTTGAAAATTTTGAGTTGACAATTGAAAAATAAATTATAGTCAGATACTAATTACATTCTACTATAGGGATGCCCTGTTTAAGATGAATCATGAAGTCATCCTGTATCTAGCATATCAGAAAAAAATCACATGAAATTTTTTCAAATTTCCTAGGCTGCTTTTTCCCCCTTTCTGCCAGCTCTGTGCCCCCACTGTATGGCATTCTGGGGACAGTTGGTATGGGCCGAGTTTTTCTAGGTGTAGTGACTCAGGGCAATCCTGCTCATCCTGGCTGCTACAGGCACATAGGAGCTCTACTCAGCACTGAGGGCCAAAACAGTCCCTTGAAGGCCCAGGATTATGGGGTGGTGGAGAGGCAGGACAAGACATCTGCTCTAAGTCCCTGTAGCAGGCTGTGCGCAACAACCAAGATTTTCACTGGTGCCATAACTTAAGTGTGACCTGAGGAGCTCCTCAGAGCAGACTGCATTTGAATTTGTTTACATTTTTACAAACATTTCTTTGAACACCTGATTTGATTCTAATATGATTGCCACTGATTAACATCAAATCCCACTCTGTGTATACTCTTTGTGCTGTTTGGATTTTACTCTGTGCTCTTACACTACAAAATCTGTAGGAACAGGACTCTTTGGCAAGGTCTTAATACTTACATAATGGCATATTAATGTACAGCACTGAGGGCCGGCTCCAGGGGTTTTGCCACCCCAAGCAGCCAAAAAAAAAAGCCGCGATCGTGATCTGCGGCAATTCAGCGGGAGGTCCTTCACTCTGAGTGGGAGTAAAGGACCCTCCGCCGAATTGCCGCTGAATACCTGAAAGTGCCGCCCTGCTCAGGAGTTGCCGTCCCAAGCACCTGCTTGATAAGCTGGTGCCTGGAGCCCGCCCTGACAGCACGGTCTGTGTAATGAGTAGCATATAATTATTAGCCTTGAGTGGTTGCTGTACAGTGCAATGTACACCCGTGGTACTAAATGATTCCCTAATAGTTTTATGCTCATAAGAAAAACACAGGATCTTTTTCAGGGAAAAAAGGCAATACGTGGCATTTATTGAGAATACAGCAGTTAGAATTATTGCTTTTCACACACACACACACACACACACACACACACACAGAGAGAGAGAGCCGGCTCTGGCTTTTTTGCCTCCCCAAGCAAAAAACAAAAAAGCAAACAACCCCCCCCTCCCCCGCGGGCCAGCGGGGGGAGACACAAACCTGCGGGCCAGCCGGAGTGGCAAAGGGGGCTGGGGGGGAAACACAAACCTGCTGGCCAGCCGGAGCGGTGAAGCGGGGGCGAGGGGCACAAACCTGTGGGCTGGCCGGAGCGGTGAGGAGGGGAGGACACACAAATCTGCCAGTCTGCTGGAGCGACGAAGGGATAAAAAGTATAAAAAACTGCCGGGCTTGCTACAGACCTGGCATCGCTCCCAGCAGGGTGCTCCCCTCTTCCGCATGCTGCCCCCTACAGGGCAGCCAGAGTGGCGAAGGGGAAAAAAAACCCTGCGGGAATGCCACCCCTTGGTATCTGCTCAGCTGGTGCTTGGAGCTGGCCCCCTCCCACACACACACGCACATACACACACTCTCCTGCCAATTGATGTTTATAGTTACCAGTCCAGAGTTTGGATCGATCTAATGGCCAGCCAGATTGGTTGCAGAGGGGAGCCGGCTCTGTTGGTTGCGATCTGATGCTCCTGGAGTTGTGGCAAGATGAACCCAAAGTTCCATGGCCAAGCACCCTGTTCTTATAGTCTTTTTTCTCTGTTGAAGTCTATGGATTTTTCTGTGTCAGTTTGTGACCAGTTACTCCTTAATTGGTGTTATCTTTTGATGTTAACATTCCAAAACACCTCCAAGAGGGTCATCCTGTCCTGGTTTCGATTCAATCAATTGTCTTGTCTTTAGGGGTGCCAGCCTCCACCCCAGGATTGTCAATCTGTCCTTCCTCACTTATGGATATGTGTTGATGTTTCTCTGGTGTGCTTAAGTTTCTTCACTCCTCCTTCCTTGACCATCTGGCTATAACAATGGCCTTCCTCATTCACACAAACAGTCTTTTACAGAGACCTTCAAAGGTATACAGCAGTTTTTATGTTGAGCAAGAAAGGCATTGTAAATTAAACCTTACTAAATCTTGTAATCAAAACAGTTCACATTGTGGCCTGGGCCTTTAACATTTCTCTAATCTCCTTAACATAGACACAATACAAGATACTGTCTCTTACTTACTAAACCTTAAAACAAATAAATGTATATTTAACTAGAGTGCCTCATTTATAATGCATATAGGAAACCATAGTAGACATTATAACTTATCCTAAAACAAAAAGGTGACCATAATCAGTTATAAGGATTATTCTGGTCTGTCCCTGCCTTAACATCAGTACAGACGCTGACAGTCTGTCAGATGCGTTTCTGCCAATGTCCCAGAGGGTCATTCCTTTCTGCTATTCAAAAAGGGTGGCTGGCAGGATGATCAAATCATGCATTAATTTTTAGAGTACAAATATAAAATCCTGCTCCTACAATAGCAATGTTTCAATACTGCTACACTTTGATCAGGCTGCAAAATAAAAGTTTTTGGAAATAATTGCAAATGATTTTTTAAGTTTTTTAAGAGAGAAAGGCTGAAGCACTGTGGCAAGTTAACCGTTCAAATGCATTGACTGTTAAACTGCAATGCATTGATAAAACACTTGTAGTATTTTGTTTTTAGCAAAAAGTAAGCACACTTTCTTTTTAATTTATTTCAGTGTGCATTAACAGATGCTATTAGTTGATGGAAAGAAGATTAGAAATTTACTTTGAAGGTAAATACTGTGTTAAATAATAAACATTTTTTATTTCTACTGTTTTGTATGATTATCTTTTACCGATCTCTTTGGTAAAAGAAGCTGGCATTTCAAGTTATCAACAGTACAAGCCCCCTCTAGTGGTGCTCGGAACTGCTCAACTTCTTAGTTAGTGAATTTAAGAATTCAAAACAATTTGGAATTCAGACAATAAGGCTATTAATTTATTTTAGTTATTGTGAAAAAGAAAACTGGGAAAAATCAACCCCCTTAGACCCAAACGTATACTGAGATTAGAGCAAATTAACTCCCCCTTCTGCCCCCGGTGCTTTGTCAAATTCTAGACATCTGGGAAAGAGAATAATTGAAACATCACTAACTTCCACACTCACATTCTATGCACTTAATCAATCCATAAATAGCAAACATTTTGTTCATGCTTTCATTTGGAAATCGGGGAGAGGGAGGGGAGAATATAAAAAAACACTTTCTGATGGAATTTGAGGTTTTACTTTGCAACATAAAGCATTAAGGGTTTTCTTTTCTTTTCTTTTTTTTTCAAGTTGCATTTTTGTGAAAAATAGCCCTTTTGGAAATTAAGTCCTTGTCGCATGCGTCTGACAAGGGGTCAGACTGGTTCTTGCCAGATCTAAAACAGAAGCACATTGAAGCCTGATCTTTTCCACGTGCAATTGATGAAAAATGGGGAAGGATTAGAGTCTTTCCTCTACTTTTGTGAGCAGAAGGGACCCAGTTTTAGGGTATTTTGCAAAGGGTGAGGCCAGTTCTGCAATATCGTCCTTTTGCCTATTCTGCCACACATTTTCAGCCCAGCAAAAGCGCCTGCCTGATCGCATAGTGTTTGGATGTACATCACCAGAGCCTCCAAACTCTGTGGGGTTCATAGCCATCACCATTGTACACTGTATGCCCCACAAGGCACTGAAATCTGAGCCCGCCTCCTCCCTGAGGCTGAGGAGAAGAGCAGCAGACAGGAAGCAGGGCTGTCAATTTTGGACCCTGTTACACTCTGACACCCCAATATTCACTACTGTCATGTAATTGGGATATGTCTTATACAAAGTATGCTTTGTGAGGTGTCATTCTAAAAAGTCTTGATCTGCTAGACAGTAATGTCTCGTTGGATTGTATGTGCTATCATTGTATGTGAAGTTATGAAGTTTGACTATATATGTGTTGCTGAAACATCTCCTGAGGTCGAAAACACCCACAAGCAGCCTTTCAGGTCTGACAGTAAAAAGGCAAAACAATGTTAATGGTTTATTGAGGAAATGCACACAAGCACAAGGATTACACCAGAAACTGTGTACAATAGAAACCTCTCAGATTTGGCTACAACAACACTGCATACAAACTTTGCAGACATATATGCTTCTGAGCTGAGAGAGCGCATGAGAGGTTTCAGCCCAATGGCTCCTTTCATTTAAAAGTTAAAAATGACTGTAAATGGGAGTGTTGTGTCAACCATAACTATAGTTGAGGAGCTGAGACAGTGTATGTGTAGTTAAGTAATGCCCAAAGCAATTTGTGTTAATGAGAGAACCTAACTCTTGCTATTCCTAAGTTAGGGGCATGCTAATGAGGCCTTTTCAAAGCCTTGAAAGAGATGAAGAGTGAGCATTGTATTTAGAAGCATGAAAACATGCTTAGAATCTGAATTCATATTATTGTGTATAAACAGAGAACTTAAGAATTTAAGAACAGCTATACTGGATCAGACCAAAGGTTCATCTAGCCAATATCCTGTTTTCTGACAGTGACAAATGCAAGATGCCCCAGAGGGAATGAACAGGACAGAGAAGAGGAACCAGAGCGTTTTAGGAATACAGAATATAAATTTTCTAAACCCTGGTGATTAGAAGAATATCATCAACAATAAAATCAAAATACAAAGAGGGACTAGTAACCCCTAAAGGAGCAGCGGAGTTAAACAACTAACACATGCTCAGGGATTTATTATTTTTAAATTCTTACAGATGATTGGTAAATGATGCTACCATTCTTGTCATTTCCACCTATTTTTTAAAACCAGAATTTGTTTGCAACATGAGGAAGCTCAGATGCTTTGGAAATAACCTATTTGTCATGTATCACACACTAGTGAGTTTTTAGAGTGGTGATAAAAGAATCAGATATTCTGAATATCTTGGTCCTGTGGCCCAGCCCCACATTCCCTACAATGGAGCAGCCAATGTAGGAGATAGGAAATTATGTGAGATTGTCCTTGTGGAGTTTCCTCTGGACTGTCCACTTCTGGAAAGCAGGGTTCCTCACTCCTATGGCTCTCAGGGGATCTTTTGGAGGTAAAGGCTATCAGTGAGAAATTGACAAATTTCCATAAGACCTTGTCTAGATAAGTAAATTGTATAGGTTTAATTTATATTAGTTTTTAAATCAATTAGATTCATAATAGTTTTAAGCTAAAGTGAAGAAAGCCTGGTTTTAAATGAAATAAGTCTCCACACAGCCTTTTGCAACTTCATCCCTGGCTTTAAACATTCCCCTTTTCAGAGAGGAACCCCTAAGCCATGTCACTAGGTGATGTCAGCCCCTCCATCACCCTGAGGTACTTACTTAGCAAGGACTTTTGGATGCCCAATAGCTGTGCTTCCTGTCTTTCCTTCAACTGTTACAGAGGGGGACTGCAAAGATGTTTATCAGAGACAAGGAAAAAGTGGAATCATCCTCCTAGTAGAGGATTCTTTTGAGAATTGTTCAATATGTCAAGGCTTGAAAGGATTAGATATTTATTGGTAAATGTCAGTAAATATTGATTTCACTGTAACACATAAACTGATGGGAAAATATTTCTATTGATAATCAAAATTTAGAGATAGGTAAAGAAAGAAAAATGTTTATTGAAAACTTATTACAGTTTAAGATATTTACTTTGTTTATGTTTACATGTGACAGTCTGTGTTTTATATTGCGTTGTTATAGCCATGTTGGTCCCAGGATATTAAAGAGTCAAGGTGGATGAAGTAATATATTTTATTAGACAAACTTCTGTTGGTGAGGGAAACAAATTCTGGTCCCCTATGTGTGCTTGAAAGCTTGTCTTTCTCACCAACAGAAGTTGGTCCAGTAAAATATATTACCTCACCCACCTTCTCTCTCTAATCTCTTTTAACATTTAAAAAGATTTAACTTTTTGAATCTCAATGTCCATTGACATTACATAATTATTGCCTGCCCCCCCCAGTGTTTGCCTCCTCCTAATTTCCTACAACTGTGAAAATTTAAATCAAATATAGAAAAATGCTTAAAATTATCAATATTATCCATCAAAATTATTACAAAAATAAAGATTAAATTTTGCCAAGCCTAAATATGACTGTTAACATGGATACAACACACAGGACTCATGCAAAGTGGATACGAAGGTTGGAAGGAGGAGACTGGTGCTTATGCAGCCCCTCTGCATTTCCCTCTGTGTTGGGGCTTGAGGAATATCTTGTGCAGCCCATGTACTCCACTCAAAAAACATCAGAGGATTTTCCTGCCAAAAATCCACTGGATACTAATACTGCCATTGACAGTAGTAACTTTCAATACACAGGTTCTTTGAACAGGCAGGAAGCAATATGTAACTATGAACCATAATTGTTGCAGGCCTATTGAGCTGGCCATGGGACTGGGGGAGGAGAAATGTTAGAGAAGTACAAAGGGGCAGGCATCCATGCAGATTCTCCAAGATCCACAGGGCTGGAGACAGAATGGATTCGTGGGCGCTGCATGATGAGGAGGCCATGCTCCCTGTCACCTTTTGTAATGGCTAACTCCTTACTCCGAGAAATTAATGTTCCACAGTTTCAGTGCCAGAGAAGTGGTGTATTCATTCCCCCACCCTCATTTACTGAGTTTTTCTATGGAAGGGGATGAGACTCAGTTTTAATTTGTATTCTTAATGTTTCATTACTACAGAGATGACTCTATATGGTCTAGTTACTTTGAGAATGAGGAGTCTTTTATAAAAAAAGGCTTTTTATTAAACTGTAGGTTTGATGCTTCCAAAATGAATCCAGCTCCCAGGAAAAGAGAAAGTTTTGACTTAGTGTATTATGTCCAAATATTGTTCAAACCTAGCTCGATAACTTTTTATAATTATATTTGAAGCAATGGCCTTTTGCCAAAGCCTATCAGTTATTATTCCAGTGGGCATGTCTGGGTAAGATCTGTCTCTGGTTTACCCTAACTGAACTATTGAATGAATTTATTGTGGCAGTGAGGTCACAGAGAACATTATTAATAATAGTTTGGTTCAGTACTTGGAAATGGAAAATAATAATGATTCTATTTGTCAAAGGGACACATGAACTCTGGGCTTTCTGGATTCATTGTTTTCTGAAATCAATAGCTTCTCCAGCACAACAGGTGTCTAATAGCAGAATTTGGGGATTCATTAAAGTGCACCACTGTCAGGGGAAAGAAAAAAGATCTTGTAGTAGCAGTAAATTGTAAAATATCTAATTGTGTCAAACTTTTGCAGTGGAGAGTCTTTTCCAGTAACTTTAGGAGTAACCAGGACTATGAAAGACGACTATTTTATATAATGACTGATTACTCCCCATCAAATGGAGATAAGCTGGGTGGAGAAGGGAAATTTTATAGAGAGGACAGCATCATATAGAACAGGGGTTCTCAACCTTTTTCTTTTTGAGGCGCTCCCCCAACATGCTATAAAAACTCCAGGGCCTGCCTATTCCACAACAGCTCTTTTTCTGCATATCCAGTAGATTAAAATCCAGGGCTGGCATTAGGGGGTAGCAAGCATTGCAATTGCCTGGGGCCCTTCACCACAGGGCCCGCAAAGCTAAGGTGTTCGAGCTTTGGCTTCAGCCCAGGACGGTGGGGCTCGGGCTTCAGCTTCAGCCCCAGGCCCCAGTGAGTCTAACACCAGCCCCACTCTCTGGTTTATTTTGGCAGACTCCCTGAAACCTGCTCGTGGCCATCCAGTGGGCCCCCGACTCCTGGTTGAGAACCACTGATACAGAAGAGTATTTAAGACCCTTCCTTATGTAAATATAAATGCTTGGATTCCAAACAAGTTTTTGTTCTACCATATAGGCAACTCAATGGTGGGGTCATAGACACCTTGATTTCTCTGCTGAGCAAAAGGGTTCTTTCTCTTCTAAACTGCTGTAAAACAAATTACTCCCTACATATATGGCATCTGCTTTTCTGGGCTTTAAAATTGATGAGGCTTTTTGTGGTCACGAAGGAGGTTTTCTGCTCTGCTAACTGCCCTGAGTACCTACCTAGGGTCTTGGAAGGGACGGGTACGTACTTGAGTGGCTATCCCACATGCCACAGCCACATTCTATTTTTAGAATAGAGCTAGTGTGGCTGTATGTCCTTGAGCTGGGAATCACACCCCCAGCTTTAAGTGTAGGCATACCCTAGATGTAGCAAGATGCCTGGAACTTGGAGGATGCACCAGCAAGCTTTGTCTGTGCGCACATGACTGGAATGCTAGCTGCAGTTGTAGTCTCTCTGCAGATAGTTCTCTTAATACAGTGTCAGCTTAGTTTTAGAAGGACGTAGTCCACTCATGTTATTACCACGCACATGGTGCATGAAACAAGGTCTTAGCAGTCAGTCTAGCAAAACCCACAGCAAGGAAGAGAGTGTGATTATTGGGCAAGTAAAGCAGTACATAGAAAACAGAGCAAACAGGCAGCACAGAGGGCTCACCACCAAGAATGCTGGATTTCCGGGGGCGGAAGAGACTTGCACAAGCATGGAAGCAATGAAAGCAAAAACTGTGCCTATGACAGAGCTGACGATGGGGGATAAAGATGAGAAAATGAAGGTAAAAGCTCTTGTGCCATCTCATTGGAAAACAAAACCAAACCAAACAGAAAACAAACAAGAAGAAGAGAGGGTTTGAATGTTGCCAGGCATAATGCTCAAAACACTGGAACAACTGATAAAGGTGTCTGACACGTACAGTGAACCGCAGGCAGTAAATGAGACTGTGGAGAGATACTGTTTTTTTACCTGAAACCAAGAAGCAGAAGAGGGAATAGATACTTTTGTTACAGAGCTGAGAACTCTGGCATCCACATATAACTTTGGAGGCATTAATGATTTCTTAATTAAAGTCAGGACTGTGGCAGTGGCTCACTAGCTAGTGTTCCACCATGTGGCTAGGTGCAGCATTGCACAGTTTTTCTCTGCTGTCCTGCCAACCAGGTCCATTTGGGGTCCCCTTTTTGCCTTCTGACTTGGTCCTCTGGCTGAATCACCTTCTGTCTCACCCTTTTTGGGGAGAACCAGGGTTTTCACCTAACAGTCCCAGAACCTCATACCAGGTCAATGGCTCTTGTTCAGACCCAAATAGTCATTCTGACTCTTTGCATCTGGGGTCTTTCTGATAGTCCCTCCCTCTACCGTAGGCTCCAGGCCAGGGACAGTAGCAAATAGAGGTCTGACCAGACAGACCTTAACCTATTTCCTTGCTGGGTAACTTCCTACATCAGCCCACCTTCTCCTCAGAAGACCCATGTTCTCAGTGGGGGTTTGCCCTAGGGTCAAGCCCTTAGTTCCAGTTGTCAGTGTAACAAAGGAAAGGGAACTAAATCAACAGAAATGAATGGCTTTAGCTACTCTGTCTTTCTGGGATATTTCAGCTGCTTTGTGCTCATGAGAACCCTAAGGTAGTTCGCCCTCTCCGCTGTGGTCCTCTGTGAGGGGCAATAGGGCTGTCCACCTCCCCAGGCAAGGGTCTTCTGAACTGAGTTTCTCCCTTTTTAAGGGTCCTTCTCCAAGATTGGCATGCCTCGCAGGCACGGTGGCGTGAATCTGCTTGAGCCCAAAGCTGCTCTTTAACCCCTTCTTGCCTGGTATGGGATTTGGGCACCTCATCACAAGGATCATTTGTGGGACATGTGATTCCAGTTTATGGAAGCAGCAAAGAATCCTGTGGCACCTTATAGACTAACAGACTTTTTGGAGCATGAGCTTTCGTGGGTGAATATCCGCTTCTTCAGATGCATGTTTATGGAAGAGATTGTTCAGAGAGAAAGAGCTTGCTTAGAGAAATCTATGAAAAGCAGCTGAACTGTCCAGGGAAAGGATCTAACCCATAACAGCCACTAGTGAAGAACAAGGATACAAGATCAAACTAAAGGAACTTAGGAAGCAAGAGAGAAACAGTCTGAGAGTGCAGGCATCATGGTCCAGTGTATATATTGTGGAAAGCAATATGAAAGGCAGAAAGAAAAATGTTCAGCCTAAGGGCAAAGGAGTGCACCCACGTGACTACAATGCATGGTATTGAGGCTCCAGCATTGCTCCAGTGGAATGAAGGCAGCAATAGGATGGAAGCAAGCCTCCCATCAACACAGATAACACAAACAAGAAGTGCGAAATTGGTTTGAAGACCAGTACACTTAAAGGATTCTGAGGTCTAACAGGCAGCAATGGGAGGGTGATAAAAGCCATGTCCCTAGGAATGGGCTATGTGCTAGTAACCTGTGGCCCCAGCAAGTCAGCAGATGCGCACAAAAGTGCACATGTGCACACAGACTGTTAAAAGGAAAGATGTTGCAAGCTGCATGGAACTTGGAAAGAGGAGCAGAGATTGCAGGAAGGAATAGTTTGGAGAAGGCATCACATAGCCAGACTGTATGCACATGGCTTGAATGATAGCTGCAGTTGCAGCGTCTCTGTAAATAGTTCTTGCAGTAAAGAGCCTGATTAATTTTAGAAACATAGAGTCCTTTCCTGTTGTTAGCCAGCACAAAGTACATGAAGCACAAGGAAGGACATAAAATGGCAGACAAATCTCCAAAGAAGAAAACAAACCACAAAATGGTTCCTTGTCCTCAGAGATCCCAACCAACATGGGGAGTAAAAGATAGAAAGCCGTCAAAAATAAATCCTCTAAGCACAGTCTTCCTCTTTATCCTTTGCAAGGCAAATTGTCTGCATTAGAATCTGGAAAAATCCAAGAAACATTTTCCACTAGATGCCTTTGAGTTGATGCCTTTTCAGAGCTTCCTGGATGTTTAACTGGAACCTTCTGATTCCATACTAATTAACTGTCTTGATCTTCCAATTGTCATTATTAGCTTTCAAAGTTAACATTCCATTAAGATGAATGGAATAATTTATGCCTCCCTTAGAACAGGGGTTCTCAAACTTGGTTCACGGCTTGTTCAGGATAAGCCCCTGGCAGCCCACGAGACGCTTTGTTTACCTGAGCGTCCGCAGGTATGGCCGCTCACAGCTACCAATGGCTGTGGTTCACCATTCCCAGCCAATGGGAGCTGCAGGAAGCCAGGAACAGGAATGACGAACCGCAGCCACTGGGAACTGCGAGCGGCCATACCTGCGGACCCTCAGGTCACAAAGCATCTCGCGGCCCGCCAGGGGCTTATCCTGAACAAGTCATGAGGTTTGGGAGCTCCTGCCTTAGAATTATTGTTTCAGGCAAATATCACTGCAGAGATTCACTTGGAGAAGGTTTTCTTTGTGATCATATAACCTATAAGGCAGGGGATAAATATGTTGGTGTCATTATTTAATTATTGTTATGCACTTACTGCATCTGGGTCTAAGTTATAGGCCATGTCTACATTATAAAATTAAGTTCACTGAACATGTGGCAGCATACAGCCGCCACAGTAATTACATCACTTGTGTGTGTCTACACTTTGCTTCTCATGTCAGCAGTGCATGTCCTCACCAGGTAGGTTGGATCAACTGTACTGTCAGTGTGGGGCATTGTGGGACAGCTCCTGAAAGCCAGTAACAGTCGATGTAAGCAACACAGTGTCTACACTTACACTACATTGACCTAATTACGTTGGCCTTACTCTACACCCCTCATGGAGGTGGAGTTAAGTTGGCATAATGAGGCAGTTAAGTCGGAAGGAGCAAAATTTAAGTCTAGGCACTTCCCTAGTTAGATCGATGTAAGTTGCCTTACATCGACCTAACTGCAGTTTAGACCAGACCAAATAAAATTGACTTAACATGTCATTCAATATGTGTCCCTGGCAGACAACATAAACAGTCCCCTGCCTATACCCACCCTAGCCCATCAGAAAAAAACCCTTTCTAGTGATGATCCAGTTAAATGCTTGACCCAAAAAGAAGCAAAGTGCATTTTGTTATATTTGTTGCATTACTAACTCTTGAAAATGTCTCCTCATTCACCTTTGTTGAGAGAGGCACTGTGCATCAATTTTTCACATTTAAACAATGAGTTAAATTCAATATAAATGAAAAGGATAGAATGCATCTGTGCTTCTCTTACAGGAAGTCTCTCTTTAACAAGATAAAGTGGAATGTGACCACACGTCTTTATTTTTTTAAAACGAGAAACCCAACAGAACAGTATTTTGCTAGAAATTGGCTAAATTACAGGATTACCCTCCTGCCAAGTTCCAGTTTTTACTGTTCAACCTCTGGCAGCTTCTTTTTAGAGCAAAGGAAGCAGCTGTATGGCTAGTATTAAGTGCTGAATTAATGCCTGAGAACAAGACAAGTAAGATTGTGTTGAAAGGGAGAAATTACTTATACAGCTCTTTAGAAGGAAAAAACACGAGGCTACAGAGTTATTCAGACCGTTAGCATTTTTGATGTTTTAATTGTATTGCTGCCTTTCTTCTGCAATACAAATGTTAATGAATAAAGTAGCTGCAAATACATATCTTCAGCCCGCACCATTGGTCCAAAATGTCATTTCAGTGATGGTCTGCAAGGAGCTCTCACTAGTCGGTTTTTTTTTTAAAAACTTTCTTTCATATCAGAAACATTTGCTGCACTACCCACCTCTTTTGTAGTCTTTAAAATTCATTACATTGTTCATTGGAGGAGTCAGAAAGAGAGAGCAGAATGATGAGAAATCAATAGAGAGTTTGGCACACGGTTAGAAATAAAATTCATATCAATACATGTACAGCGTTTCTCAAATCAAACCCAGTCACTACTAAAATTTGTCCACAATCAGCAAGGAAAAAAAAGTGCTAGGCAGTAGATAGAAAGTAATGTGTTTTTTTTTTTGATGTAAGTATCACGTCTACTTTATTGTCAGCACAGCTCTAGCACCACCTATTTGTGGGCACACAAATACACCTTTAAAACAACAGTCTTGTATTTTACAAAATAGCTACATAGAAATATTTCATAATTATGTCTCAGGACATACATCATAGTTGGATGTCATCATTTTATGCCACTGCAGGAATACTCTGAGGGAAATGAAAAGTCTAAGCTGCTGAGAAGAATAAGTGTAAATGATACTTAAGGAATCCTATTTCATTCTGACAAGGATTCTCAATATTAAAAATATCCCAATTAGATGCCTTGAGGAATCATTAAAACCTGGCCAAAATATGCTAAACAGGCTTTATCATTAATAAGTGGTTCCTCAGACAAAGTATATCTGCCTGAGCGTAAGGCTATTTGCTTCCAAAACATGAAAGAATTTTTAGCTTTAGCGGTTTCTTCAAAATCCTCCCACAAAAATTTAAGATATTCTTGGATTGTGGTGGGTTTTTTGGTTTTTTTTTTTGGTATAGTGATTCCTCCAAACCTGCTTCTTTTTTATCTAATTCTAGCACAGCTGATGTAATGAGGAATCCCCTTTTTGATTTACCACTCTGGCCTCTGGTAACAGGCAGAGAAGGTCAGTTATTTATTTTAACCCAATGACAGAAAAAAGCTCCAAGGAAAGATTTTCTTCCTGTGGAATTTTTCAGGAGACTCTTGATTGGTGGTTCCTAGTCTTGACTAATTTATTTATCGTCATCAATCACGTGGGATGAATTCCATCTGGCTGGAAGTTTAGTATTATAGTTTCTATTTTTTAAAAAGGGGACAGAAGGAAACCTGCTTCATATAGACATATTAATCTATTAGATGTGACAAAGAAAATGTATTTCAGATTTTTACTATCTAAACTTGAAATATGGGTTGTAAAGGATAATTTGTTACACCATGAGCAGTACAGTTTTAGGGCTGCCAGAGCCACACTTCCTATTTGTTTTATTGTATCTTATATGAGTTATAGATATGTTGGATTAAGGGTACTAGACTGTATGCTGCTTTCATAGATCAAAAGATGGCATTTAAGTCTATTAACAGAGATAAACTTTGAGCAAAATTAAGATGGATGGGTATTGATATAAGACTTCTGCGTATTTTGGAGGCTTTATATCAGGGCAATACAGTTAGCATACAAAACAAAGGCAATAAAGAATGTACTGAGTCCGTTTTCCTTACCTCTAGAGGAGTACACCAGGGATGCCTTCTAGTGCTACCTCTTTTTAATTTATATATTAATGATGTGGTGGATGGTTTAAAGGAAGATAATTTTTCTCTGATGCAAATTAAGGGTAAATCTGTCTTGGTGTTATATGCAGTTGACATGGTTGTTTTATCACAAGCTTCAGGAGTCCTCCACTGGTTATTATCCTATTTTTTCCTCATATTGTAACGTTCAAGACCTGGTTATTAATTATAACAAGACCAAGGTCAAGATTTTTGGGAAGAACTCTCTGGAAGAGTAGAAGGCATTTTGTAGAAAAAGTCATGGCTTTCACTTATTTACGGATAAAGTTCCATTATTTGGGTCATTGGTCCCCCTATCATAAAGATTTAAAACAAAAGGCCTTAAACTCTGCTCAAGGGGTGGTCAAAGGTCAGTTTAGGGGCCAAATTTTGGATATTGTTCAAGATAATTTTTTAATTCTCCCAAATTCTATCTTGGCCTCGTCCTTGTATGCTGAACTGTGTGTTTCTTCTGGCAGTAGAAGAGCATGTACTGCTTTTCACAATTTTTGGTCTAAAATCTGCATGCTTCCAGGATCTTCTGGAATGTAGAATTTTCTGTCTTCTGAGAGCATACTGCATTTTATACCTTTTGCATAAAAAAGCTTTATCACCATCTCAAAAGATAATGTTTTTTAGTATTCTCTCAATCTCCAGCAGGAATTAAATCAGTGGCAATTTTCCCTTGTTTAGCATCGCACAGAAGAAGAGAATTTTTATGAAGTTCGTGTATTATATGTATGTTACTGTTGGTTTAGATTGTACGTTTTTTTCCTTGTAGTTGCAAAATACAAGTCATATGTGATCTAATAAAACTGATTGATTTGAGTGCCTTGATTTCTTTAGGAAAATTTGAGACATGAGAAATTATGTTTCTTAGAGTAACTGGGATGGCTTAATAAAGAACAAGAACTAGGATCTGGAGGACTTAATGATCTCAAATTCAGGCCTGGTCTACACTACACGTTTAAACCAATTTTAGCAGTGTTAAACCGATTTAACGCTGTACCCATCCACACTATGAGGCCCTTTATATCAATATAAAGGGCTCTTTAAACCGGTTTCTGTACTCCTCCCCAATGAGAGGAGTAGCTCTAAAATCGGTATTACCATATCGGATTAGGGTTAGTGTGGCTGCAAATCGATGGTATTGGCCTCCGGGCGGTATCCCACAGTGCACCACTGTGACCGCTCTGGACAGCAGTCTGAACTCGGATGCAGTGACCAGGGAAACAGGAAAAGTCCCGCAAACTTTTGAATTTCATTTCCTGTTTGTCCAGCGTGGAGCTCTGATCAGCACGGGTGGCGATGCAGTCCCAAATCCAAAAAGAGCTCCAGCATGGATCATACGGGAGATACTGGATCTGATCGCTGTATGGGGAGACAAATCTGTTCTATCAGAGCTCCATTACAGAAGATGAAATGCCAAAGCATTTGAAAAAAATCTCCAGGCTACACAGTGCTGCGTGACAAGCGTAACAGAAAGCCAAAGAATCAAATGGACGGTCATGGAGGGAGGGAGGGGGGACCGAGGACTCCAGCTATCCCACAGTCCACAGCAGTCTCCAAAAAGTATTTGCATTCTTGGCTGAGCTCCCAATGCCTGTAGGTTCAAACATATTGTCCGACGTGGTTCAGGGTATAGCTTGTCAATGTACCCCTCCCCCGCCCACGTGAAAGAAAAGGGAAAAAATTGTTTCTTGACTTTTTTTAATGTCACCCTATGTCTACTGAATGCTGCTGGTAGACGCGATGCTGCGGCAGTGAAGAGCAGTATCCGCTCCTCTTCCCTTCCCAGTGGCAGACGGTACAATATGCTTGATAGCTGCTGAATACCCCTGGCTGGCCTCAGGTGAGGCCGGCTGGGGGGGGTGCCTGGGTAAAAATAGGAATGATTCCTGGTCATTCCCAGTAGATGGTACAGAATGGCTGGTAACCATCTTCATCACAGCAACTGGGGACTGAACTTCAACCAGCCCCGTCCCTTTCATATGTAAAGAAAAGATTCTGTACTGCCTGGACTGTCGTAGCAGTGGGATGCTGGGCTCCTCTCCCCCACACCGCTTAATGTCCTGCCTGGACTATCATAGCAGCTGGAGGCTGCCTCCCTCATTTTATCTCACTTACAAGTCACTGTTTCTTATTCCTGCATTCTTTATAACTTCATGACACAAATGGGGGGGACATTGCCACAGTAGCCCAGGATGGTTGGGGAGGACGGAAGCAATGGGTGGGGTTGTTGCAGGGGCACCCCTCCCTCGAATGGCATGCAGCTCATCATTTCTGCAGGATCTGACACGGAGCAGCTGTGCTCTCTGGTTCTCTGATACACTGGTTCTCTAGTACACTTGCCCCATATTCTAGGCAGGACTGACTCTATTTTTAGATACCATAAAGGAGGGATTGACTCGAGAAGTCATTCCTAGTTTTGTCTTTGCACCCCTGGCCGACCTCAGCCAGGGGCACTCATGATAGCAGCAGATGGTACAGAACGACAGATAGCTGTCATCTCATTGCCAATTTACAATGGCAGCAGACAGTACAGAACAACTGATAACCATCTCTGCTATCATGCAAAAGCACATGAATGCTGCTATGTAGCGCTTCAGTATCGCCTCTGCCAGTGGCATCCAGTACACATACGGAGACAGTAAAAAAAAAGCTGAACGGGCTCCATGGTTGCCATGCTATGGCGTCTGCCAGGGCAATCCAGGGAAAAAGGGTGCGAAATGATTGTCTGCCATTGCTTTCCCCGAGGAAGGAATGACTGACAACATTTACCCAGAACCACCCATGACAATGATTTTTGCCCCGTCAAGCACTGGGATCTCAACCCAGAATTCCAAGGGGCGGGGGAGACTGCGGGAACTATGGGATAATATGGAATAGCTACTCGCAGTGCAACGCTCCTGAAATCGACGCTAGCCTCAGACCATGGACGCACACCGCCGAATTAATGTGCTTAGTGTGGCCACATGCACTCGACTTTATACAATCTGTTTTACAAAACCAGTTTATGTAAAATCAAAATAATCCCGTACTGTAGATGTACCCTCATTTAAATAAATGAAAAGACTCCCATTGACTTCACTGGACAGAGGATCAGGCAAGAAGCAAGCTGAATTCTAATTAGTGGGAGAAGGGAATTTTTTTCTATAGTCATTCAATGTGATTTCCATTATGCAGGGTTTGACATGGATTTTTATTTAGGAAAATATTTGCTTTAAAATTTTTGAATTTAAAATTTTTCTATTTCCTTCCCTTTCTTCTGCCTGCCCCCCTTTTTTTCTTTTTCTTTCCCAAAAATAAAACAATGATGTGTAAGGTTTGTTTTTCCCTGACACTTCTTCATTTTTCTTCTCCTTTTGCTACTTTGTAGTAGCAGAGTTAGAGTTTTGTTAAAGAACATTCATCTATAACTAAATCCCAAGTTTATAATTGTTAATCATGTTCTTGGTTAATTTTTAAAGTATATAGTTTTTCCAAAATATTTTCATGCAGCCATTCAAACAGACATGTAGACCTATCCCACTACATTTGAAAGAGTAGAAGAGCTCCCTTTGGTGTCAGCAGCAGTAGGAGCAGGGCCCTCCAAAGGGTCTCATGCTGCATACAGCAATTATCTTTTTTATTGTTTTAAAAGAGAGTTATGGTAACATGTTCAAGTTGTAGAATCTATTGGGGACAAGTTCAGAGTGAATTATTTTATTTCTAGAAGGACACAGTAGAAAGTTATAATATCTATAATGCAGCTTTGGAACTGAAAGAGATTCACAGTCATTTTTCATACTTCTGTACTACAGTGTACTTCATCCCTGTTTCAGTTTCAGGGACCGTAGAAGATTCCTCATGGGTGCTCCCAAGTCAGTAGACATCTACCTGAGTTGAGTGAGACAAGAAAGTTGTTTTAAAGACTCTGGGGGAAAAAGCTCCCCCTGAAGAAACCAAAGCCAGCCCCTAAAACTAGAGATGCCATAACAAAAAAAGAGACCAGATCCTCACCTAGCCCTGGTCTCTGCTTTAAATTAACACAATATTTCACACCCCTGAGCAGCGTAATTAAACTGACTTATCTCTCAGCATAGATCCAGCTAGGTCAACAGAAGCTCTGGGTGATTGTTTAGCCCAGGCCATTGAGCACCTTGAAGATAAGGGCCAAGACCTTGAACTTGAGTCTATATTCTATGAGAAGCCAGTGTAGGGAGTGGAGGACAGGTCTGATGAGCCAGAGTTGCTGAGGAGACACCCTGCAGAGTTCACTACGATTGGAGATTCCTAATTGCTAAATGCTTCTTGCCCAGATATCCTGCATTGCTGTAGTCCAGAGTCCAGTCAAGAGCTTATGCTTGAGCTTACATTGCTTTGGAAGCAGTATAAGCTACACTGGAAAAATGTACTTTTATTCTGCAATAAGAGTGTCCAGAGGGAGTTATATTGGCATAATTAGAGCAGTATAATGTCAGTAAATCTCCCTGTGTAGACAAATCCTTAAACTGTCTTTGTCAGTATTTCTCTCACCTTACACTAACTTATCACTATTACAGCACTATTCAAACCCATGCCTTACAGCACTGTGTAATGTTGAAAAACATAGTTCTTCGGAGCATGATTTGGCTGCCAGGTGAACTAGAGTGATGCAATCAGCATCCTCCCCATGAGAGCTAGGGATGTCAGCTCTGCTGCAAACCTGCTCTGGGACTTCAGGGTTGTTACTTCATAGCACTTGAACCTCTACAATGGCAATGCAGAGAATCAAGCTGGCTGTGCTATATGTGCTTTATCCAAGGAAGGGCTGAATGATTCAGCACTATTTTTTAGTCAGATCTTGAAGGAGCAAGCTGGGAGGATTGCATTGTCCTGCCTGCAGATAGCCTGTGATCCATGATGATGGATTCAACTTCTACTAATTGCCCAGGGCTTGAAATTGAAGACAGTTTATGATACTCTCTGCAATTCAAGAGTGGCAATGGGCTGGTTCACATCAGTGACTCAGTTCTTTCTTCTGATGGCTGCTGCCGTGTGGTACAGAATCCATGCTTTCATGTTAAAAACATTTAAGTCTCCCTCCTTCATGGTTGTGAAGATAAAATTCAAAATGCAAACCAGGTGATGTGATGTGTGCTTCTCTCTGCAGATAGCCTGACACACTAGCTCTGAGGAGAGCTAGCCAGAAATTGGAACTGCCTTTCTCTAGGGAATTCTGAAATTAAAACAACAAACAAAATTTTAGACCTGACCATAAATTTGAACTTTCAAAATTTCCCAGGGAACAGGAATTCTGAAATATCCATTGGAAAGCATCAAAATGACATTTATCTTTGACCTTTTCTAAACATTTATGAGGCTCTCTGAGCTGCCTGGTGCCCTAGCAGGCTGCCAGGAAACCTACCTGGCTTCCATCAGAATTTTTAACAAAAGTCAACATGTTCTTGGAGAACACGTCAGTGTTGATAAGTTGGCATTATCCAATGGGGAAAAAAATAATTTAATAGGAAGATTTCTGACCAACTCCAGCTCAGAGATAGATATAATGAGCCAGTTGACATTGACCAGGCTCAATGATGACGTTTAAAAAAATTCTCAACAGCTGACAAAAGCAAGTCTAAGACAAAAGTGTGATCTGTCCAATTTACAGAGTGGTGCCACAAGTAGTAGAAACTGGGAGTGTAGGTGAAATTTGGGAGTGTATGCATGTCACTGTCATGATTTGGGGTTCAACCTAGACCAGTAAATCATTGTGTCAATAGCTGCCTGTAACCTCGGTGCCTTAAATGCCCTGCTGCTGTGGCTCAGAACCCAGACACAAACAACCAGCAGACAAACATGCAGTTCCCCATCTGTCGGTGTGTTGGGTAGTGGTGGATCATCACTCTGAGCCCAGCAGCTTGCCTACGACACAACAACCCCACCCTTTTCTCTACCAGCTTTGGTTACTATTTTCAGCTCCCTTCTCATTTCTGCAAGTACTGTATGTGGATTACACACTTTATATTATGAGTGTGAAGTTGGTAACATTGTTTAGCTCGAGAAAGTTTTCAAAAATTGCAAGGAAGTTGCTTCTTCAGAAGAAGCAAAACCCATTATTGATGATGATATCATGGACCAGATCCTGGACCTGGCTGTGTCATCTCTGCACCATTCTAAGCCATCTTTCCATCCCCTTTGGGATGCTAAAGAGCAAACCAGGGTTGCCCTGGTGTAAGTGAATGTCTAAGTAATGTACCACTGGCATAGCTGGCTCTAGGCCAGGCCCTGATCCCCTTCTAGCTTAACACATGCATGGCTAAAACCGCTGGCATAGCCAGAATGCACTTTACGACATAGAGATTTCCAGCTAGCACAAAAGAGATCAGTGCTGAGGCTGATCTAAACTGGGCCAAAGACCAAACTGTATCCTGACTACCACTATTGGGAGGGAGATATGGAAAGGTACCAGAAAACCAAGCGTAACTCAGGCACACCTGAGGATATGGCTTGTGTACTTGAACGTAGGTTGGTAGGGCAAAGTTTGAAGGGTTGTACAATAAACTGAGCAGGTTTGTATTTTTGTGTGAGCTACACAGGACCCAGAGCTGAGACATTTCCAGCTGAGCTGATTTCCTTTACTCAGACACATAGTAGTGACATTAGTTTATCATGGTATATAAGTGTACCTAAAATTTGACATCTTATTTCACATTTATCAAATCCAGAATGCATTATACCCTTCCTTCAATTCAAGATCTTAATTGTAAAGTGCTTTGGGGTTTGGCTTAGCATCAATATTCTCTGCGGAGCAAGTTCTCAGCCGAGTCCAGGTAGATGCACCTAGGGAAAGGAAAATAACTCTTCTTTTCCAAGAGATGGAGCAGCTCAGCCTATCGATGGAAGCTATAGCAACCTAATGGCTGGTCACCCTGCAGGAGTGAGGGCTGGAGGAATCACTAAGCACTAGATACCCTGCTCCCTCCATCCTCCAGTCTGTCAATGGCCCATCCTCTCCTGTCCCATGTGTGTTACTCTGCAGGGGGCCAACCACTTCCTCCACCAAAGAAGCTCATGAAGCTGGAGAGGTGGGGGTGGGGAGCAGAATTTGCCCAACGGCACATATTGGTATAATGAGATGAATGTCTTTCTTTCTTTCTTTCTTTCTTTCTTTCTTTCTTTCTTTCTTTCTTTCTTTCTTTCACTACTCTCTGGAACATTTTGTCACTCTCCTTCTCCTCCAGCATGTTTGCGAATTCTTCCTAACTTGGTACTGTCTGCAAATTCAAACAATTTAATTATCCCTCTGCAACATTTATGAAGATATTAAACTTTGCAAGTTTCAGTTAAGGAGGGAAAATCTGGTTCAGGAAATATAAGAACCAATGCAGTTTCAGTGTCAGGCTTTGAAATCCTCCTTTGAGAACTGTTCAGAAAAAATGCTATATTAAAACAAACCAACAGAGAGCTGGCAAATCATTTAACAATTTCATATGCTAATTCTTTAAGAACTCTTGCTTTCATATTCTTTGGCTTTGCCAATAACTATGTCCATGTTAAATTAGCTCCTTAACATTTTCACACTTTCATGCTCTAATTACATTAAAACAATGGAAAATGGTTCTTATTCTTCAACCTTTTTTCTTCTCCCCTATTCCGTCTGGATTGATATCTAAATTTTAAGAATTTCCATTAACCTCATTAATTAACAATTCCTTTGTGTCTCCAGATTAATTTTGTCCTTCTGCTTTTGTTCTTTTTCTATTGTGTGACATTTTTCCTGAACACCAGCAATGTTCAGTTTTAACTCCATCCATAAATGCTCCAAAGTGCACACACATGGCAGTTTTAGTTCAGTAATTTCTACAGAAAAATACCAAGTTTAGAACAAATGCTCACCCATTCATATAATTTCCCCTAAATATCAGAGACTGGCAGCCAGTATTTGCCATCTGATATCAGTGTCTTACTTCCACACACCACGCTTGCCCTGTGGAGGTGAATAATGGAGAGAGAGGGCACAAGAAGATTTTGCCCCTCTCCCCACCCCGCCATATTCTTGCAGTGGAGAAGGCCATTGGCACAGTCTTTGTGCCCTCTGAGTACAAGGATCGAAAGAGTCTCAACGCCACTGATGACTCTAGACACCCAAAATGGGGTGAGGCTAGAGAAGAAGAATAACACTAGCCCATCTTAAACTGGCCAACAGAGCTGAGATGGTGTGGAGGCGAGCATGTTGCATTCTTTTAAGAGATCTTGTGTCCCTTGCATGTCCCCCTCAAGGCATTCTGTCTCAGCCAGATGAGGAGTATAACTGAAATTCTTAAACATAAACCAAGTCTACCAGCCAAAAATGAGATAAAGAGCTGTGCTCTCTCATCTGGAATCTAATAGGAATTAAACTCTCAAGATTTTGAAATTATGCAAGCAAAGGATTACGGCTCTTTGTGTGTGTGTATTCCATGTCATTTTAAAAAGACTAACAATTTAATCCTAAATAATTCTTGTCTTCAAGCTTTCACTTTGTAAACTGAAAGACAAGAACTTTCCACCACAGGACACAAACTACATGCTTATCATTAATTTGCACTGAGATAAAACTAAGAACCATGGGTTCAATCAAGGAAGCATGTCAGCTAGATTATTGACTTCACATCACAATTGTTGAATCCTGCTCTTTAGGGTGGAAATTGTATCAATTTGCTGTGTTGTGTAAAAGTTGTTGTGTGGACATCAGGCTAATATAAATGGGTCAGATGAGAGTGTTAAACACATTGATGTAACTGTAGTATTGACAGATCCTTACATTTGCTATTTTTGGTTGAACATGAACGTGGGTTTGTCTGGGCATCCTCAGAATCTGACCAACACTTTCTCCTTCTCAGGTGTTGTATCAGTAAATACCCAATGCCTTTATATATTTGCACTCTAATCAGGCACTGATCAATACATGTTTAGCATAGGTAGCCATTATGCTTTTGCCTTTGGAAAGATGGCAATAAGTGTACTATAAAAATTTGCTCTTGTAGGGGGTGAAACTGCTTTCGAAACCTTAATTGATTAAAGACCGTTTCTTCAGCCTTTGTGTGCATAAGTAGCCCTGATGTAAATAAGGGAACTATTGATTTCAGTGTGGTGAGTAAGCATTGCAGAAGCAGCCCCTTAATTCTCATCACTAACTATAATTGGCTGAGTATCAGAAACCTACGTAACTCAACTGTAGTGACTTCAGTTTTATTTCAAGATGTCAAGGACTGAGATTTCATTCTGAAACAACCACCTTTTTCTACATTTTTGGGAAGAGCATCTGTCATAACCTAGTCCCAGATTTGGACCTTAGTGTCCAAAATATGGGGGTTAGCATGAAAACCTCCAAGCTTAGTTACCAGCTTGGACCTGGTAAAGCTGCCACCACCCAAAAAATTAGAGTGTTTTGGGGCACTCTGGTCCCCCCAAAAAACCTTCCCTGGGGACCCCAAGACCCAAATCCCTTGAGTCTCACAACAAAGGAAAATAAACCTTTTCCCTTCCCCCCTCCAGGTGTTCCTGGAGAGATACACAGAAGCAAGCTCCGTGAATCTAAACAGAGGGATTTCACCCTCTCTATTTCCAGTCCTGGAAACAGAAGTACTTCCCTCTTCACCCAGAGGGTATGCAAAGTCAGGCTAGTAAATCTAACACACACAGATTTCCCCCTGACTTCTTCCTCCCACCAATTCCCTGGTGAGTACAGACTCAATTCCCTGGAGCTCCTCACTAAAGAAAAACTTCAACAGATCTTAAAAAGAAAGCTTTATATAAAAAGAAAGAAAAAATACATAAAAAGGGTCTCTCTGTATCAAGGTGACAAATACAGGGTCAATTGCTTAAAAGAAATATGAATAAACAGCCTTATTAAAAAAGAATACAATTTAACACATTCCAGCAACTACACACATGTAAATACAAAAAAAAAACATATAAATCACTATCTGATCTTTTGTACTTACAACTGGGAAACAGAAGATTAAAAAGGCAGGAGATAGAAATCCTCTCATAGCCGAGAGAGTGTACAGGCAGAAGACAAAGAACTCAGACACAAACTTCCCTCCACCCAGATTTGAAAAAGTCTGGTTTCCTGATTGGTCCTCTGGTCAGGTGTTTCAGGTTACTTCTTTCCAGGTGTAAGAGACATTAACCCTTAGCTAACTGTTTATGACAGCATCATAAAGTCAAGGCTCAACAACTGCGATGTAAAGTCACTAATCTAGATGACAAGTCCTCAAATGACCCAATAATCCTTAGATTTATCTGAGTGCATATTAATGATCAGCATGTAGTTGTAGAAATCTCATCACTAGAGGTTTTTAAGACCAGGTTGGGCACACCTGTCAGGGATGATCTAGGTTTACTTAGTGCTGCCTCACTACAGAGGGCTAGACTTGACGACTTCTCAAGGTCCCTTCCAGCCCTATATTTCTATGATTCTGAAGTCTTGAGTCCATTATATTACTCATTATTTTGTCTCAAGAAATTAACAGAAGTTCTCCAGCACAGATCTTGTTCATGTTCCTACATTAACAAGCCTATTTCGCAAAAACAATGAGGAGTCTGGGGGCACCTTAAAGACTAACAGATTTATTTGGGCATAAGCTTTTGTGGGTAAAAAACCCACTTCTTCAGATGCATAGCTACCCCTGATATTTGAAGCCTATTTCAGTTGCTGAGGTTTAATTGAGCAGCCTGGACTACTCCTTCAGCTCAATAGTGACCTCTTCAGAAACTCAGACTACAGGCCCTTTTCAAGTGACTTTCATCAACAACACTTGAATTCGTTAGTCAGTCTTTGTTTTGGTGTGTACTCATCATCAAACACCCTTCATGCCAGGAGGCAGTGTTTCAGGGGTTCTTCCATGCTATCACTACCTGGTTCTGCAGTCTTCTGCTGCTTCCACGGCCTAGCTTTCCAGCGAGGTCACCTCTCAGTCCAGTTCCTTTCTGGGGTCAACAGAAAAGTCCCAAAATAGGAATCTCTAAAGTCTAGTGACCTCTGAGACAGGCCCTTGGCCATCTGGGATGCATCATTCGTAGCATCTTTCAATCTTGAAGCCTGTACTTTCCCTCTTGGTCTGGGGGAAGTGGTAAGGGAAGCCAGGCTCACCCTTTGGGTTCCAGCTCAGGGATCCTGTTTTAGGCAGCTAAGGACTGTTTCTTCAATCCCTCACCACTTCCCTGGGCTGCTGCCACCTTTTCCCTGCCTGTCAGTATCCTCCCTAAGTCTGTGAATGGCATTACTCTCTCCAAGGATTTGTGGCTCCTTGTGGCTTCTCTCCAGCCAGCTACTGAGGAGATTCCTCAAAGCTGCTCCCAGCCTCCCAGGCACCAGCTGGGATATATTTCAAATAGTCCTTATTTCCTATCTTAACACAGGTGTCTTCTGACGGTTCATCCTTGAGGTGGGTCATGGTTAAGACTCTCCTTCTGTCTCTTTTCTTTAAGGCAGGAGTCCCTCACTTCTCCTCCTGGGAGGGTGTATAACTTAGGTTATTTATAAGTTTTAGCTAGCTTCCCCTTCAGCTACCTACCCCACAAAAATCAGTTCTCAGAGGACTCAGCAGGCTGTGATTCTCCTGCTAGTGACTCTCTGCAATGAGGAAGGAGACAGCATATCTGCTTGGTCCCTTCCTAAAGCTCATCTTAATTGGCTGGAAATGAGGGTCCCTTGCCCTGTCCACTCTGCAAGGCTCCTGGTTCCAGGCTGTTAAGAAACAGTTAATAGGATTTCCTCCCAAACACTATTTTTAATCATGGGAGTGTTTCCTCTCTCCCAATATCTCCTAGCTGTTGGATATATACAACCTCCCAAAATCTTAGAGGACTGTGCCATGTGAGGGGGATGGGCTGAACTCTATCACCACTACCCTGTTGCATTCTTCCTCATATTAACCATCAGCTTAGCTCAGTAACAAAATGGCTTTATCTAGGTATATCAGAAGGAAGATGCAATGGCTGGAGTAGACTGCATTATCCTTAGTAGATCCGATATAGTTAATATAAGAACTTAATAAAAACCCCTTAAGAAACAGGGTAGTGTTAGCTTGGATAAAGTGAAGTTTTCTGAGTGATTTAATTATGATCAGATCTTCATCTAAGTGACATTTATTTTCTGCTGCGATTTTATGAATAAAGTTCTGTATTTAAAGTATAGGACCTTAAAGAACTTGAGCCTCAGTAGGAGTTCATTAATAAAACTTCTCAAAGGCTTTAAAGATGGATATGACTTCGCTTACTACACAGCTCATACCTAATTGGAAAAAAAGAAAACCCCTTCCAACATTCTGCTTTTATATACAATTGTTCCTATTTGCTTATGAAAATATAGTAACCATTTCTGAAGGAAGCAATTCACAAGCATTTTCTGTAGGCCGGTGTGGCTAAAGGTAAAACAGTTCCTGCTAAGTTTGAGTACAAAATGGATTAATTTTTTAGAAACTTAGTGATTGTTTGATTTTTGTGCATGCTGATTTTGGTGAAATTCAAGAGCATCTTTACAAGACATGTATTTCGTACATATTCTGCAGACCAGCACTTGTTATAGACTAGCCATAGTAAGAACAGATTAAGAATATCTATGACCTGGATCCACTAAAGACTGACTGGTGGCGAGAGGATGTGGACAAAGTCACATCCTTTTTCAAACTGTGGGAACCATTTGGAGTATGGAATCTGGGTTTGACAATTAAACTTTTTGTCAATGGAAGCTCAGGTTTCAAATTCCTTGGGGCAGAACCTCAGCTGCTATAAATTGTTGTAGCTTCAGTGAAGTCAGTGGCGCTACTCTGCTTTACACCAGGTAAGAATCTGGCCTCTTGGTTGCTATGGGTTGCTTTAGTTTTGTGGTCTGGATTTGGTTTCTTTGATACAAATCATACTCCTAGGATTCTTTAAAACAATTTCGTCTCACTCAACTCAGGTGGATGTCTACTGACCCAAAATACTTGACAACACCCACAAGGAATCTTCTGTATCTTTGAAATTCAGGCAGGACTAGAGTATACTGTAATACAGATGTATGAGAAATTACATCTTTCAGTTCCAAAGCAGCATTATAAATACAACTTCTGACTGTCTCCTTTCTGGAATAAAATGATTAGCTCTGACTTTGTAAAATTATCCACTGCAGATAACTTGGACATGTTGTAACTAGGGCTGTCAAGCGATTAAAAAATTTAATTGCGATTAATTGCACTGTTAAATAATAATAGAATACCATTTATTTAAATATTTTTAGATGTTTTCTACATTTTCAAATACATTGATTTAAATTACAACACAGAATACAAAGTGTATAGTGCTCACTTTATATTTAATTTTGATTACAAATATTTGCACTGTAAAAAACAAAAGAAATAATTTTTTTCAATTCACTTCATACAAGTACTGTACTGCAATCTCTTTATCATGAAAGTTGAACTTACAAATGTAGAATTATGTACAAAAAATAACTGTGTTGAAAAGTAAAACAATGTAAAACTTTAGAGCTTATAAGTCCACTCAGTCCTACTTCAGCCAATCACTCAGACAAACAAATTTGATTACAATTTGCAGGAGATAATGCTGCCCGCTTCTTGTTTATAATGTCACCTGAAAGTGAGGACAGGCGTTCGCATGGCACTGTTGTAGCCGGTGTCACAAGATATTTAAATGCCAGATGCGCTAAAGATTTATATGTCCGTTCATCTTCAATCACCATTCCAGAGGACGTGTCCATGCTGATGATGGATTCTGCTCAATAACGATCCAAAGCAGAGCAGATCGATGCATGTTTATTTTCATCATCTGAGTCAGATGCAACCATCTTTTTTGTTGGTTAGGGTTCTGTAGTTTCTGCATCTGAGTATTGCTCTTTTCAGACTTCTGAGAGCATGCTCCACACCTCATCCCTCTCAGATTTTGGAAAACACTTCAGATTCTTGAACCTTGGGTTGAATGCTGTAGCTATTTTTAGAAATCTCACATTGGTATCATCTTTGCGTTTTGTCAAATCTTCTGTGAAAGTGTTCTTTAAACAAACGTGCTGAGTCATCATCCGAGACTGCTATAAAATGAAATTTATGGTAGAATATGGGTAAAACACAGCCGAAGACATAGAGTTCTCCTCCAAGGAGTTCTGTCATAAATTTAATTATTGCATTATTTTTTAATGAGCATCATCAGCATGGAAGCATGTCCTCTGGTGGCCAAAGCATGAAGGGGCATACAGATGTTTAGCATATCTGGAACATAAATACCTTGCAACGCAGACTACAAAAGTGCCATGTGAATGTCTGTTCTCACTTTCAGGTAACATTGTAAATAAGAAGCAAGCAGTAGCATCTTCTGTAAATGTAAACAAACTTGTTTGTCTTAGCAATTGGCTGAACAAGTAGGACTGAGTGGACTTGTAGGCTCTAAAGTTTTAAATTGTTTTGTTTTTGCATGCAGATATGTAACAAAAAAAATTGTAAGTTGCACTTTAATGACAAAGAGATTACATTACAGTACTTGTATGAGGTGAATTGAAAAATGCTATTTCTTTTGTTCATCATTTTTGCAGTGCAGATATTTGTAATAAAAAATATAAAAGTGAGCACTGGACACTTTGTGTTCTGTGTTGTAACAGAAATAAATATATTTGAAAATGTAGAAAAATATCCGAAAATATTGACTACATTTCAGTTGGTATTCCATTGTTTAACAGTGTGATTAATTGTGATTAATTTTTTAAATTGCAATTAATTTTTTTGAATTAATCGTGTGAGTTAACTGCAATTAATTGACAGCCCTAGTTGTAACCATAATTTTGTTCAAAAGAACAATCAAGACAATTGCTGTATGGAACATGAGGCCTTTTCACTTCCTAAGTAATGCTTGCTCAGTCACATTTAGATAATTCCCTGTGACTAGTTGAATTCTGGTTGTTTTTTTCCATCAGTCATTTTAAATATGTAGATTCAAGAAACTGATATTGGACACAAACGGAGCAGGTAGTCCTGAATTTTATCCCAAATTATAAAATGATTATTCTGATCTAAACATGCTGTAAAAATATTGGTAACATGACTAAGTGGTCCCTTTTCTTTCCCAGAATACTGAAATCTATTTTTTAATACTGTAAAAGTCATGCTGAGCTGTCTCCCAGAAACACAGATAATGACTATCTGTCCTGAGGTTCTTTTCTTAGCTGTGAGTGACTCGTCTAAAATGGAAGATTGCTCAACTTGTGTTTGTGAATTGGTTTTAGGATTGCCTAAGCAAATCTAATTAGTGCAATCCTTCATTTCGAGTCTAACCCTGAAGTGATTTGCAAGGTGGTGTAAATTAGACTCCCTACTGACACTCTCCAATGTATAAGTGAATATAGGAGACAAGTTGTTTTAAGTAACATGCCAAGGAGCCAAAAGGAGGTTTTAAGAGTGTCAATTTAAAACAGAGGATAGCCTACTTTAAACCTATACCTCCTTACCCTCTCCTGTGACATTTCTTGCTCTGTTCTTTCTTTCTGGCTTCAGTGCTGTGAGTTAAACCTGCCTTTGTATAGCTGAGTAGGAAAAGCGCTGCAGTCTGTCCACATTGACAGCTGCCGGCGCCCTGTCATGGCCACATTTGTGGCACTTGCAGCAGCACTGGGAACGGTGCAGCTATTCCACAAAGCACCTCTTCCCATTCTGGTGCTGTGGGTTGTGGGAAGGGGATGTGGGTGCAGGGCATTCTGGGTCCTGTCCCAATGCCCCGTGATGCATCACTTCGCATTACAGCAATCCCTGTGTTTCCGTCCACATTTGGTGCCATCTTTCAATGGTTTCTGTACAGCGCGATCTGTGTTATGTTTCGGTCTGCAGGAAATGGAACCCGAACTGCAGAGAAGTATGCTGATGAGTCTCGCCAGCATGTCACATTTGGCAGTTGAGCTATTCCTTAAGATCCAAAGTGACAGTGAGGAGTCCAACGATGATACCAAGTCGAGTAACATACAGCACGAAATTGCTTGTGGCATTCACAGACATGCTCAGCACCATAGAATGCTGCTTTTGGGCTTGGAAAACAAGCACCAAGTGGTGGGATCACATCGTCATGCAAGTTCGGGATGACGAGCAGCGGCTGCAGAACTTTTGGATGAGAAAAGCCACTTTCATGGGATTGTGTGAGGAGCTCGCCCCCCATCTTGCAGCGCAAGGACACGAGACTGAGAGCTGCCCTGCCGGTGGAGAAGCAGGTGGCTATTGCAATCTGGAAGCTGGCAACTCCAGATAGCTACCAATTGATCGTAAACCAGTTTGGAGTGGGAAAGTTGACCGTTGGAATCATGTTGATGCAAGTTTGCAAGGCCATTAACATTAGTCACATCCTGCTCAGAAGAACCATGACTCTGGGTAACGTGCAGGACATTGTGGATGGCTTTGCACAAATGGGTTTCCCTAACTATGGAGGGGCGATAGATGGGATGCATATTCCTATTCTGGCACCACCCCACCTAGCATCTGAGTACATTAATTGGAAGGGGCATTTCTCTCTGTTTCTCCAGGCACTTGTGGATCACCGTGGGCGTTTCACTGACATTAACGCAGGCTGGCCCAGAAAGATGCATGCCGCACGCATCTTTCGGAACACTGCCCTGTTCAGGAAGCTGCAGGCCGGGACTTTTTTCCCAGAGTGGAAGATCAAAGTAAGGAAAGTCGAAATGCCCATTGTGATCCTTGGAGATCTTTCTTACCCGTTAATGCTGTGGCTCATGAAACCCTACACAGGGAGCCTCGAGAGCAGCAAGGAACGGTTCAACTATAGGCTGAGCTGGGGCCAAATGACTGTGGAGTGTGCTTTTGGCTGTTTAAAGGGCTGCTGGTGATCTCTGTATAGGAAGCTGGACTTGGCCGAACACAGCATCCCTGTGGTTATATCCACGGGCTGTACCTTCCACAATATTTGTGAAGGGAGGATAAAAGCTTCACTCGGGCATGGACCTCAAAGGTTCAACACCTGGAGGCTGAATTTGCACAGCCAGAGAGCAGGGCTATTAGAGGGGCCCAGCGCAGGGCTGCAAGGATTAGGGATGCCTTGAGGGAGCAATTTGAGGCTGAAAACTAGCAGTAATGTCTGGTGCCCTGCAGAGGAGTGAAGTACAGTGGTTCCAATGTTAGTAGGAGTCTGTGTTTGCTACACTGACCTGCGGTAGCTGTTTCTTTCCTGGGCTATGGTATCTTTTACTTTATGTAATAATAAAGAATGTTTTCAAAGCCCAAAAATCCATTTATTGAAAAGAAACACAACTGCTTGGGAATCAGAAAGGGCAAGGGGGTGGAGTGGGGAATGGTACAATCACAGATTTGCATATGTCCTGTCTGGAGTGCTGTGCAATGAGTGCTGCACTTCGAGATGGCTATACTGCATGGTGATGGGGGTTGAGTGCAGAGGGTAAGGGTCGTAGTTTTCAGGGCTGGATGATGAAGATACAGATGTTGAGGCAGCTGGTGGTGGTAAGAAACTGGATGTTGGGGAAAGTGGGTTGGAGGTGACATGGGAGCACAAGGGAAAGAGTTTTGGGACAAGGGCTGCAGGGGACAGGGCACGGTAGTACTTCGCCTGCATGGCTACGAGTGCCTGGATAGAGTCCGCTTGGTGCTCCATGATGCTTATCAGCTGATCCATGCTTTGCTGCTGGTGCTCCGTGCTTTGTCGCCAGTGTGCTGCGTTTTCCTAGCGGATCCTGCTTTCACTGTCCCTCCACTCCTGCACTTTAATTGATTTTCTTTAAGAGATTGCTGCATCACTTCTTGCAGCATGTCTTATTTGCTTTCTCGCGGCTCTTCCTGAGTCTTTGCAGTCTCTCAGCCGGTGATAACATGGATGTCTGAGATCTCAAGGTTGCATCTGTAAAGGCAAAATGCAACACTTAACAGAGGCAGAATTGTTTATACCAGATAGAGTAATGATTCCACCTCACTTAAGGAGGGCACACACAGTCTACACAATAGCATAATTTTCCCGTCCCAAAGAGACCGCACATAACCCACGGGACCCCAAAATGGTGAGTAAGGGGGACTGATTGTTTCAGGGCTGTACTGTCCTCTGGGTTTTTGTGCCTTGGGGAGAGCCAACAGCTGCAGGGGGCACCTACACTGAACACTGTCCCCACATTTTCCACAGCAGTTCATCCTGGAAGATATCTCGCTGCTGAGGGTGACCTGGGAAGCAAGGGAGGGTCTTCTACTGCAATGCGGCTTCTGCCCTGGCCCATTTTTAGCTTGCCTGTGTGCAGCAATGGTCCCCCTGCCCCTCACGGCACAGTGGCACGGGCACATTAACCTGACTGGGACAAGGACCATGGTGGCTCTCCCAAGAAACCTGCGCAAGCGCATTGCTCATGTTCTGGTTGAGACTTTAGAAGAGATTACTGAGGCCAATTACCGCAATGTGATAGACCACATCAATGTGCTATTCCACATCTAGGCATGCATGAAGCCCTAACCCTCCTCTCCCAAAGAGACCGCACTGAAAAAATTCCTTTCCGAAAAAAAGCTGCTTACCGGGAACCTGCTCTTCTGTTTGTCCTCCACCAACTACCGGCCGCTGTGACTGGCTACTTTCCTCCTGGCTTGAGAAGATCTCCTGGCTGCATGCGTCCAGGGATTCTGGGGTGTCTCCCCACAACCCCCTCTCTCCCACTTTTCTCCTCCTCCTCCCTCTCTGAAGTGTCTATAGTGGTGCTTGGAGTGGAGGTGGGGTCACCCCCAAGTATCATGCCCAGCTCTTTATAGAATCGGCAGGTCGTGGGGGGAGCACTCGAGTGATCGTTTGCCTCGTGGGCTTTGCAGTAGGCACTCCGCAGCTCCTTGAGTTTAATCCTGCACTGCAGTGTGTTCCGGTCATGACCTCTTTCCATCATGTTCCTTGATATCTGCCCAAAGGTATTGCAATTCCTACGGCTGGAGTGCAGCTGGGACTGGACAATTTCCTCCCCACAAACACTGATGAGGTCCAGCAACTTGCCATTGCTCCATACTGGGGATCACCTGGCGCGTGGAGACATAGTTACCTGGAAAGATTCGCTGATAGCACTCCACACCTGGCTGAGCAAACAGGAAGGGGATTTTTAAAATTCCTGGGGAATGTTAAGGGCAGGTCTGATGGCTGGTCACCTGAAGCCAGGGCAGTAGAGTTTGAGCTGATGACCAGAGTGACTAGAACAGGCATTATGGGATACTGCCGAATACTTCTGGAGGCCAATCAGAGCACATTGGGTGGCCACATTGGTGCCATAGCGCAGCAGCAGCGGCGCAATAAACTTTATTCCTCTTGGGGAGGTGGAGTACCAGCAGCACTGTAGCTGCAGAGATACAGCTCTGTACGTGCCTTGCCAGCGTGGAAGGGGAGTGAGGTACAGCACTGTGGGCGGCTTTATTGTGCTGTAACTCTCAAGTGTAGCCAAGGCCTAAGTTACACCAGTGTAGACTCCTGTACAGTCACTTAGGCTCAGTAGGTCAATTCAGAAGTAAGGGGGAAGGATTATAATTAAGTAAATATCTCTAGGATGGTTTAGACTAAGGGAATCTAAGCTGGTAATATTTTATATAGAAACACAGGGATTCCCATACTGGATGTCAGTGGCCCATCTGGTCCACTGTGTTGTGTCTGAGAGTGTCCAATGCTAGCTGCTTTACAGTAAGGTGCAAGAAACCTGAAAAATGTCTAATCCTCTTTTGAGCTGTGCTAAACTCCTGGTTTCTGATATTTTGTGGCAATGGGTTCCACAGGTTATTTTGTCAATGGATAAAAACATCGAGGGGGCCAGAAAAAGGAAAATTATTTTCATTTAGTCTCCCCTCTAGATTCACCTCTGAATTTGGAATGTGTATCCTACCATATCTGACTCTTTCCAGTGTCCTACCAGATCTGAAACTTAGATGGACTCTTAGGAACAGATAGCACTTCTCACAGATCAGCTAGATGTAAGCATCTCCTGTTGATCCACTAACAGTCTAATTTTAACTGAACTTCTATAGACTATATATCACAAGATTCATTTTATAAATAAAATGGGATATAATATTATAATACTTACTTTACAACATATCTTCATAAAGTATTCAAAGTGGCATTCTATACCATTATGGAGCTACAAGAATTTAGATCATCATCTACAGATTGCTTTTACTGTTGTAGGTGAGGAATTAGCCAACTGAAATAATCCATATAGTAACCTTTTCAGTATTGTTCAGTAATACACATGAAAAACTAAGTTAGGCACTTAAACTAGGAAATGCCAAAATTAAGGCTGCCTATTTAACCTTAATTCAGCCCCTTTGTGTCTATGGATTATAATATAGTCTTTAATTACACTTTCTCTCTCTTGCTGCCCTTCCCATCTGATCCTTCCCTTATGCCCCCTGCAGCTATCCTCCGTGCACTTCCATGACTCCTAATACCCTCGCACTCTACTTCTATTTCCCACCAGCCACACAGTTTTACCCACCCTCCAGATTTGACCTCCTTCCCTCACTGTTCCTATCTAACTCTCATCCCCTTCTGCTGTTCCTGCACAGGCTCTTGTCTCCCACTACTTCTCCCTTCTTTCCAACTACTGTTGCCCCTCCTCTACTTCTCCACACCCTGTAGTTCCTCCAGCCCCTCTCCCATGTATTCATCCTGCCCCCCAACTCTTCATTTCTCTGCATTGTAAGTCAGTATGCTTCATTCTCATCTTCCCTGCCTGAGTGTCAACAGGGGAGCACTGAGAGAACAGACAGAGGCTCCCTGATCTCAGTTCTGGTGCCCAGCATCACAGTGGCCCAGAACAGCAGTTGCAGAGGAAGTCTTCTTCAGCCAGTGTAGACCAAGGATGGAGAATGCTCAGTTGCTCTGTGAGGATGGTGTATGGGCAGCCTGTTCAGCTCAGAGATGCTATAAGGGGAAGGTGCATACTCGGTACAGATTAAATCTTTAGAGATTTTAGCTGCCAGACTAAAGTCTGTACTGAACATGCTCGAAAGCTCATTAGTTGGCCAAATTTTGGCACTTCTTCATAGGAACAGCAAAAGACATGTCCCTGATGCAATGGCACTGTCCCTGCCAAATTTCATGTCCCTACTTGAAAGCATGGAGGTGTTAAAGCGCCTAAAAAGAGTTTCTACAACCAATTCATTAACTTGGGCAAAGAACCATATTTTCCTCTAATCTCATTCTTGGAAACAGCTGAACCATTTTTGCTGAAACCTTTAAAAAAACAAAGCCTTCAGCCTGATGCAGAGACCTGGCATAGAAATTTTCAGCCCAAACAGTTAAAGTCTGGAAAACATTTAAGCAACTGTAAACAGGCTCTTATACTGGGAAGTGTTGGGCAACCTTAGCTATAGGTGCTGCACCACCCATAACACCTTATTTGTATCTTTTAGCAGGACCATAGTTACTTTTTACACTAATTGTTAATTAACACATTTTGGGCTGGATCCCATCTAGAAAGACCTCTTTATGCTTGACAGAGTGCAGAAAAAAAGAAAAAAGCTTTTGTATGCTATTATTCATGTCTTCATGTTATTTTTTTAAACCGTAAGTATTTGACAACTGCTGGATCCTCCTGAAAGTTTTTGTTAATCCCCCAAAAGTTTCATTAACAACATGATTCATTGTTTGCCTGAAAATTTGAGGCAGAAGTATATTATTTGTTATTCATCCATTTTCTGGGATAAACATTTTAGTTATCTAATCAGGGAACCCAAAAAATATCATGTGATTTACATTAGCGACACCACCACATTCTGACAAGCAAGTAGTCAAAATGAATGGTTCCTACAACCTGCAGGCTGACAATTGTGTGTCCAGACAGTCAGCATATATCTACACAAATATATTGAAAATACAGAAATCAGGATTGGTGTGTGAATAATTTACAAAGAGAGCTAATTCACTACAAATACTATTCACAATGAATAATTCAACTTGCTCTGATCACATCTACCCTATATTTCTGTATGCTAAAGCCAGTTGTAACTGGCAGATAGTGTGCACCTACCCTGAAATACCCACTGCTGGACAGTATCTCTGCAGCAGCCCTGCATCCATGTTTCCAGAACCGGTGCAACCATTTAGGCGGACTAGGCGGTTGCCTAGGGTGCCGAGATTTGAGGGCGCAAAAAAGCACCCCCCAATTTTTTTTAAATGGTTGAGCAGCAGCTGCTGCTGGGACAGAGAGGGAGTCTGAGCTGCCGGTGGTAGTCGGCAGCCCAGGGTGTCCCCCAGGTCAGGGCGCTTCTGCGCGGCAGCCCGCAGTCCAGGGTGTCCCCTGGGTCAGGGCGTGTCTGCGCGGCAGCATGCAATCCAGGGTGTCCCCCGGGTCAGGGCGCCTCCGAGGCAACCGGTAGCCCAGGGTGTCCCCTGGGTCAGGGCGTCTCTGCGGCAGCCGGCAGCCCAGGGTGTCCCCCGGGTCAGGGCACCTCCACGGCAGCTGGCAGCCCAGGGTGTCCCCCGGGTCAGGGCGCCTCCGCGGCAGCCTGCAGCCCAAGGTGTCCCCTGGGTCAGGGCACCTCCACGGCAGCCGGCAGTCCAGGGTGTCCGCGGCAGCCGGCAGCCCAGGGGCGGGGGTCCCCTGGCCCAGGGAAACCCCGGGCTGCCGGCTGCCATGGAGGCGCCCTGACCCTGGGTCAGGGCGCCGCTGTGGCAGCCAGCAGTCCAGGGTGTCCGGAGGGGGTGGCAGGCAGCTCCCATGGAGCTGCCGCAGTCATGCCTGCAGACGGTCGGTTGCTTGTGCGGCTCCGGTGGACCTCCTGCAGACACGACTGTGGCAGCTACACTGGAGCCGCGGGACCAGCGCGCGGGGTGGCGAAATTGCAGTCCGCCTAGGGCGCTCAAAACTCTAGCGCCGGTCCTGCATGTTTCCCTTCAATCAACTCTTTACATGAACTCCACACAGGCTTTATTTTTGTTCAATAATTGCCACTTCTCCCAGGGCCTAATTTATTGGTCTAAAACAGAAGAAAATGATCAGTTCTGGCACTTCGCTTCTTCCCTCCCTACCCACCTCCAAGTCTGGTCTTCTCCCTGCCTTGACAGATCATTCTCAGCCCTTCCTGGCTGGAGTCATTTCTGCTCCCATAGAGTCTGCTTTCCCTGTTCCTCCATTCTGGCTCTTAGGCCCAAATCCTTCCCCCTCCCAAGTCCAGGGTGGTCTAGGAGACCTGTGTAACTTCTCCTCATACCAGTTCCTCCAGTAACTTCCCCAGCTGCTTCCCTCAAGCCCCTTTCAGCAGTTCCTTGGGTGAGACAGGTCCACAAGTAACAGCTCTCTGCAACCTGCAGGAACTGTTCCCAGTGGCACAGGTGCCTGCTTTTTACCTGCTGCCAGGTGGGGGTTTATCAGTCCAGAAATATAGGTCCCTGCTTGCTTTTAAAGGGGCCAGTCACCTGGTGACACTGGTGTATCAGAATACTGTTAGCTGGATTTGTGTTGGATGAGTGAGGACATCTTGTGGCCTGTCTGAAAAATTCTAGGTCTCTATGTTTTCCCCTCGGCCCAGGGATATATTTAATACTTAATGCTCCTTCTTAAAGGATCAAGTTAGAACAAAACTCAAGTAACTTGTACACCTTTACCTTGATATAATGTGACCTGATATAACATGAATTCAGATATAACGTGGTAAAGCAGTGCTCCGAGGGGGCAGGGCTGTGCACTCTGGTGGATTAAAGCAAGTTCGATATAACGCGGTTTCACCTATAACATGGTAAGATTTTTTTGGCTCCTGAGGACAGCGTTACATTGAGGTAGAGGTGTACTGTATCTGCATCATCTCCATCTTTCATCTTGTAAATAATATTCTAATTTAATATTTTTAGATCTATTTAGGAAATTAATAAGTTTACAAATCCTTGACTGTAAATATCAGAACCAAAAGAACCATTACAATAATTAGCTTTTGTTTAAAGAGACATTATACAGGACTATAGTCAGATATTTCTACTGGATGGGATGTTATCATATTGTAGAGTAGGTATCGTTACAACACTGTCATTTCTAGTGATTTTTAATAAATGGAGTGAAATCTCTATAGACACATATTTAACAGACCAGATAGGTCTATCAAATGTTACTATTCAAAAAAATTTGACATGTATGAAGAGTTTTCTTTTTGGCAGGTGAATATACTTTGAGTATTGAATAAAAAGTAACCAAATATCTAAGGATCTATTGGTCCTCTGTCTCTTTTGTTGGGTATGTAATTGGTGTATTAATTTTTCCGTTACCATAAAGTCCCATTTTCTTTGAAACATTTCTCAATGGTTGGGCTATTTTTCCTTTTTTCAGTGAGAGGCTATCAGTAGCTGAGCAGCTACTATCAGATAAGAGATTAATTCTTCATTTTCTTTTGTGTGACCATCTCCTTGAGGAATATCCCAGGAGGATTACCAAAGGATCAGTTGGTAATAAATGTCCAACAATTTGTGATATTTGGTTTTGGATTGTATCCCAGTATTCTGACTGGACATGTCCATCATATATGCATAAAATCCCTTCTATCACCACAATTTCTCCAACATTTATTGCCATTCAAGCTGTATATTTTTTAACTTGACTCTTGTTGGGTACCATTGAAATAATATCTTAAAGGAATTTTCTTTTATTGTGCTACAGACTGAGTTTGCTGGGCCTCTTTTCCAAATCAAACTCCATTCCTCCCAAATAATTCATAGCCTTTTCCCAGTGTACCATATATGGACATGTTTGTTAGGAAAGCTGTCTACAAAGATTGATATAAATTAGCTATAATTTTCATTTCCTAGTTGACCAGATGCCACTGCTGTTATATAGAAAGCAAACTTTAGTAGAACAGTGTAGCGGTGTGATGACTCACCGGCAGAGTGCCTCCTGCTGGTTGTCTTGTGAATTAGCTCTCCAGCTCCAGAGTGCCCTCTACTGGCCAATGTTCTGCTTGCCCCCATGTCCCTCCTGGACCCCGGTGCCCCATACCTCGGGGGTCTGCCCTCTGCAGTATCCCTACAGTCTTTGGGTCTCCACTTCCCAGGAAACCCCCACCTCAATCCCCATCTTACCTCAGTAGCTGCTGCCAGTCATTATCTAGCCCCCCTGCTCGCTGGGGCAGACTGCAGTCTGTACCACTCATCATTGGCAAAGATGGTTTGTACCTGCTGCCTTTGCCTACCCTGGGCTGCACCTCTGCAACCCCAGTACCTTTCCCGGCCTTTAGCAAGGCCTGTAGCCTGGGGGATTTCCAGGCTGGAGTTCCCCAGATCCTCTGGCCTTCCCCCAGCCCTGCTCCACTCTAGGTACGCTGCTCAGCTCCCAGGCAGCCAGGTCTGCCTCTCTCCACAGCTAGAGAGACTCCACCTGAGCTCCTGGCTAGCAGCCCTTCTACAGGGACTGCTGTGGTCTGATTGGGGCATGGTCCCAGCTGTGGCTGCCTTCTCAATCAGTCTAGCCTTTTTCAGTCAGCCCTGGCCCCTCCAAGGGCTGGCTTTTAACCCCTCTTAGCCAGAGAGGAGTGACTGTCCAGCTACAAACGGGTTGTCTAGAAAGTTGAGAAACAACGCCTGACTTGAAAGTACTGGTATCAGGGGAGAATGGGCCAGTTAAAGTAAGTTTTGATCTCTAAGTAGGTTTCTTTACTGACTAGGAGGCCAACCGTGTGTATGCCATGGCTCTCGCAATCTTTGAAGCTCTCTGATTCGTGATTTGAATTAAGATCTGGCTTATTTGTAATGAGTGTCATAGGTGAAGGAAAAGAACTAACCTTATCATTAGTTCTATCCCAAACTCAGAATAGCCTTTGTTAAAGGATGTGTAAGTTTTTGGAGGGTGTGAATTTTTATTAACCCATGGTAGCCTTCACTTTTTACACTACCAATTTTCTTGTTCAATAAAGGCCCACTGCTTGGCTGGGTAAGAGCAAGCCCAATCCACTACTGCTTTGAGCAGACTGGCTTGACAGTACCATAGAACAGTGGTTTTCAACATTTTTTCCAGATCTCTAAAAAATTTCAGATGGAGGTGCAGATCCCTTTGGAAATCTTAGACAGTTGGCAGACCCCCAGAGGTCCATAAACCACAGGTCAAAAACCACTGTCATAGAGTATTTGGAACAGCTAGTTCACCCTATTTAATGGGTCTACTCAAAGTATCTGCTCTCACTCTTGTTAGAATGTATATGGAATAAGACAAGACCAACATCCTCTGCATTCCTGCTAAGGTTTTATCTGGGATAACCACAGAAGGATTTTGAAACAAGATATCTTTGGCAGAATATTCATTTTGACTGTGGCTATTCTTCCCAGCTAGGAAACTGCATACTTCCCTCTGCACTCTATATCTCTTGATTTGCTGAAGTAGTGATTTGACATTTATATCTGTAGACGAGTCAGACTCACCCCTGTGGCGCCTCCTGCTGGTCTCTCAGAGAATTAGCTTGTTTCAGCTCTGCAGCGCCATCTGCAGGCTGGTGAGCCGCCTGCCCTCTGGCTCCCGTGTCCCTCCCTGGACCCGGTGCCCTTTTACCTGGGGTGCTGGCCCCTGGCCATAACCATCTTTCTCTCCAGGTCTCCCCTCCCTGAGAAACCTCCACCCTCTATCCTCACCTTGCCTCAGTATATGGCTACTGCCAGTTACTTTCTAGCCCCACACCCTGGGGCAGACTGCAGTATCAGCCTACTCATAAATGGCAAGGAGGGTTTGGACCTGCTGCCTTGGGCTACCCCTGGGCTGCCCTCTGCAACACCCAGTACCTACTAGCCCAATGCTAGGCCGCAGCCTGGGACTTTCCAGGCTGGAGCTCCCCAGCTCCTCTGCCTTTCCCCAGCCCTGCTTCACTCAGGTACCTTGTGTCTAACTCCCTGCAGCCAGGCCCATCTCCCTCCACAAACAGAGAGAGACTTCTGCTCCTGGCTTCTCTGCCTTTATAGGGCCAGCTGAGTCTGTTTGGGGCACGGCCCCAGCTGCAGCCACTTCCCCCAGTCAGCCCAGCCTAAACCCGCTTTCTCCAGCCATAGCCCCCTCCCAGGGCTGTTTTCAACCTTTCAGGGCAGGAGCAGGGGACCACCCTGCTACAATATCATAGACCCCGGTGGGCCAGCCTCTACTCTACCCTGGTCCCGAGGCCCACCGGGGATATCAGTTGGCTGCTCCTTCATGAGGCCGTGAGCACGGGCATGTATTTGGCGTAGTTTACCCCTGTCCCGGACACCTGCCTCTTCTGCGGCTTGAGGGAGACCCTGGCGAACGTTTACTTGGAGTGCGCCCGGTTGCAGCCCCTATACCGGCTCCTCACCAATCTCCTGTTGCGTTTCTGGCTGCACTTTTCCCCTCACCTCCTTCTCTACGCACTCCCTATCCGTGGCCCCACAAAGTCGCGGGACCTCCTGGTCAACCTCCTCCTTGCCCTGGCTAAAATGGCCATCTATGCAACCAGGGAGAGGAGGTTGGCCAGTGGAGACTCCTGTGACTGTGGGGTTTGTTTCCGATCCTCTGTCCGTTCATGGATCTGGGCAGAGTTTCTCTGGGCGGTGTCTACTCACTCCCTTGATGCCTTTGATGAGCAGTGGGAGCTGTCTGGCGTTCTCTGCTCGGTGTCCCCATCAGGCCCCCTTCTCATGACCCTTTGACCGCACTCCTGTCCCTGTTCTTTTATTAGTTGTCCCCCCAAATCAGTTGGGTTTTTGAGGTCCTGTGGATTCTTTAGCATTGGGGGGGCTTCTGCCCACCCAGTTCTCAAAAACCCAATAAGTACAATATCATAGAGTTCTTCTAGGTTAGTTGAGATTTGAATTCCCAGATATCTTATAGAATGTTACCCATTTGTACCCAAATGTTTTCTGGAGGAGGGACTTTTCAGAGTTTGGCAAATTTATAGCTAGCATTTCAGGTGTGGCATAATTTACTTTAAACCTACAAGCTTTCTAAAAGTCCTGGATTTCTTTAGAAACTCATTTTAGGGAAATATTTACCATATATACTTATTCATAAGCCAAATATTTTTGGTAAAAAAGTGACTCATCAAAGAGCAGGGGTCGGCTTATAAACAGGTAACCCAGGGTTGTAAATTCAATCCTTGAGAGGGCCATTTAGGGATTTGGGGATTGGTCCTGCTTTGAGTAGGGGGTTGGACTAGATGATCTTCTGAGGTCCCTTCCAACCCTAATAATCTATGATTCTATGATTCTAAAGTCTACACCAAAATTTGATGATTTTAAACTCTATGGATATTACATTGTCATTTTGTTTACTTGGAGTGTCTGCAGGCATGGAGCCCCTCAGCTCCCGGTGGCCGCGGTTCGCTGTTCAGAGCCAATAAAGTGGCATGCCACATCCTGCTGCTCCCATTGGCTGGGAACGGCAAACCATGGCCACTGGGAGCTGAGGGGCTCTGTGCTTGTGAATGCTGCAGGTAAACAAAACATCCAGGCCCGTTAGAGGCTTACACTAACAGGCCAGGAGCCAAAGTTTGCCAAACCGTGAAATATAGGGTCAGTTTATGAAAGGGTTATACAGTTTTTGCTATTTTTACCTAACCATTTTGGGGGGTTAGCTTATAAACGAATGGGCTAACCAACGAGTATATACAGTAGTTTAAATAAAACTGTTGCACTGTCTGCATAGAATGCTATTTTCTGATGTGTTCCTGCTAGGGTGACCAGATCATAGAAATAAAATGGTGAGGGCCGGGGCAGGGGTGGCGGAGCAAAAAAAAAAAAAAGTTGTTTTGCAGGGGCTGGGGAAATTAGCAGGCCCTGGCCACGCCCTCTCTATGGCCCCCGGCACATGCGGCGCGTCCCACCACCCCTCCGAAAAGGAGCCGTGCCTGGAGCGCAGCCGAGCGGGAGAGGTGCGGGGCTCCGGACCCTGGCAGTGGCAGAGAAGAGCGGCTCGGGGCCGCGCGAGCGGGCCATGTAAAGTTTTATCGGCTCAAGGGGGACCCCGGCCGGCTCCTGGATCCTGTAGGTTGGTAGCGTCCCCACCCCACACTAGAATGTCCCGCTGGCCGCCGCAGACTTTCTGGTTGAAAACTGGGCACCTGGTCATGCTATCAAGGGCACATCTGTAGAAGCAAAAGAAACAATACAGTACACAGTCAGTATTGTGTGTGCACTCAGTCTTGAATCATAGCAGTTACATACCCCTCTTTCTCAATTTCCCTTGGCAAGCACACAGCATGGCCAGAGCACTAAACAGGGTGAGGTTGGTTCTGGCGAGGGAGGTGCAAGATGTGACAAAAGGCTAGGTGGTTTCAGAAGAGGATCAGTACAAGTGCCTAGGGACACTATTCTGAACACTGGCACCGTTTTCCACAAGTAGGGGTGATCAAGCTGAAATCACACTACTGAGGGTAACCAAAGCTGCAATGGTGCATCTCCAGCTTCAGACTGAGTCTATATGCTGCTCGCCTGTATGCTGCCTTAGTTCCTGCAGAAGTAATTGCTGGTGTGGCAAAGTCACAATAAGATATATTGGAATTGGAAAAGGTTCAGAAAAGGGCAACAAAAATTATTAGGGGTATGGAATGGCTTCAGTATGAGGAGAGATTAATAAGGCTGGGAGTTTTCAGCTTGGAAAAGAGACAGCTAAGGGGAGATATGATTGAGGTCTATAAAATCATGACCTGTGTAAGAAAGTAGATAAAGAAGTGTTGTTTACTACTTCTCATAGCACAAGAACTAGGAGTTCCCAAATGAAATAAATAGGCCGCAGGTTAAAAGGAAGTATTTCTTCACACAACACACAGTCAACCTGTAGAACTCCTTGCCAGAGGATTTTGTGAAGGCCAAGACCATAACAGGGTTCAAAAAAGAACTAGATAAAATCATGGAAGATAGGTCCATCAATGGCTATTAGCCAGGATGGGCAGGGATGGTGTTCCTAGCCTCTGTTTGCCAGAAGCTGAGAATGAGTGACAGGGGATGGATCACTTGATGATTACCTGTTCTGTTTATTCCTTCTGGGGCACTTGGCCCTAGCCACTGTTGGAAGACAGCATACTGGGCTAGATGGACCTTTGGTCTGACTCAGTATGGCCGTTCTTATGTTCTTAAAGTCTCCTACAATGGGGGAAGAAACAAAGCAGCTCTGCCAAGGAACCCTTGGCAGAGGATTGCAGAGTATCCGCAGGAAAGTTTCCAAGAGATCTCTATGGAGGATCCCTAGGAGATTTCGGTTTGCATTAACAAACTTTTCTGCAGGACCCCCACTGTGTAGCTGCACAAGGGAATGTGAAGCAGATGCAAACAGTACCTAGTGTTGTTAATTTCAATCTCTTATCTCACATGCACCATGTAACAAAATAAAGGACACTTCTACCTTATGTAACTGTGCATTATCAAAGCAAAATGAATACTGACCAGAGCCCTCCTGTCCTGCTTCAGTTATGCCAGAGTCAGACGGCTGGCATTGGCTAGACCCCCCTGGAGTCAAAAAGATGTCCTGGTTCACCATGCCTCCAGATAAGCCTGTCACCTGTCCCACATTCTCCTCCAATTCGACCTCCTCATCCACCACTTTGTCCTCAAGGTTGACTCTGCTGGCCGCTGCCTCCAGTACCCTGTGAAGTATTCACAGGGCTCTTGGGGGTGGAGCTGGGGTCACTGCGGCATGTTTTCAGTACCGCACCAGAACAACAGTTGGCTTCCCTTACCTTCTGGTACACCTGCCTCAGCTCCTTGATCTTAGCATGGCACTGCTGCATGTCCCTTTTGTTCCCCTTTTTCATCCATGCCACAAGTAATCTGCTCATAGATGTCAAAATTCCTGCAGCTGGATTGGAGCTGCAACTGCACAGCCTCCTCTTCCCACAGACCCAATGAATCAAACACGGTGCACTAAGTATAAAGCTGCACATTTGACTGTTTACAGTGCTAAATCTGATCATTTTTATAAATTAAATCATTTTAACAGAGGAATCTGTGGCATAGAAAATGCTATATTGGGTCATTTTCACACGGTATCTTCAAAGCCATCTCATTGACCTTAAAATTCTCCTGTGCTGTGAGGCCTACAAAAAAACAACAATAAAAAAAACTCAACTATGGCAGCTGTTTTGCTGTGAGCACTGTTTATCTTGCCGAACACTATCACTTTGTTTCCTGTGCGCTCTCTGACTATTTGTTGTCCCCAACTTCTGTCTCATCGGGCACTTGGATTGCAAATGCTTTGGGACAGAGACCATGGAGCAAAGTTGCTACTCCAGCCCACCCCCTTCAAGTCAGATGTAGTGCTGCAGCAACTTTGCCTTGGTTTCTCCGCACAGTCCTTTGGACAACTCCAGCCATAGGAATGTCCTGGTGCTCTGCCCTGGCCGCTTTACAGAGTTCACCCCTCCTAAGACCACAGAGCCCCTTACCAAACCCCAGCATAAACCTATATTAAAAAAGCCTTCAGCCCAGCTGGCTACCACCTCATCACAGATATGGTCAATCACTGTGTCTCAATCAACCCCTCAGTCCAGGGGATAGCACATTCAAACCCTTACACAGGGATTCAAGTTGGTTACAGCTTGTCAGCCCCCTCATCTACAACTCACCCCCCAGAGAAGCCTGTCTTCGCTTCTCCCTTCCCCTCAGTTTTCTTTCTAGCTGCTTCCCAGGGAGAGAGAACATCTCTGCTTTGCATTTTTTCCCTTTCACTGGGCTCATCCAGCTCTTCATGGAAATAAAACCCAGCTCTTTCCAGCTGGGCTTTAATTAGGCCTCTAATTAATTAGGTCTCTAATTAGGCCTGCCCCGCCCTCCAGTTGCCCTCAGTAAAGTTAATTGATCTCTCAGGCACATATTAACCCTTTCATGACATGTGTGGGGTACATTTCTTTTTATATGCTTATCCAGTGCCTCACACAATGGGGCCTTGATCTTCTAGACATCATCACAAAATAAATACAAATTATTAATGTTTTCTGAAGTTGCTGATCTATTCCACTGATGCTGAGCAGCTGGAAAGTGCTCCTCCTTTACCAGCTGTCAAGGTTCCTTCCCCACTCTGAACTTTAGGGTACAAATGTGGGGACCTGCATGGACACTTCTAAGCTTAATTACTAGCCTAGATCTGGTAACTCTGCCACCATCCAGAAATTTCAGTGTCTAGAGCACTTCCTGTCCCCCCAAAACTCTCCCCTCCCTGGGTGGCCTTGCGGGACTTCACCAATTCCCTGGGGAAAACAGATCCAAACCCCTTGGATCTTAAAACAAGGAGAAATTAACCATCCCCCCTCCTTTCCCCCACCAATCCCTGGTGAGTCCAGATCCAATCCCCTTGGATCTTAAAACAAGGAAAAATCAATCAGGTTCTTAAAAAGAAAGCTTTTAATTAAAGAAGAAAGGTAAAAATCATCTCTGTGAAATCAGGATGGAAAATACTTTACAGGGTAATCAAATTCGTATAGCCCAGAGGAACCCCCTCTAGCTTTAGGTTCAAAGTTACAAGCAAACAGAGGTAAAATCCTCTCAGCAAAAAAAAGGACACTTACAGGTAGAGAAAACAAAAATAAGACTAACCCGCCTTGCCTGGCTATTACTTTACAATTTTGAAACATGAGAGACTGATTCAGAAAGATTTGGAGAGCCTGGATGTACGTCTGGTCCCTCTTAGTCCCAAGAGCAAACAACACCCAAAACAAAGAGCACAAGCAAAGACTTCTCTCCACCAAGATATGAAAGTATCTTGTCCCCTTATTGGTCCTATGGTCAGGTGTCAGCCAGGTTTACTGAGCTTCTTAACTCTTTACAGGTAAAAGAGACATTAACCCTTAACTATCTGTTTATGACACGAGCAGCTGAGAAAATGGTGCATTTGCAGCACTCCCAGCTCCTGCCAAGGAGTGGAGCAACAGAATATGACCAGAAACGGAAACCCAGACTCCTACAGGAGCGGGTAGAGCCTTGTCACTAGGCCTTACAGCTAGCCCTGGAATCGTCACCACTTCATATTTAATAAACTGAGCAAATGGAGACATTTTTACTAAGTTTTATACATGTACACCATTACTAATCTGTCTAAAAGTACACTGTGCCTAATACAAATGTAGGGCCAAATCCTGCAAGAATCCCATTGCAATAAATAGGAAGTGAGTGTAACAAGATTTGGCTTTTGGGTATATGCACACACAGGTAAGTTTTTTTGGTCTTTGCATTCTGTTTCATTTCCCATTCCAGATCTCTTCCCTCACTATACCCATTCTCCACTGGGATGTTCATTTCTCTACTACAATCACCTTGAAATTGCCACTATGTTGTTCTCTATCTTTGTTTCTTATGCTGTGGTTCAATTCATTTTAAAAATTAAAATTTGATTATTCTGCAGGTGACGTGACTCTTAGCAGTAAGGCTCTTGGCCTTGTTTCAACTCCACTCTTCTGGATGAGCAGCTATTCATTCCATCAGACCTACACTACAGACATAGGCACCACCTTTATGAGTTGCTAGGGGGCGCTTGACCACTGCTTGGCACCAGGCCCTGCCCCACACTCAACCCCTTCCCCCAAGTCTCCACCTGCCCTGCCTCTCCCCACCCCCATTCCACCCTGTTCCACCACTCCCCAGAGCATGCCATACCTTCCTCCTCTCCCTCCCCACAGCGCCTCTGGCATGCCTCTGAACAGCTGATCTGCAGTGGGTGGGAAGTGCTAGGAGGGAGGGGGAGGAGCTGATTTGGGGGGCTGCTGGTGGGTACTGAGCATCCACAATTTTTTTTCTGTGGGTGCTGCAGCCCCGGAGCACCCATGGAGTCAGCACCTATGACTACAGAACATATAGCGGCGCAGCTACACCAAAGCAGCTGCTCTGCTGTAAGCTCTCTAGTGCAGTGGCTCTCAACCTTTCCTGACTACTGTGCCCCTTTCAGGAGTCTGATTTGTCTCAAGTTCCCCTCCCCCCCAGCAAGTTTCACCTCACTTAAAAACTACTTGCTTACAAAATCAGACACAAAAATATAAAAGTGTCCCAGCCACACTATTACTGGAAAATTGATGATTTTCTCATTTTTACCATATAATTATAAAATACATCAATTGAAATATAAATATTGTACTTACATTTCAGTGTATAGTATATAGAGCAGTATAAACAAGTTATTGTCTTTATGAAATTTTATTTTGTACTGACTTTGCTAGTGCTTTTTATGTATCCTATTGTAAAATTAGGCAAACATCTAGATGAGTTGATGTACCCCCTGGAAAACTTCTGTGTATCCCAGGGGTACATGTACCTCTGGTTGAGAACTACTGATCTAGTGAAGCTATTTTAAGATGACAGGAGAGAGCTCTTCCATCGACTTAATTAATCAAGTGACATAAATTTTGCAGACATAAGTGGTAGTGTAGACATGGCCTGAGTCTAGGGGTAGATGTAAGAGGACTGAAATGTAAGAGGACATGAACAGGCATTGTGCTCATAGATTGTGTACTTTGTAGAGTGTTTGTTCTATAAAACAGAAACTAGACAGGACTTAGATTTCTGCAGAGAAGTAATCCTTGCCACTATTTACCGATTTTATTTTTTTGTATGCAACAAGAGAATTAACCTTATATAGCAGTCCCCCAACCCACCCCCAAGTTTGTATGCAGTTACATAGGGATAAAGATTTCCTATAGGAATGGAAAAAACTATGCTGATGTATAACTATACTGGCAAAATAAATAAATAAATAAATAAATAAATCCCTAATTGACATAGCTATAGCTGTCAAAGTTTGAAGTGTAGACAAAGCCTTAGTCTATCTGTATTTATACTAGGGTTTTATGGAGAAGTTTCCCCCTATTGCTAAGACAGGTGTAACTCCCCTATTGGCAGTGGTAGTGGGAGCATACTGTATACAAGGATCTTATGACCACTGGTGATTTTAATGGCGTGTCATCTAATCCTGCTGAAATTGTTTCGAGAGTTGCCATCGGTTTAATATATTTTTGGTGCTTCTCTATCTAAAAATATTGATTTTGAAAATGAAAGTTTGCAGCCTATAATGTAAATGGCCCACTTTGGTATTTATCTTTAGATGGATCTAACCGTTGTGATAATGACATTTTTGAAAGTGGCTTCTGTTTAATGCAGAGTAATAATTTCTAACCATGATTGATCCATAAAACAAAATCCATATAATTGTTAATACACATTCTAACTAGGAGCAGTGATGGCATATGTGCTAAGAATGCACATCAAAGCATGGCTAAAGCATTGCATGCTCTTTGACAGAGTTGGCTAAAATTTCTGCTGGTACAAAAGAGCACAGCTCTGTTGTCATTAAGGAAGTTCCACCTGTCCACACCAGCAGAGAGAAGACAAGTAGTCAGTGAATAATTTTTTCTTGAAAAAAGGAAACCAAAAGTGCTCTTAGAGTTTGGGTTCTTCATCCCCTGTGGGCAGACAAAAACAGAGGAGGACACGAGGATCAGATACAGCAATTGGGGTTGAATGGCTGGTTGTACCCTGACTTCCTCTGTGTTAAAATACAATGGTATTTTAGACAGAATGTCAGTTGCAGGACCTTCCACAATCGCAGGGGGTGACTTTTCAGCTCCACTTGCCCACAGAGGAGCTTAATACAAATACCAGTGTGAGGAGCAGCATATAAAGGCCTATAACAGCAGGTCAACATAAAATACAGCCACAATTTTGACTTCCATCTAAGGCTGGATGGAAAGAGAATGCTGTTTTTTGTAAAGATATTCACCATCTAAGCTGGTATGAAAAGTGTTTTTAAAAATATAAAGTTTGCATTTGTAAAAGGCACCCTCCTTTACTTGGCTCAGGTGCTGGTACACAACCTAGTAACACATCTAACTGTACTTCTTATCAAAAACAAAAACAAAGTACAAAGGACAATACCCCCAAAGAAAAAAAAATCCCTGCCCCCACTTCAGGAAAGCCCCTGAGAAAAGAGATGCGTACCCAGGCAAGGGGTACCCAGCACTTATTACACATGCCACCTTTCACTCAGAGTCCTGTGAGAGCTCTTTTTCCTCTTCCACCCCATTCTGATCTCAGCTTGGCAGTTCTTTGCATTGCACCAGTCCGCCCAATACCTGAGTGTCATAAACAGATAGTTAAGGGTTAATGTCTCTTTTACCCATAAAGGGTTAAAAAGCTCAGTAAACCTGGCTGATACCTGACCAGAGGACCAATAGGGGGACAAGAGACTTTCAAATCTTGGTGGAGAGAAGTCTTTGTTTGTGCTTTTTGTGTTTTCGTTGTTCACTCTTGGGACTAAGAGGGACCAGACATACATCCAGGCTCTCCAAATCTTTCTAAATCAGTCTTTCATGTGTCAAAATTATAAGTAATAACCAGGCAAGGCGGATTAGTCTTATGTTTGTTTTCTCAACTTGTGAATGTTTCTTTTTGCTGGAAGGATTTTACCTCTGTTTGCTGTAACTTTGACTCTAAGGCTAAGGGGGGTCCCTCTGTTCTATATGAATCTGAGTACCCTGTAAAGTATTTTCCATTCTGATTTTACAGAGATGATTTTTACCTTTTCGTTCTTTAATTAAAAGCTTTCTTTTTTAAGAACTTGATTGATTTTTCCTTGTTTAAGATCCAAGGGGACTGGGTCTGAACTCACCAGGGATTGGGGGGGGGGAAGAAAGAGGGGATGCTTAATTCCTCCTTGTTTTAAGATCCAAGGAGTTTAAATCTGTGTTCACCAGGGAATTGGTGAAGCCTCTCAAGGCAACCCAGGGAGAGGAAAGTCTTGGGGGGGGGGGACTGGGAGTGCGCCAGACACTGAATTTCTGGCTGGTGGCAGCGTTACCAGATCTAAGCTAGTAATTAAGCTTAGAAGTGTTCATGCAGGTCCCCACTTTTGTACTCTAAAGTTCAAAGTGGGGAAAGAAACCTTGACAATGAGTTTTTATTATAATGTTGTTTAGATAACCTCTTTAGGCAAAGAAGTCAGTATCCTTTTGTAATGCAGCCACTCACCTCATTAGCACCTCTAAGCTGCTGGACATGGTATTGCACTGCTTTTCTCCCCCTTGGTGCCCCTTCCAGGCTGCCAGCCAACCTTTGAGGGTCTTCAGTGGCTTTTTCCCTCCAGCTGAGGCACAAAGTCCAAATGAACCCCTTCTGGGGTATTAAAGAGCCCAATAAACAAACAGCCCCATTGTCCTTGCTAGGGTCTTCAGCCCCAACTCTGGGCCCTTTAATTCAGTTCTTTGTTCTCGGTCTCAGCTAAGCCCTGTCCCCTTCCTGGGTTTATGCCACTGTGGCTGGTAAGGGAACCCAGGCCCACCTCAGGGACACTACAAACAGCAGCTATTCACTGCTCAATTTCAATTAATTGCTGTTTCTTCCTAGGTCTCTTCCTACTTAGCCCCTTTCAGCTTCACCCTTACCTCAGGTTCTTATGACCTTGCTCTCCCTACAACCCCAAATTAAGCAAATGCAGCCAGAAACAAACTCTGGTCATGCCTTTGGCCAGAATGAAGCATGCTTCCAGGGCTGTCCTTAGGATTTATGGGGCTCTTCGCAGTATTATTAAACTGGTGCCTTATGCTCCATTGAAGCCAGTCCCCAGCCAGTGCCGCTGACCCCAGTGTGTCAAGGTGGCACAGCCATCACCCCTGCCTGTGGACTCCCAGAACTCCTCCCCCCCACATTGCTGACACACACTGAGCTTTGTATGCAGCAGATGCTGCAGCAGTGACTCAGGGCAGGCTTCGTGCTGTCACATGGAGGCTGCATCTTGCCAGAGCTCATGGCCCTCCTGTAGCTCCTAGCCACTCCTGGCTCACCATGAGCATTTTGACAAGAAGTATCAAGTAGTAATAATAACAATAATACAAGTGCGTGTGCATGACAGTGTATGTGTGTGAGAGCCTGTGCATGTGAGACTGTGTGTGTGTGTGTGTGTGTGTGTGTGTGTGTGTGACTGTGTGTTGAGGGACTGTGTGACAGAGTGTGTGTTGAGGAGTGTGAGACTCTGTGTGTGCGTGTGTGTGAGACAGAGACAATATGTACTGGGGGACTGTGACTCATGAGAGGCAGTGTATGTGGGTGTGAGAGCCAGTCTGTGTGAGAGAGACTGTGTGTGTTAGGGAAGTGTGAGAGATAGTGAGCGCACTGTCACTTTAAGTCCCCCTCCCTTCCTGCCCCCTCCCCACTGACTCACATGGAAGTTTCGCTCCTCCTGTCTCAGCCCCAGCCTGGCCCCTGCCGGAGACCGAGCAGGCAGGCAGACAGGGTCCATGGAAGGACTCCACTCTGGACAGTGGTGGGCTGGGGCTGAGCATCTTTGGGCTCCTCAGGGCTGGGGCGGCAGAGCTGGAGGGAGGGAGGGAGGGAGCGAGCGAGGCTGGGGTCAGGGAGAAGCCCACCAGCCCTGTGCAGGTGAGGGACCAGAGATGAGAGGATTCCAGCGCGGCCAGTGAGGGGAATGGTGCCCCAAACTTTCAGGTGCCATATGCAGCCGTGTATGCCTAGGGACGGTCCTGCACGCTTCCTCTTCTCTCTGGTCCCAGCCTCCTTTTAGCTGAGCCTTCTAGGATCTGATTGGCTGCTTCTGTGAGGCCTCTCTAGGCAGGCCTGGAGGACCCACCTGTAATGTTGCATGCCATATGCTTTATGAAAATATGCTCATGAATGTGAATATGATGGAACTGGAATATGTTTTATGCAAAAGTCTCTTGTAAGGTATCACTACAAAGCTTATAATCTACTGCATGTATTTATCCTATTTGTTTGCATGTATTATTTCTGTGTCTGAAGTTAGGAGGATAAGATATAATCTTGCTTTACTAATGTAAACATATTAACTGGAAGCCATTAAGGGTGCTTCAGAATCAATGAACTGTAAATGGCTCTGTTTACTTGCAAACCTTCCTGTGTACATATGGGCCAGCCCAGGAAGAATGGAGGCTGGGGTCTCACAGGACATGTGCTCATGTCACCTGATACTGGAATCCATCTTAATCCTTGTACTTCTCCATTGATGAGGTGGGGTGCGGACAAGCACAGACAAAAGATTCCTGCCTTGTGCCAAAGATATAAAAAGGGGTAGAGCAGGACAAAGTGGGCTGCCAGTCATGAGATAAACTCTGCTTACCTCCTGAGATACCTGCTGGAACTAACAAGGACTGTACCAGGGGAAAGGATTGGGTCCACACTAGGATGGAGTCTAGTCTGTGAGAGAAGCTTATTGGAACATCTCGGAGAGTGAGATATTACCTGTAATCAGTTTCTTAATGTATTAGGCTTAGACTTGCATCTTTTTGCTTTATTTTGCTTGGTGACTTACTTTGTTCTCTCTATTATTACTTGAAACCACTTAAATCCTACTTTTTATACTTAATAAAATCACTTTTGTTTATTAATAAACTCCAAGTAAGTGATTAATGCCTGGGGGAGCAAACAGCTGTGCATATCTGTCTATCAGTGTTATAGAGGGCAGACAATTTATGAATTTACCCTCTATAAGTGTTATACAGAGTAAAAGGATTTATTGAGGTTTTGATCCCATTGGGAGTAGGGTGTCTGGGTGCTGGAGGCAGGTAACCTGCTGAACCATTTTCAGTTAAGTCTGCAGCTTTGGGGGCGTGGATCAGACCCTGGGTCTGTGTTGTAGCAGGCTAGAATGTCTGGAATCCCAAGCTGGCAGGGAAAATGGGCTCAGAGGTAATTTCAGCACATCAGGTGACAGTCCCAAGAGGATCTCTGTGACCGAACCCGTCGCACCACCTTCATTCTTCCTTTCCTGGGTGGGGTGTAGTAGTAGTCTCTTTTTGTTCTTTGATGATATTTCCAGTCTCCTAGGGTCCAAACACCTGCCAAACACACACATGCACATGCATACACACAGCTAAATGCATAATGAAACCAATTGTTTACATAAGTAGTTAGCACATATTCTAAGGGACAATTCCAGGTAGAGTCATACCTTTGCAGTCATAGAACAAAAAGGGGAATTAGTAGGGTACAAATTGTTGTAATAAGGCAGGGCTGGCCAAACTGTGGCTCATGAGCCACATGCAGCTCTTTTACTGTTAAAGTGTGGCTCAAAAGCCCCCAAGGTCCTCCCCATTCTTCACCCACCGGACTGGCAGGGGGCGAGCTCAGGACATCTGCCTTGCAGTGGGGTGGTGGGGTAGAGGCTTCTGTCCAGTGGGGATGTGGATCTCGGGGCTTCAGCTCTGTTCTGTGCACCTACTGGGGCTCAGGGCCTCAGCCGAGTCAGGCTTCATCCCCAAGCCCCGGCTCCTGGCAGGTGTGCCCCGGCTCTTGAACTTTTGAAGATTGTCTTATGCAGCTTGGAGGGCAAGTAAGTTTGACCACCCCTGTAAACAGTTGTCTTTATATCTTGTATTTAGCTGTGACACTTGAGTGCGTCTCTGAGACCTGAAGAAGAAAGAGCTCTGTGTGGCTTGAAAGCTTGTCTCTCTCACTAACAGAAGTTGGTCCAATAAAATATATTACCTCACTCACCTTGTCTGTCTAGTAAAGCACAGCACTTGACAACCTGACATGAAAGCACATTTTAAATGTTCTCAAAGGGCAAGAAAGGTACTTTCAAAATACAAAAATGCCATTACAGACTCAGGTTCTGAAGTTACAGTGATTGAGGATGCCCTTTGAGAGTATAAAACAGCAGATACACACATATAATTTTAATTCATGTATTAGGCTCAGCAGCTCGATCCATGGCATCTGCCATATATATGAGGAGATGTTCATGGCTGCAGTCTTACAGTCTGCTTCCTCAACAGTACACCCTTCCACTCACTCCTTCTTCTTGTACCTCACCAGGCATCCCCTCCAGCACCCCAACTATACCCCCTTCCAGCTTCACCCCTAACCTCTCCAGTGTCCTCTTTTTGGGATCCTGAACTATGGTAACCTTTCTTGGAATCTACACACCGGAGACAAAATAAGAAACAGTTCCAGCCCCGGGAGGCTCACAGATATGAGTGCTTTTTACCTGGGCCCCAAGACCTGCTGAGAAAAAGGGGCAGGAGTTATAGGAGGTGACTTCCTCCCCTTGCCTCCTCTGTGGCAGTAGGTTCCCCTCAACCAGTGGCCCAGTCTAACTAATTTTGGTGGGTTTGTCAAGGGCAACATACCAGTACCTACAGACCCATCTGTTCCTATCTGTACCTTTGCCAGTCATCTATCCCACTATCTTCATGCTTGGAGTCACATCACATTGCATCAGTGGGTCCTAAGCACAGTGGGTCTAGGATATTCTCTTCATTTTTTTTCTATGCCACCTTCCCAGTTCCTTTCCCTGTCCCTCTTCAGGGCCCACTCTCACAAGACCTTTCTTCAGCAGGAGGTCCAATCTCTCTTTCTAGCAGAGGCTATAGAAGACATTTCTCTGTAAGGGATTTTTCTCCCACTATTTCCTTATTCCCAAAACAAAAGATAGTCTCAGATCTATTTTAGATCTAAGAAAGTTAAACAAGTACCTGAAGAAAATAAAGTTCTGCACGGTTACCCTAGTTTCCATTATTCCTTTCCTGGAACAAGGGGATTGGTATGCTGCCCTCAATTTACAGGACATTTACTTCCATACAGAGATCTGTCCAAACCACCTCAAGTTTCTCAGGTTTGTAGTGAATGGAACCCGCTACCAACTCACAGTACTTCCATTTGACCTATCCACAGCCTGTTGCATTTTCACAAAGTGCATGGCAGTGGTAGCTGCGTATTGGAGGAGACTTGGAATCCATGTGTTCCCCTACCCGGATTACTGGCTGGTAAGAGGCCAGTCTAAGTTTCATGTACTGTACAGCATGAGAGTCATCATCAAGGGCACCTTCAATGCACTGAGGCTGTTACTCAATCTCAACAAATCATTTCTAAAAACTGCAAAGAACAGAGTTTACTGGAGCACTCATGGATGCCATGAAAGCCAAAATGTTTCTGCCTCAGTCAGGTTCCAAGTTGAGGTGTGGTATCGGACAGAACTAAAAGAATATCCCATTACCATAGTACGCACTTCCCTCAGGCTCTTGGGGCACATTGCAGCATGTACCTACGTAGCACAATACACTAGACTACACCTCAGAAGGCTTCAGGGAAGGCTAATGTTTATCTATGTCCGTGTTGTATTGTCTAGACAGAGTAATTTGCGTTCCAGAGTTAATTTTGTTCTCTCTGGACTGGTGGATAGACTCTCAGAATGTCTGGGAGTTCCCTTCATTTCTCTGCAACCAACACTTACGTTGACCACAGACACCTTGTCCCTGGGTTGGGGAGAACACATGGGAACCCTACAAACGCAAAGGTTGTGGTTCTCATAGGATCTGAGGACTAATATAAATGTCAGGGACCTCCGTGCTACCTCTGCAGCCTCTTGGGACTTCTGTCCACTTATTGCGGGGAAAATCTGCTAGTGTTAACGGACAACACAGCAACTATGCTGTATGTAAAGAGAGAGGGAGGGGTGTGTTCATCCCAGCTGTGCCAGGAGGCAATTCTATTTTGGGAGAGCTGCATAGCAAACTCCATTCACCTCAAAATTGCTTACCTCCCAGGAGACTAAACGTGTTAGCAGATCACTACATCCGGACATGGCCAGGTCCATTTTCCAGCTGTGGAGGACTCCCCAAGTGGATCTATTTGCCACAAAGACCCACAGAAAGTGCCACCAGTTCTGCTCGGGGGCAGGGGTCATAGACCAGGTTCTTTGATGGACACTTTCCTGCTATCATGGATAAACTCTTTACTATACCATTTCTACCCAGTGTTTTGTTCAAGGCCAAGCAGAACCATGCTTGGCTCATATTACTAATAGCACTGTCATGGCCTCAGCAACATGGATTCTCAACCCCACTAGCGTTGTTAGTGAGACCTCCTCTGCCTCTCCCATTGGATCCAGACATGATTTCTCAGGACCCTGACGGTCTGCTCCACCACAACCTGCAGGCCCTCTATTTGACAGCATGGATGCTTCATGGATAACACCAGTGAAAATGGCTTGCGTGAAAGACATTCAAGGAAGTGCTTCTGAATAGCAGAAAACCTTCAGTTTAGGCATGCTTACATGGCCATGTTCTATCTGGTCTCAACAGACGCATGTGTCTCCAATGCAGGCTTCCATTAACGATGTTTTGAATTATCTATTGCCCCTAAAACATCAGAGTCTGACAGTTAGTTCTATTAAAGTACATTTATTAGCTATTTCAGCTTTGTACCCTCCAGTGGGTAATAGATTGCTTTTCTCTGAACCCATAACTATAAGATTTCTAGAAGGGTTAGACAGGCTATACCCACAGGTGTAAGAATCTGTTCCCCTTATAGGATCTCATCCTGTTAACAAAATTAATGGGGCCACCTTTTGAACCTCTCATGACTTGCCCCCTAGTCTCTCTCTCTATTCTCCCTCTGAAAGTAGCATTTCTGTTTTCAATTACCTCAGCAAGGAGAGTAGGTAAACTGAGAGCCTTGGTCTCAGAACCTCCTTATACAGTTTCCCATACGAGTAAAGTTTACCTCCGCCCTCACCCAAAATTCCTGACAAAGGTGGTTTTCAATTGCCACGTTAATCAGGCTATTTACTTGCCAACATTCTTCCCAGACCCTCATATGCAGAGATAAGGAGAAGCTTTTCGCTGGATGTGTGTCATAACATTTTTCCCAGATCTGGACTTTAGCGTCCAAAATATGGGTGTTAGCATGAAAACCTCCAAGCTTAGTTACCAGCTTGGACCTGGTAAAGCTGTCACCAGCCAGGAATTATACAGTGCCTAGCTCACTGTGGTCTCCCCAAAACCTTCCCTGGGGGACCCCAAGACTCAGATTACTTGAGTTTCACAACAAAGGGGAATAAACCATCTTCCTTCCCCCTCCTCTCCTCCAGGTGTTCCCTCCCTGGGTTCCTGGAGAGATATACAGAAGCAAGCTCTGTGAATCTAAACAGAGGGACTCCACCATCCCTGTTTTCAGTCCTGGAAAACACAAGTACCGAGAGAGAGCTAATCTCTCCTCTTCCTCCCTCACCCAGAGGGTATGCAAAGTCAGGCTAGTAAATCTAACACAAAGAGATTTTCCCCCTGACTCCTTCCTCCCACCAATTCCCTGGTGAGCTGCAGACTCAATTCCCTGGAGTCCCCACTAAAGAAAAACTCCAACAGGTCTAAAAAAGAAAGTTTTATATAAAAAGAAAGAAAAGGACATAAAAATGGTCTCTCTGTATTAAGGTGACAAATACAGGGTCATTTGCTTAAAAGAAAAAAATGAATAAACAGCCTTATCTAAAAAGAATACAATTTAACACATTCCAGCAACTATACACATGTAAATACAAAAGAAAACAATATAAACCTTATTGTCTTACTATCTTTGTACTTACAACTTGGAAACAGAAGATTAGAAAGCTGGAGATAGAAAAATCACTCTCATAGCTGAGAGGGTACAGACAAAAGACAAAGAACAAGGAACTCACACCCAAAACTTCCCTCCAACCAGATTTGAAAAAGTCTTGTTTTCTGATTGGTCCTCTGGTCAGGTGTTTCAGGTTACTCCTTTCCAGGTGAAAGAGACATTAACCCTTAGCTATCTGTTTATGACAAGGCCCCCAAATTGCAGACTGTGGGGAACCTCACTGGCGGCGATTTCCTCCTAGAACTTTAAAATAAACAGATTAATACAACACATGCACCTTTACATATACCACTAAGTATATAACTGACAGACTTTTACATTTAAAGAACACTTAACTACTGGATTCTGGGAAACTCTCACGGGAAAGAGCATCAGCTACTTTGTTAGAAGCTCCAGAAATGTGCTGAATTTCAAAATCAAAATCTTGGAGAGCTAAACTCCAACGAAGAAGTTTCTTGTTGTTCCCCTTGGCAATATGAAGCCACTTTAGCGCAGCATGGTCAGTTTGTAGCTGGAACCGCCGTCCCCAAACATGGGCGTAGCTTTTCCAGGGTGTACACAATGGCATAGCATTCCTTTTCACTGACTGACCAGTGACTTTCCCTCTCAGACAGTTTCTTGCTGAGAAACACGACAGGATGGAAGTTATGATCCGTTGCTTCCTGCATGAGAACTGCTCTTATACCAGGCTCAGATGCATCTGTGGTTACTAGGAATGGCTTGTCAAAGTCCGGGGCCCTGAGCACAGGGTCAGACATGAGCGTTGCCTTAAGTTGGGTAAAGGCCTTTTGACACTGATCAGTTCACTTAACTGCATTTGGCTGGGTCTTTTTGGTCAGGTCGGTCAGTGGGGCAGCGATTTGGCTGTAGTGTGGTACAAATCGCCTGTAGTATCTGGCCAAGCCTAAGAAGGATTGGACCTGTTTCTTTGACCTTGGGACAGGCCACTTTTGGATAGCATCCACCTTGGCCTGTAGGGGGTTTATGGTTCCTCGACTCATCTGGTGTCCCAGGTAAGTTACTCCGTTTTGGCCTATTTGACACTGTTTGGCCTTAACAGTTAGTCCAGCCTGCCTGATGCGCTCAAAGACCTTTTCCAGGTGTAGTAGATGTTCGCGCCAGGAGTCTGAAAATATGGCCACATCATCGAGGTAGGCAACTGCATATTCTCCCAGTTCTGCTAGTAGACCATCTACCAGCCTCTGGAAGGTGGCGAGTGCATTTCGCAGCCCGAAAGGAAGGACATTAAATTCATACACCCCCGCATGGGTGACGAATGCTGACCTTTTCTTGGCAGGTTCATCTAGCGGTACTTGCCAGTACCCCTTGGTTAAGTCTATTGTAGAGATGAACTGGGCACGTCCCAACTTCTCCAATAGCTCATCGGTGCATGGCATTGGATAGTTGTCCGGACGAGTTACCGCATTTAGCTTATGGTAGTCCACGCAAAAGCGTATTTCCCCATCTGGTTTGGGTACCAGAACCACTGGAGATGCCCATGCACTGGTAGATGAGCGGATTATACCCATCTGTAGCATGTTCTGGATCTCCCGTTCTATAGCAGCTTGGGCATGAGGAGACACCCAGTAGGGTGGGGTTCTAATAGGGTGAGCATTACCTGTGTCAATGGAGTGGTATGCCCGTTCAGTCTGTCCGGGGGTGGCTGAGAACAATGAGGCGAAGCTAGTGCACAGCTCCTTGATTTGTCGCCACTGCAGACATTCCAGGGTGGTTGAGAGGTTCACCTTTTCCATGCCACTGTCTTTTTTCCCTTCGTAGTAGACACCTTCAGGCCACTCAGCATCATCTCCCTGGACTGTAAACTGACAAACCTGTAAGTCTCTGGAATAGAAAGGCTTGAGAGAATTAATATGGTACACTCTGGGCTTTAGTGAGGAATTGGGAAATGCTATGAGGTAGTTCACAGTTCCCAGGCACTCTTGGACCGTGAATGGCCTTTCCCATGATGCTTCCATCTTATGGGCCTGTTGCACCTTCAAGACCATAACCTGGTTTCCTACCTTGAAGGAACGTTCTCTGGTATGTTTGTCATACCAGGCCTTTTGCTCTTCCTGAGCATTCTTTAGGTTTTCTTTAGCAAGGGCTAAAGAGTGTTGGAGGGTGCTTTGTAGGTTGCTTACAAAGTCCAGAATGTTAGTTCCTGGAGAAGGCGTAAACTCCTCCCATTGCTGCTTCACCAACTGTAATGGCCCCTTAACCTCATGGCCATACACAAGTTCAAATGGTGAAAACCCTAAACTGGGATGTGGTACAGCCCTGTAGGCAAACAGCAACTGCTGCAACACTAGGTCCCAATTATTGGAGTGTTCGTTGACGAATTTATGTATCATGGCCCCCAAAGTTCCATTAAACCTTTCCACCAGGCCATTGGTTTGATGGTGGTACTGGGTGGCAACCAAGTGGTTCACCCCATGAGTTTCCCACAGTTTTTGCATGGTCCCTGCCAGGAAATTAGATCCTGAATCTGTAAGGATGTTGGAGGGCCAACCTACCCTGGCAAAAATGTCCGTTAGGGCCTGACACACAGCGTTAGCGCTGGTGTTGCCTAGAGCTACTGCTTCCAGCCATCGGGTAGCAAAGTCCACGAAAGTCAGTACGTACTGGTTTCCTCTGGGTGTCTTTTTTGGGAAAGGGCCCAGAATATCCACAGCTACTCGCTGAAATGGGACCTCAATGATGGGGAGTGGTTGGAGAGGGGCCTTGACCAGGTCTTGAGGTTTTCCCACTCTTTGGCATACCTCACGAGACCGGACATACTTGGCAACGTCCTTGCCCATCCCCTCCCAGTGGAAGGACTTCCCCAATCTGTCTTTGGTTCTGTTCACCCTAGCATGGCCACAGGAATGATCATGGGATAAGCTTAAGAGCTTCCCCCGGTACTTAGTTGGAACCACCAACTGTTTTTGCGGCTGCCATTCTTCCCGATGTCCACCAGAAAGAATCTCCTTGTATAAAAGTCCTTGGTCTATAACAAACCGGGATCGATTAGAAGAGCTGAGAGGCGGTGGGGTGCTCCGTGCCGCCGCCCAAGCTTTCTGAAGGCTGTCATCTGCTTCCTGCTCAGTCTGGAACTGTTCCCTTGAGGCTGGGGTCACCAGTTCTTCCTCAGACTGTGGACTTGGGCTTGGTCCCTCTGGAAGCGATGTAGGTGATGGGGTTGTTTCCGTTGCTGGTGAACCACTCTCCGCTGGCGCACCTGAGGGTATTTCAGGCTCTGGCTGAGCCTTTTGGGTATGGCTGTCTGCTGCTTCTGCCAGTTCTGGCTCGCTGGCACCCTCTGGCATGGAGTTTGAAGATGTGGTTGCAATTGCTGGCGCTGGTTGCTGTTCCAGTTCCGGGCCTGGGACTGGAGGTGCTGTGGCTGTTTCAGTGGTTGGCATGGAATCTGGGTCCACTACCTCTGTCTGGGTCTGTGGACGGCTCAGGAACAGGAATGGGTCTGGAAGCTTGCCTGGTTTGGCTACGTGTAACCATTCCCACTCTCTTGGCCCGCTTCACCTGGTTGGCCAAGTCTTCCCCCGGTAGCATGGGGATGGAATAATTGTCATAGACTGCAAAAGTCCACATTCCTGACCAGCCTTTGTACTGGACAGGCAGTTCAGCTGTAGGCAAGTCTACAGCTTGAGATATGAAGGGGTAAATTGTCACTTGGGCCCTTGGGTTGATGAATTTGGGGTCTACGAAGGATTGGTGGATAGCTGACACTTGTGCCCCCATGTAGCTCCACACAGTAACCTTCTTTTCGCCCACTCTCAAATTTTCCCTTCGCTCCAAGGGTATTTGAGAGGCATCTGGGCCTGGGGATCTTTGGTATGAGGGTGGTGTAAAGAACTGCACTCGGCTGGCGTTCTTTGGGCAGTTGGTCTTTATATGTCCCAGTTCATTACACTTAAAGCATCTTCCAGCTGACTGGTCACTGGGTCGAGGTGGGTTACTGGAGACTGGTGAGGTGGAAGAATAGGGTGTCTGTGGCTTTCCTTGGGTTGTAGGTGGGGTCTTTGGCTGCCCTCGGTTGTAGGGTTTATTGTCGGTGTGCCCTCTGGGGTATTCATTCCCCTTGACAGTAGCTTTCTTGCTTTCTGCCACTTCCATCCATCTGGCTCCAATCTCCCTCGCCTCGGTGAGATTTTGGGGTTTTCCATCTTGTATGTACCGTGTTATGTCCTCAGGAACACCATCCAAGAACTGCTCCATTTGTATGAGGAGGTGCAGTTCGTCCAAGGATTTAACATTGTTTCCTGATATCCAGGCCTCATCATTTTTCCCAATGTAGTAGGCGTGTTTGGGAAATGACACATCTGGTTTCCACTTTTGGGTTCTGAAAAGCCAATGGGCATGATCTGGGGTTATCCCCATTATGTATCTGGCCTTGGTTTGAAAAAGTTTATAATCGTTCATTTTCTCCTTAGGCATTTCAGCTGCCACCTCTGCTAAAGGTCCACTGAGCTGTGGCCTCAATTCTACCATGTACTGGTCTTCAGGGATGCTGTACCCAAGATAGTCTCTTTCAAAATTTTCCAAGAAGGCCTCAGTGTCATCACCTGCCTTGTAGGTGGGAAATTTCTTGGGATGTGGAACCATAATTGGCGAAGGGTTGTTAGGATTGGCTGGAGCATGTTGCTTAGCCTTTTCTAATTCCAGGGTCTGGCGGTGGGCCTCTCTCTGGAGTTCTATCTGTCTTCTGTGGGCTGCATCTTCTTCTTGTTTCCTTCTGTGAGCTACCTCTTCTTCTTGTTGTTTACTTTTGTGGGCTGACTGTTCCTTGGCTAGTTCTGCATTAATTAGTTCTATCCGTCTCTTATGTTCATTTTCTTTGTCTATGGCTTGTTGCCGTGCTCACTCCTGCCTTAGGCTTTCCTTGGAACTCATGTTTTCTGCTTTCTTGTGCTGAGGCGCCCTCTGGTGTTTATTGTCTGAACTGCAGCTTCTCTACTGCCTCCTGGGGTCTGCCTAGCAACAATGCCTTTTTCCCTTTCTTCCTCTAGCTAATCTTTTAAATGTAAACTAAACCAGAAAAAACACTTTATTTGCATGTGTATTGTGCTGGTACTTGACTCTGAATGGGAGTGCTATTGTCTCACAAAAGACCCTTAATAGTTCCTTAATGGTTCCTTGCTTAATATGCAAGCCAAAAACTGCAAGAGAGAGCAGAAAAAAATTCTCTCTGGTTCCTTTTAAAACCAAACTGTTTCTCTCTGCTTAAAAGCCCCTAGCAGAGAACAGGAAAATAATATTTCTACTGGCTTCTGGATTCTTCTATCTACCCACACCGCTGTGCCACCATGTCATAACATTTTTCCCAGATCTGGACCTTAGCGTGCAAAATATGGGTGTTAGCATGAAAACTTCCAAGCTTAGTTACCAGCTTGGACCTGGTAAAGCTGCCACCAGCCAGGAATTATACAGTGCCTAGCTCACTGTGGTCTCCCCAAAACCTTCCCTGGGGGACCCCAAGACTCAGATTCCTTGAGTCTCACAACAAAGGGGAATAAACCATCTCCCTTCCACCTCCTCCCCTCCAGGTGTTCCCTCCCTGGGTTCCTGGAGAGATATACAGAAGCAAGCTCCGTGAATCTAAACAGAGGGACTCCACCCTCCCTGTTTCCAGTCCTGGAAAACACAAGTACCGAGAGAGAGCTAATCTCTCCTCTTCCTCCCTTACCCAGAGGATATGCAAAGTCAGGCTAGTAAATCTAACACAAAGAGATTTTCCCCCTGACTCCTTCCTCCCACTAATTCCCTGGTGAGCTGCAGACTCAATTCCCTGGAGTCCCCACTAAAGAAAAGCTCCAACAGGTCTTAAAAAGAAAGTTTTATATAAAAAGAAAGAAAAGGACATAAAAATGGTCTCTCTGTATTAAGGTGACAAATACAGGGTCATTTGCTTAAAAGAAAAAAATGAATAAACAGCCTTATCCAAAAAGAAGACAATTTAACACATTCCAGCAACTATACACATGTAAATACAAAAGAAAACAATATAAACCTTATTGTCTTACTATCTTTGTACTTACAACTTGGAAACAGAAGATTAGAAAGCTGGAGATAGAAAAATCACTCTCATAGCCGAGAGGGTACAGACACAAGACAAAGAACAAGGAACTCACACCCTAAACTTCCCTCCAACCAGATTTGAAAAAGTCTTGTTTCCTGATTGGTCCTCTGGTCAGGTGTTTCAGGTTACTCCTTTCCAGGTGAAAGAGACATTAACCCTTAGCTAACTATAAGATTTCTAGAAGGGTTAGACAGGTTATACCCACAGGTGTAAGAATCTGTTTCTCTTTATAGGATCTCATCCTGTTAACAAAATTAATGGGGCCACCTTTTGAACCTCTCATGACTTGCTCCCTATTCTCCCTCTCTATTCTCCCTCTGAAAATAGCATTTCTGTTTTCAATTACCTCAGCAAGGAGAGTAGGTAAACTGAGAGCCTTGGTCTCAGAACCTCCTTATACAGTTTCCCATACGAGTAAAGTTTACCTCTGCCCTCACCCAAAATTCCTGACAAAGGTGGTTTTCAATTGCCACGTTAATCAGGCTATTTACTTGCCAATATTCTTCCCAGACCCTCATATGCAGAGATAAGGAGAAGCTTTTTGTTGGATGTGAAGAGAGTTTTAGCTCTCTACTTGGATTATATCAGGTCCTTTAGATCCCCAACACAGTTATTTATTATGTAAAGGGTAAGCTGGTTTCCACTCAGAGGATTTCTTCCTGGATTTCCTCTTGCATTTGTTTGTGCTATCAGTTAGCTAAAGTCATGACACCTCCTAGATTGTTGGCTCATTCGACTAGCATGCAAGCAGTTCAGCAGATTTCCTGGAGCAAGTACCTATTTGAGACATTTGCAAAGCGGCAACCTGGTCATCAGTTCATATATTTGCTATTCATTATGTCATTTACCATCAGTCCAGGAACAATGCCAGTTTTGGACAGTTTGTTCTAGAATTGGACTCTGAGTCCACCTCCACATTAATCTGCTTGTGAGTCACCTATAGTGGAATGGACATGTACAATGGGGTTTTTTTTGAAGGAAAAAAAAACAGTTACCTGCCTTTCTGCAACTGTTCTTCCAGATGTGTTGCACATGTCAAGTCCACGACCTGCCCTCCCTCCCCTCCCTATCAGAGTCTATCCAGTAGGTGGTGTGTGATGGCACAGGATGCTCAAACTGATGAGTATCCCAGAGGGAAAAAGTTCTTTGACAATTCGTAGACTCTAGGACTGGAAGGGACCGCGAGAGGTCATCGAGTCCAGTCCCCTGCCCTCATGGCAGGACCAAATACTGTCCAGACTACCCCTGATAGACATTTATCTAACCTACTCTTAAATATCTCCAGAGATGGAGATTCTACAACCTCCCTAGGCAATTTATTCCAGTGTTTTACCACCTTGACAGTTAGGAGTTGTGCAATTGTGCACAAGGTGCGCACACACCTACGGTGGACTGGACATGTGCAACAAATCTCAAAGTTACGGAAAAGAAGGTAACAGGATTTTTTTCCCCATGCTTTATGAAGCACTGTGATCTATGAATAAAAAGTGCTGTATAAGAGCTAAGCATTGTTATTATTGTAAATTACTACCAAAAACTGATATTTCAAAAGCATAAAATTAGAAAGAACACATAAGCCTCAGTATGGTCATTTTCCTTTTATAATTGCTATTCTATTCCAGAGATCAATGTGATATGATAGCATGAGAAGAAAGTGCCACAATCCCTATAGCTTTTCTTTTCAACAAACGTATTTTTGACAGCCTAGAAATGTCGCCACCAGATGGCAGTGTTTTACATGGAATTTCAATATCAGTTTCAACAGTTTAATAAGACTATGACTGCGGGTGCTCATCAGATTAAAACTGCCATCCAAATACTAAGCTAGCACTTATTTGAATTCCATGTTTATTGCACTGACAAAAATTGAACAGACAGTCATATTATGGAGAGGCTACTGTCTCTGCATTGTTAAGTCTGAGACTTGCTTTCCATTTTAAGCCCTGCTTTGACTCTCACCTCTGAAATTCTCAAAAAGGGTCTTTTCTATTTCAAAAGTCATCTGTGCAGTGGGTGTCAAGTGGAGAATTTTTGCTCAACTTTCAGATAATTTGGACAAGCTAATTATTTTTTGATTTTTTTAGGTTCCTGAAAACTTGTATTATGTTTTGAAAATTCCTCTGACACTTGTTTGCCATGTCTTTTCTCAAAAAATGGCTTTCAAATAAAACTTATTTGAAAGACCTCAAAGAGGTCAAGAGCATGAGGTCAATTCTGAGACAGGAAAAGGCATATTTGTCAGAACTGGAGGTGAATTTGCTCCAGCCAAGTTCATACCTCTTTTGTGTTGGTCTATTGAGGACATGTAACAATCAAGTTTTACTGGCATGAATGTTTGCAGAAAATTAATTCCAAATGGCCTGTGTAAATATTTGCAGAAAACATTTTTTAAAAAATGTGTACATGTCAGTATTTGTGCTAGAAGCACTCACTCGCTCCTCTTTTCATGGAACAGAAACAATATTAATTGTGATTTATTAGATAAATCACAACTAACCAACATAGCTCAAACAGGAAACATTGAACACTTACTGAGACTATATGTCATCAATCTACAGAGTAAAAAAGCTTAATACACCTCTACCCCGATATAACGTGACTCGATATAACAGAAATTTGGATATAACGCGGTAAAGCAGTGCTCTGGGGGTGGGGGTGGGGGGCTGCATGCTCCGGTGGATCAAAGCAAGTTCAATATAATGTGGTTTCACCTATAACATGGTAAGATTTTTTGGCCCCCGAGGACAGCATTATATCGGGGTAGAGGTGTAATACTCACAATATTATAGGATAATTTCAAATAAGAAATTTCAGAAAATCATGCTGTGTGTGAGGAGATTCCATAAAAAGTAAAAAAGGCTAAACCTACTGAATAAATTGTTACTTTGTTCTACACACTCTGTTCCCAGAAGCCAGAGATCCCGATTAAATATCTGCTCCTGTTATCTTCTCCTGACTCCTGCCTATCATGCTAGGGCCGGCATACACCAACTGAATCTTCATTCCCAGTAAACTCCTCTCACACATATGCTCAGTTCCAGTGATTGTTTCAGCCATGGCCACAGGAGAGACATCACCACTATCCTGCCCCTTCTACCTGAGCTAATTCAGCTTCCCTGAACCCCTTTCTCTGAGGAAATGAAGTCCCACTGAGGACATTATCTCCTAAAAATATTTCTTAGTGCTGAGAAGATTCAGAGATGAATTTCCCTCCCCCTCACACACATATTTAGGGGTGAAAGGAAGAACCTTTCTTGCACCTCCATACTACTAGTCTTGTCCTCCTACTGGTAGCAACCTTGTCTCCATGTTATACCTTCAGAGTACACAGGATGCAGATGCTGCAGTATTCCTCCTGCTGTGAAAAATACAACTCTCCCCCATCCCTGGTAGTGGTGCAATCTTCAAATCCACTCCTCAGCCTATGACTGTGAACTTCTTAAAACTTTTAGAGAATGTTTAATCCAAAATTAGCATTTTTTACACAGTGGGTAAGAAAGGGTCAAAGAAGGGAAAAATGGAGTCTGATCTCGGTACTGAGCAGAGTTAAAATTATTGAGATGTCCCCACTGCTTTTTCACACTGTTGAGTGTTTGGGATTGAAGTTTAGACTTAACTCTGAATTCCCTGGGTTTCTGATGGCTACTTTTGAGAACTAGAATATTCTTGTAAAATATTTTACCCTTGTTACTGATAAGTTCTCTCAAGTTTTACTTCAACTTAACACCTTTTTTTTTTTTGGTCTGGGAATTGTACAAGACTTAATGTGCTTTATTACTATGTAAAACTAAATTCACAGGGCTGAATTCATATTTGAACAACTCATTTCAAATTTGCAGCTTCCATTTCCCCCCCATCATTAATGATGATGTGTCACAAAAACCATATAAAATGTAGTAACGTAAAACAAGGGAGAAAAAACAGGTTGTGGTACAAAAAATAAATTAGACTTACATTGTTTAATCCTTGTTGAGAAAATAAGTTTATACAGTTCTAGCAGTAGGATAGTGATAACATTTGATTGGTTTATGGGTGTCAGCATTTCCGTGACTAAACTCTCTCCTTCAAGAGTTTGTAACTTCAATGAGAACATTTGTTTTGGCAGGAAGTTTGCTTATCAGTTTATATTTGTATGCGTGTGCACATGTGTATCAAACCAAGTATTTAAAAGGGGAAAAGCATGCTCTTAAATGCTTAGCTAAGTATTTAGTTGTTTTAAAATACATGGTTTTCTTACAACCTTAAGTATGTTAGCTTAAGAGTCTATATGACATAGGTATTACAGATTCTTACCATAAAAGAGTTTCTGTTGGCAGGTTTATGTGATAGCTTATGTGTCCTGCTTCTTGGCTGGCACTGATAAAGCAGGTCACTCAGCCCCTAGAAAATGGGTCCATCTCACAAGCCCTCTCTCTGGCTGGTTGAGGAACAACATTGATTAACTTCAAGAGAGTCTTTTGATTCATCGTGGCAAGAAGGATTGTAAGAGCTCTAAAGGGTGAGGTTGTAAACTGGTGACAATGAGCATCTCAGATCACATTTTACCCTGTATAATGTGCATGCAGATGGGCTGGGGGAGCACAGAAAGAGAGTGTATGGAACCTCACCTATCTTAGATGTACCCATGTGCCTTTGCAGCAGAGGAGCACCGAGGAGACTTTTAGGACCATGGCCTTGCTTCTCTGACAGTCCTTCTAAGGGGTGTGGCTTGACAGTTAGGGGGTTCACCCATACAGTCATAGTAATGATCCCCCTGCTGGCAACTCACCAGGCTATGTTGGGTCCCAATCCACTGGACCTGTGTTCTCTAAGCTTCCCTGGGTCTTAGTAGATTGCAGTATTATTTCTTCCCTTGGCCTCTCTGACATGTCTCCTGGGCACACACTGTCTGTCACTCCTTCACAGAAATGGAAGCACAGAGCCCAGCTGTCCTAGGCCCCCAGGATCAGTAGTCACCCCTCAGTCTTCCCAGTATCTGAAGCACACTCTGTCCCAGAACCCCAACTGTCTGGGCACTCTGGGTTACTGTGTAATTCTTCAAGAACATGTGATAGTGAAAAGCAAACAAATGTATAGGCTTTGTAAAGGTTTCTAGACACCATTATGTTTTACTTAGAGATAGCACAAGAAATACACTGATCTAGACAAAATAATAAACATACCTGTATGCATTTCCCTGCCTCAGTTTCCTCACCACTCTTTGGGCTTAGAATAGAGTTCTCTGAGGCGTCCGGGATTCCCCCTTGCCCACACATGTCCTCTTTTTAGAATCATGGAATCTGTCTGCCTCCTCTAAGTTTGTTATCTGTGGGACCAGCAGAGGAAGATGTAAGCTAAGGCTATGTCTTCACTAGCAACGTTAAAGTGCTGCCAGTGCTCTCCCAGTGCTGTAAAAAAACACTCCCAGTGCTGTAAAAAAACACTCATATGAGGGAGTAGCTACCAGTGCTGGGAGTGTGGCTCCCAGTGCCGGTGCACTGTCTACACTGGCACTTTACAGCACTGAAACTTGCAGTGCTCAAGGGTGTGTTTTTTCACACCCCCGAATTAGAAAGTTGCAGCGCTGTAAAGTGACAATGTAGACAAAGCCTAAGAGGATACCCCTGCTATGAAAGCATACCTATCTTTTTCTCTTTCCTGCCCAAACTTCCTTTTCCTGCTCTGAGAGTCCCTCAAGTTTATATGTTCCACCACCACCATCTGGTTCCTTTGATAAGCTTCTGGAGATTTTCCCCCATCCATCCTATTGTTTCATCTGGGCCAGGTCTATTCACTAGCTAACAGCCCCTCAATTACTATTTCTTTCCAAGACAGACTTGCAGCCTCCATTCCTCTCTGTCACCACCTGCTGGAATTTCAGTCCAACATGGAGGTAAAAAGATAACAGAGAAGGCGACTAGCCTTACAACCTAACTGGAGCTTGCAGGTTGATAAAGATACATACAGAGAATTCATAATCTCAAACTGGAATTCATAAATTGTACATAGATTCCCCCAAACAGCCATAGGGGGATAGCCAGTTACCTCTCCAGGCAGTGCATATACTGTAGTGTACAGCCTTTGCTGGCAGAGGTCCACGTCACTTCTTATCAATGTCCCACACATTGGCCCTCATCATTGGCACGGAGGATGGCAGTGGGATTCTCTAAGAAGCCAGCACTGCTCTGCTGCCCCTTTATGACTTAATCAGTTAGGACAGGATATTAACCTTTGCAGAACCGAAGATTAAAAATTCCCTGTGATCCACATTAAAAGTTTCTGAAAGAAAGAAAAATGAATGAAGTTAAATTATATTTTAAGGTGAGGGGAAAAAGGGTTTGGAGAGAGTTTCACAATACATTCAATTCCTACCGTACTGGAAGCTGCTCTGCACTGTTATTCAGATCTGATGCACTACATTTGGCTGGTGCATTCCAGTCAAGGAAACCAGTTTTGCACCACTGTTCGATAAGGCTGTGGAAAAAACAAAGGCCAAACAAAAGCTTCTTTTAAACCACAAGAAACAGAGGCAGGCTGGATTAACTTTTTGTGGGCCTGGCTCCAAACATATTTGTGGGCCTCTATAGGGGCAATGAATCATGGTGTTGGAAGGTCGGTCTTTGGAGCGAGGGGCTGGTCAGGGGCAATGGGACATGGCACGGAGGGGGCAGCCCCACTTCACCCAGTGTGAGGGCACCGTTTACAAACCAGCAGTCGCCAGATGCACACTGGCACGCCTAGCCCTGTGCTGCCAGCATGCCCTTTCCCCATGCCACGCCACACAGTCACCCCCCAGCCAGTACCCCCGGACCAGCTATGCTCAGCACCCCCCCACAAATGCACAGTGCCCTGAACACCCCCCCACCCAGTGCCTTTCCTGTCCTCAGCCCCACAACCACCCAGTACCCCACACAGACACTCCACTGCCTCATACCTCAACACGTACAGATCTCCCCTGCCCCCACTGTCCAGTACCTTTCCCCACAGCCCCCGCATAAGTACTCGCAAAGCACCCCAAACAGACCCCCACTGCCTAGCACCCCAAAATACACAAACCTCCATTGCCCAGCATCTCCCACCCCTCACATCGCAGCATCCTGCCCACAGACCCACTTCCCCATGCCCTGCTGAGCCAGCGCAGAGCAGGGATCCTCCCTCCCAGCACAGTGCTAGGGGGCAGGACAGCTAAAGCTCGGGAGCACAGAGTGGCCTCGTCCCCTGGGGCCCCACCCAGTCCAACCCGCCTGGCGCTGATGGTGCTCACAGTGGAGGAGGCGTTTTCCTGCATGAGCGGAGGGGTGGGAGTGGAGAGGTGGCCACCTGCAGCTTCCCCAGCCTGCCGCTTCTGCAGAGCAGTAGGGAGAGGTGGATCCAGCCCCAAGGGAGTTCAAAACGGACCGTCACTGGCCCAAAGCGGCAGCAGCTGAGGGCTCCTCTCCACCTCCAGCTCCGCTGGCAGCTGCCTGCTGGTGACAGGGGCAGAGAGGAGCCCTCAGCTGGCCGCCGCGGAAAGGAGCAAGCAGTGGATGGGGGTGGGTGAAGTCAGGGTGTGGGGAGGAGCTGGCAAGCAGGGCCAGAGGCAGAAAGAAGCCCTGGCCAGCTGGCCAAGAGGAGCAAGCAGGGTAGAGAGGAGCAAGCTTGTCCAGGTGCAGTGCAAGTGGAGCAAGCCAGGGCCCCTTTTAAGCATGGGCCTGGCCCCATGGCGCCATTGTAAACCTGATACTGAACAGAGGGAAATACTGTATGGTTGCAGTAACAGAAAAAAGATTTAAGAGGTAAGATTTATTAGACTTCAGGCCTGGCCATTCAGATCATGGTGGAACATTGTATGCTAGGACCTGAAATCAGGGCAGGTGACACATCCATGATAATGCTGAAAATTGCTACAATAGGCTTCATTTTATGCAAATTAGGTCCCCCATGCTTAATTTGATGCATCTGAGTAATCCTACTGAAGTTAGTGGGACCAGTCATGTGCTTAGAGTTAAACACATGGGTAAATCTTTGCAGGATTGGGCCTACAGATCCCTGAGCTCTAGTCACTAGGCCAATACACGCCTTTGGTTGGATAAAGTTCGGGCAGCTTTGTTGTGCACGCTGTGTCAAATTCTGCATTCTTTACTCAGCCTCCTACTGAAGTTTCTGGAGATTTGCTTGGGTAAAGAGTGCAGGATTTTGCCTAAGATCTGTCTCTCAAAATACAGCAAATAAGTCAAACAAAGTGCCCACTGATGTTCACAGTGAATTAGTCTGCAAGACTATATTACCAAAACACGCTCTTTGTACCATTACATAATAAAGTAAATCTCCAGCAAGGCAATGAGGCTTAGGCTACAAAGATTCCATTTAAAACCAAGAGTTTTATTCATTAAAATTGGACTTTACTTCAGGACAGAGTGAAACAGAGTAGTTAAATAAAAGCTGCAGGCCTGGAAAATGTTGTTATTTAGTCAGCCATCAGAAGTCCATGGGTATGAATTCCTGATCAATAATATTTATTACTGCTGTTGCAACTAATAACACTGATTCCAGAATAACTAATTGCATTTGAAAATTAGAAATTAACACCTCAAATGAACACTATATAAATATTTCATGGGATAATAAAGCTTCCTTAGAAGGAAAACTTTTTAAAATATAATGTGGCCAAATAGAGAAGTGATTCAGAAATACTGTGCTGAATAATAACTGTATTCTGTGCCTTGGCTTTTTTGGTGCTGCAAAGTCACCTAGATATAAGATTGGCTGATTAGAAAACGCAGCATACCTTTCATACACTGTGATCATCATTAAAAAAATACCATATTTACCAATATTAATCACACCACAGAATCTGAGATATTGCATTTATCGCCAATTTTATAGGGAAATGCTTAAGTAGCTCAGATAAATTTTGGAAAATGTGGATTTATTTATTTATGTGTAGCGTACTTACAAATATTCTGAGATAATGGTTACAGAATCTTAAATCCAAATGCCCAACAAATAAGGAGAAGCAGAGCAGGAGTGACAAAAACACGTGAGACTGCATGATGTGTTAGATACAAATACTGTGCATGCTGCACACACAGAATGTGTAACATGCAGATATAGGAATTGCCAGACCAGTGATCCAAGTAGCTTCCTATCTTGTCTCTGACAGTAGCTGAACCAGAAGCTTCAAAGAAAGGTGGAAGAATCCCTGTGCAAGACAATTTTGGAAGAATCAGCCCAAAAGGGAAGTATCGTTCTTGCTCTCATTGGTTAACAGTTTGCTTATGCTCTAAACAAAGACTGAGGGTTATATCCTTTAGCTTGGTTTCCCTCTTACAGACTACTTAAGTAAAATATTACTTCTTGGAATACCATAGATTTTGACACTAGTATCTTCTACAACAGTCTTTTGTATGGAGAAATGGATTTAAGGAGCAGCATCACTGGCAAATGCCATCGAAGGTCCCCTGCTGCTAAAGTAAACAAAGAACTGAAAGCTTCTGCTGTACTCCAAGTCTTTGATCTTTAGAAGCTACCCTAGCTGAGGAGCAGCTGCTCTTCTGCAAGCTCCCCTAGTCCTTCCCCCTCCTCCCTGTGGCCAGCTGCCAAAACTTCCTCTGCCCCATCCAGCGCTAGCATAGACAGCAGGGAAGGAGTGGAGCAGCTACAGTACATACTTTCTCCTTCAATCTGGTAAAGCACTATGGGCAGTGATGGCAGACTAGAAATACATCACATGCCAAGCCCCCAACTCTGGTCCTACTGCCTGGAGCCAGGTGTCAGGGGAAGAGACCAGTGGCATTTGGTTAAAAAAAAAAAGAGGTGGGTAAAGTAGCTTTTTTGGTGTTCCAGGCAGGGCAGTAGTATTGTAGGCACCAAGGGTGTGCAGTATCAGTAAAAGAATGTTTACCCATGTATACCCTCAGTTACACAACAGGGACAGACAGCATGTGAGTACACATAGCAAGGTGAGGGACTCCTTGAGAAAGCCAGAAAGGGCAATATGAGATAAAGGGAGAGGCCACAGAGGCTTGCAAGAGGAGGAGGAGCCTAAGAGACTGGCCCCGCTGAAGTCAATGGCAAAACTCCCACTGACTTCAACAGGGCCATGCTTTCATTTCCAGAAAGGGAGGATGCTGAGAAAGCCAGAAGGAGGGCAGGCAGGGATTCACACACAGAGGAATTCATAATCTGCAAGTGTAATCTGGGAGAAAAAACCTCAATATATTGGAGCTGGCTGGCAATTTATTTTTCTTCCTGGAAAAAAATATGAGATTTTCATCAATTTTTTTTCTAGCCTTCAGCAACTGAAACAAAATAGTTTTGGTTTTAAACATTTAAAAATTTCTTTGGTTTTCAAGATTGTCTTTTTTAAATAAAAATACTCAAATATTTTAATTAAACCTCTTTTCATTAAAAATCTTTTAAATCAAAAAATTTCAGCCAGCTCTCCAATATATTCCCCATGAAAATCTTGTTTCACTTGGTCTTCTTGCTGGTTTCAGTCCTGAAGAAATAAAACATTTTTGGCAGAGATTCTCCTAACAGAACTGAACTGAATATGTTCCTGCTCAGTGAACTACAGTTTAAGGCACCAGAGAGTCACAAACTAAACAATTATCAGAGGGGTAGCCGTGTTAGTCTGGATCTGTAAAAAGCGACGAAGAGTTCTGTGGCACCTTATAGACTAACAGATGTATTGGAGCATAAGCTTCAATACATCTGTTAGTTTATAAGGTGCCACAAAACTAAACAACTGTACATTCTCAATGGATACTACTCCTGAGGGCACACCAGCAACCCCTATATTTCAAATTCAGGCATGATTTTCAAATGAGTCAAGGCTCCCCTGGGTATCATCTCATTTTGTTTTAGAACCTCATCAGCAATCATCTCCAGCATCATGCTTTCTAAATCAAAGGTATTGACATACACCAGCCTACATTTCTGAAAGTTTCCCCTCAACTTTTTAATCCATTAAAATGTACTGACTTCCGTCAGGGGCAGCTCCAGGCCCCAGCACGCCAAGCTTCAGAGGACCTTCCGCAGGTACGCCGCCGAAGGCAGCCTGCCTGTCGTGTTTGGGGCGGCAAAATGCCTACAGCCGCCCCGACTTCTGTCAAGCGTCAAATGGCAATTAAAAGCCTTTACCAGCTGTGTGTGTGTGACAGGAACTTGAAAATTTGCTAATGTCTATAATGACAAACTGATTCTGACTGTTGATACAGGTTTCTCAGAGTAAAGAGTAGATTACTGGACACCCACCTTTACTAAAGAGACAGATGGGTGAGATAATATCTTTTATTGGATCTACTTCTGCTGGTGAGAGAAACAAGCTTTTGAGCCACATAGAGCTCTTCTCTCTCTCTCTCACCAATAGAAACAGGTCTAATAAAAAAGATATTACCTCACCCACTTTGTCTTTCAAATATCCTAGGACCAACAGCTAGAACTACACTGTATACCCACCCTTACTGAAGATGAGCAGGGCTTGAAGAAGGAGTCCCTTGCAGAGGTTGATTTTGCAGACAACAACTTTGAAAATAAATGGGAGGATTCAGATCACTGGCTTCAGGACTTTCAGAATTAAAAAAAAATGTTTTCAGAGAGAAAAATAACTCTCAGTCTGGAGCTGCAGGAAACAGCATCCAGTAAATGACAATGAGAGAAGAGGAGAAAGTGAGAGTGGACACATACCTATCTAGGAGGGGTTTCTTGGATTTGAGAGACTACTACTACTACTACTTATTCTCTGAAAGAGGATGAGGCTACCATAACTTGTTCAAGAAATAGGTTTATTCTGATGAGTCTGGTTATTTCCATAACCAAGTTCTTAGAAGGATAATTTTTTGCCATAAGGGTACAATCTTTAGAGAGCTCGGTGCTAAAAATACTCAGTACACACTGTAGTGGCTTTATTCTACTGAGATGTTAGAGTGGCAGCAGGATCTGAATGGTGTCATTGGAGAACCCGTAGAATGGAGCTCCAGTTGTTCATGAGCCTTGCCAGGTGAAGCTCTGCATGGCAGGCACTTGTACTCTTTTAATTGTCTGCGAGGTGTCATACACACCTGTGGTGCTGTATAAATAATACATTGCTAATGAAATAAGAGCTAAAAGTAAATGCTGAAAACTTTTGATACTTTCAACATTGGCTTCAGCATCTGTCTGCACATCTGTCTCCTTTGTTATTCTTCTCTACAAAAGGACTGAACTGCTGTTGAGGGCTGAGATGCCCATTCCCTGTAGGAATTAAGGTTAATTATCGGTATCTCTTGTTCTCTCCTTGTATTGCCTCAGCAGATCCACACTACTGGAGTTGTGTGCCCTGCCATGTGGGCCTTGGAATCTTCTATAGAAGTTAAAATGATAAGGAGGATCATCCAGTATTCTGGAACTGAGAGTAGGAAAGACCCTGATTCCAAACCATCCCAAAGTTCTATGTACACTGGCTGGAGTGGGACATTTTTCCCCCTTGGCGTAAGCTTTCGTAGTAATTACTAGGGTTGAGGTTTTCAAAGCTAACTAGAGGATTTAGTCACACAACTCCTTTTAATATTGATGGGAGTTGTGTGGCTAACTTGCCTAGTCAGCTTTGAAATCTCAACCTAGGCTGCACTGGAATGTAAAGAGAATTTAGTTTTTCCGATTCTATTTATTATTATTATATGTGTGTGCGTGTGTGCCTGCTCATACACAAAAGTCTTGTCTTCAAAATGGTAGACACTGATAAGGAGATGGGCTTACGAAGTGCTTATATTGTCCCACTAAAACACCTCTTTTAGACCAGCATGATTTGAGTTTAATGTATCTGTGTGAAGGTTGTAAAAAGCAACAAAAGAATCCTGTGGCACCTGATAGACTAACAGACGTATTGGAGCATGAGCTTTCGTGGGTGAATACCCATTTCATCAACCTATGTGAAGGTTGTTCCTTCAAAGTCTGTGCGACTTGTGTAGCATTTACATGAAGGCCCTGCAAGACAGCAAATAGGTTTAAGGCGTTTCTCATTGAGGGAGCTTCCAATCCACTACACAAATATGATAGACTCATTTCAGAAGCTGCTCACTCTACACAACAGCTTGTGGTGTGTTCTGACCCTGCAGTGTGAGGTCGGTGAAAGAGTTCACTGGTGTCTCTATCTTCCAATTCTCTTTTCCAGAGAAGTGTTGAAGCAACCTTATCTCCTCCAACTCTGGAGAGAAGAAATGTGAGTGGCTATCTATGTATAAATCCTCCTTCTTTCTGTAATGTTCTTTTCTCCAGAGGTACCAGCTTCTGGAACCTAAACAATTGCCTTGCCAATGAGGACACTCTTGTTTGCATAAATGGGATCAATTGGTCACAGCAGGTTATGTGGTGCCAGCAGCTGCCTCTTGTTAGGCAACCTTAATGGTTCTCAGTCCCTGCCAAATGTAAGGATGAGACACAGAGCATTTAAAGAACTCACAGCCTTTCATAAGTAAGCTGAGGAAACTGACTACTGTATAGCTAATCATGTTTCTCTTAATCCAGAGAAGGCAACACTAAATACTTGCAAGAGTGAGTGAAAGAAGTTGAAGTACTGTGACTCTTTCCAGTTCTACTCTTACGCAACAAAACATTTGAGAACATATTTTATTCTTTACAATCCACTATAGATGGTTTATGATTTTGAGCCCTGTTTAATTTTCTTTTGATGGGTATTTTTATAAATCCCACATTCAAAAATTTTACTTGGTGAATTAAACTGTGAGTCAGTCCACCAAAAAAAAATATAGTAGGAATTTTAAGAGAAAAAAAAGTAATAGAGATCAGCTAATAATTCATAATGAATATTTTGTCCGATTTCACTTCCTTTACTATTTGTGAGAATATCATGAGATTTTGACATTTGTTTTTTAAATCAGTTGAGAATTTCTTAAAAAAACCTCTTCTCATACTTGAACAACTCTCAAAGATATGCTACAGATATCTGAACTTCTACATTCATCCCATGTTGGTTAGTTACATTAATATGATATTGTTTCTATTCTGTGATTGGATGACTTGTACAGCGAACCAAACCAGCACAAGTTGAGTATTACAATCAAATATAAAATTTTAAATTAAAGTTTCTTAAATATTTGAGCATTCAAAGGTGAACAGTAACTTTTGATGAGTATGTGTGGAAGTGAAGCTTGGCTGCATTAATGCCTGCAAAATGCAAACATGAAAGATTGAATCAAAAATAGTTTCCAATGATTATTAATTATTCCTACTAATGATTTACATTGCAGTATCTCCTAGCAGCCCCCCCCCACTGTGACAGGCACCATAAAAACATAACTGAAAGATAGAACCTAAGCTATTTGGGTCAGAGCCTAACTATAAAACCAGAGGCAAGAGATTTAGAATAAATGTTAATTGAAATTTTCCTTCCACTATTTGCTCGGCTGAAATAAGTATCACAAAACTTTACTGATATGGAAAGTTAGATAAATATATCTTCCAGAGACAGAGAAACTATAGAGCTTTAATGCTATCCTAACTTCTGCAACTGCGTAGCTTCTACCAAAAAGAGAAAAATCCAACTTTCAAGCTCTTGTGATGCCTTAAGAATTAGTTGTGCTGTTGATATATTGTAATTCATTTTATGTAGACGGATCTGTAGGTTTTGAGAACAAAATATACGCAGTGTCATATAACTATCTCGAAAAGCTATTAGTTGTAGAAATATTACATTCATTTTCTTTGTCATAGGTGTTTTATATAGCTAGTAAAACTGGGAAAACATTGCTAAAACTTTTTAGTGAATATTAATTCAATTCTTTCAAACAATGTATTTTGACTGTTTGAAAGCCTTTGGCTAAAATATTCATTAAAATGAACATTTCAACCCCTGATTTACTGGAAGGATTGTTTATGGAAGCAGCAAACTTTAAACAAATATGGATGAATATCTGGGGGAAGCTAATTTTGCATTCACAAATGTGAATAATTAAACCAAAAACATGATTCTAAGAGTTATGATCTGCACTTATGGCATAGAAATGTATCATATGAATGATGGATCTAATCAAAACAGCTAGAATTTTGAATTAAAAAAATATCTACAACAGATAACTCACTGCCTAAATTGCAGACCAAAAATTATAGGAATTATTCAACATGTTATTTCAAATAATGAATACATTCAAGAAAACTGCAATCAGCTCAGAAACAATTTCTAAATAGTATGAGAGGCAAAATGTGTCAGATGGAGTTATTCAGCCCTTGTAGATAAACTAGTTTAATAGCAGTTTAGTACAGAAAAGGGAGAAAAGCATAAACTTTTTTTGGTGTCAAATAAATAAAAAATCTACTAACAGATTCACATACAAGCAGCAAAACTAGAGAAAAGCCAAGCTCCTAAAGTGTAGTAAGATAACAAACAAAGAAGGACTCAGCATAAGCTAGTGGCTACAGTAGGGGCTGGGAGTCAGGGGATATAGGATCTGATCCAGCTCCCACTGAAATCTGTGGCAAAACTCTCAGTTTCAATAAGGCAAGATTAAGCCCATAAAGTCTGGTGTTTACTCTGCCACTGATTTACTTTGTGACCTTGGGCAAATCACTTAACTTCGCTGAGCCTCAGTTTACTGATCTAAAAGTGGCTATGATAAAGCCAGTGGTTCTTTGTGGGAGTGTAATTAATGATTCAGAAGTATTTGAGGCCCTTGGATTAATGTATTATTATTAATAAAGCAAAATGATAAACAGCACTGTGATGGGGTATTCAAACCCCACACTAGATAGAAGGGGTTAAAAGACTATACTAGGCCCAGCTGGCCCCACCCTTCCAACCCCGCAGAGCATGCTCCTACTGGAGACAGGGTAGAAAAGGGAGCAATGCAGCTCAGAAGGCGGACACTGGACCTACTCTGCAGGCTCCTGCAAAAAGGAGTTAGGGACGCCTCTCTAAGACACCAAGGACTGTATGCTGAGCCTGGTCGGGGCTGATGGTTTGGCTTCCCTTTTATATTATCTTTCTTCTTATCAGGGACTGGAAGTGGAAAGAGCAGTGGTAGGAAGTGACACAGGGAGAGTAACACAGAGGGTGCACAACCCTCCCCAGGAGTCAAAGCTGCTGACCCTCCTAGGATCCTGGGTTGGCGCTTGGTGGAGTGGGTGGGCCTGGGCTTTCCTACCTCTACCCCAACTCCGGGTGATGAGATGCTAACCACTAGGCCAACCAGGCCACTGAGGACCCTCCTACAAGCACCCATTGCAAACAAATTGGACTGTACAGCCTGATGAAAAACAAGAAAAAAACCTTATTTTATATCATCCAAACTTATTATATATGAACTCTTCCTCTTGCATTTAACTTTGTGGTATACAGAATAAATAGGAAAAACATTTTACAGGAATCCATATAAACTGTGAAAGAACACTGAAAAAAAGCATTAACACATCCTACTGCAAAGCACAAATGTATGCCATACGAAAACCATCCCCCAAATACACACACACACACACACACCCTACTGATGTGGAATATGTTGCCAAAACAGAGAGAAACATATTTGGAAGCAAGGGTTTACAAAAATTATGCCTTAAGAGAATCTCAGTGAATACCGCTGCTTCTACTTAGCACTTCTATAATGAAGAAAACATCTTTGCCAAGGGCTCAGTACCAATACATCTTAATAAAGTTATAAGAGAAGAAAAAGAAGCTTTGTGAACATACCTAATGTAAGATCCAGGAATTTTTTGATATGTACGAAAATCCTCCCTTACTGTGTCTGGCACATTTCTGGTCATAAAAGAGGATTGTATTAGCAGCTTTCAAACTGGTGTACTCTTCACCTTCTTAAAGAATATGGTCCCACCACTTCTTCTACTGAGATATTAGTCACTTATAGTTAAGGATAAGATTATATCACAGAGGTCGTGGAAGTGACGGATTCTGTGACTTTCAGTGACCTATGTGACATTTTCCATTTCAGCCCCAAGGTGGCGGGGCCGGAGTTGTCAGCTGGCAGCAGCCGTGGAGCTCTGAATCACAGCTGGCGATGGGGCCCCTGGAGATATCAGCAGCTGCTGCGGGCAGTGGGGGCACCCAAAATCATCACCATCCACCATGGGTAGGGAGTGCTGGACCCTCCCATCCTGCAGCAGGGCTTGGACTCTCATCTCCCCCATGCTCCGCTGGGCTTGGGCTTCAGTCTTCCTCCAATCAGACCCCTCCCCCTCAATTTTTAGTAAAAGTCACAGACTGACCATGAGCTTCTGTGAATTTTTGTTTACTGTCTCAACCTGCCCCTGACTTTTACTAAAAATAACCATGACAAAATCTTAACCTTACTTATATTCATTAAATAAGATGACCTTTTCCACCAAGATGGGACTATTAATATTTTATCACACTTGATACTGATTGGCCTAACAAAAAACAGTGGTCCAGACTGCTATACTCAGAAAGACCTAGAGGGAGATATAAAACAGATGGGAATTTTGGACTTAAATAACACAGATAATTCTATCTGTCCAGCACTGGTATGCTCCCCTGAAATCATATCAGCTCTCTCTGTTACTTTTCCTCTTTCCAGCAATATCTCTCTTCAGGCTTATTATTAGGTTCCTTCACTCCCTGCCATTTACTACACACAAGGCAATCTTGAACCTCTAAGTACATTTTTCACAAGAATGTTTATGAAATATTTCTCTATGTAACTGTGTATAAGACCTTTATTGTTACTCTTGTCCCTTAACCACAATATTGCAAAATAGATAGATAGAAGTCTATAGGTATACCTCCCTTCTTCAAATCACTTCTCCCTAAACATTTATCAATATTGTGGCACTATACACTCTCTCACTCTCTTTTAATACTTTGTAGTTGGGAGAGAGTTATGTTTTATTGACTTGAGTTAGAGTCAATGCAGAATTTTACCAACATTTTCTGACTTCCAAGCAATAAAAAGTAAGGAGGGTAATTAGGCTTGATTAAAAGGTCATAAGTTCTATGGAGCTACTCATATTATGAAAATTATGACCATTTATTTGCATGGGCTTGCTGTGAAGTGAGGCTGGAGAATCAGCCAGCATTATGGTACAACTGAAAAAGATTCCATCTGATTGATAGTCAGTAGGTAGTGTTTGTGAAAGACATTTGCAGGTCCCAGTCAAGTTCTCAGTGGACAAGTTTCCACAGTATAACAGATATCCCCATATTTGGTACCCCTTTAGGCAGTCTCAACACAGAAGTCAAGGACTGGGTGGGCATACAGAGTACATTACTTTCTTAACACTAGAGATGGTCCCTCCATGTTGGGGCTGTGGTATATTGGTAATGCAATGTGGCACCACTTGTTCTGGTGCTGCAGATGCTGTCCATGTGCTGTGGATAAACACAGAACTTCAAGGCTGTACGTTCAGCTTTTCAGAAGTACTAAATTCAGTCACAAATCCTCTTTTCAGATTTGCCAGGATATTCTGCTGTCTCCACCTTTGTGGAGTGGGTCAGAAATATGCAGGTAGATAGAAAAGAATATTGAAGACACAACTTATCATGTGGATCTGAGAGGAGAATTTTACTGTGAGAGTACTCAGTACATTTCAACAGAAATGGACTCATTTTAGTGCTGCTTATGACAAAGCTTTAAAGGCCAATTTCATTGCAGTAAGTGGGATTCTGCAAGCAGCATCCTTTTGTCTGCTGGTAGGAAAATAACCATTATATTCCTATTTGTACTGATTTGCCTGAATTGGGCCATTTCAAACATTCTCTTTGCTGCCTGAGCTCTTAAGGCTGACTTTAAATGGCAGGCAGGAAATCTCTGAAGTGACTCAGATTTTTTATGGCTGCCCAGCAATGAATCAGGGGATGTGGGAGTGGATGGTTCTACAACAATAATAAAAATAATAAAAAACCTGCCATACACCCACATAAAGCCTTACTTAATTGACTGGTTTTGAAGTTGACAAAGTAATGTTCATGAATCCAGCTCACATTTTTTAAACCTGTTACTCCCCCATCTCTAAAGATGAGGATATAAAAGTGATTCAGTCTATATTTTCCCTTAGATTTTGTATTCCGTTTGGTGCATTTCTCTGCTCTGTTTTAATGCAGAAACATTTTAATAGGCTCAGTTTAGTTCCCAATAGAACTGACCAAAAAAACCCACAACTGAAAGAAATTAGCATCTTGTTAAAAGTCTCAGCAGAAAGACCCAGGACTGAGTGCAAATAGAGAGTGAACAGGCAGGTAAGTAAGAGCTGGTGGTGTTTAAATTGGTGTAATATACATGTTGGGAGAGGACAGCAGAAGGAGGTATAAAATATACCAGTATAGGATATGTTTACAACAGTGGCTCCCAAACTTTTGAGGGTTGTGCCCCACTCCCCGGGGGCTGGGAGAAGGGCCGTGGCCAGGGGTTGAGGCTGGGTTCTGGGGCAGGAATGGAGCTGCAGCCAGGCTGTAGCAGGGGCCTGCAGCCGAGTCTGTAGCCAGGTGTGGCTCAGCTCCTGGCCTTTGTCCCAGCCTCGGCTCCGGGCCAGGAATGGAGCTACAGCCAGTGGCTGAGACTGGGCGCTGGCACAAGGCTGGAGCAGAGCTGTGCCAAGACTGGGGATGGGGCCAGGAGGGAGCTGTGGATGTGTCTGAGGCAGAACGGGAGCAAAGCTGTTCCCTCCCCCATCCCTTGGGGGGGGGCTGGCCCAGCCCCCCACAACCCTGGAGGTTCCTCTATGCCCCCCTAGGGGGCAAGCCCCACACTTTGAGGAACTCTGGTTTACATTATGGGGCACAGTCTACATCGATGGAAGGGGATTTCTGTCGGTGTAGGAACTCTGCCTTGCCAAATGGTGGTAGCTAGGTTGACAGAAGCATTCTTCCATTGACATAGCTGGGTCTATACAGGGGGTTAGGTGGACATAGCTAGGTTGGTCAGGGATGTGTTTTTTTCACACTCCTGACCAATTTACTATGCCCATCTAAATTTTGAGTGTGGACCAGACCTCAGACTTCTTCTAGACTTGTGGTAGTCAGACTCACATAGGGCCAGATTTTTAAATGTGCTCATCTCCCATTGAAGTGCCAAAGTAAGTGGTCACATTTTCAAAAAGAGCTCAATCTGTTGGGTGTGGAGTTCTGAAAATTTGGCTCCACTTACGGATGCAAGGTAATTGAAAATCTGGCTACAAGTCTTACCTTAGAATTGTAACCATCACACCTGAATTTCATTTTCCCCATATCTAAGGACTAGTGCAGACAGTCACAATATGCAATCTTTTTCTGTTCACCCTATCAGTGATTAACCTAAAAGTAACATGAAACTTGATCATACTACAACTCTACCTGTGATTTATTGTGTCCACTAAAGAAAACTGGATCTAAGATAATTTTGCTCAGACAGGATATGAGCAGGTTAGCTAGCAGCTCCTTAGGAAGTTTATTAGTCATTTTTATCCCGTTCTGTAACAAACTTATAGGGCAATTCTAAAGGGATAACTTGTTAGCTACAAATGAAATGTCATTTTTGTCTTCTCTGTGTTAGTATTGAACTCTTCACAGATCCGTTCCAGATCTGCAAGTCAACTAATTGTAAGGTGGCAGGGATGTCACCTATGTACCTGCTTTTGATGCCTGGGAATGAAAAAGGGAGAAATGCACATAGAAAGATGTTAACAAAATGAAACACCACCAATTACTGCACCTGTCATTATTCAGCAACAGATAAAAATAATTCAGAAATCTAAACAATCAGCAGAAAACTGAACACAATTATGTAAGAAATTAAGTTATACCGTTGCCATGACCTTTAATCAATCACTCAGCAGTTAATGTTAATTTTGTGATCTAAAAATCATAGTTCTATTTGCATTTTAATGGCTGTTAAATGAAAGTAATCAGGAAGAAATAATGGCAGCATGGCCTTTTGATACAAAATTCTTCCTTCTTAATGTGATGCACAAGATTAGGAAGCCCGGCTCAGAAAAGATTTCTTGTTCTAAACTGCAGTTGGCATATGGAGCCAACTTTGCAGAGGGAAAAATAAAGCAATTACAAACAAAATACCATGATCTTACTGTTATAAATAAACAGGAATTGCAAAATAGTAAGAAAGCCATAATGGCAACTTCATTACCCACATGCTAACAAAAAACTTTATTATAGCCTAACATCTTGTTTCACAGCAATCTGCCTTTTGAATAATTTTTCTAGCAATAGGGACTTGTCCTTGACCAAGAGAGTTTTGATCTTCCCATGTCTTAAAAAAAATTAGCAAGAAAAAAGAGAAGGGAGATGAGACTGAAAGAAAAATATCCCCTCACCAACAGATTTTAAATACCTATGTTGATAGCTGTACAGTGAGTTTTATCATTTGCAAGTGATAGGCTGTAGTGTAGTGGCAAGTTTCTGCTGCCGTGTGTACAGTACAAGCATAAATGTAATGATTATGCAGTGCTGTATTTCACAGCTAGTGACACTAAAGCTGGAATGTTCAATCAAAATCCTGATTAAATTAGATGCTCATTACTAGATAATAGGGAACTGCCTGATAACTTCTTTATTTTTAATAAGGTGAAAACGTTTTTGTCTGACTCTTGATGATATTTCTTTCAATTTAAATTTCAACATTTTTCTTGGTTAACATACAGCCCTTCATGGTTACCAATGAATTTATTTGTATGCAAAATGCATAAAATTGATTAAAATGTTATGCATTTCTTAAAACTTTCTCTAAATCTCCTAGGAGACTACCCCAAGTGAATTTTCTGTACTTAAGAGGGAAGGTCTTGGAAATACATGCTCAGGAAGGAAACCAGCAATTTGATGGTTTGCAGCAATTGGAAGGCAAAGTTAGCACATCTAATGAAAGAAAAAAATGGTTTAGATCTACCTGAAGTTCTTATGTGGAACAGATAATTATAGAAGGGAAAGACGTTCAGTAGATATCATGAAGCTAAGTTTCATAAGAGGAGATTTCCTAGCAATAACAAAGAGGAATTTTAGAGTGGAACCTTGCTAAAGTCTTTTGCCACGCAAATATGATGGGAGCTGTCCAGAAAAACTGACTAATTTGAATGCATTGAACAACATGCCCCTTTCTTTCCCCAAGCAGAGAACGTATCCGTTTTAATTTAACACATTAAGAGTGGAATGCATGCTAATAGGATTGGCTCTCTGAAGTCAGTGCTTCAATTTATGCAGAAAATCATAGCAGAATAGAAGAAGAACTCCCATTTTTACTATGACGTGACCTGTTCTGAGTTTTAATAAAGATTTTTTGTGATATATATTACTGCTCTTAGAACTTTTCCCGTTTAAAAGTTAGTTAAAGGACATTGCAGATCCCAGCTCTGTAAAATAACTGACTGAAAGGCAAATCAAAAGCGACACTTTCAAGAAGCTGATTTATTGGATTTTTTGGTACACCTCTACCTCAATATAACACTGTCCTCGGGATCCAAAAAATCTTACCGCATTTATAGGTGAAACCGCGTTATATTGAAATTGATTTGATCTGCTGGAGCGCACAGCCCCGCCCACCCCCAGAGTGCTGCTTTACCACATTATATCCGAATTCGTGTTATATCGGGTGGTGTTATATCGGGGTAGAGGTGTACTTTGAGAAATTTGTAATCTTAGATAGAAAATCATTGATTTTGCCACGATCAACACAGCATTCTGATTCTCAGTATGGTTTTAGGTTGCGAGAGTGAGGTGTGTGAAAGGTGACTACTGAGATCCCTGGGCTGTAACCCTGGCTCCACTGAAATCAAATAGTAGCTTTGCCATTTACTTCGATAGGGCCAGGAATTTGCCTCAGAGTCTAAAATCCTTTAGTTCAAAGAATAGGTACAACACAAGCAGAGCTCTAAGGTGCTTCTTCATGCTGTCTTGCCAAAAGTATGTAATCCCTAATGTGGAGGAACCCACAATGTTTAGTCTCTAGGACCATTGGTGATTGTGCTCAGATTATCAAGAATCATGTCAATTAGTGTTAAATGTGGCAATGGTTTTTGTGATTTAGGTATGTCCATTTTATATGATGTCACTTTTAAATAATGATAATGGGCAAATCTCAAAAAACCTTTGGGAGTTGATTTGGATAAGCAGTCAGAAGGTCTAAGATTTATTATGCAAACTCATCTAAACCTCTTTTGTTGAGAAATCAGTCCAGGAATCTCATGTGAATAAGGATTTCTTATAAAATTTTCACTAATTCCCAATTCTGCTCAGGTCAGAAATACTGCAAGAATGCTGTTCAGTAGTTTCCTCTTCATGAAGTAAAATAGAAATTAAACAGTGCCTAACAAAGTACCAGTCTGGTAGGGGATTGGTTTCACTTTTTGGTAAAGAGTTAAGCCTGTTCTAGTTTACCCGATCCCACTTGTCCATCCATCCCTAGTTTTAATTGCCCATTTGGTCAGCATTTAGACACCAAGATGACAGGCATTGTAGAAATGCCAGATGGAGAAACAGATATTTATTCATGACTTTGCATGTGTTTTAAAAGCCACACATTTTCAGTTTTTACAGTATTTTCAAAATACAGAATTCTTTAGAATACTGAACAGAAGCATACCCCTGGGCTGTATCATATATAGCTACATATATTGGACTGTATGCTATAGCAAAAGTCACTTTTAGTGGTAAAGTGAAATCATGACAACATCACTGTTGATCTTGCCAGGGCACATATAGCAGAAAATAAGGAAGTTCTGAAAATTATTTAGAACATCTCATGAGTCGGATGATGCTATTTCATTTGGATGGGAGGAATCGGTGACATCTTCCGTTCTGAACACTAAATTAATGATCACCAAATAATCAAGAGTAAGCATTCTCTCTCCTTAACGTACGTGTTCTCTCTAAATGCACAATAAATAAAGTCCACTTTTGACTATGCTAACTTGCAACACTTCACATGTGAATATTCCTCTTTCAGAAATATTGTAATGTGATTCCTCTTTTGTCATATAGTTTGGAACATAAAGTGACGTAGCATTAGAAAGGAGCTTTTCATTCATTGGCATAATGGGTCACCATGTTATGGAAATAACTTAGATTCAATTATATTCAAGGGCTTTGGAAGAACTTTTATTCAGGGTGTTGCTCAATTGGAAATTTCCAAACATCCAAATTCACTTGACATATTTTTCCTCTTGAAATGAATTATAGAACGCTAGGACAATATTACAGAAAAAAGTACGTTTTTAACCAACAATGATCTCATTATTGTAGATCAGCATTATTGTCACTTAGTGAACCTAAAATGTGAGGTGCACTCAGCACATACTTTCAAGGCTGAGTATGTACCTTGCATTAGGTTCAGGATTTTAAGTTTCATTGCTATAACTACAATGGGAGAGTAGCACCACTATAGTTTAGGTTAAGACTAGTCTACTATTTAACAGCCAACTTCCCTAAGAGTTCTACATTCCCCATGTTTACTCAGATTGTCAAACTTTGCTGTGCCTCAGGAGGGTCTAGGGAAGGATTGGTGGTTCAAATTAGAAGTGATGTGGGCATGGGTTTCCTGAGATAGAGTCCTCCTACAGAAACAGCATGACAACATTTTACAGTTCTTATCACTTTTCTTGTGCATATCTGGGGGTCAAATTATGGCTCTGGTCCTCTCAAACTGTTCTCACCTGCTCAGGATTGATCTCAGCTAGTGTTCAATACCCAGTGCCCCATTAGGGAAACAATATTACCAAGCAGGCCAAACTTACTGACCCTCTGAGCCATTTATGACAATTGTCAGAAGTTCAAGAGCCAGGGTGCACCTGCCAGGGCTCGGGGCTGCAGCCCCACTCCTACTGAAGCCCTGAGCCCCAGCAGGTGCAACCCATGGGGTTGAAACCCCAAGACGCCCCTCCCTGCTGGACAGAAGCCTCTATCCCACCACCCCTCTGCAAGGCAGAAGTCCTGAGCTTCCTCCTCATCCCAGTCTGGTAGGTGGAGAATCGGGGAGCTCCACAAGCCGCACTTTAACTGTAGAAGAGTTTCATGCAGCTCACAAGCCACAGTTTGCCCCCCGCCCCCGGCAATATTAAAAAAAGTTATTTAGGTAAAAGTTGGAAGAAGTTACAGATCAACAAGCCAGAGAAAGTCATTCATGCATGTGTAGCAGGATTGGGGCTCTGTTTCAAGCTAGAATATGTGTTAGATTAAGTGGGTGGCTCAAGGCGATGTGGTGGCTAGTGAACCCAAGCTGCAGCAATGTCCAGTGAGTTCAAGTGTTGTCCTTGTCAGGTTTCTGAGAATGCGTGCTGTGCTTTCGACCTGCATTCTGCAGGGCTTCTTCTGGAAGTTTTGCTCCAAAAGCAAAACTTCTGGTTTAAGAGCTGGTAGTTCAAAGTGATCTAAAATCTTCATGCTTACTTAGAGCTTGTCGACATAGGGAAATCTTGAAAATTCTGCTGCATTCTTTATTGCAGTCCCTGCTGGATCCACTGACCTTAAAGCTCTTAGAAGAGGAGAGGGATCCAAGGGAGTGTAGATACCCATGTCCCTTCTTCTTGTCTCTTGAGAGTATAATTCCTTGCGTAGACACTCTTATTCCAGAATAAGAGTGCCCTTTTCCAGTTCAATTTATGTCACAATGGAAGCAGTATAAGCTAAACACTAGAAAAAGGCACTCTTATTCTGGAATCAGAGTGTCCATATGGGCAGTTATAGTGGTACAACTATTGGGGTATAATTATGCCAGTAAATTTCCTCATGTAGATAAGCCTGTTGATTTTTCTTTAGAAGTAGTATCAGAGAAAAAAGCATTAATTAATAGAGGTAAAATGAAAGGAACAGAGGAATTGCCATAGTGGAACAGATTCAAGGTACATTTAGTCCAATATCCTTAGGCTAGACAGATTTTTTTTAATAAGTTTGATGGATAGAATTGATGTTTATTTTTTCTCGATTTAAATTTCTACAGTTGCACAAAATTATGGGAAGGATCAGACAATTTAGTGACAGTAGGTGTTGAGATGCAAGAAGTTAATACTTTATAACTGTTAAAAAACACAAACTGTCAACATCACATGTCAAAATGTACAAAGTAAAGATCCTTAAATCAAATTAATAAGCTCTTCAACATCTTTTTTCTTACTTTGCCTATCTGTAGATTTTGATTACTATAAATGGAAATAAGTTTGTCAGTTTGTGTGTATATGGTGAAATCAACATTTACTGATAAAAATCTAATCCTTCCAAGCACAAATATCTTGCCACAGAAAGTGACCAGCACCAGATGCTTCGGAAGAAGGTGGAGGAACCCCACAATAGGTAGATGTGGGATAATCTGCCCCCACATAGGTCTAATTCTGGTCTCTATATTAAACCAAGGTTTAATATCTAGGAAGATGAGAGACAGCAGCATTATGCTAACCATGCTGCATTCTCTTCACCCATTTCCTGGATAACGGGACTGAGCATGATCACAGAAAAGCAAGTAACTGTGACTTTCGTAGATGTCACCATGCTCAAAAAGGTGGATGAGCATCAGGAAACACACACATAAGAGAGTCTTATGCTAAGGATTGATGTAAGGTCAACATTGCCTAATACAGCACTAGGATGCTATTGTCAGTCAAAATAGTTACTTATGTTTATCATGAAAAATAAGCACTGAAAACCAATTTAAATGCTAAACAATTCATCTGATCTGCACCAACCAAGGGTTCACACCTAAGACTTTTATCTTCAAAGTGCTGTAGTTTCTGTGAAAAAGTGGTCTGAAAGGAAACAGACTCTAAAATTTTTTTTAGCCAATGGCCCTTTAAAAAAGTCATAGGAAACCTCAAATGATATTCCTCCCCTCCATACAAATTGCTATGGAGAAATCAAGCAGTGCACAAACTACAACAAACATTTCAAAGTGACACTATCACAAAAGATAGAATGTCCATAAACTGTTTTTCACCTGTTAAAATGAAAATCATAGTGCTACCCTCCACTATAATATTGCTGTTCCACATTAGTGCTTGGGGTAAAGTTAGTGGTGCAAATTGAGGTCATTTCATGCAAGGGTTCATCAGATTCCATCCCCCCAGGAGTTGATTTTAATAATAAAAACATTCTGAAACCCACATGAAAGATCATCTTGAAATCCACAACAACGGTTGGGCTAGACTTTGAGAGAGGAGAGAAGAGAACACCCATTGAGATGAATGGATCAGTCAGCACCTCTCAGAGGTACTGTTTCAGGTTGTATATCTCCATGGGGTGTTCCCATTCAGTCAAGAATATCCCTCTACTTTGGGGTGAGGGGGCGCTGCCCACCATGTATATGTGTGTGTGGCCATCCCTTCTGTTCTGTCCCTGAGGGAGGCCATGCCTCATCATGGTCGCACCCTTAGCATGACAATCAATTAGTGGGGGAATGAGCTGTTTCAGGCTGCTTGGGCCAGGCTGAACAATAACGAGTCTATGAACCCCAGCCCTTGGGAACGGTGGGGCACCAACAGTCGGGGCTCTGGCTTGTGGTCAAGGCAGGATAGCAAAGGGATTGCCAGTCCTTCGTTGGGCAAAGGGCAACAGGTTAGGGGGCTCTGGCCTCCAATCAGGGTAGAGCAACAAAATCTATGGGCCCAGGCCCTCAGTCAGGGCAGGGCAACAAACAGTGTAAGATCTCATCTCTCAGATAGGATAGAGTAATAAAGGGTCTAGCATCCTAGCTCTGGCAGACTGTAGACTAGCATAGGCATCCTGACCTATGGAAGGAAGGCTGCACCCCATAGTTAGGTGGCAGTGGGACCCAGGCCTACCTGACTCCATCTGATCCCAGCCAAGGGACCTAACAGTGGCTGAGCGTTTCAACATTGGGGAGTCTAGCTGCAACACACTGACATTTCTACAGGCAGCAACACAGCCAGACTACAGTAATCTGTTGCTGAGCTACTACCTTCCTTCCCCCTGGGGTGTACCTGCATCCAGGGGTCAGCCTCCATCTCCTCAGAACACACCATCAACAGTAGTCCTAGCGGCTCTCAGTGTCTGAAGTGGCAGGGCACTCAGGAAGCTCAAGCAAGTCCTCAGGGCAGTAGCAGTCATCCTCAGCATCATGCTCCAGGGGGAGAAGCATCTGTCTCCTTTGACAACGCCAGCCAAACTGAACTAGGGGCCCCATCTTTTAAACTTCCACTTCCTGACCCGCTCCTCAGCTTCCCATGTGGCTTTCCTGGCTGTACAACCCAAGGAACAGGGTGTGGTCCCTCCTGGTCTATCTTTGAGGGAGGCCATGCCTCCTTGTTACAAGTTCCTCTACCACAAGCCAGGAAGTAGAGATGAGTTGCACCATAGTCACTACTATAGCTTCAAGGCTGCAGTGACACATTTCAGTGGGAGAGGGGCTGACTCAATAGGATGGCCAAATCTCAGCTACAGGAGGGCTAATGTTGTGGGTTGGAGACTAGTGGAGCAATCAGGAGACCATTAAAATAACAATGAAAAGAGAGGGGATTAAGGGATCAAATGCAGTTCTAAGTCAAGGTGTTGTGAATATATTGAACAGAGGCGGCAAAGAAGGTGAAGAAAAGAAATGGCATGTTTTATATGCCAGTACTAGGAGTCTGAGTAATAAGCAAAACAGGGCCGGCTCTGGCATTTTTGCCACTCCAAGCAGATAAAAAAAAGCCACTTTTGCGATCGGCGGCAGCTCTACCTCTGCTTCTTCTGGGCGGCAATTCGGTGGCAGGTCCTTCGCTCTGAGAGGGAGTGACGGCCTTGCCGCTGAATTGTTGCCGAACGGCTGCACATGCTGCCCCCTCTTCATTGGCTGCCCCAGGCACCTGCTTGCTATGCTGGTGCCTGTAGCCAACCCTGAAACAAAAAGCATTAGAGATTCTTCTTGATGAGAAGGAATTTGATTTAATTGGCATTACTGAAACCTGGTGGCATGATCTGAATGATTGGAAAGTTAAAATCACTGGTTCTAAACAGGTTAGGAAGGATGGCGTGGGTAAACCAGGTGAGGGGTGGCATGCTACGTTAAAGACATCATTACCTGTTTTAAAGTTATTAGTAATGCAGAGACACAGGATCTTGAATTGATGTGGGTCAATGTGCTAACTTAAAAAGTCCAGGAGGTGAAATGTTGAGGGCTTGTTACAATCACTGAATTAATCCAGAGAGCACAGTGGCCATTGACTTCAGCTTTGAGTGCTCAGCACTTCTGCAAATCATACCACAGTGTATCAGGTCAGACACCCATAAAATAAGGAACAGATGAGTGACCAGCTCTGAAAAGTCTGGGATAACTAACATAGGAGCTCTGTGGCAGAGTTATTATTAGAATCCAGTTCTCTAGGAGCGCATTCAGCTGCCTTAATCATGATACTATTCTTTCTCTTCTTGCTAACCACTGCCTCATTTACTTCACACCTTCCAACTTCTTCAACAAACGGGGTTGGAGGTCCTACAGACAACACCTCTTTTACTATACAACCTTGGTTCATCCTGTGGAAAAAGTAGTATGTAATTATAAATTAAATACTATATCATAATGCAAGTGCACAAGGGGGCAGCATTGATGCTGCACAGGCAACCTGAATTCTGGCATTTCCTAACTTTTGAGTGCTTGACTTTGCAACCTTAATAATGTTCTTTGAATGTAATTTTTTGTGTGTAATGTAACATAGAGCAAGTTCACAAAATGCCTAAAATCTGTTTTCTGCAATGGAATATATAAGATAGCATCACTTCCTTGTATTTTTCCTTTTCTAGACGTTTAGCTGACTGTAGTGCTTATGAAAGAAAGAAGCTCAGTTCATTGAAAACCTTGGGGACTGAAGTCCTCCATCTACTCATCAGGTAAAGTATGGACAAAGCTAGCACAAGCTTTCCCTCACTGCCCCAAGAAGGAGCTTCAGTGATGTTCTGGAAACTGAAATACTCTCTCCTTTAGAACCAGGCATTTCAATCTCCATGCTTAGTCAGTCTTTGTCTTTGCTTCTGAGATTGCCAAAAAGTACACGTTGTGCTGGCTGTTTTGTGACCTGCCCTCTATCTTATTCCATATAGGCCACCAAACAGTTATCAGAGGCTGGTAATGGTCAGTTCCTCCCAGCCAGGGCTGGATGTGAACAGATGAGTTGGGAGCATTATCCAATCCCTCAGTTTCCTCTGTATGACAGCACACATTTAAACTATTCATGAAGGCTGCATTTATTTACAACTACCTTTTAGCCTTAGGAAGCTTACCAAATACGTAATTCACTGCAAGTTCACATTTTGAATTAAAGAATATGATGACAATTTGGGGATCTGACAGAGAAATGATCTATGTGTTACCATGCACAACTGAAGGTCACAAATCTGGTTGCTGCCCCCAACTAAATTATTCAGAAAGCGTTTCAGGGCAATTCAAAAGACCGTGATTTTCTGAGTTTTATGAATGCCTGCAAAGAACTGCTGATTGGGGTTTGAGACTTCATGTAAATGAGTCTCCCTTTGCCTTCTCCATATAGTACATCATTGCTTGATTAAACCAAGCCTACCTTTGCTACATAATTTTGTTTCCATATTTAAAATTAATCCATTTTTAGATGGATTAACCCCTAGAAGCCTTCCTCCTGCTCTCCACCTCCTCCAATAGGGGTACACGCTCCTACTGATAACATACATTCCTAATTTTTATTTTAATGTTTTGGCCTGCTGACTTTTTGCCTATATCTCCTTGTCTCCTATATCAAAGATGTCAATCCTGATCTCTCTCTCTCTCTAAGAGTATGTATATATCTATATCTATATATGCAAATCCTTCTTGTATGCATTTAAGATGCTACTATGGAAAGAAGCTTGGCAAGGCTGTGAGAGCCTTCTGTGTTTAGTATGGTACACATCAGGCATGAAGAGAAAAAAAAAAGAGATGGAAAATCCTTAGCTTGATTTTCTACAGCCAAAATCTGTTCATCAGCTTATAAAAGGGAATAGTTGTTAGTTCTTGTTTTTTCTTTTGTAAATAAAAATAAGTCTAGCTTTATGATGTATTAATTGCCATAAAGGCTCCAAGATTTTGAGACAGCTGCCTCTATTCAGCTAGTGAAACTCGTTCTAAAATGTTTTTCCCGAAGGTATCTTGACTACTGCCACTGATAAGGGAGCAGGGGAACTCCTCTGAGCCACTAGAGGGCACTATACTCCCAATTTAGGACCCTCAGACTTTCCCATAGAGCTAGGAATTTTGGCCTAAGGAAATTCGTATTCAAATACTTAAGTTGTAGTGCCTGGTTTTGTTTGTTTGTTTGTTTGGTTGGTTGTTTTTTTTTAACCCACAACTAAAGATATCATAATAGTATAAATGTGCCAATCTCTTCCCCTCAAAAGCAAACAAATCCTGGTCCACCCTTGCCTTACCCCCACTAAGAAATCAATCATATGTGTGTCTTAACGAAAAATGATCAGACAAGGCAGTGGTCACATTCTGATCTAGAATATGTTAGGGAAAGGAGTTCAGGTCTGATGCCAAGTCAGGATGAGGGATGGGGTTTTGGTGCTGTTTTAGTGAGATTTTTGCTAAAAGCAATAGCTCGTGGCATTCAAGCCAGAACCAGAATACAAACCCTTCTAGTTTTGTATCTGGTCTGGAACAAAAGCCACAGAGAATAGTTCCTATCCAACATGAATCTACCTGAAATTAAGGGGTTTGGCTATGTGGTCTGGTTATGACTCCTCTCTTTATCATGTATAAATCCCCCTTTAAAGTCAAATACATTCTTCATCAGTTTTTATTTATCTTTACAGCACTAAATGGGAAGTTGCTACACACCGTGTACTGTTTTATAGACAGCCTTCTTAGAGTCAGAACTTTACAAGCCTCATGATTATATACACTGAAAAGAAGTTTCCTAACAGAGTTGAACAAATAGAGTAAACAAATTGCACTGATATTCATTTGAATTTTCAAGCTATTTTTATGAATATATTTGTACTCTTTTATGTTTTCTTCATGTGACTATTCTGTGGAACAAATTTAGTGGTAGGAATGTTAGTAGAAACATTTTAAATGATAACTAGAGAATACTTACGGAAAGCGATTTTGGAATTCTGAAACATGGAATTGGCATGGGAAGCCTATTCCTGTGATATACATTTATCCAATCAGGCAACAGAAACATTTCATGTGACCTATGTGTCCAATCAATACTAATCCATACAGCTCAAATTTTTTATGCTGAATGCTTCCTGGGAATTAGTCTTGAATTATTTGTATAAATTATTTGGAAAATAATTTTCAATAATGTATTAATTTGAAAAAAAAAGCCTATCAGCTCTTTGCTGATAACTCTCAAACAAAAAGGGAGGCAGAATTAATTAAACAATATATTCATTTTGAAGGATTCACCCAGCTCGGTGTCTAATAAAATATCTTTATGCAATACACAGTACATAGTTTTCTGAAATTTATTAGAGTATCAATCTTCTGTAGAGCATCAGAGGGGTAGCCGTGTTAGTCTGGATCTGTAAAAGCAGCAAAGAATCCTGTGGCACCTTATAGACTAACAGACGTTTTGGAGCTTGAGGTGTGAAAACCAAGGGAGGAGAAACTGGTTTTGTAGTTGGCAAGCCATTCACAGTCTTTGTTTAATCCTGCGCTGATGGTGTCAAATTTGTAGATGAACTGAAGCTCAGCAGTTTCTCTTTGAAGTCTGGTCCTGAAGTTTTTTTGCTGCAGGATGGCCACCTTAAGATCTGCTATAGTGTGGCCAGGGAGGTTGAAGTGTTCTCCTACAGGTTTTTGTATATTGCCTAATTTTGTATAATTCCTAATATCTGATTTGTGTCCGTTTATCCTTTTCCATAGTGACTGTCCAGTTTGGCCGATGTGCATAGTAGAGGGGCATTGCTGGCATATGATGGCATATATTACATTGGTGGATGTGCAGATGATGTGTAGCTAATTTGCAACAGAATAATTTTGATTTAGAAAAGTTTGAACTCATACCACCTTGATTTTTACACACATACAAATTATTTTCCTCAGAAAAGTATCAGGGCTCAGGTAGCTGTCCTTTTGTATGCTTAGCACATTGTATTTTGCTGTACCATATAGTCCTAGAAATTATTATTGCCTCATATAAGTATAAACAGTGAAATCTGACATTGCCATCCAACATTTACTAAACCAGGCAAAACTGTCAAAACGTGTGTATTGATATCAAACTTTCAATGCAATGTTTGTAAAAAATACTTTTTTTGTCTTTTGAAAAAAGTTGAAAATACTTTTTTATAAAAATGCAAGATTGACATAGTAAATCTACTGTACACATTCACCTACAAGTTGACCAAACGAAGAGGCTGATTCATAGGAGTTTGGTTTGTACATGGGTCAGTCCTGCTTGAGGTACCCAATCCTGGGTGTCTGGTGACAAAATGGTAGATAAAATTCAATGTTGATAAGTGCAAAGTAATGCACATTAGAAAAAATAATCTCAACTATACATACAAAAGAATGAGGTCTAAAATTAGCAGTTACCACTCAAGAAAGAGATCTTGGAATCATTGTGGATAGTTCTATGAAAAAAATGCTCAATGTGCAGCAGCAATCAAAAATGCAAACAGGCTGTTAGGAGCAAGTAGGAAAGGGATAGATTAAATAACAGAAAATATCATAATGTTGCTATATAAATCCATTGTACTCCCACACCTTGACTACTGTGTGCAGTTCTGGTCACCCCATCTCAAAAAAGATATATTAGACTTGGAAAAGGTGCAGAGGAGGGCAACAAAAATGATTAGGGGGATGGAATAGCTTTCACACAAGGAGAGATTAAAAAGACTGGAACTGTTCAGTTTAGAAAAGAGATGACTAAGTGGGGAGATATGAGAGAGGTCTATTAAATCATGAATGGAGCAGAGAAAGTGAAGAGAGAAGTGTTATTTACCCATTCACATAGCACAATAACCAGACATCACCCAATGAAATGAATTAATAGGCAGCAGGTTTAAAAGAACAAAAGGAAGTATTTCTTCACACAGTGCACAGTCAACCTGTGGAACTCCTTGCCAAGGGATGCTGTGCAGGCCAAAAGTATGACTGGGTTAAAAAAAGAATTAGATAAATTAATGCAGGATAGGTCCACCAATGACTATTAGTTAAGATGATCAGGGACACAACCCCACACTCTGTGTATCCCTAAATTTCCAACTGCTAGAAGCATCTGGCACTGGCTGCTGTTGGAAGACAGGATACTATGCTAGATGGACCATTGGTGTGACCCAGTATGGCCGTTCTTATGTTCTTAGATGAGAAAAGGTGCTGCAGTGAGATCAGACCAAGTCATGTTTAGGTTCCCCATATCTTGAGGAGGTGAAGAAGAGCAACCATTGAAGTAGGGGGACTGCAGAAAGTCCCCCACTGTGGTGCCTAACCCCAGAAGTGAGCAGCCTCTTGAGTAGTCTGTAAGTGTCTCCTGCTGTCCAGGCCTAGAAGTTTTATTCCTACAAGAGGAATGTACAATGTCAACAGAAGACAACCTTTTCCTCCCCATCCATGGCCAGCCAAGATGTTGCAGCTTTTATCTGTTCATGCTGGTCTTGCCAGGGTTATGGCTGCTTACTATTAATAAATAAATACAAGTTTAACATTTAATTAATTAATATAAATTCAGAGAACAGAGTTTTTCAAAGAAAAGATTTCATCTCCACTGAACTAAAACAGAACCCTATTACAATATATTTTAAAAATAAATCCATTAATAAAATAAATCTTTTGGGCTTTGAGATGATATCTTTAAAAAGGTTTTTGATGTAGGACTTCTTTAATGTGCCTACAGATAGATGAGGGCCTTATTCTATTTTTTTAACTCACATCAAGGCTAAGGAGAATTTTGGCCTGAGTAAGGTCTGAGGGAAAAACAGATGGCAAATTTGTGACTGATCTTGTGAGCCTGCTCAGTGGAAGGGAAGTATAAGGTGCTCCTTACTCTCCTGTGGGCTACCCACATTGTCATCACAGCTTGGGAGAAAGACCAGCCTCTATGAGGGCTGTTACTCCCCACATGCAGGTTAGTGGGAAGTGGGTGGAGCCTTGACTCTGCTTTCCATCCACAATCTGTGCCAGCCATCACAGAGAGCCTGGAAGGAGAAGTAATTGACATGGGTCTAGGGGCTGACCTAGGTAATGGGAGCAAAGAGGAATAAGGGACCAAACTGAAATGATTCTAGTCACAATTTGATCCCTGGTCTGCTTCTGGGGCAACACATAGTTTCTCAGGACTAATGGACAATCTAACCCAGAGTAAGGACTTCAGGGTTTGAAATATAGTAGAGAAAATAGAAATTCTAGTATCTGGTCAGCCTTTGAATCCTGCTTTCTGTGAAGACACATTGATAAAAGAAATGTTTTACATATAGACACATGCTTACTAAGTATTTCCATGTATTTTAATAACATTTTTATAGGAATAAAGTTTGCTATTAAGACACTTATGTTCATGCTTTAAAACACTTAATACAACCTCATGCTGTGCTGTTGAAAAGATGAGTGCTCATAGAGATACTGTCAAGATTGTCTGATCTATACTTAAACCTAGCCACTATAACAACTTTGTTCTTTGAAACAAAATGTCTGTCTGCTTGCAAAATGGAGACTATAGCAGAACCTTGTTTTAAAAGTGAATGCCCTGATTGTGAACAGCTACTAGCCATTGATAACTAGGGCAGCGACATTGCTAATTTGTGTCTTTGCAACTGAGTGGCCCTTCAGCAAGCCCAGGGTGTATGTTTGTATGTGCATCTATCTTTATTCTTCCACTTACTACCCTTCTGTATTACTGTGGATAGGAAGAGTATTGACATTTACAGGGTCCTGCTTTCCAAGAGTGCAATGTTCAAGTGTCTGAATTCAAACAATGCCAGTAGGATTTATTGTAGGCAGGATAATATCCTAGTCAGCAGTAATCTCGCTGAAACAGAGGCCTACATTCCGAGAAGGCTGTGTGTGGCTTGGCTCTGCCAGAAGGATCTTGGATGAATTTTAGGCTTTTTAAAGATGAGGAACCCAATTTTCAAATGTGTCTGTGGGTGCCTTAACACGACATGCAAACTCCATATTTGAGTACTCACCTTAGTAATTAGATTCTTAAATTTCTGTTTTGAGTGCCTACACATTGATCCTAGTTTCCAAATTATTACTATTATTTGTATTGTGATAGTATCTAAACATCTCAACCAACACCAGGATCTCATGGGATTAGGCACTGTATAAACATTTGGTAAGAGATAATCCCTGCCTCCAAGAGTTTATAATCTAGGTGCCTGGAATACCCAGCATGGATTTCAGCCAAACCAACCTAATATCCATCTTAGACAGAGTTACTGGCCTAATGGATAGGAGTAGCAGTAGATGTGGTATGTTGTTGTTATCCTTCATGATCATAGACAGTAACATCACCAAGAGTCAGAACAGCCTAAAGGGCATGTAGATGGGACTACTATCCAACTCTTCCCCAAATTTCCCCCCCTAACCTTGTGACACCATAGAAGCACCTCTGAGGCACAGCCAAACTGCAAAGCCAGCCTGGGAACATCATTCCCTACTCTCTCAGCCTCCAAGGCAACATGGCAAAGCCTAACAGCATTTACTGCACAGACAAAATTTCCAGTGCAGCTCTCCTCATTGCACATACTGCTCACCATCTCTGAGGTTCCTCCAAGGCTGGGAAGAATCTCAGGGAGGCACAATCAGAAATATATATAAAAAATGCTACCACAGCATCTCTGGAATATGAACTATAACTGTTTGTGTTTTTCCCTACTCCCACAGCCATGGCTCCTGCAGTGGTCAAACACTCAAGGACAGTGCCTTTATCAATGAGTAGGCAGCTGGCTAACCTGAGGGGAAGGAAACAGAAAACTCTGGCTTAAATGTTCATGGACCTTGTAGCGGGGTGGACCCTGTTCCTGCCCTGAAGACATAAAAAGCAGCCCTGGGAGGGGCTATGGCTGGAGAAAGCAGCTTTTAGGCTGGGCTGATTGGGGGAAGTGGCTGCAGCTGGGGCCATGCCCCAAACAGACTCAGCTGGCCCTATAAAGGCAGAGAAACCAGGAGCAGACAGAAGTCTCTCTCTGTTCATAGAGGGAGATGGGCTTTGCTGCAGGGACCTGAGTGAAGCAGGCTGAGGAAAGGCAGAGGAACTGGGGAGCTCTAGCCTAGAAAGCCCCAGGCTGCGGCCTAGCATTGGGCCAACAGGTATTGGAGGCTGCAGGGGGCAGCCTAGGGGTAGGCTAAGGCAGCAGGTCCTAACCCTCCTTACCAGTGATGAGTAGGCTGATGCTGCAATCTGCCCCAGGGCATGGGGCTAGACAATGACTGGCAGTAGCCAAAACTGAGGCAAGGTGAGGGTTCCCTGGGGAGACAAAACCCTGAGAGAAAGGGGTTACTACCAAGGTGGATAGCACCCCAGATAAAGGGGCACTGTGTCCAGGGAGGGGCATAGGGGCCAGAGGACAGGCAGATCACTGGCCTGCAGAGGGCGCTCCAGAGCTGAATCAAGCTAATTCCTAGAAGTAATCAGCAGGAGGCACCGCAGGGGTGAGCCTGCATGCCTACAGACCTCATTACAGAGTCCCAAAGGAAAACAAAAATGGGGAGGGGGTTGGAGGCAATATTTGAGGACAGAGAGGGAAAAAGACACAGAGCTCTCCTGAGAGGTCATGGCCATGGGCAAGGACAGCATTGCTATGGCAAAAGACAATATTGAAAGAGACCATGAGATGCAGAGGCAACTCCTTGAGGAAACACAAAGCCAGAATACCCTGCTGCATCGCATGTTGCTGTTAGGACAGCAGGCAATGCAGTACTGTAAACCAGAACCCAATCATATTCTGTAGCTTAATTTTCTGACCATTACCAGGCTTATAACACAGTGTAAAAGTACCTTTCCGGAGCATTGCATATCTGCATGACAATGCCCCAAAGTTGGTTGGCTACATACCAGTAGCATTTGGGGGTGGTCAACTTCCAGATGGCAATAGTGAATTGCCTCTCCATGAATATGGGGCACTGCACGTGGCTACACAGTTGTTGTAGCTCCAGTGCGAGGTGAGTACATGTCTCAGAAAAGGTTGCCTTTCTCATTCTGAAATTCTCTCAACTTGTGATCATCCCAGGTCTGCAGAATGATCCTTTCCCACAAATGCACACTGGTTTCGCAAGCCCAGAAACTGCACTGCACTGGGTGAAGCTGCTCCAGGAACCAGTCCTCTACTGTCAGTCAGTCAATGTCCTCTTCTTCCTTATCTTTGTCCTGCTTCCTCTGTCACTGAAGCTCCTTCTGCTTGTGGAGCTGCTGCTGCCCCCAAATCATAAGCTGGGTGGTGTGGCAAGTGAAGGTTAAAGCTCAATTCATCTGGCTTTGAGTGTTGAAATACAGTCTGAATAGCCTCTGCATATTCAGTTACCAGCATAGTGGTTTGAGGCATTGTTAGGTCTATGCAGCTGACATCAATTCAAAAATGGCAGTAACCTGCCCAGAAAGGAAGCATGGGCTGAAGATAGTGGAAACATGGGATTTTAAAAAATTTGAACCCATCTGGCTTCTGCTATGCAGCCCACAATTCACAGTGAAAAAAATCCCAGGATGCACAGTGAAACATGAGATACCCACTGAGAACACCATGTGCTTAGTACACAGTAAACTGCCACTATGTGTACACACAATGTGAATTGAAAGATGTGTGCATGCCATTAGCATGGCATTTGGACTAACTGACTTGCTCAAGGTCACAGAGGAAGAACGTGAAACAGCTGGGAATTGAGCCCACATTCTGGACTCCTTGTCCAGTGCCTTAACCAAAGACCATCTTTCTTCTCAAGTATGTGTACAATGGGGCCATCAAGGAGGCATCTGGCTGTCCAGTTAAGTCACACACATGGAAATTGGGACCACAGTATATATTGCATTAAAGCTTTACTTTATAGTGTTTACATATAATAGAAGTACTTGTTATGCATGATAGCTACAAACACAATTTAACCACCTATAGACAGCAGTTATATAAGTCATGATTATATAGTCTGCTTTTGGATTTACATGTCAGAAATACCCCTTTTCTCAAGTGGTCTCTTTGCAAGATCGGGGCTAAATGGTTATGTCCATGTGGTTGTTTTTGCAGAATTGGGGCCACACACTGTAATCATGTGTTTACCCTGAAATGACCCTGCTACTAAATAGTACAGAACTAAAAATGTAATTAAATAAGCAATTGCATACAAAATTTTCCCATTATCTCCAGTAATGAGACTAGGCATTCTGCCGATAGTACTCATTCTTTATTGCTTATTATTTACACAGTGTCATTAGGGGATATTGTGCATTACTGACAAAAAGACACACATGCCCTGAGGAGCTTACATTCAGATCAGACATAGCACAGCAAGGGATGAAAATAAATGAAGAGTGCAGGAAGAAGAATGGGAGGATCAGGGTTACAACACTGAAAGGATTATGAGATATGCTTGTTATGTTCACCTCTTGTTAGTGCCCTATTTTCCCCCCCAGTCTATCCGGACACTAAACCTGAATGATGTTTCCGAGGAATCATGCATGAATTCATATAGCTTCTTGTAATAAGCTGCTGACATGCTAGCACTTTTTAAGGCAGAGGAGACAAGTTATAGCAACAGTAGCCTGTTTTTCACTGCAGGTGGAATATTCTGATCAACCAACAGCTTATCAACACACTTAAATTCACCACACACTTCCCAAATCCTGTTGAATGCCATTTGAAAATCACCAGCACCGCTGATACAACTTCCAAGATAAGGCTCCTCACCAATATCAGCTATTACTTGCAGAGGTTCAATATAAAGGTGTACAAGCTTTTTCCTGAACAAATTAAGCCTCAGATTCATGGATGAATAGCAGAACCGCTGGTACTCACAGTTCTTATTTATATTCAATGCCCATTGCAAGTGATGCTCTTTAATTTATATTTCCTGCACTGCATAGCACAAAAAAAGTACTTAAATCTAAAAAACAGACATTTTTCTTTTAGACTAAATCTTTTTTGAAAAAAAACATGGTACATACAGGAGTATGATATTAACCTGGAACAAAAAATCAGCAAACCAGAAGTGAGTGTCGCATTAGCTCAGCTCCTGATGTGTTTATTTTCACCAGATCTGTGAATAAGGCTGATAAGCAGAATCTCTTGCCTTACAGAGCTCCAATAAGCAGGCATCATATGAAACAGCAAGCTAAAAAAGCTTCAGCAATGCAGGGACTCTTCCCCCCGAGTGCCCCCCCCACCCCCCAGATATGTGGAGTACAATCGATTAACACCTGATCAATAAGAGGTTTATCATAAACAAAATTAAAATAATTGCACAGTAAATACAAGTTGCCATAAGAGATGTATTTTATGACTTAATTTAGTTGAATTAGATAGTATTGAGTCTCTATGTACTTTAATCAGAAGACTAAATGAGCCCAGAAAAGATTTGAACAGTATGAGTACGGACACAGTCATGTTTTCAGACTTCTTCAGGATCACATCCAATGCTTTGGATAAATTGCTACTTTCAGTAAATGAAAAGAGAGGTTCACATATTCGTGTTAATATCATGAGTAAGGATAGAAACATCCTCCAAAAACTTCACATCAGAGAATGATACATATGAATAAGTACAAGATGATTTACCATTTTCATCACCAATTGGGCTGATGATCCAATCAGAAAACTGCAACAACATTCATGTTACTTCATCTCTCTGTTTCCCTCCCCACTCTTTGTCCATCTTATCTAGACTCTAAGCTCTTTGGGACAGAGAATGTCTTTTACTGTGTTTGTATAGTGCATAGCAGAATGGAATCCTGATCTCAGTTGGATGCTCCTAGATGTTACTGTAATACAAGTGACTAAATAATTGTTTGAAATGAAAAATATCTAGCTGTCAGTAAATGTGAAAGTTGTAGTTGTCCTAAAAAAGCCTAAATATCCTCCCAAACCAAAACAAGACTGAGAAACTCCATGCCATTTGTAACTTGATTAAAAATATCAAAGGATTTGACTGTACATATCTGGTTGACACAATCAAAGCCCTTATACAAAAAATTCTTTGCTGTTTTTAAAAAATGGCACCTCCTGAGACTTGGATTCTGCTGAAATAGACATTGTGAAAGACTTTTCCTAAAATTGTCGGCAAATGAAATATTCTGCCACTTATTGCAATTCTGTTTGGCAGCATAATTATGGGTATCCTTGCTTCATGCTTTCTGAATGATTTCCACCTGCCAGATAGCCCCACAGATTTTATGCATTCAACAATTGTAGAGACGATCACCCCCATATTTCAGCATATATACAGAAATGGAACTGACATCAAGTGACTGTCTGTCTGTTTCTGATCTGTCTTACAGTTTCTGTCCTTTCAAAGTTGCCTGCGTTTATAGAAAATCCAGTTCTCACCTCTCATTTCCCCAACACAGAATAAGGGAAATGTCATAAACATCAGAGACAAAGACCAAATTTAGAGTAGTCTCTAAAGAGCAGTCTTTACATCATATACTAAATGGGCAGTAGAATTAGAAACTACATATCACATCTCTATTAAAGACTGTTTGAACTGGAAGCTTGATGAGACAGAAGATTCAGGGCCTGATTCTGAAAGTTGCTGAGCACCTGAAGTTTCCATTAGCTTTAATAAAGACATCAGAGCCTGTCAGAGTTAAGGCTCTTTGTGAATAAACGAGACATTTTCCACCTTTTAAATGACAGTTTCCAGTGACAGACAATAACAATGTGAGAAAGGACAAGGAGAGCTTTTCTGTGCAAATCTAGGGACACCCCTGAAAATGAGGGTGACGTTTTTCCTGGGCTTATTTTAGCTGAAGTCTCCAGAGGAGTCCTATTAAAAATCTCCATTAAATCTTATTCCTATTGAGGAGTGATATCATTTGTGATCACTGGACTCCATCTTTAGCTTAGACATGAGGTATATTATGCCACTTTCACCTTATCTTTTGTAGATTTAATTGTGTAGTAAAGTGTTCTTAACCCTCCTCATGTGGTACTGGTCTAGGAATCAGCTTTTTACTGTTCATCTGTCTTCTATCTTCGACTTTCCTTTATCTTTCTGTAACTATTGCTGTCATGTAAGTGTCTAGATACTATCCTCATTTGTGGTAACCTCTAGCCTAGCTTTCAAAATCCCTTTCTTTCCGAAATGAGCCCTGTCTCTTGCCTCATCCTCCTTTCCTCCAGCTTTCTTTGGGATCTGAGATTTTCATCACTAATGTAAACATAAAGGGCAAAATTCTGCTCCCGGTTATGCTGGTGCAACTCCATCCAAACCAGTGGGGTTGCACTAGGTTAACAAAGCAGAATTCAGCTCATGATGTTCTCAGTCCAAAGTCCTGCTTGCCGCTTCCTCTGAAGTATTTGTGCTTACATATGCTTCCTGCTCCAGTATGCCATGGAGCACTAGGGAATTTAGCCCTTCTGTGTATGCCATTTTGGGTTGGGAATGCTGTGAAGGATAGAGGATTTTTCTTCTGATCATTTCCCTCTTCAGTATAAATCACTTTACTCAGTATATAGTTCTTTTCTCCCAGACAAGTTAAGTACATTAGAACTGATCAGTTCTCTTGGGGTATATTGACACTAGGAGATTTTGTCTCTGTTTAGCAGTTGAACTGCTGCACTGGCACTTCCCATAGTGTAGGCTGCAGTGCAGACAAAGCACAGGGATTGTACCACTTTGTTTAATAGACCTGCTCAGAGCAGTTAGATCAACTGAAATAATGCTTGCTCCTAGTTCACACTACGGCTTACATTGTTGCTGAAGAACGGATAAGAAATATCTTGGTGCAGAGCTTTCTTGCAAGCTAAAGAATTTAGTCCTGCATTATGTGACTTGTGGGTGACAGGGAATGTCCAGCAAACAGTGCTAGTTCCTTTTCTTCTATGAGAGTACACAGAGCTAGATTAGGAAGCGCTCTAAAGATTTTTCCATTAGAAACATTTTATAGGAGAGATGTGGTCTGAGCACAGGACTGGGAATCAGGAATTCCTGCATTCTATCTCAGCACTGATTCCTTGGTGGCCCTGGGTAGTGCTTTAACCTTTCTGCTCCAGTTACCTGTTTGTAATGGGGATAGTAATATTTCCTGGCTTACATCAGAGGGGTGTTCTGAGGAACATACAGTCCCTTGAAACAAAAAGCACAAATTATTTGAAAATGTTCTTGTTATTGTTCATGACCTCTTTCACTTCATTTGTGCATTCTAATTTTATTTTCATTTCTCAGTTTTTAGGAAGGAGTTTCTTAATATCATGTTTTTCTGACAAAGAAAGAAAATACTTTTTAAAATAGAAGCAGACTATCAAAGCACTAAGACTACAGTCTGCACTGGGACAGTGTCCCAAGCTGTGGAAACCAACAGAACATTGACCCAATCAGGATGGTGGTGAGATTTTGTTCCATATTAAGAAAAGACCAGTTTAGTAAGAGTATTGAAGGGCAGTCATGAAGGTCAGATGAGTAATACAGATATGTTCCAGGTAGCTGGCTACCACAAATATTCTTTAGGCAGTAACCATGGATAAAGAAAAGAATAATAATTTACTAGTTATCACTGGAAAGAGTGGCACTATGTAACTTTTATGAAATGTATGAGAAATAACCCTACTAAAACAAATAGTTTCCCATATGCCAATGTGTTTTGTCATGCCATGAATGTGAAGTTGCATCACTGTGCTGAAACAGTACTCTTGGGAACATATGCTGTTGGCATCAAAGTGTTAGTGCCCTGTGGTGTTAATAAGAAAATGTGTCATAGCACATGTGCAAAGAGGTTAGTGTGATGCCTTCATGAAAGGGTACCAAGATACAGGCATAAGGATGTGTCAGTGTGTGAATTTGCTTCCATTGTCCATATCAAGGCACTGAGTTATTCACATTCTATGAGCTGAGGCACAGATTCATTTATAACACTGAACATCACCAGTGTGAGAACACAACAACACAAGGATGTGTCAAAGAACCAATCTGCTATTGTTGTGTGCATCCAGTTGCTAATGTGAGAATATGTCAAAGCATTAATGTCATTGTCTTCAATGGGAGTTTTGACTGAACAATGACTTCTCTTTCTTACACATTTATTTCATCTCTGCTCTGCTTAACAGTGGATTGTGTTCTTTTTCTTATTTCAGAGGAGTTCTGACTGCTGCTTGGTTGGCTTTATTGCTGGTTTCCCGTGCCTCAGCAATCACTTTTGCCACAAACGTGCAGCCTCTAAAATGAAGAGTCCGGCTTAAAAGGAAAGGCAAACGTTCACACTTACAGCCTATCACAAACACTGACACTTTACAACTCTGATGAGACAATGAGGCAGCAGGGAAAAGCATAAATGAAGTACATTTTGGATGGAAGCAGCAAATGACCAGAACACGGTGATTAGCCCTGAACTCTGTCTTCTAAAGGAAAAAAAGCTGCTGAAGGGGAAAAAAATCACTGATGTTCAATCTTGTTAAGTGAGCCTCTAGCAGGAGTAATTTTTAAAATAAAAAAGCATGTCCAGTGTTCAAAAATACAAGGTGGAGAATAGCAAGGAAACCTAAAAAAGGGAATGGTGGTAGAGAAATAGCTGGAGAATACAATTCCAGCCACAATAACAACTTATAAAGTTCCAATGCATTATAACTAACAAATAAAATCCTCCCAGAGATTAATAAATTATCAAATGCACTGTGAGATAAATAATGAGCAGCATGTAGATGTAACTCATCAACCTTTTAAATTATAAGAGTCAGCCTGGCTGTGAATACAAACATCTTGCTTTCTCTAATTCTTCTCGTAAACAGTGTTATCCTGGGAGTGTATGGAATAATAATCTGGCCAGTCAAAAGAAAGTGCTGTCTCATTGTGGCTACCTTGCCTAAATGGGGCATGTCATTTCTTTCTGATTTATTAAGCCTATGTTCTGGGGCACTGGTAGCAGCCCCAACCCCAAATAACTCAAATTCAAACCTGTTATACTGTATTTAGACTAGTGTATGGTCAAGACCAGAATCTGATATAGTCTCTTCATTAATCAGAAGAAGTCTAGTCTTTTTAAAATTGTTTTTTGAATTTTAGGTGTTTAAACCCTTTCTGTCTCTGCTTTTGTTACGCATGTGTCAACTTTGCCATCAATTAATCATTGTTGTTAGCATTTTGGCAGGAATCTTGTTGTGAGGTGTGTATATTGAGCATAGTCATAGCCATAATATGCCTATTAAGAACAGGTAATGGAGGAACAGTAAAGACTAAATGTATGTGCATCCTGCATGGCTGTGCTATAGGGAAGTGGGCATAGGGAGCCTCTTCATCCCTTTACTACCTAGCTGAGTTACTTATATGCTCCTTATACTACAGTATCTGAGCCCCTTGTAATCTTTAATATATTTATCCTCAACACCCCTGTGAGGTAGGGAAGTACTGTTATTTCATTTTACAGATGGGGAACTGAGGCAGAGAGAGACAGAATGACTTGCAAAAGTTCACACACAAAGTCTTGGCAGATCAGGGAAGCAGACCCAGATGTCCTGAATACTAGGCTATACCTAACCATTTGGCCCATCCTTCCTTATTTCATGCACAGTGCCCAGGCAGAATGCTTAGAGTTGTGGTCCCTGAGCTTTGGTGTGTATATATAGAGGCACTCTATGGGCATGTGACCAATAGGGTTGGGGGAGGGACTGGGTCACTCCTGCATCTACTAATAGCTGCTAGCAGGCACTAAGCAGTGTATGCCACACAAATAATCCTCTTACTCTAATCAAAAGAGTTCACTCTGAGCTGTAACTTCCTTTTCTCCAAGTCAACACCCTCAACTATTTGCATCAAAGGATTTTCCTAGTCAACTTTCTCTCCATTTTAGAATACCTGAACCTAACTATAGAGATTATTGGGGAGCTACTAGGACAACTTCTGATGTCACATCCAGGCTATTATGCAGCTTTAAAGTCCAATACAACAGGCTGTAAGAGGTCAGTGAAGGGACTCCCATTGACTTCAAGCCCACACACTCCAGCTCTTCCACAAACCTCACTTCTGCCAAAACAACAAAACTTTCCAGCACATGAAAATAGCAAAACCCCAAGGTTTAGAACCATGCAATCAAGGCTCAGTGCTATCCCAGAACCCCAGGGCCAGGTCAGGGCCTTGCCCTAAATCAGTAATACTCAGACTGAGGCGCTCAAGCCACAAGTGGCTCTTTGCAGCACATGCTATTCAAACACTGTGTGATGGAATATATAGTACTCTAGTAAATGAAATGATGAATTCACAGTATTGTGACTCTTTTGGGTAATGTTGATCGCTAATTTGGCTCCTGAACCACTGATGTCTGAGTATCACTGCTCCAAATGCTGCAACTAAGCACTTGCCTTCCCCCCCCCCACCTTTGTTTAAAGGTGCAGACCACCAAATCCTGGGCTGGTACTTTAGTTTAGAGACTGACACCAGGCTTATGGGCCAGGCCATCCTGCCGCAAGCAGGTGGCCAAACTGTGCAGACTAAGGGAAGGAGCACCTGCAGTACCACATGAGGCCTGAGCAGAGTAGCCCCAGCTCCCACAGTTCCCTTTTATTTAATATTCACACAAGCTACATTCATGTGCAAAAAACCTGTGCAGTGTTTCTGAATATTAACATTTGATAGATATGCCTGGTCTGTTAAATATATATAGTTAGAGATTTCCCAGCTTCCCACTCAAGCCAGGCTGCTGCCTGGGCTCCCCGCTTCCTGGGGCTGCACTGAGGCTCCTGGTTCCCCGCTGGGAGCCCAGCAGCCACCCACGAGCCGGCACTGAGCTCCTCACTGGGAGCCTGGTCAGCTGCCAAGCTTGTGTCAAGGAGTGGGAAGCCAAGAGTCCAGGGAGGAGCCGTGCTCCTGATGGGGAGGGGGAGCGAGAGCCTGGGCGACTGCTGTGCTCCTGGTGGGGAGTAGAGAGCTGAGAGCTTCGCACAGAGCTGAAAGCCTGGACTGTCAGCCCCCTGCACTGCCCCTCTTAAGTCAATGGTAGCGCTCCTGTTGAGAACACACACCACCGACAGAAGAAGGGTAGTGTGGACATGAACCACCACAGTAATTACTGCAGTGACTGTAAGTTTGTAGAGTAGACATGCCCTAAGAATCTCTTCCTCTCTCCCATTCTCACCCAGCCCTGCCCCTAAACAAGAAGGCTTGCCTGCTTTTAACTAGCCTGCTGGCTCCTGATTGGTCAGTAGTTCCTCCTGGCCCTTCTAGGCCTCTGGAGGCCTGTTTTGTTTGTCACCTGTTATGAGTGGATTTCTTTGCGTGGGGAGTGTCAGGGTGCTGATGCCTCCAGCAGGGGCCACAAAGAGGCCTGATAAGTATTTGTGACAAAGTCTAACTATCTATTTGTCCTCTGTCTATTTTACTGAGTGCATAAATATTGCCAGAAGCTTTAATTACATGATCATATACAATTTTTTATACAGGACCTCTGCCTCATTCAGCTCAAAGAATGAACACAAAAGGGGATGCATTAATGTTGTACGGACAACTGTAAAATCTGACATTTTCTAACTGTAAGTGCTTAATTTTGCAATCTAAATAACTTTTTTTAATGTACAGTTTAAAATGTAATTTAAATTCACATTAGGATTTATAACCCCCTGAAAAGCATACCCAAATTTGCATCTAAACTATTTGCCAATGTCCTTTTAAATCAATTGATAAGACATATGTCAGGTTATAGATCAGGCAGCTAACCCAAGTTATTTAGGTTTTAGATTGTCAATCCTAAAACCTTTATAAAGTTTACAGGCAGAAGTGTGCAAAACTAAACTCATTAGAGACATCGGGAATAGAAAGCAAGAATTATGAGTGGTCGGATACAATACATGTATAGATGGACTGAATTAGGTAATTGAAGACAGTAGTCATACTAGAAAGGTGACTTAATTTCATCCATAGTAACAGGCAGGTCTATCAGAAAGTCACTGGAGGAGGATCTCATTTGGGTTATAAATCCTGAATGATGTTTACCAAATACATTTTTAATTCCTGACCAAAACTTCAGTGTAAGGATTTATTCTCCTTCCTATAATTGAGGCAGTATTAGGACTAAGTATACTGTAGTAAATTTACTTTAATTTCAGTGGGGTCAATAATATTAAGTCTTTTGGTAAAGCAGTCCAGCCATACTGGTTCCAGTCAATATCTCTCAAAGTGAACAGCTCTACAGTTTCATTAATGATCCAAATGCAATGCAGTCCAATACCATGGAAAGCAGGTACCTACTTAAAGTTTTAGGAATTCTTCATAAAAAAAGTTCAGGTTGACCGATATTAGGAACAAGATTTAAATGCTGTTGCCTCTAATTATCTTACCTTGTCCAAGCCAGTTAGAAACCTTTAGTCATACAAGTATCTAAAAGAATTACTTTGGATTTTTCTTTGGTTCCTTTTCTGGCCATATTTCTTCTTCACCACCAGGCTAGAGAATGTTGAAATAACCAAGTTATGTTCCAAATGTGACCATTCTCTCAGTTCTATTAATCCCATCTAGCAGATTAAGTTATGATTTCTCATGTTGATTTTCCTTTTGTAGGCTTGCACAGGATGTCCTCATCATCTGCCCTAAATTTAATGTAGGTACCTGGTTTTAGAGTTCATTAATATCCTTTAAAGCCAGCTAATATGGATAGCGCCTGGTGCAAATATTTCTTGCTCATGATGACCAAAGGCAAGAAACTTGTCACCCCCATAAAACACATTCACTTGGATTTTGGACAGGTTACATAACTGGAGAACAGATCCTTCCCACCCCGCTAATCTGTGGAACGCATTCATACCACAATGTAGAAGCTGTATCATTGACTACAAAGAACTACATGCCTCCTACATGAAGTTTTTGTCTAGTAGAGCCACATAGTTCACAAAACTGCTAGCTATACTAGAACCCATCTTGCAGGCTGCTCCCCTCCATGCTGCTGCAGAACAATAATCTTGGAGGATAGCTTTGTGGTGCATGGGAAATGAAGATTTCCCCTGTACAGCCTAGCCACCTCCTCCCTATCCTAACTCAGCAGAAGCACAGCAATCAGACAAGAGAGAAATTTTTCTAAAGAGAATTTTCCATGTAGCCAAAGACATCACCTAAGGGTAAAAAGTCTTAAGAGGACTGGAAACATAGCCTATCAAGAAGGTTTTAACAACCTATAAATGAGTTTCAATCACTATAGCTTTAACATTACTCTGAAAGAGATCAACACGGTGATCTTAAATTTATTTGAAACAGAGAGCTATGAACTTTTAACCTACTGGTATATGAAACAGTATAGCCAAGGATATTAATGCAAGCTCAACCAATTTAATGTATGACCAAGTTTGAGATTGGTATGATAATCAGGTTGGTAAGTATATTCCGAAGCACGTAATTTATCTATCTTTGGAAGTAGGCTGAAGATGCTAATATGCACTCTTGTTAATCCCTTACTTTGCTCAAAGCGCTGATGATCATGAGCTATGCTGTTCACATTAACAGGCCAAGTAGTATTCTTTAGTTCTTTCCTTTTTGTAAGAGTAATAACACAAGAATATTTTCCAGAATCAAGCTGAAGCCAACCTATGTAATTAAGGTTACATGTGCCTCTGCAAACCAGACCTGAGGATCTCAAGTCAGGTACCAGAAATGAGCAAACCACAATTAATGACCACCTTGAAAAGTTTGGCTTAAGTGCCTTTCTTAGCATCACATAGTAGATCTACACTACAGAGTTAGGACACTGACCTACTTATGTCTGTGTGCACATTACAGCCTTGCTCCTGCCGAGGTAAGTGCTCTGCTACACCTATATAATAACTCCACCTCCGTGAGAGTTGTAGGGCATATGTCAGTGTAGTTAGGGTGACACAGTGTCTGTGTAGACACAGTGCTACTTACATTGGTTATTGGCTGTCATTCTTGTCAATTTCATGGCTCCATGATTGGCTCTCAGCCTCCCCCACAGCCCCTCTTCAGTTGGTGAAAGTGTTCCTGGTGAGGATTTGCACCACCAACAGGAGGAGAGTAGTGTGGACAGTAATTACTGTGATAGCTGTAAATTGACCTCACATAGGTCAACTTCAGTTTGTAGTGTAGACTTGCCCATAGAAACTCTGTGGCAGAGGATGGAATAGAGTCTCATTCTCCCAGGTAGCATTCACCTCACTTAAGCATGAGACTGTCCAGTCTCTTCCTGCAAACTCTTGCCTCATTCACCAGATTGCCTCTCACTTCTGTAACAAATGGGGCAAGTGTCTCACAGACAACAATTTCCTTCACTGCACACCCCTAATTCACCCCGAAAGCAGGGCCATCCTGTGTATGGAACGAGGCCGCGGTCCTGTGGAAAATGGGATGTGATCATGTAACTAAAGGCTGTATCATAATGTATATTCAGAAGGGGACAGAACTAAGTTTATATAGGAAACCTTAATTCTGACATTTCCTAACTCCCAAATGATTGATTTTGCAACCTTAACAATGATCTTTTAAAACAGCTTTCGGTGGGTAATTTGCTATGTTTTAAAAAAGCAAACAGAAAAACCTGAAATTCCATCACGAGGTATCTTGACACTGACATCGTTCATCAGCAGGGTTGGACTCTTTCGCTCCGCCATACAGACCTCTGCCATTTGGGCTAATGGAGTAAAGGATAGCAAT